>NC_064621.1:138204520-138829520 GCF_023898315.1 Schistocerca nitens | reverse complement strand
GAAGGACATCATATAAATTACTAGTGTATACTGCATCCATATAGGAAAATCACAGCCATTTCTAATACCATTGATACCCATTATCATTGCTGTTGTGAACTGAATCTGCAACATATAATGCTTTATCAGTAATAAGTTGGTCATTTATTATTTTTATCTCTTGTCACTTGAGTTACTCTATTATTTTTGACTTTTGAGGTGATAGGTATGTGATATTTACTTTACAGATCTGAGCTCTGAAACTTAGCAGATTTCACACACACTATTTTCACTTAAAATATGTATATATTTTCTGGTTTCATCACCAAGCAGTTAGGTTTGTTCATAAATGCAGTCACATGATATCCTATAAGAAGGAAAATTTGCTTGAGAAAACTATAAAATGAACATTTCTTACCTCCAGGAGGCAAAACCCTAAAACTGCCAATCTTTCCTTCCTTGCCAGTGCCCTCTATCCAGCATTTGTCAGGACCATCATAGTTCATCTCCAATTTTATGGAGAACCAACCTTACCCATATGGGGGCTATGAGTATAATGAAGTTGCCACTCCCAAAGACATTTTAAAGCTACTGCCAGCTCTGCCCTCACTCAGTTTACTTCTGTTTACACTCTGTGTAATCACACAGTCAAATGTGACATTGTTTTCAAAGATTTTGTCCATCATTTATCTGAGCTGGGGCATGGAAACCAGACCAGTATTTACCTCATTAGATGACAAGCACTGCCCAAAAATAAGATCCAGGCTGGTTGGCACACTGGCCTCCAACATTAGTAATGAGGTGGATTTGATACAGGGCCAGCATGCCTCTCTGTTTCCTAGAAGCAGGCTCTGTAATGCACTTGCCTATCCAGGCAGGTACTAAAACTGCCAATAGACAAGTATAAAAGTAGAAAAAACTATATGAGATGGCCTCCAAGTTCTCACAACATGTGAGCCCCTTTCAGTCTATGCCGTGTTTTGTAGCTTTCTTCAGCCTATCACTCTTTCCTCCCCATGGAAGGAATTAATGATTCCTGAAGCTATGATAATTGTTTCTAGTTTTATGTGTGTCTGCAAGAAGTAGTAAGATGATTTGGGCAACCATATCAGGATATTTCATGGGCTCCATGGTTACTATGCAAGGACACACTACTGCTAAGGATTATGTGACCATTTTGGCTGATCAGGTGCATCCCATAGTACAATGTTTGTTTCCCAATGGTGATATTGTGTTCCACGATGACAGAGCCTCCGTTCACCCAGCTCGCATCGTCCATTACTGTTTTAGTGAGAACAAGGATGAATTGTCAGCACAGTCACCAGATTTCTGTGTTATTGTCTTTTTGTGGTCTACTTTGCAGAGGAGGATGTGTGACTGCTGCCCACTTCCAATGTTTTAACCTGAAACTACCATTTTTTTCTTAAAAGAATGGCATAAGATTCCCTTGAGAACCATACAGAATCCATATCTATCCATTCGGAGATGACTGGAAGCAGTTTTGAATGCTAACAATTTTCCTATACCATATTAGGGATGGTAATGTGTTGTGTTTTTTAGTGTTTCCATATTTATGCCCATCCCCTGTAACATTCAGTTTTTTTTTCAGTCATTTCTTAAATAAATAATTTAAAATAATTTTTAATTTTATAAGTTGCAATGTTTCTACCTTCAAATCGAGCCTCATCTATAAGCATATGACTTCCAAACCTGTCTTGTGAATTGATGAATTCAGAAAAATGATTATTGCATCATTTGATGCTGAACATGAGTTGTTGTTATTATTGTTATCCAAATTTATCTGTTTCCATAGTAAAATTATTCACCTGACATAATGTAAATCTACCAATTAGCTATTCAGATGTCCTATAAGTGCGTCAAGAAAAGTGACATTTTCTTTTCTGTTTACAGAGACTACAAATGTTGGTAACTCACAAGCTGCAAAATTGTAAGGTATTTCTTCCACCACAGGTACTTAGCTACTGCTGGGCCCAGGGCAGAAAGCCCATAATACGTGTACATCAGTACATGGATGAAGCTATTAGCCATTGCTGGAAGGAAGGCTGAAAAACAAGGATACATACCTTAAATATTAATCCAAGTAAGAACACTTAAAACATTTATACTACAGAGAGACAATATCCACTTTTAAAATTCACCTAAATAAAATTGAATGGTCATAATAACACTTTTAAAGGAAAATAATATTGTTTAGTATAAAGAAAGTAGTATAATTCACATAACCCATTACACATGGTAAAATTGACACTTACTGTTCCCACAAGTTAAAAAGTGAGGAAATATTTGTAGTTACTGAAGGATTATGAAAATATAAAACTAGTATGTATTTTGTATACATGGGAATGAACAATGAAAATAGTGGGAGACATCTGAAAAAGAGAGAGATCACCACTCAGTGAATAGAGGCACTGTTGAGCAGTGGCAAAGCACTTAGAACACAACGATACAAGCTAAGCTGTGTCCAGGCGCTGTGTGTGTGTGTGTGTGTGTGTGTGTGTGTGTGTGTGTGTGTGTGTGTGTGTGTTCGTGCACACGCACTCTGAGGATAGCTGATAATCCTTTTCTCGAGTGTGTCTGCTGCTTGATGCCTTATCTGTTCAGTGACTGTTCATCATATGGAAATGCACTCTATCTTTATAAGTCCTTAGAAAAATATTTATATTTCATCCTGGATTTACCATTGCTCTTTAAAAAAAAATCAGGAAATCGATATGCTCAATAGCAACAAATTATGCGGACTGTTGAATGAAAAATAACCATCTCTCTAAGCAATCACAAATTTGTACTTATTGGTCTGTGAGGCACTTAAAATCATTTCACAATGAGTAGGACTGCACTACTAACAGCTGGATATGATTTCAGATGAATGCTGATAAATGTTGCATACGTATTAAAAAATTATAGTCATATTGTTGAAATGAGAGACTAATCCATAGAAACAATTTATGTTGAATGGCAATCATAACAGTACACCAGCTATAGAAATAATAAAAGCTTTATACAACAGTGGTTCTATGAAAGCACCACTTTATGGTTCCCTGGAATGACCCTTTGACATGAGCTGTAAAAGTCCCTAGCATGGGCCGATTTATGAGTGATAATTAAATTTAATCAGTTAAATTATGGACAACAAATTATGAGACAGAATTTATGGCCAGAATTTACCTTAAGAGGTCATGTGTGTCATACTGCTGATAGACACATATAAAAATAACTGTGATACACTTAATATCCTTTGGAACTAACAGTTTCTTCCACAGGATTGAGAGAGGGATAAGTTTGGGTAAGTGAAAAAGGAAAGGTAGCTCACTCAGACCCCAGACTGAGAGGGACCCCCCTATTGTGAGGATGGGGGCAGACAAAGATTAAGGGGGAGGCATCACAGAGAGCAGTTAGAGGTGATACTTTGGCAAGCAATGTGCCAGCTTCAGTCCAAAAAGCCTACCAAAAGTTGTGGAAAGTACAATTAGGTGCCCCTCAAACATTGGTGTAGTACCAGAAAATTCTTCCAAATAGGTGCTACTACATGGCAACAGGGAGTATGCAACAAAACAAAGGTGCAAGTAGTCCTCCTCAGCACCAATAAGACACATGATACAATTCAGTTAACATTTGTTACAGCTTCAGAGTCTGTTACTTAAACATAAAGTTAATCTCACCACCAAAAAGCAAATATCTTCACTGCTGACACTGGAGAATGGTGGAGACCCTAGTGAAGGATGATGCAGAATGGTATAGCAGAGGAACGATACATGGTTTATACTACTGCACTACGATGAGCAGTATGGGGTAGCTACATATGCCACAGTATATTAATTTCAAAGTAATTCATGAGGGCATACCAGCAGATATGTTTGTCTTAGCAGTTGAACTTGCCACTGTCACAGTGATTAACAACTACAAATCTCTGAGAGTCTGTTGGCTCAGCCCCCTTTCTCTGCTCCCTCTTCTCTTCCAATTAAGCGTTTCAATCAGCTTGGAATATATGTTATGGACTTTAACAGCTGTAATCAAAAGTGGGGACATGTGGTACAACATGGAAATAAAACTGCTCTCAAAGACTGGGTGGAAGTGAACAGTCTCCAACTCATCTACAATGCTAACCATTCAGTATTTTTAGATCTGGCAGATGACAAAAGGGTTATTCTCCTGATTTCTCCATAGTGTCCTCACCAATGTTTAACAATGAAAGTACGACACAAAGGGAAGTTGTCAAGTCATTCCCACACAATCAACATGGGCCAGTCATCATCCATTATGGTGTACAAATCTCAATTATTATCTCAGTTCCACGTCCTTGATGGGACCAATTTAAGAAGAGGGTTGATGGCACTGTCCAATGGATCTCTCCAATTCCTGCCACTTATGAGACATTTGTCAGCACTTTAAAATCTAATGCCATGAAGTTCATACCATGTGGATTTAAAAACATCTCTACACACCTGGAAGGATGGAAGAATGTAACAAATTGTACACACAATATCAGCAGTCAGACAGTGATACAATAACTGAAGATCTCATGAAGACTCTCAATCAAAACAGAAGCAATCCAACTGTTAAGCTCAGAACCTTCTAAGGAAACTTCATACAGATCCACATATACCAAGAAGAAATGCACACTATCAGTTAAATACCAAGAGATCTCATTTGGAACCTTGCATGTGACTTTTACATATGTGGGCTCACCTTAGCCCTGGGATTTGTGAAGAAAAAAAAAAAAAAAAATAAACCTGCTGGATTTGATGGAATATGTTTGGAGTTCCATAAACCATGGACAAAAGAGTCTCCTATAGTTACAGTGGCCAAAATGGTTTCCCCTCCATAGTTTTTTCATTATGATGTGGAACGATACTCAGAAAACTTATGTCAACTAACTCTGGTCACAGAAACCTACACAGCTATAGATGTCTCTATGATTCTTCAACAAAATTTTGCAAACTGGAAAGCTACCAAAGATGTTTAGAAAATCCAAAGTAATCATAGTTTTGAAACCAGGCAAAGAAGGACTCAATGCTGCTAACTATTGACCTGTTTCCCTACGCAGTATGACACAAACTACTGGTGTGGCTAATTCACAACCAAGCCCGAGAAGTCACTGATAAAATAGTGCCAGCTGAACAAAGTGGCTCTAGAGAAAGATAGAGTTGCTGTGATGAAGTGTCAACTATCACAACATTGTTGGAACCCAGATTTCAGAGGGGCTTACTATCAGCTACAGCTTCCATCAGTCTGACAGCAGCTTATGATACCATATGGAGAGAAGGGTTTGTAATATAACGGACTGAGATTTGCCTATTGAACACTATGATACGCGTAACTAATGTAGAACACTTGTATATTTCATTTTTCATAATTAATCTTTCAGTTCTTATATTGCTTCATAGCATTGCATTAGTACTACTCAATTATGCTAATTTTTTGTAATTTTTCTTTTATTTGTACTCATTATTCTATAAACAAACCAGTTGACTAAATCAAATAATAATAACGATATGAAAAACAATGTATTGTTAATGATGTAATTAATGTGAAATGAAATGTTGTGTAGCTAGGGTCCTAGCCTCCTGTCGGACAGACTGGTCGCCTGATGCAAGTCTTCTGAGTTGACGCCACTTTGGCGACTTGTGCATGAATGGGGATGAGATGATGATGATGAAGACAACACAACACCCAGTACCTGAGCAGAGAAAATCTCTGACCCAGCTGGGAATCGAACCCAGGCCCCTTGGCATGACAGTCCATCGCACAGACCACTCAGCTATCAGGGCGGACAAATTTTCATATAAAGACATCAATTCTGAAAAATTATATTCATTCGAAAGCTGCTTATATTAATGATATTCTAATTCTTGTGGACAAATGTTAAAGCCCAACATAAATAAGAAAAAGTATTAAATGAAGGTAAATGTGGGAATTTTGAGACTTCTGTGAGCACTTGCTGACATACTGCCTGTTGCCTCCTGTCTTGGGTTCTTCAGGCAACATTTGTTTGACAATAGTTCTTATGTTTCACCAACAAGAGTGACCAGCATTGTCAAAGGTTCACCCTCCATCCACCTCCAGTAATGAAGGGTGAAGCTTTGACAATGCTAGGTTCTTGTGCTGGTGAAATGTTAGAAATATTCTCAAGTAAACATTGTCCAAAGAACCCAAGAAAGCCAGCAGGCAATGTATAAATGTTAACTGAAAACACTATAGTAATTCTGCTTGAGTAAATTGTCTAGCAAGTTTTAAAGTGAATTTTGTAGGGAAATCATTTGCATTACATAAATGTAATTTTGGTGTAAGTTTTAACAAGGAAGTAAACAGTTAAAAGGTGACCATGGCTGTGACTGCATGCTCAACTCAAGATAGTATTTACTCAGCTTTTGTTCAGTCTTGGGTTAATGTTGGCAGTATTTGTTTCGCATAGTTTTCTGTGAATAAATGTGGCTCTTAAAGAATCATTTGTGTTGGGTTTGTATTTCCAAAAGCAAGATTTATGTACGAAGAAAATGCAACCCAAAAACACATAAGTGTAGGACATCTGAAGCTAAGAAGAATAATATGCTTACTTTGTTGACAACAGTGGACATCCTCAGTTCATCAAGCTATGTGACAGTAACAAAAACTATTTTTTTCTTTTAGTTGCAGAAAAATCATTAATAACTTAGAGTACAATAGTGTGTATAAAGTTAATTTTTAAAAATCAGTTACATCCTAGATGAGAGTAGGAACATCACAGGTGCTCAAGCTTGTTGAAGTAATTCCTTGTCAGAAGCTAGTAACTTTAATCAACAACATGCTCTCTGAATGGAAAAGCCAACAGATGGAGAACCTTGAAGAATGGGTTGCCTCAAGGATTAATCCTGGTTCTCATTTTGTTTAATTGTTATGTTCACAACATTTAAGCTATTAGTTTCAAGAAAATCCAATATGTAGATGACCTAGCATTAATCCTCCAGCCACAGGAAACATGCATGCGCTGCTGATTCTGTGGTGCACACTGTTATCCCATCGGATGTAATTTCTGGGCTATTCGTATATTGGAAGTCAGTATTTTCCTGTCAAATATTTTTTGTTGGTCTTGAACATCAGGAGGCACATTTAACACATTCTCAAATCTCATTGTCAACAGAAATGGACAAGTTGTGACCTTTTTGATTGCATCATAGAATATACACCAGGTGCCACACAACTGTAAGCAACAAACTGTTGATAACAGTTTATAGTCGTGTTACAAAATTTACATCTAAGCAGAAAGAAAAATCTGTAAACATGATTTTTCACTGAGCTGGAATCAATCATCTTGTTGGAAAAAGTGTATTTACACCAGAAATTGCATCAAACTCACTATACTACAACATATGCAATACAACTAATGTTGTTATTTTCAACTACTGTGCTGGATCTTACTTGGAAATGAGTCAGGTTGTCTGAAAGTTCTAATGGCAAATAAAATACCACAGTTGTGCCCAAATTATTTCTTCAGCTGTCAGTCAACAGCTGGGGAATTTCAACAATGGAAAGATCTGTAATAATTTAGTGTCGGTTGTGAAGCAGCAGTGCTGACAGTGAGTCCATATTCTCTAAGTGTCAAAACATGCTATATATTCTGGTGATGAGTCTGAGATACTAAATCCAGTGAAGATTCCATAAATTTTGGAAGAGACAATGACAGCTCTGAGGGAAGCTTCAGTGACAACAATGAAGAATGGGACAAAAATGATGGATTTGTAAGTTGGCACATATGGAATGAAACTGATTATGTAACTTTCCCCCCACTACACCAGCTTTCCCTTTTACTTCAATTCTGGGAGTAAAAGTAAATTTAGATACAACTGCTGCACCACTTGAGTATTTTGAAGTATTTTTTGATGTTGATTCGTATTCTGGAAACTGAAACCAACATGTAAGCATATCAAGGAAACACCAATTTGTAAACACAAACTGCAAGTCACCTAAGTGTTAGTGAAGATGGAATGAAAGTTTTCACAAGCATTTTGTTATTACAAAGTACAGTCAGTTTACCTGATCAATGATGGTACTGGTGTGCTTTCAATCTGCATCCATGCCAAAAGTTATGAAAAGCATACAAAGCTATTGAATATTTGTGAAACTAATTCAGCTCAGCTTTAGTTCCAGAAAGAAATATTGATGTGAATGAAAGCTTATTATTATGCAAAAGCAGGCTTGGCTGGAAACAGTGTATACCAATGAAAAGATCTCACATTAGTATAAAATAATTTATTCTGTGTGAATCACAATCAGGTTACATATGGAACTTTTTGTTTTATGTTGGCAAAAGTATACCATGCTTGTATAAGTATATGGAATATTGTATGTCTACCAAAATTGTTTTACATCTATTGGAGTCCCTATTAGACAAAGACTACTGCATAGGAAATGACAGTTTTTCACATCACTTGCAGATTATTTGGTGCAAAGCAGGATGGATGTCTATATAAATCTTTGAGCAAACAGAAAGGAACTACTGAGCCATAAAACCTAAAAAGGGAGAAATTGGAGCTTTCCAAAGAAGCAAAGTCATGGTCCTAAACAAGTGAGAGAGAGAGAGAGAGAGAGAGAGGAAAAAAAACCAATTTGCATTTTTAACACTACACACAACCAATCATTGCATATAATGGAAACAAAAATTGGTGAAGGAATAACAAAATCTTAGGTGATGAGAGACTGTGATGATACAATGATCTGATCAAGAATTTCTTATTACGACCCTACAGAAGCAGCAGAATAAATATTACCAGAAAGTATTTCAGCATTTTATTGACTGGTCTCTATTCAAAACATTTACTATATTCCACAAAAACACAAAACATTTTTGAAATTTAGAATGGATGTAACTGAAACCTTTTTTGAGTAAAATGTACAAGCGTTACCTCAAGATGTACAGTGAGATACAAGTACAACAAAACTTACAAACAATCAATTATTGACAAAATTATTTAATTGTAGAGATAAAAACTTACCAAGTGGCAGCAGAACACACACATAAAAGACTGTTGTAATTGGCAAGCTTTTGGAGCCAGTGGCTCCTTCAGGCAGAAGGGTTGAAGGGGAAGGAAGAAGGGTAAAGGAAAAGGACTGAAGAGATCTAGGGAAAGGGCTAGATCTTGGGAAAGTCACACAACTGCAGGTAAGGGGAGACTTATCGTACTGGATGAGAAGGGAAGACTGATCGTTGGGGACTGCATCAGATGAGATTTGAAAACCTGAGAGATTAAAGGTAAAAGGCAGGGTAATATGAGACAGAGATTACAGCTTAAACATCATGCATGTGTTATTAAGAGTGAAAAGTGAAGTGCATTGTATGTAATAGAGGTGGGATGGTGCGGTGAAAAATAGACAGGAAACACAATGAAAGATGCTGAAAACTAGAACAGAGTGAAGCAAAGAGTAGTTACAGTGAAGAAATGCTGAGACAGAAGAAATTAATATAAATTCAGGCCAGGTATGTAGGTGGCGCTAGCTCCCACCTGTGCAGTTCTGAGAAACTGGTGTCTGGGGATGAATCCAGATGGCGCGTTTGGTGAAATGGGCACCGAGGTCATGAAAGTCATATTGTAGAGCATGCTCTGTAACAGGATATTGCAAGTTGACAGTATATACCCTCTGCCTATGCCCATTCATCCTAATTGATAATTTGGTGGTAGTCATGCCAATGTAGAAGGCCAAACAGTGTTTACATAATAGCTGGTATATGAAGTGTTTCACAGGTGGCTCTCCCTTTGGCAGTATATGTTTTGCCAGTTACAGCTCTATTATAGGTGGTGGTAAGAGGGTGCATAGGGCAGGTCTTGCAGTGGGGATGGTCACAGTGTTAGGAGCCATAGGATAAGGAGATGGGTGCTGAAGGGGCACAGGGTCTGACATGAATATTGCAGAGATTGGGAGGGTGGTAGAAAGCTATTCTAGGTGTGGTGGGCAAAATTTCAGACAGAATGGATCTCGTTTCAGGGCATGATTTTAAGAAGTCATGACCCTGTTGAAGTAGCTGATTAACACATTCCGGACCAGTCACCAATGGTGTGCTCCAAAGTTGTTTTGTGGAGGGATTAGCACTACCCGGATTGGATGTGATGGCCCAGGAAATCTGCTTTTTAACTGGGCTGGTGGGGTAATTATGTGCAGTGATGTCTGAGAGGAGAATGGTGGTGTATTGCTGTGAAGAGTCTGCACCTGAACAAATACATTTTCCTTGGATGCTAATGCTGTACAGGAGGGAATGTTTGACATGGAAAGGATGTCAACTGTCAAAATGTAAGTACTGTTGTTTGTTGGTAGGTTTAATGTGGACAGAAGTGAGTAGCTGGCATTCAGCGAGGACGTCATCAACATCAAGGAAACTGGCATGGGATTCGGAATAGGACCATGTGAAATCTAATTGGGAGAAGGTATTCAGAGATTCTAGGAATTTCAGCATGTCAGCCTCACCATGAGTCCATATGGTAAAGATGTATCTAAATCAAACCAGGGGCTGAAGACTTATGGGTCCCAGGAAAGCTTCCTCCAAGCAATCCATGAAAACATTGGCATAGGAAGGAGCCATCCTGGTTCCCATGGCCGTACCCTTTATCTGTTTGTATGTCTGCCCCTCAGTGGTTGTTGTTTGTAAGCATAAAGGTGATTGAGGTGAGTAGGAAGGATGTCATAGGTTTGGAATCAGGTGGGTGCTGACTGAGGAAATGTTCAGCAGCAGACAGGCCATGTATGTGTGGGATGTTGATACAGAGGGAAGTGGCATCAATGGTGACAAGCAAGGTGTGTGGTGGGAGTGGGACGGGCACAGATTTCAGCCAATCTAGGAAATGGTTGGTATCTTTGATGTAGGAGGGAAGTCCTTGTACTGTGGGTTGCAGGTGTTGATCAACTAAGGCAGATATATGTTTGGTGGGTGCTTTGAAGCCAGCTACTATAGGATGGCCAGGATGATTGGGTCTGTAGATCTTAGGAAGAAGGTAAAAGGTGGAGGTGCATGGTTTGGGTGGGGTGAGAAGTTCAATGGATTGAGGTGTTAGTCCTTGTGAGGGACCTGAGGTTTTGAGGAGGGACTGCAGATCCATTTGAATCACAGAGATGGGATCTTGATGGCAGATGCTGTATGTAGAGGTGTCAGACAGTTGGTGTAGTCCTCCACCAACATACTCTTTCAGTTAAGTACTAAAGTGGTCTATCCTTTATCTGCCAGGAGGATACAGGTGGAGTCATCAGCTTTTAGGGAATATAGAGCCTGGAGTTCTGCAGAGGACAGGTTAGGGTCATGTTGTAGGGACCTGAGGAAATGTGTGAAGCAATGCAGGATGTGAACAATTCTTGGAAGGCTTGGAAGGGATGATTTCGAGGTAGTGGTGGTGGATCAAATTCAGATCGTAATCTGAACTGTTCAAGGCAGGTTTCAATGTCAGGTTTGCTGAAATCTCCCTACCCTTTTTTCTCCTACCCCTATGACCATGCCCACGGTAAGACTTGCCCTATGCACCCTCCTACCACCACCTATAATAGCCCTGTAACTGGTAAAACACGTACTATCAAAGGGAGAGCCACCTGCAAAATGACACGTATATACCAGCTATTATGTAAACAGCTATTCTACATTGACATGACTACCACCAAATTATCAATTAGGATGAATGGGCATGACACAGGGTGTAGCCTGGCAACTTGCAATATCCTGTTACAGAGCATGCTCTACATCATGACATTTGTGACCTTGGCACCTGTTTCACCACATGCACCATTCTGGATTCTTCCCCCTTACACCAGTTTCTCAGAACTCCGCAGGTGGCAACTAGTGCTACAATGTGTCCTTGGTTCTCGCCACCCACTTGGCCTTAATTTACATTAATTTCTTCCATCTCAGCATTTCTTCGCTGTAACTACTCTTTGCTTCACTCCGTTTTAGTTTTCTACATCTTGCATTGTGTTTTCCATATAGTTTTCACTGCCCCTCTCCCACCTCTGTTACATACAATCCACTTTGCTTTTCACTCTTATTGTCTCGTGAATGATGTTGAAGCAGTCTGTGTATTACCCTGGCTCTCAGGTTTCCAAATCCCGTCCAATGAAGTCTCCAACAATCATTCTTCTCATCCTGTATGATAAGTCTCCCCTGACCTGCAGTTCTGGGTGACTTTCTCAAAATCCACCCCTCTTCCTAGACCTCTCTAGTCCTTTTCCTTCATCCTTCATCCTTCCCATTCAACCCTTCTGCCTGAAGAAGGAGCCACTGGCTCTGAAAGCTTGCCAATTACAACAGTCTTTTATGTGTGTGTTCTGCTGATGCTTGGTGAGTAGATGTTTTATCTATCCAATTAAATAAAACTGACAGAAAGGACTTCATATCCCATATACCTCCTAATCTAATAAAGAAACTTCGTAGATGATACAGTGTATGTTGTTCGAAAAAAAATGGTGACATGAAAAAAATGCAAAAAGAAACAATAGCCTGGAGCGAAAATTGCAATGTGGGATTGTGTATGGGACCTTGGTTCAAGATACACCACACACAGATAAATTAGCAATATGTTTCTCCCATGTTTATAGTGTTGAACGTGATTTTCACATTTCCTGCACTCATGTATGTTAAATCTCAATTAAAAATCACTTCTACATTCAGTTTCTGGTTTTTTTGCTACATTCCTTTGATATAATTCTTAGAACTATTCTAATTTATCAGATAAAATTGGTCCTCAATTTTAAACAGAAAAATTGGAAAATTGGTACTGTTGGAGGGTTAATATGTCATAACAAAGATATCAAACATTGTGAAAGCACTCTCTCAAGTGACCTCAACATACTGAATGAGTAATTTTGCAAATGAAGACTCCAACCACACTCCAGAGAACAAAAGTTATAGCATTCCATCCATATTTATAATAAAGAGGTACATGGGAAGTAACGTGTTATTTGATGAAATCAAAGTTTTCTACAAGTATGTCCCTAAATATTTAGATATCGCCCTTGATCAGACACTGTCCCTTAACCAGAAATGTTTGAACACGTCAAACAAACTTTGCTTAAGAGAAAATCTACTCCATAAAATAAACAGAAACAGCTGCAGCACAAATGAAATGCTGCAATTTCTCTTGTATACTTAGCTGCTGAATATAGTTCCCCTCCATGGGAAAACAGTACACAACAGCTCAGATTGATGGATGTCTGAATGAGGTCTTGAGGACCATTGCTGGCACTGTCAGATTTATTCACACTCACTCAATGGTTGCCTGTTTCCTCCCTCTGCATCTGAGATGGAAAGCTGGCACTGTGCAAATTCTTAAGAATATGTAGTCAGAAAAGTATTCATTTCTAAGTAGGGCTTTCCAGAACACACCCTCTATATGTCTGAAGTTACACATGCCCCATGTGTGGATATTTGGGTTACAGGTGATTTTTTATGTAACTGAGAAGTGGGAGGAATTCTGGAATGATCATCCTTGTCAGAATGCCCACCTAATTCGACACCAAACGGTGAAGACTGTAATGTTTGACCTCCGGCATGAATGGTCAAGACAACTGAGTCCAAACAGGAAAATGGGGATGTGCCAAATCCTGAAGAAGAGAGAATATTATGAAAGACCTTCATGTGTCTGTGATATTGACGAACAGACAATACGACATATTGTAGAGATCTGCCAACTCCACACTTATAAATGTGGTCTGAAAGACTTGAATGAAAGACACTCAGTGCTGTGATCTGGCTGTCAAATTTAAACATTAACCTGTAAATTCATTATTTATGCACATGTATATGTTATGTTATGTCATATAATAACAATAATGATCTTCATTCACAAGATAAAATTAAAACCATATGGTCAGTTGTGAAGGAAGTGTCTTGTCAGCAGCTCAAGGTCAATGATATAAGGTTAGTTTGCAGTAAAAATATTTATGTTACTGGTAAATCAGATATATGTACAGTATTTAACAATCATTTTCTGAGCATTGCTGGTGAATTAAACAACAATTTAGTTTCTACAGGAAATCATGTAACTTTCTTGGCAAATGCCTTTCCGAGATTGATGTCTGAAACACTCCTCTGTGATACAGACAAGAGTCAATAATTAAATCACTGAAGACTAAGGACTCTCATGGTTATGATGGAGAGCCTAGCAGAATATTAAAGTACTGTGCTGTGCATGTCAGCCCTGTATTTAGCCATGTTTGTAATTTTTCCTTTAGGAATGATCAGTTACCTGAACAGTCAAAGTACTCGGTAGTAAAGCTGCTTTATAAAAAGGGAGAAAGTGGTGATGTAGATAATTTTAGACCTATTTCTATGCCATCAGTGTTTGCTAAAGTTACTGAAAAGGCTGTGTATGGAAGGATAATTGATCATTTTATATCACACAATTTGCTATCAAATATACAGTTCGGCTTTAGAAGTCATTTAACAACTGAAAATACTATATTCTCTTTTCACTGTGAGGTACTGGATGGGTTAAACAAAAGGTTTTGAATGCTAGGCATATTGTTTGATTTAACTAAGGCATTTGATTGTGTTGATCACAAAATATTGCTCCAGAAGTTGGACCATTACGGAATAAGGGGAGTAGCTCACAATTGGTTCACCTCTTCAACAGTCAGCGAAAGGTCATTACTCACAATGTTGAGAATGGCTGTGATGTGGAGTCTGAATAGGGTACAGTCAAATGGGAGGTGCCACAAGGACCAGTGTTGGGGCCACTCCTGTTCCTTATTTATATAAACGATATGCCCTCTAGTATTACGGGTAACTCTAAAATATTTCTGTTTGCTGATGACACTAGCTTGGTAGTAAAGGATGTTGTGTGCAACATTGGCTCAGTTTCAAATAGTGAGGTTCATGACCTAAGTTTATGGCTTGTAGAAAATAAACTAACATTAAATCACAGTAAGACTCAGTTTTTACAGTTTATAACACACAATTCAACAAAACTTGACGTTTCAGTTTCACAGAATGGGCATATGATTAGTGAAACTGGACAGTTCAAATTTCTACATGTTCAGATAGATAATAAGCTGTCATGGAAAGCCCACATTCAGGATCTTGTTCAAAGCCTTAATGCTACCATTTTCACTGTTCGAATGGTATCTAAAGTGAGTGATTGTTTAACACTAAATTAGTCTACTTTGCTTATTTTAATTTGCTTATGTCATATGGTATTATATTTTGGGGTAACTCTTCCAATTCTAAAGGATATTTTTGGCTCAGAAATGGGCGGTTCGGGCAATAAGTAGTGTAAGTTCATTAAGCTCTTGACAACCCCTGTTCACTAGACTGGGTATTTTGACATTGGCCTCCCAATAGATATATTCCTTACTGTTATTTCTTGTTAATGATATTAGCTTATTTCCATGAATAGCAGCTTTCACTCAGTTAATACTCGGCAGAAATCACACCTGTACTTGGATCGAACTTCCTTAATTCTTATGCAGATAGGTGTGCATTATACTGCTGCATCCATTTTCAGTAACCTACTACTCAAATTCAAAAATCTTAGCAGTAATCCATGTCCTTTTAAATCGAAACTGAAGAGTTTCCTCATTGGTCACTCCTATTCCGTTGAGGAGTTCCTTGAAAAATTATGCTGATTCTTGTTGTATTATTGATTGAGTTTACTTAAACTTATGGCTTGACTATTTTCAGGTTCATAACAATTTATTTTTATCTGTTATTACTTTTATGTTGTAATTTCATGTACTGACATGTTCCATGACCTTGGAGATTTGATCCTCAATTTGGTCCCATGGAATTTGGTGTGTAAATTAAATAAATAAAAAATATCATAATCCAGATATGATAAGGACAGAGTGAGAGACAAAGATAGATAAGAAGGAAGAGATGACAGTGCAATTAAGAATAAGGGTAGATAAAGAGAGTCATTATATAATATACTTGAGGGCAAGTTAACATCTCTGGAGTTCAGAGGGGTAAGTATTGGGGTAAAGTAAAGGAAAGTAAACTTGTATGGCATGAATGGCTGGGGGACACTAAAGGACAGATCAGCCACTGAACTGGAAAGTTTTTCCCTGTCCTTCACACCTGCAGGTGCCTTTCCTTCATACAGTATGAGAGTTTTGTGGGTTAGTGTATCTGTTGAGTGTAGATTACTGTAATGTATGTGTAGTGTGGAGTGTAGTGTCACATTCATTTTGAAGATGATGGGAGAAGGGAGAGGGTGAAACCTGGTGCCAGCTGACAGCCTGCTCCTCTCAAATAACACTGAGGATGCCTTGGAGCTTGAAGCCCCCACCTGATAAATAGAAAACCACCAACAGTATCACATGCCCTCATGTCATGAATCTGTGCAGAGAGGTTTGGAATTAAATCCAGGCAATTGGCACAAAGACTGGTGATCAGTGATTTAATGTCACCACCACTCCTGCCCCCCATGACATAAACGCAAAGGAAAAATTGTCAACAGCAAGCCGTGTATCCAAACAATCACCTGTACAGGTGCTTAACTTCAGGGATCTGATGGTAACCAATATCTCCAACCCAGCACAACCATTGCCAAGTGGACAGTTCTTGCATGTCCATCCATACACTCAGCCAGTTTGGTGGTGGCCATCTATCTTATTGAATGATTACCTAACTCACAGCATGGTCCCAGTCGCGGGATGCCTGTCTAATGGCTTCCAGAGTCAAAAAATTTAATTTTCATTATTTCTTACAATCGATGACTGAATTCAAAACGCTATAATACTCTATTTATTAAGAGGTAAGATCTTATATTAAAAGTTTAACACAGCAAAACAAGTATTACAGTCAGAAACTGTGTCTATGTGTTGAGACAGTAACTCATGGTTCATAAATTACCCAGACTATATTCATCCAGTATTTGTGAAGAGCACTTGCTGACTTCCAACATACCTTACATTAACTGCAAACTTTATGAAATTTTTCTCACTGACATCCCCCACAAAATGCCGGAAGGGGAAATAGTTTATGATTTACTACATTTTTGTTCCTCATGGGATAAAACTTCAGCATCAGGCATACTATTTTAATTCATTACTTCTTTACTACTAAGTCTATTTATAACACATTTTGCAGAAAGTATCCACATATATCACTGAATGTACCTGCAAATGCAGCTCAGGAGTTGTGATGCCGTAAACATTGGGATACGTGAAAACTAGCTTTTCCTTAAAATGGAGTCTAGACTATATTTGTCCAGTGTTTGATAATGAGGGTACCAACAAACTTTAAACATAATTTCCAAGCTTTTCAAAAATTTCTCAGTTACATGTTTAATGTCAAATATTTAACACTTTAACTCATTTGTAAAGTAATCAGACATTTTAAGCTGTTTTGTACATGGGAATTTTGATTCTTTGAATGGTGTGGGTTTACTGACACCTATATAAAACACTATGCAGTGGACACAGGTAATAAGCAACATGCATGATTTCACGAGTTGCTTTACCTTCGACATTGCTACTCACCATACAGTGGAGATGTTGAGTCACAGATAGGCACAACAAAAAGACTGTCACAAATATAGCTTTCGGCCAGTAAGGCCTCCATCAAAATTAGATGAAAACCACACATATACACATTTGCGCAAATGCAGCTCACATACATGACTGCAGTCTCAGGCAACTGAATCCAGGTATGATTTACCAGTGGTGGGGCTGGAGTAGTTGGTAATGAGTTGGTGCAAGGGACAGATTTTACACAGGGACAGTCGCACAGGCAAGAATCTTGGCAAATGGATAATGTCTTTAGGTTTGATTAGCACGTTACACAGGTTAGGAGGGCAATGGTAGGTGGCAGTGTGTGCTGTGGGTAGGATATCAGAAAGAAAAGATCTCACTGCAGGATTGACTTGAGAAATTCATAGTGTTGGTGGAGCAAAGTATTGAGGCATTCAAGGCCTTGGGTGATCAACTAGGTGATAATGGGAGTGATTCTGAGTTTTTTAGAAGTGTAAACTATTAGTAGAGGAGTGACAGGAGGATAATGCCTGGGAGATTTGTTTATGAATAAAATCTGTGTAGTTGCAGAAGAGGCAAGTCTTGGAGAGGTGTTTAATTATGTGCTGAAGTGTTTGATGATGGAGCAGATATTTTTGCTATGGATGCCTGTGGGCCCTACTTACAGCCTAGCTTCCCTGAACTATGGATATGGGAACTTGCCCTCCCATATATCCTTGCACCTTGCATCCTAATATCTTCCTGGACGCCATCCTCTCTTCTTTCCATTATTTTTTAATTAAATATATTTTTCATTATGAATCTTTTTGCTGTCCTAACTCTTACTTACCTTCATTTCTCTTTTCCATAGCCTATCTTTATTTCTCACTCTATCTTTATTATCTTTGAAGTGAAGCTGGCCCAGTTCTTATCAGTGTGCCATGTTTGACTTAATCTCTCTGATGCCTCCCCTTTCATCTTTTGTCTATCCTCATTCCTGTTTCACTCACCCTAAGGTCTGAGTGGTATGACCTTCCTTCTTATCTTCCTGGACATATCCCTCCTCCTTCCCAACAAAGCAACTATTTGTTTCAAGGCCTTGGTGGTGTGTCACGTTTGCTTTTATATGGATCCATTGGCTGTACTACACATTTTGCCATCTGAAGTAAATACTGACCATCAATTCTGTCTCACAATTCAGTAGTATACTAATTTTAATTTTAGTTTGATAAAATTATGAACATAATCACACGAATTTTCAGTTAAGGGTATCAGACTAATTTGAAATTGGTGTTTACAGAACTTAACTGTCCAGCCACCTGTAGCTGAAACAGTGTACCTGCATCATAAGCAATGCCATCAACTCCACAGTGCTGACACAATTCTATGGCATCTGCTTGGTTCCAAAGAACACACTGTTACAAGTTATATAACTAACTGCTGGCCACATTGGATGAAATATATAAATAAAATATATATCTGATGCATAGGCTTGGCATATGGGTAGAGTGTATTTAAATCAATTGAAGTGTCAGGGAATTACATGAGTGCATATAGATAAATTTTATATTGTGTGTACTTTACAAAGTTCAAAAGACCTGGGAAGAGGCAAAGTGACTCTCTTGGAATGCTCATGAAGTATCCCCCATAAATTTAGCCTTGTAAAAAGATTACAGTTAATATCTGTCATTTTGAAATACTTACTTGAACCACTAGGTACCCACTTAATGCCTATCCACCACAGAGAAAACATGGTAGAATGATGGTACACATGCAGAAAGGTCAGTTGGTTGTCCTTCTTTCGCAAAATGAAAAAGAATGTGTCACAGAACTCAAGCAGTTTTGAAATGTAGTACCACCACACTGCATTTGCTATCTGGAAGAAGGCGAATAAACAGTTATATAAATAAGTAAAATAATAATAATAATAATAATAATAATAGAAAAACAGCATTTTGTCATATAAAGATGGTAACACAATAAATGGCAGCAGTTTAAATTATACTACTTTGTGACAAAACAGTGATCCCAGTATTTTAAAATCTACAGACACACATTATCGAAGTACCATATTCTACATAAATACATAATGTTATCACTTACTTTTCCTTTTTCTAGAAAACTGAGATACATTTAAGCAATGTATCAAGCTAGTAAATGTGATCTTCTGGAATTAAAGATAACTGCAATGAACCTTAAGAGTTGTTTGTTCATAATTATAAGAAAAATATTTACTCTATAATAGGCATAAATGTCAGTAGAGTGAAGAACAGCTCTCGTCCACATTCCTCACAAAAAAGGCTTCAAAAAGACCCAAACAATTATGTATGAATATCACTGCTGGATGCAGGATAAGATTCTTTCAAAAGTTTTTCTGTATAGAGCAGAGCTGCATTTGGACCTACAAGTGACTTTTTTTTTTTGGGGGGGGGGGATACCAGGGAGGGTTAAGAAAGGATAGATTATACTCTGAACAAACACTATAACTCAGAAACATTATGGCATATAAAAAATCAAGGACAAAGGCAGACATAATTTCCATCATTGATTTCAAGATGATATTTGATTCAATTGATAGAGAATCTCTAATATCAGCAATGAAAGAACTGGGTCTGGCTAAGAAAACAACCAACATAACAAAAGCCACTGTTAGTGAAATTTATGTGTGAAGTACCAGACCCATTTGAAAAAAAAAAGGTGTAAACAAGGAGATGGCATTTCCCCATTATTGTTCAGTTTTGTACTTCAGAAAGCAATCAGAGAATGAAACAAAAATATGAAGAGTGGAATAAGACTGAGCTGAAAAAAGAAGAATCTCAAAATCAACTGCATTTCATTTGCATATGATCCGCCCCATTTGCTAAAACGATAGAGGATGCAAAGAAAAAAATCTTTTAACTAGAGAAACAAGAATATAAAGTAGGTCTTAACATTTCCTTTGAAAAAATTAAAATCATGGCAAATGAAAAAAGAAACCAAATAAATACCCTGAAGTCTAAAAATAGTAAAGAATTTAAATATCTGGGGGAATGGATATGTAGGAATGCAACAGAATGTAGGGCAATAGAATCCATGAAAAACAAACTTGAATTAGCCTTCCAATTGAGAAAACAGATGTACAACAAGAAATCCCTTTCATGGGGTCCAAAATTAACCATTGCCAAACAATGATCAAGACAGATGTATCGTATGCAGCAGAAACACTAACCATGAATCACATAGGCCAGATAGAACAATTGGAACTAAAAGAAAGAAAAATTTTAAGAAATATCATAGGAAAAAATATCAGGATGATAAAATAGTATACATAAAGGATGAAGCTCTCTACAAAACAATTGAAAAACTCACATTCTATGCGACAAATGAGACTAAATTTTTATGGACATCTTTCCAGAATGAACTAACAGATTAACTAAATTAATTTTGAATTTCTTCCATAACCACATAACAAAACCTAAATGGTTTACAGAAATTGAAAAAGACCTTAGACAATTAAAAATTACAGAAAAGTCATTAGTCCATAGAACAATGTGGATAAGTGCCATACTAAAAAAAAGATCCAAGTTCAAGTTCCAAGACAAAATTATAAATAAAGTCAAAACCCATTACCTCAGAAGAGGAGAGGAGAGGAGAGGAGAGGAGGAGGAGGAGGAGGAGGAGGAGGTGAGAAAGAATGAAGAAATATTGTTCATAAACAAAGGAACAACATATAAAGAAATGGCTGATTCATTAGGCTCCAAAGAGGGTGAAGTGAAAGAAGAAAAAACAGAAGAAAGCACATTGTGTTCCACTTTGTTTATTACAATATTCTGGACCCAACTTAATTACAAGCTAGTTGCTGAAAAAGAATGCAACATTTTTAATTGCGAGTAAAAGGTGACCAATGGAAAAAACTGATTACTGGACTAATTGACTTGATTTTCACTATTATATTTCTATACTTAACAGTTAAAATCTTAAGGTCCCATGACATTGGGGACATTAGAAATTTATTTATTTGGTTGTTATTGTTTAGTCTCATGCTTCTTATGATATACAAAATGTACAAGATATACGACAATATTATGTAAACACATTACACAGGATACATTAGAGAAAATAAACACACAAAAATGTTTCATACCTTCCTTATAAAATTGGTCACATTAAAACAGAAGGAAATTTTGTCAGCTAATCAAATATTTAAGGTCTTAATAATACAAATAAATGAAAGCCACTAACTGTAAAATACTATTAAGCAGCATTTACACTAAAAGGTACTTCACTGTTACAAATAAGTATAAAAATTACTTGAAATACAAATAAAATGTAAAAGTTCTTCTCAGCATAAAAAATTGTACAGGACAGCAAAAATATAAGGTACTCATATGAGATATGAGTACTTAGATATAGACTCTCCCCCATTTATGCCACTGACTAGTGCAGTTCCCATTTCTCTCCACGAACTTGTCAACAGAGTAGAAAATATTTTTGGTAAGTTGATCTTTAACATTTTTCCTAAATGTGCTTTTCTTCTTTCTTATGGTAAAGGGTAGTTTGTTGTAGAGTAACTTTCTCATGTTTCTTATTCCAGCAGTAGAGCATCTGCTCACTCCTTGAACTGTTACATGACTGTCTCCAGTAGTTCTTTTATTATATCTATCAATTTTTTTGTTTGTTTCAAAGAGGTATAAATTTTTTTGAATGAGACAGATAGCTACTGTGATACAAATGCAGGGAGCTGGCAATATGTTTAGTTCCTGAACCATTGGTTTGACTGTTGTTTGTGAAGATACACCTTTAATTGGTTTGTTTTTTTTTTTTTTTTTTTTTTTTTTTTTTTTTTTTTTTTTTTTTTTTTTTTTTTTTTTTTGCATTAAGAATACTTTTCTGTTGATGCCACCCAGAAAGGTAGGCTGCATGGAAGTTGTGAATGGGCTGAACCATAGTATGCTGTTTGCATTGTATTAATGCCACAGGATTGACCAAAACTTCTGGAATCTTAGCAGAGGCTGCTTCATTTCTTTAGCAGTTTATCTCTGTGTGCATCCCACTGCAAAGAATTATCAGCCTATCTACCCAAGAATTTAGAGAATTGATGGTTGTTCAGTTTTAGTGTCTTCTAGTTCTACTGGAAATTTGTGGGTTGGCTGTTGTCTGGGCAGACAGCATAACATGTGTGCTTGTTTGCTAGTAATCAATAATGACCTTTTTGAAGAGCCAGGACAGTAGCCTGCTAATACTATCAGTAAGCTCAGTTCTTGTTTGGTGAATTGATGCACCATGAAACAACAAATACAAATTTGTATGATCAGCAAACACAACTAGACGAGCATCAGGCAGATTGAGAGTGAGATCATTTATAAAGTCAAGAGAGAGAAGGGGTCCCAATATTGTACCTACTGAGTCCTGCGGCACACCACAGTTGATCCGATCTTTTTCTGATCAAATTTTTCATTTAGTGGGGACAGATTTCTACCACCCGTTCCAAATAAAATAACACTGGGGCAGTTGCAATTTAAAGGTATGTATGACTGCAGTTTGATACATGTAACAAAAAATTGTAGGGTTGCAGTAAGTGGCTTTGTTCCACTCTTGGTCAATATAAATTGTTTACCAGGGGAGTTAAAACAGGTCATAGAAATAACTATCAGTGGCTACAAATGCTTGGTGTCTAGAGTCCTATTTAAATTAGATGGTATTTGACAATGAGTGGCTGGACTGCTCCCACTAACAATACACCAGTATTAGCTGTATTGGCATTGCTGACTCCCAAGGTTTTGCCACCTTCACTGTGCAAAATATTGTATCTGCCAATTCTAAAGTAGCAAACTTTTCCAAATGCCAAACTTTCACCTATCTCAAGAAGAAATGTAACTCAGACATTAATGAAAATTGGAACAGATTTTTTTAAAGATACTTTTAGAAACTGTATAGGCCTGTATCATAGTGAATTTTGCCATTTTTACATAATTTCTGTGAGAGATATTTGTTATGAGCTATATATTGGGGAGGGGAGGGGAGGGGAGGGGAGGGGAGGGGAGGAGCAAAGGTCTTTTCCAATGTTTATACTTAACAAATGCAGTGTGATACAAAACTTATTACAAACATTTATTGCTGAGTGGGATACTTTGGTAATAAATGGAAAAAATGCATTTCAATGAATCAATGATTTTTGAGATATGATGTGATAAATTTGAAATTGTTTTCTATCGGGAAAGATTCAGCCATTGTGGAAGTTTTATAACAACAACAGCAGTAACACTTACAGTAAATACAGGTATAGCAACAATGAATCCTGTTACAGCTGATGCTTCTTCAACAACAACTGCCACTGTCATAATGGTGAAATGATATACGTCTACATAGATACTCTGCAATCAATCATACAGCGCATGGTGGAGGGTACCCTATACCACTACTAGTCATTTCCTTTCCTGTACCACTGACAAATAAAACAAGGGGAAAATGACTGTCTATATGCCTCCATATGAACCCAAATTTCTTGTATCTTATCTTTGTGGTCCTTACATGCAACATATGTTAGAGGCAGTAGAATCATTCTGCAGTTAGCTTCAAATGCCAGTTCTCTAAATTTTCTCAATAGCATTCCTCTAAAAGAATGTCACCTTCTCCCCAGAGATCCCCATCTGAGTTCCCAAAGCACCTCTGTAATACTTGTGTGTTATTTGAACCTACCAGTAACAAATATAGCAGTCTGCCTCTGAATTGCTTCAGTGTCTTCCTTTAATCCAAGCTGGAATGGATCCCAAACACTGGAGCAATACTGAAAAACAGTTGCACTAGTGTCCTATATGTCCTATATGTTGTGCTGAGTGAGAGCTTCATGATAAATGCAAACGAGGTCAGGGGCCAATGCCATAGAGTACACTTTGAAAAGCTGAAGTGGGATTCCATTTTGACAAGGTGAGCTATATGTTTTCAACTCTTTCAGTTGTTTCTCTATGTCAGTGATGCTTATTACTGTGTCATCCATACAAGAGTCTGTTCGATGTTCAAATGGTGGTATGTTTGTACGATTCTACTGTATGAATAATTTCTTGAACATGAAATTTAAAACTTATGTTTTTGTTTTGCTATCTGCTACACCAGACTGGTCAACAAGGGATTGGATGGAAGCCTTAGACCCACTTAGCAACTTTACACAGGACCAGAATTTTCTTGAGTTCTATGCCAGACCTTTTGCTGAGGTATGACAGTGGTAGTAGTTGTATGTTTCATGCAGAGGTCTTTTCACAGATGCACAAATCTCTATTAACCTTTGCTTGTCATCATTTGCACATTCTCTTTTGAACTGAGAGCGCAACAGCCTCTGCTTCCTCAGCATTTTCCGAATCTTGTTATTAAATCATGGTGGGTCTTTCTCATTCTTAATCCACTTAATAGGCACATAATTTTCCAGGGCATGATTTACTATCTGCTTAAACTTTACCCATAATTTCTCTACATTCATCTTGTTGGAACTACGTGATGTCAATTCACTAAGTGAGATGCTAATAACTACTTATCTGCTCTTCCTAGCAGAAACACTCTCCTAGCCTGCTTAACTGATTTATCCATTTTTGTAGCCATAGTTGCTGTAATTACATGATTGCTAATCCTTGTTTCTATACTGATGTTATAGATGATGTCTGGCCTATTTGTAGCTACAAGATTTAAGATCTTTCCATTGCATGTGGGCTATCAAACTACCCTCTGCAATGAATCAGTCAGACATCTGAGTCTATACTCAGTGTAATTGGACACAGATAACCAACTGGCAGTAGGAGAAACACACACACACACACAAACACAAACAATCTCTCTCTCTCTCTCTCTCTCTCTCTCTCTCTCTCTCTCTCTCTCCAACCATCTTTCTGAGCCAATGGCTCTTTCTTCCAGCAGAAGAGTTCATGGGGAAGGATGAGGGATGAAGGAAAAGGACTGGAGAAGTTTAGGAAAAGTGGTAAAGTTCAAAAAAGTGGAAGGTCTTCCACCTTTAAACTCTCAGGTTTTCAAATATCATCCAAGGCAGTCCCCAGTAATCAGTCTTTCCTTCTCATCCCTTCTGGTAAGTCTACCCTGACCTGGGGTTCTGGGTGACCTTTCCAAACTGTACCACTTTTCCTAAAATTCACTGTTACACTCAAATTCGACCTTAACTGAGGCAATATTTTTGTCAACTGCACTGTACATTTCCTGCCTATGGCCTCTGATCTGTCTTTCTGATACACATTCCTTTACCCACTAAATATCTCAGAGCTTTCCTCTTCAGGTTTCAGCTAGCTCTTGGTCCCAAAAATAGTCTGAGCATGAGAACTTTCCTAGAGGTCACAAAATTCGGGAACTTTGTTATGAATACTTTGAAAATTTACTGATAAAATTTTTATAAAGTACCTTTATTCTGAATGTGGTCTGACTTCCCTTGCTGCCTATCAACTGGTGAACGTTCATCAGAGAAACTCAAACTACCACCTAGCCTAAAAAAACCCCAACAGCACTCCACAAGTACTCTTGTTACCCGAGTAACTGCTTTCTTTGTGTAGTGCACCCTTGGCCTATCAAAGATAGTCCTACAAATCCCCAATCAATAATGCAGTTCTAGAAGTCTGCAGTGGGTTGAGATCCTTCACTTGGCACCAAACTAAAGGACCCTAATCAACTCTGGGAACAACGCTGCAGATTGTGAAGCCCGCTTTTATCCCATGTATGAGGCCAACAGCCTTCACTTCTACCAGCTGCCTGTATGAACTGAGGACCGCCTCAGAACCCATACAACAGGCATCTTTGGTGATGATGTGACTTGCAGACGACTGCATCCTGCACACTAGATAGCTGCAGATTAGGCCACCTTCACTACTCGGATGAGGTCCTGTAGCAGACATACCAAGTGCAGGTGCTCCATGATGCACCTAATGTTAGAGATCTCAGTAACTAGTAAAACTCCCCCCCCCCCCCCCCCCCCCTGCACCTACTCAGACACTGCTCAAGGGGTGGCCACCTGTTTACTGACAGGGGCAGTGGACAAGGCCAGACAGCCAGTATCCACATTGGTCTTCTGCCATGAGCGATATGAATGTGTTATTACTACCCATCACTCATTCTGCTGTGAGGGTGGATCCACCACGTTGCATACACTAGGAGGTGCCCCAGCAGCAGAGCCCATGGACAAAACGAGTGACACCTGAGGTGCCCCATGCAACATGCCAGATTCTCTGCCACCACCAAACCCTGAGGCAGCAGCCTGAAGGTGACTGACCATAGCCAGAATCAAACAATGGAAACTCCAAGTAGGTCTATCAACAATGTAGGAAAAGATAAATTGCTACTTACTGTAAAGAAGACACATCAAGTTGCAGACAGGCATGATTAAAACACACTCACATGTATCTTTCGGCCACAGCCTTCATCACACACACACACACACACACACACACACACACACGGCCAGCATCTCAGGCCGGAATCAGCATTCAGCTGTTCATGAACTGTGGCCAGCTCCTCCTGCGACTGCACACAGCATGCACACATCCTACTCCTAGCAAGACTAACTGAAGAAGTAAATTATAAAAACAGACATAATCCTTGATAAGGAACTTGCTACTCTCCTGATTTGTCACCAATGGACACATGCTTCAGTGAGCCATGTAGCAGACAGTTCAGAAGAAATGAAAACTGCAATACTGCCTGGATTTACACTTACAAAATGTGAGCTTACACCTCTTAAACAGAAAAACTCACATGAAATTCAAGAAATATTCCATGAGGAAAACAATGGAAAAGGTATCAGCCAGGACAGGTGAAATGGTGGTTTGCCAGTCTACTTCTTCAAAGCTTATACTTAGCAAAATCAGAGCCATACAAAACTTATTAGAAACATTTATTGCTGAGTGGGATACTTTGATAATAAATGGAAAAAAGGCTCTTTTCAATTAATTCAGTCATTTTTACGATATGGCATGGTAAGTCTGAAACTGTTTTCTGTACAGGGACGATCCAGCCACCACAGAACTGCTGAAAGTTTTATAACAGCAGTATGATTAATGGTAAATACAACAACAATAGCATCAGAAACAAAAGCAGCTTCAACAGCAACAGAGTAACTGATAATACACCACTGGTCCAGCAACAACAGCAACAATGGATAATGCTACAGCTGATAGTTCAGCAGCAACACCTGCCACTGTCACAACAGTGAAATGATAGTTTCTAGCAACTTTTTTAGTGTACTACACTGCCAATTCTGTCTCGGACTCATAGATACCATGCAGGGCTTTTAACTTTCAAGCTCACAAACAGGAAGGAATATTAGGGTTTAATGTCACATCGACAATGTCATTAGAGACACAGTATGAGCTTGGATTGCTGAAGGAAATCAGTTGGGCCCTTTCAAAGGAACCACTTCAACATTCACATCAAGAAATTTTGGAGAGATCACCAAAAACCTACATTTACACGGCTTGATGGGGATTTTAATTGCTGTCCTCCCAAATACAAGTTCACAGCCTTACCGCTGTTCCACCTCACTGATTCACAGGCTCACAAGGCACTTGACAAACATTAACACTTCTTTCTTTTATCAGTAGGACAGAAGTTGTCACCATTATTATAGAACATCTGTTATGAGAGTGATATAATGTCCACGGCATTTACAGCACTTCAGCAAAAGCTGTATTTTTGAGGCACATTTATGTCACATCAACTCTGCCAGCTTCCTTTTGAGCCACTAATCAGTCAAACAAATAGAGAATTGCCATATGGCCATTTGCAGGAAGTTCAGTTATCTTATAACTGTTGTTTGTTGCATGGTGTCCAGGGCTGGCCACACAGAATGCTTCCTGTACATTATTTGGCAAACAGAAACACTGGGAACTTTTTGCTTTGAGAAGAAGTGCAGACAGCACTACTCACATACAAACAAACTAATGACAGTTTATGTGGTTTGTGACATGAAAAATGTTAAATTACATGCATTCTCAACCATTTCAGCATTCATAAAGAAAGTTATTTTCCAGATGAATAAGGGGGCTACTACTTCATTCAGGACTCTCTCTGTAACAAAAAGTAGGTTGTCTTTGTCTGGAACTAGTCATGGTCTATGGCAAGCACAAGTTCACTATTTACAGCAGAATGATAATCACTGCTTGTCCAGAGGCCAGTGGTTCAACTAGCACATCCACAAGGTGACAAAATCTATTATCTTACAACCACACAAACAGAAAGAATGTTACTATGAGCAATAAAACTTTCAACAGAAGCATGAGAACTAAGTGACCTAATGATGAATGTGCATATGTGTTGGCCTGTCAACTAAAGCCTGACAAAATATATAAGGAATCTTGTACAAAAATATATTGTAGAAGAATTCTGATCAGTCACACCAACATAATGCTGTGCACCTCTGTCTTCACAAAATGCCCTTGACAAAATAATGCAGCATAATGCTGTAATAAGTATGCTAATAAGTGCAGAATTGAAGTTGTGACAGAACTCAGAGTGGACATAATTTTCTTCCAGGAACAATACTCCAAAGATGGTCAACTCAGATGCATTCTTCCATAAACAGTAACAATTAATGGTGACCAAATGCCAATGCCTGCCATAACAGTACTAAATAAATACATTGTAAAAGCCAAAATAGGTTGCCACCATGTCAAGCACACAATAGAAACAGATATCTCATGGGGACATACAAACCGAGTCACAGCGTCTCTCTCTCTATGCACAGTACTCTGATAATACTGAACCAAATGTACTTTACATTAGGAGCACTCTACAATATGCAAGACACAAAAGCCTGTAGTAAATTGGTGTTATGGCACTCCCACACTACTGATGATACAGTTAGAAGCGTAAATGACACACTACACAAACAGAATTTACACATTATTAACAGAGAGGAGCAGCCACATACCTTTTAAGGAGACCCAGGACTTCAAAGTAACACTGATATCTCTGTCATAAATAATAATGCCCTGACACAAATAGGAGACTGGACTATTTTCAAAATCTGCACACGAAGTGATCATAATGTGCTTACAATAAAAACCCAGATCCACAATGTTTCAGATTATGTATCTACAGAGAGATTTTTACACTGTAAATCATACCTGTTTGTCCTCTGCGAAACATAATACGAAATGTGGATTACAAAATCCTTACATTGACTGAACTGATACAGATGGCACAAAAATCAGCAATACCACATACAAACAATAAACCAAAACAACATTAAAAAATCCCATAGTTACATGAGCTCAATCCCATATTTACATGAACTCACAAAGCCAAGAAAACAAACAAGGCAAAATTAGAAAATACTACAAATAAGTAAACAGTGCTAAAATACTAGTAGGTCTACAGGTATAGAGAGATGAAGAATAGATACAGAACTGCCATTATCCATACAAAAGAACATCATTGGGACTACTTTACACAAAAACAATTACATTAATACATTTAAGGATTAGCTTACAAAATTTTAATGGAAACAATCATAATCCCTCTGATTTTGTGAACACTGAGACAAGATAATGGCACATCAGTGCACAGGTGGAGAGGACTGTAAAAACTGAGCAGCAAAACACAGATCTACAGATTCTCATTAACTTGTGAGCAGCACCAGAATGTAACTACAGAACAGAAGATGCACTTGTTCTTTCCACAAGAGGAGGTTGTGTAAGTGATAACAAGAATAAGGGGAAAAAAGCCCCTGGACCTGCTGGTGTCCATGTGGAAGTCCTACAACACATTGCACTACTCAGTACCTCATTCCGAATGGGGAACCTGAACAAGACTCAGTGACTGCGGAGAATAGCAACAGTGCAGAAAATAGCAAACACTGTAGTTATTAAGAAGGGCACAGATAAAGACCTAACCAATACAAAATCATACTGGTCAGTTTGCTTCTGAACTCACTTGCAAACGTCCAAGAACACCTTTGGTGTGACAGATTAAGTTACACAGTGAGCTAACGGGACTTATCCCACACCAATACTGATTTCAGAAAAAAAACAAATCAATTGATGAAGTGTTAAACCAAGCACTCTTGTAAAGTAGACAACAGAGATCAGAAATATGTAACAACCATAATGATAGACATCACAGGCACCTTTGACAACCTCCAGGAGCCTTTGATGTTCATGCATCTTAGGAAGCTGTGAGTCTGGCCACCCTGTGGCACAGCCTGTTGGGTTGCTGGGTGGCGTGCAGCCAACCAGAAAGTGGTCAAAAGGCTAACTACTAGATGCCCACAAGAACTGATCTGTGGGCAGCCCATCCTCCGGAATCTAGCAATACAAACCCTTTTATATCTCATGGAGATCCATGACTGCACCAATGGAATCTTAGCATATACCAACAACCTGTTGGTAACATTTTCAGTAGACTCTTGAGCACAAGTCAAGGGGAAAAAAGCCAGTGGTATACTGCAACATGTGAACAACTACTGTACACAAAATAAACAAATGACTGCCCCAAACAAAATACTTTCCTCCTATTTAGAGGTAGACTCATTAAAAAGTCTACTGATGAAACTTGTAAACAGAAGCACAGGGTGAAAACAGATGACTAGATAACCAAGAATTATGATTGAAGAAGGACTATCTTTCAAGACCCACATACAAACTACAGCAGGGAAGGCTGAATAGAACTACAAACACTGGGAAGAATAAAAAATACAGATTACAGACTCCCACTAATACATGTGAGAATATACTACTGTGCAGTCACTGATCCATTACATGCTTTGCGGCAAGCAAATGGGCACATAAACTTTGCTGCCAACAAACAGAACTACTATGAGATGCAGGCAGGAGAGTGTGCTTCTACAGATATCAGGTGCTTTTAGAGCTACATTGCTGGAAGTCCTTTGTGGGATCTTTGTGTCTATACTGCTGGCAACTGGTGTAGTGAGATTTCTTGACATGGCATAAAAAATAAAAAGCAGTAGTTTTATATTTTCAAATATTATTTGGGAAATTTTAGTCAAGAGTTATAAGCCCAAACTATGTCATGACATGTGCTTAAAAGTGAATAACACAACTTAAAGAACTTTTTTGTAGGTTTGATGATTAAGACTATATATCTGAGCAATGGGATATTTGCAACACTGGTAATCATTCAAAATGGGCAAGTATTGATTTATTCATGGCAGTGCCACATTAAACTCTATTCAACCCAACCATACATATAGTCATCTTAATAATGTAATAGATGACTGGGTTTCTGTATTGAGGAGGTTAAGACTACCCTCCTCTACCAATCCTGAATAAAAAGTGAGTACTTTATCCATATCATTTGTTATAATGATACTTCAGAATAAAATCTGATTAAGGTAGGAACAAGCAGCATGAGTAAAATGAACTGTTGCTTGAAAAATCAGTTTTAGCTGAACTGTGATCTACATAACCACAATATAAGACACAAAAATAATTTTCTTGTTTGCCTCCTTGTCTGGGGTTTAGAGTAGAGTGATGTACTCTGGTACAAAAGTATTCAACAACTTCCCACCTAACACACATCATGAGCTATTCCTACTTGTTATTGCACAATTAGGTTCAAGGATTGACAAGTTCTTTAAGCTGTCAATAAGATATAGGCAACATCTTTCAGTGTAGCAGATTTCTCTCTAATTTACTAGATTAAATTTAGCTGGAATATGCATGAACAGTGTTAAGCAGTACAGGAATAGTTAACGCCTGTTGCTAACATAATACATGGATTAAATGTCTATGATTTGCTTGCCTTTTGTTAATATAAAACTTGGTTTCTTTTACATCCCAGAAGGTTCTCCTTCTTGATGGGATCCATGGAACATGATGGATGAATTACTAACTGAAGGTGTACATGAAGTGCTAAATGCCTTTTTTCTAGAGACAGACAAACTATCTAGTCATTTGAAGACAAAGATATCACAGCATTATAGTAATCAATCTTTCACTCCGCACTGGAGCATACACTGTTAAGAAACTTTGACTGGCTAAAACTGGTTACCAGAATGGAACCAGATGTCTCAGCTGGTAAGAATAACAATGGCCTGATACAGAGTTCAGGTCCATTACACAGTTAAAATAAGAATGTTAGCTGAAACTTCCTGGCAGATTAAAACTGTGTGCCAGACCAAGACTCGAACTCGGGACCTTTGCCTTTCGTGGGCAGGTGCTCTACCAATTGAGCTACCCAAGCACAACTCACGCCCCGTCCTCACAGCTTCAATCACGCCAGTACGTCATCTCCTACCTTCCAAACTTCACAGAAGCTCTCCTGCGAAGTGCATACTCCACTGTAGAGTGAGAATTTCATTCAAGAATGCTAGCTGCTTATACATTTTCAGTTCACTGAAGGACAACCAAGAATATAAGTTATAGTTCATCATGAAACTCACCCTCAGTTCTTCTGGACTCCTCAGTCTTGTAATTGGTTGGCAGAAATAATTGTATCTAAGTTTTATTGATGCTAACAGAAGCTGTAATGATAAAACGGAGTATTATTCATAAAGATTGTGAAGGCATGTTACAAAACAGAAGGTACATGCAGATATTTTGTTTAAGATTAGAAATCTGAGGAAATAGATTAGCAGAATTTCTTTCAAATCTTTTCTGCTTAAAAGTTAGAAAATAACAGACAAGAGCATGAGAAATGAGTTTATTGTCCAATATTTACTATCCTATAGTCATTAAATTCTGATGTGTTTAAATTTTTGAAACACTAAATATTTAAAATTTTGGACAATGTATAAGTGAGACTTTTTTAACAACCTTCAGTTGTAATTTCAAGTGGGTACCAGTTATTCCCTTTATATAAGACCTTTTGCATGAATTTCTGTAATTATCTTCTGAACTACACTTAAAGAAAGAAATATACAGTAAAAATTTGGATGGTCAGTTGGGCTTCAGATTAATGGTAGACAGGTGTTCCCCAATTTAATTTCACTTGAAATATCTGTCACATATATTAAGAATGTGACCTTTGAATTCAGGTAATCTGTGGTGGTGTTTTCTTCTGTTGACTGAAAAGTTGGGTTCGTCCTCAAAAGTGTGCAGTGCATGTCCAGCACAATAGGTAAAATTTTCACATCTGTTGGCTCTTGGACATTTACATTTATATCTATCTGATCAATAATTTCTTTTTGACTTCTTGTGTTTTATAGTTTATACCCAACATTAAAGGAACACTAACTTTCTCACAGATCATAATGTCTAAAATTTTGTGGCAACATGAATTTAGCATGTGATTCATTGCTTTCATTACAAAATGTTTTTTAAATAACAATAATGGAAACTCCAGGGTAGAGAAAAAGATAAAATAAGGGAAAGGCAACCATTTACTTGTAGAGGTCTGGTGTGTGGTACAAAGAAACACATAACAGTTAACACCAGTTTTTGAGATCCTGCGCTTTTTGTAGTGAGCGTGTAACTATTCACACACACAGCCACACAGTTTAGTATCTAAGAAAGCTGAATCTTACCTCAAAAGCAATGTAGAAATTCAATGCAGCCATGGCTAGATTGTAAGGCACAAGTGCCCATCGTAGGTTAAAAGGCTTTCGATTCCTCATCAAACGTGGACCGATCCAGACAATGAGCAAATACAAGGCAGTGTATATGATAGTCGGGATGGGGGAGTCGACCAGTGGCCATCCTCGTGTGCGGTGGTCTGAAATAATGCATCATTAAATTATGCTTACTTATTAATGAAGTAACAGTACACTGTGTTATTTGCTATACTTGAGTGATAAAATGTAACAACTGTTATGACTTCAGGAAAGGAAGCTCACCAGCCAACATTACAGAAGCAATTCAGAAGCAGATACAATTTCATTGTATCTTATAAACAGTAAGTGGCTATGCAGTATATTAATTGTTTGTGTGAATGTGCTGCAAACTCTTAAGGTAACTTATCTCATATGTACAAACAACAGAATATTTAGGACAGATCAAAAAGTTATGAAATACAGGAAGAAATGAATATGGTCTGAACAATAATAGACAAGACTAATGAGTATTTTGTTGGCCACAGGGAATGACCAGAAGGAGAAATGATATTGACAGTGTAGAATGTACTTGGCTATTGCCAGCTGAGAGTGTTTGGTGCATCACATAATTTCGTTAGCAGAAATGCTATACAACATAATATCTGTGTTCTTACTATATTTGTCATTTTACATAAAGTGAACTGTGTATATGGCTTTAGTGGCCAGGAGACCCCATTGGGGATATTTGGCTGCATAATGCAAGTCTTTTTGTTTGATATCACTTCAGCAAGTTGCACATTATTAATGATGAAATGATGATAAGGACAACCCATACACACCCCCAGTCCTGAGCAGAGAAAATCACCAGCCCAGCCGGGGTCCCGTGATCAAGAGTTAGCAAATGCTAACCACAAGATCACAAGCTGGTGGCGGTCATTTTACATAATACCTGGGCATAATTACATTCTGTAAGATACATAACAAGTGCCATTGATGTTAACACATCATTCAGTCATCTCCATGTCCAGAGAATCTGGAAGTCTGCTATTTTAGCAACTCTTAATAAGGTAGATTCTGGTAGCCTAGCAATTGCAAGAGCATGATACAAACTATCTGTTGTTAAAGCTTCTAGAAGGAGTATGAGCATGTGATGCCCCATGCAAAGAGTTGCTTCTGACAGAGAATATAGCAAGGAGGGATATCTAAAATTAGGTATCACAAGCACCTCTGTTTTTAATTGAATATTAGTCTGCACTCTGAAAAAAAGTCAGTTGACACTCAAGCATAGATGAAGGGACACCATTCAGGCAGAGTGTTGTATAAAACTGTATGGGATTAGATATACTACAGATAATAGTTATTAATTCTTGATTGCAGATTCCTTATAAACAGTACTTTCAGTTCTGTTAGTGATTAATATCTGTGCAATTTTGGTGACAGAAATATATGTTATTGTAAATAAAATACATAAAGACATCGCAACTTTGAAAAAAAAAAAAAGAAAAAAAAAACCTAGCAACATATCACTTCCAGGTCTTACTACAGCCACATTTTTCAAAAATATTACTAGAATGAACAATCCTTTGCAGGAACAAAGCAGTAATTTTGATCATGGAAGTGTCTGAACTTAGCTGAATGTAGAGGTAATCTCTAGCAGTTTACATGTAGAAGGAGAAAAATAACTGAGGTGTCTTGCAGACTGTCCATCATGTAAGGCCAGAATATAACTACAGTGGAGAGAGAAGCAGGGCTATGAATTCTAGTTGATGTTCTGGCTGTCAAATTCAGTGATATGTGAGTTCTATCAAAACTCATCTTGGGTGTTGTCTGAGTAACTCATGGCGTGCACACCATCTCCTCATGTCATGGACATAGTAACCAAGCTAGGATGGTAATAATTAAAACAAAGGTGTTTTTTGTTGTGGTGAGATCATCTCACAAAATTTCAATCACCAAATTTCTCGCAAAACTTCAATCACCAACTTTCTCCTCCGACTGTGGAAATATGTTATTGATTCCAGCCTACATAGGGATAAATGATCATCATAATAAAATAAGAAAAATCAGAGCTTGTACAGAAAGATCTAAGTGTTCATTTTCCCCATACACTGTTAGAAATGGAATGGTAGAGAAACAGTCTGGTGGTGGTTCAAAGAACCATCTACCAGGCACTTCAGTGTGAATTTCAGAGTTGTCATGCTAGATGTAGATATACTGACTGAGATGGTGCATTGGTAAGACACTAGAGACTTGTTCAGGAAGACGACAATTCAGATCCCCAATCATTCCGATTTAGGTTTTCCTTGATTTCCCCAAGTAGCATGAAGGTGAATACTGGGTTTGTTCTTTTGAGAGATGCTGCTTATATCCTTCCTCGTTCTGAAACTTCGCTGTATCTCTAATGGCATTATCATCAGTTAAACACTAATTTTCCTTCCTTATCAAAATTAATGTTGGTTGTGGGAAGACATTAGATGTCATACACCTATAAGACCATTAAATTGTTAATCAACCCAAGCCATGAAAATGAAGTGCAGAATTTTTTAATCATAAAGATGGATGAGCTCATTATCATTTGAATCTTCACTGATCATCTGATTGTGAAGTAACCTATTACAAAATGACACCTACCCATTTCCATAAAAAAAATCTCAATATACAGATTGTGGTGTCACCGCCAGACACCACACTTGCTAGGTGGTAGCCTTTAAATCGGCTGCGGTCCGGTAGTATACGTTGGACCCGCGTGTCGCCACTGTCAGTGATTGCAGACCGAGCGCCACCACACGGCAGGTCTACAGAGACATCCTGGAACTCGCCCCAGTTGTACAGCCGACTTTGCTAGCGATGCTACACTGACAAACACGCTCTCATTTGCCGAGACGATAGTTAGCATAGCCTTCAGCTACGTCATTTGCTACGACCTAGCAAGGCGCCATTACCAGTTATATTGAGCTTATTATTAATGTACCGTCAAGAGCGATGTACACCGATTATGGATTAAAGTTAAGTATTCTACCAGTTTCCTCCTATTTTGTTAGTCTTATTTCTCTGACCTGTTCCAGACCTCACGCCAGTCTGCGTGTAATTAAACGCGTGCATTTCGGCCTCTTCTAGCAACACGGTGTTGGCTCTTCTGCCAACACAGTACAGATTAAAGTTCCTTTTCAAACACACACATTACTATGTCACATTACTTGGAAATAATTCTGAAAGTTGTGAAACTATTCATGAATTTTTACACAAATATGTAATCAACAATCAGAGTTTACAATTGACAACAGCTAACCTACTAATAAATTATGAGTGGATGACACGTGTGCACCCACAGACTGACTTGGTGTGTATTTCTTTTATTTATTTGCAACATGCTCCATTACAGTATTTGTAATACTATGTGCATGTATTGTGTATGTGTATTGGAATTAGTGTAATATTTGTACTATGTGATAATGAAGTAAGGGAGAGGGTGAAACCTGGTGGCAGCACATAGCCTACTCCTCGCAAATAGCATCAAGGGGGCTGCCAAGCTTAACGTCCCCTATCCGATGAGTGGATCACAATCAACAGTGTCACATGCCCTCACTTCATTAGACACTGTGGAGAGGTTGGGTATTTAAACTAGGACACTGGCACAAATTCTGGTTATCAGGAACTTTACGCTACCATCTCTCATTCCCTTGCTGGCCAAATAATGGCAGTGAAAATTTTTTCCAGCACTAGGATTCGAACCCACTTACCTCTGGCTCGAGTGCCACTCTATAAGCATGTGTTTGTGACCTCAGCCGCAGAAATGGGCAGAGTGTGTGTGTGTGTGTGTGTGTGTGTGTGTGTGTGTGTGTGTGTGTGTGTGTGTGTGTGTGTGTGTGTGTGTGTGTGGTTGGGTTTTTTTTTTTGTAAGAGGGAAAGCTAGCATGATTTTTCAGAGCTTTCAATTGTGCTTATGTACCTCTCATCCTTCATCTGCAGATGATTCTTCACTCCTGGAATTCCCCTATTGATCATGCATGGTGATTAATACATTTTCAGATGTAAATGAATGTTGTCTGACATTTGTAATAATTGAGAAAAGAGCAATATGAATAACTGAAAATTTTATAAATTCAAATGATTGAAATTGTGAGAGTTGTACCATAATTTACTTACCAGATAAGGAAAGCGTCCACAGATAGTAGTTGTAGGCATCATAAAAAATGTTCTGTGTTGAATTTACAAATGACATTTCTGTCTGAAACAAAAAGAGAAGAAAAATGGAATATTCCAATTGGATACTTTCTACACTACATTTCTATAAACAAAGGAATGACGTTCCTTTACTCAAGTATTGTGACATGTAAACACCATGTTACAAGCTATTCCTGTGTGCTGACTGACTACTAAATGAGAGAGAAAAGGAGGCTATCTGATCTGTGACTACTATTGTAACTACACTATTTTTATATCCGTTATTATATGTCAAGTATTAATTGTCATTTATGAGAGTTAGCTTCAATATAAACAATGCTGGTCATTAGCTTTAATGTGTTTGCACTTCAAATGGTGTAATATTGATTACAGGGGAGCTGATACTTTGTAAGAAAGTTGAAAGAAATAAATCCTGCCATTTCCCCTATTGCTTTTCAGTTTCTACTATGTAATACAGATTTTTGAAAGTACGTGGATATTATGAGTGGCCTATAAGATGGGAAACTCACATGAAAATGGATATTATTCCACATTATTCCCTAGAATGCTAACAAGGATTTCAAGTGCCAGAATTCAAGTACAGTATTCAGACAATTCGTGTAAGGAATTACCTTTACATCAGAGATATGAAATGTTGTTTGGTGGTATGTTGGCTATGCTACTTCTGACAATACTTGACAATCTGTTTTCACCTCCAAAGGATTTTCTTTGCATTGAGATAAACAGAACACAATTTATGTTAGAAAGAAACTGACACATCAGTATACAAAGTTTCAATAATTAATTTTAAGTGTTGAGTATAGGTATTACTTCAGTTCCCTTAGTATCACTCCTGTATGAATCATGGAGTTAAGATTAGACTAATTACAGCATGCACAGAGGTTTTTAAGCACTGATTCTTCCCATGCTGCAGTTGTGAATGAAATGGGAAAAACACTTAAGTGGTACGAGGGGAAGGACCCTCTTTCATGCACTTCACAATGATTTTCAGAGGATGGACATAGACATAGTAGAGACAGAGAAGATGTTATTTTAGTTATTTTCTGGGAGGTAAAAGTTAAAACTGTCCTCAGCCAGAAGGTTGGTTTGAACATCACACTGCTTTACTCGGCACAATCCTATTGGAGGTGATAGGAAATTGCCTTCCTCTGACGTTTGAACTGACTTACTCAGCTTGATATACTGTATAGTCATACTCTGAACTATGGTGCAAATTGGTATTTTCCATATTGAAAATTAATTACCAGAGGTGAAAAAAGTAATAAGAGACAGAAAAAATTCTATACACTGAACTCTGAACCTAGGGATTTGTAATCTAACATTCTCCCGTTAAGCCACTGAGCCTCTTGAGGATGAAAAGATTAATAATAAATGGCAGCTAGAAGAAAACTGAAGCAATAGTTTGAGTGTTTTGGTTGAAGAAGTAAAGGCTTAAACAGTATCATCTCATGGAAATAAAATATGGGAGGTGGTCAAAAAATAATAATTTGCACATCTATAAAAGGAGAACATAAATCAACAGGAACAATGATGTGCTAAGGAAAGAGATAATTTAAAATTAGTTCATTTAACATGTTGTGGACCTTAATTGTGTCAGAATAAATGATAGACTAATGACCGTAGCAGCAACTTTGAAATAATCCAATATGATGCAGATTATGTGTTTCATAAAGTGTCTTACCATTCGTGTACAGCATTCATAGCCCTGTACCAGTACAGAGTTTGATTACAATCTTTCATACTATACTGTTATAATTCAATGATTCAAAGTTGCAAGTTTTGTTGAATGTAGAGGTGCAAATTCTAAGTTACCTTGGTAAATTATAATGTTGACTGGTACTTCTCCAAAGACCAAAAATATATAAATTGAGAGCATGTATATCATCTGTAGTAACTCACCTACAGAGATTTTAGACTATGGTGCTGGTGAGACAAGCATGAGTGCCTGTAGAGCTGGTGCAACTGAAAGTGAACTCCACAGCCAGCAGTAGGGTCAGCCACAGCTACCCCCCCCTCCTCCTCCTCCTCCCCACCCACCTATTCTACCACTGCCCCACCGCCCCCCCCCCCCCCCCCTTTCATTCATCCCTCTCTCCTGAGTTCCCTACCTTTCCTTCAGTACCTGGAACTGTTTCCTTCTGCAGATACAACAAAGGCTATGACTTTTCTCAAACCACTGTTTACAAAACTGTCTCATATGGTGACAAAGACACAAGTTTTATGAAGTACATTACTTGTAAACAATGTAGCTCACATGTATGTATGTATACTATGCAAAGTCATCTGAAATATCTTTTTGTGCACAACACATTAGAAAGTATCTTGATATTTTTATAATAAAGACAGTAGCTTGTTTTTACTGAAAGTGTTGATACTGTACAATTTATGTGCTCCATAAAATAGATATTAATCAATTTTTGTCACCCTGTAATTAAGCAAAAAACTAATTTTTGCACAGAATACCTTTCTTTTCTTTATGAATTGTACATGCTGAAAGAATAGTTAAGAGCAGAATATGCTCTAAGAATTGCTTCAGAGCCTTGCAATATATTTTTAGTGTCTGTTGTTTCTTTCACAGGAAAATATGTACATTTCTAGTTTTAGCTGTGGATTATCCTCTATCATGAAGAATGTTTGGTTTCAGATGCCAGCTGATAGTTCCACGCCACAAAATAAATGAACATGGTGTATTTACTACATCTGATTACATATGTCTTCCACCAGTAGAACCAGTGTTTGTGGTACCCATAATCTTGTTTTTAGTGGGAAAGTAAATGAAGAGGAAAATACCATTTTGTACAATGTAAAGTTTAATGTTGAGTTTTAAGAAAAATATGATGGAGGTTGAAAGGTATGTGATTCCACAGCACTAACATGTCATTGAAGCAAAGCATAATTTTCCATTGAAAGAGACAGTTGAGAGTTATATAAGGCGGAACTTCCATAATAACATAGAACACCTACTTCCCATCGGGAGAGAAAGAAAACGGAAGCAAAGAGTGCCTCGAGGAAGAATTTGTTTTCCATCTTTACATTTTTAAACCACGCGCTTCAGCTTGTTAGAATGAAAATATTATTAGTTACTTAATAACGAGTGGATCTATTCTGTCCGCTATGGTTTCTCTTAAGGGTCAACAGTATAAAATTTCGCAGACGCAGACTGTTGACGACTTCGCATTTTTGCTGATATTTTGTTTAGTGCTCAGAGGAAGGAGATTCCGCAAACCGTTAACACACTACCGGTACCCGTATTCAGTCATTTCAAACAGTTTACATTAATTTATGTAGTTCATTACAGAGGACTACTGTCTCAAAATGATAGAATATATTGCTATTTCTTGTACTTAATGTACAGCACTTTATTGTAATTACGAATCAATTACTTGAATTTGCCCGTCTTAAATCGCCCGATTGTAAATGACAGGTCGCTCTCTGTTTCCTATGTAGTTCCACAGTGTGCTACAATATAAACGGATTTCTAATGGTTCTAAGAAACTCTCCCCCAGTGTTTTGTTTCGATATTTTATTTATAATTTTACATAATTGCTACAGAGTTCTACTGAAAGGAAGCGACAGCATTAGGCCATCCGATTGTCACAGATGACAAAACACTGCGTAAGCGTTGATAGACACGAAACAATTGGTCAGGGAGTGACATCTTCCGGTCCCATAAATTCGGGGCGTTTGTCAGTCGTTCGCGTATAGCGCCAGTCAATTGGACGCATACAAAGGTGTGGAACAGGGAGAATTACAATCTTTGAGTCATATGCTGTAGCAATCATCAAAATGAAACAAACTCAAATTGTTATTTGACGGTGATATTGTATGGGGCGTATCTCTTTAGTACTAATCGTTGTGATTTGTGTGATTAACTGAAGGGGAAGCCCGCGTAGCATCGTTTTTCAAAAATTTTTGTTCTCAAACTTTTCATTCGCTGAACATACCGCGTATGCTTATTTTCTTCTAATAAACTAACACCTTACGTTAACTTATCGCGTTCCGGATGGAGCCACGTTCGACTAGGTAAATCATTCGAAATAGAATGAGGGGAACAAAAGAAACAAACGCGAAATCAAAAAACAGGTATTACGCGATGACGCAGGTTTTATCTTCCTTCCCACGACCACCGTAAAACGGATTCTGACGTTAATAACAGCGTACGTCGTCATCTGCTGCATTTGACTGTAGTCAGTGTTATTCTAACTTACGACTATTATTCATGAGGCTTAGGAGTTACACGTTTATCGAATAATCACGCTGGGTGTCAGGTATAGCATAGCAGACGGGTCTGCTAGGAAGTAGCTCGTACGATTTTGTAGCTTCTTCCGTGTTTCTTATCACACAATTACAGATTTAATCAAAATACTGGAGAGAGTCTCGAGCGACGTCCTGGCATAATGTTGCAGTGTTGGCGAGACACCAGCAGCATTTGCTAAGATGAGATTAAAGTGCTGATTTTGTAACATTGAAAGCGGAAGTACGAATGTATTATCAGAGTTGCACCATCTCCTTACTAGGATGAAATCCCACTGCAGTATCCGATGCGGGAGAAACAACAGCCCTCGAAATATTTACTCTACACGATTGCTTCCTCACTCTTATCCGAAACACTGGTAATACATAAAGTTCGAGAACTGGAACTTGTTTCATAGTGTTTTTTGACTACCAGTAACAGTATGTGTAGCCAACAAAATTTGTGTGTTCATAGGCCAAGAAAAAATGGTAAATTGCCTCAGAGAACTTTCAGAGCTGACACGTTCCCACGCCGTAGCAACTTCGGTATCGATGAGATCAGAAATCAAAAAGTACTCGCCACATACTGTACACGGTCACTGCGCTAGCAGTGGAGGACGGTGTTGGTTGTGGACAGGGTGAGTTTCACACACTGGCTAGGCACACGTGTAGGTCTGTGTGGCGCTCACCTGTGTGGGTGCGCCTGGCCGCGAGCGGCCGCACACGCTACGTCGCGTCGGATGCGCCCGGCCGGCGGCACTGGACTCTGCTCTCACGGTTCACGGCGGCAGTGCGGGCACAGCCAAGCCTCGTTCAATCGATCGATACTCTCCACGGCGAGAGGCTAGCTAGCCAGGCTGGGCTCGGAGGCAGCGCGAACGGCGCGGCGGGCTGCCGGCAGGCAGGGGCGGGGCCTGCCGCCTCTGCCGCCGCGCGTAAGCGCGTAGCGTGTGCGTGCGCACGCATCTTCCTTCTGCTGTGCGTGCGCACGCCCGCGCTTGCGTAGGACTGAGGTGCACAGCCGGCAGGGCCGCTCGGAAGCTCTTCGGGTCGGATCGCGTTCCCCGCTGCGGCGCGGAGGCTACTGTAAAATAGGTCACCGTTACGAATCTGCTTCCCTGTCAGTGAGCGCTCAAGGGCTCTCACGGTTCAGGGGCGATTTGTCCATATAGCACCTACTTCAGGCCTCGTACTGTACTGTTTATTTTTTATGGTGTGGGGGGTGGGGTGAGGGGAAGGAGGTAGGACGAATTAACCGTTAGCAATACTGGATTTATAGTAATGAGAATAAACTCTGGGCTTACGATAGTGCAATATTTTGAAAGCACCGGAAATAGATCATTGTGAAAAAACTGTGTATATTTTCGAACGTCTGAAGAACCTAACTAACCTAAGGACATCACACACATCCATGCCCGAGGCAGGATTCGAACCTGCGACCGTATCGGTCGCTCGGTTCCAGACTGTAGCGCCCAGAACCGCACGGCCACTCCAGCCGGCGAGGTGGTTGTTCTGGATACTGATTTCTCAGGATCTATGCATCCAAATTGTATGAAAATGTAATCACATGTCAGTTCTAGTATTATATATTTGTCCAATGAATACCCGTTTATCATCTGCATCTCTTGTTGGTGTAGCAATTTTAATGGCCAGTAGTGTATTTAATACTAGCGTGTCCCTCGATTCACTAATTTCAGCTTCTTCCCCAGATTTTCCTTGAGTGCTTTCATAATTTGCATTACCAATGGATTAGTTTTCTTGAGAAGGCCTGGTGTCTGGGTGGCTTGGAGTAAGCTTCCACAATTCAATGAAATCAAAATATTTTGCACTGTGAGGTCCAGCAAGTAATGTAGAGCTGCAAGTATAGCTGTGACTTCTGCAGAAAAACTAGAAGTTTCACTGGGAAGCGAAATCTATTCCTTATAAACTGTGCTTGGACACAAGGACACGCAAACTACTCTGCGATTCTGGAGCCGTCAGTATAAAACTCGAAATACTCCGGGGAATTATCAGCAAAGTAGGTTTTTATTAACTGCTCTGCTGCGGCGAATGTTTGTACTGGAAAGTAGAAAATGTCGGCTGCTGAAGTTATACAGGAAATTGGTATTATCGAAGTTGGCGTTCTTCAGAGATAAGGTAAAATTTCCTTTAAACTTATGTAGCTTGTATATGATAATGACTGTTGAACAATCTTTATTCTCTGTTCATCTATTTGCCCTTGGCACAGTCTGTCGAGTTTCTGTGCCAGTGAGTTGCAGAGAGAGTTTTCAGAAGGAACATGTCAGTCATTAATTTCCATTTAAAGATGGTGGATATTTCAGTAGCTCACGTTAACAACACATTTTTTGGCATGGAATGGCTAGGTCATTGACAAGTCCTGATGAAGCTAAACTGGATTTTTTTCTAGCTTAGATGTTCATTTTCTATCTCCTTTGCAAAACAACATGTTACCATAGTCGATTTCAGATATTGTAATTATAAGACTCCTGTATGTTAACAACAGAAAATTGTGATCCGCTCCCCACCATATTCCTTTAAAAGAGCACAACACGTTTAGACAAGACTGAATCTTCCCTAAGAGCAGGGCTTAATTTCGGCCGGAACGCCTTCCGGCACCTCCCAGAGACTCACTTCTTTTCTTTTCTTTAACAGCTCAGCACCAGAGATTTGAAATAGTACACGTGTATTAAATCACAGCGTAGCTATAATTTGCCGCTGCGCCAGCACAAGTGAACGTGACAATGGGTCGCCAACGTGATGTGACGGGCAGGAGGGACTGTGTGTGTATTGGGGGGGGGGGGGGGGGGGGTGTTCGCACGTACAGTATACCCAAGATAATTTGAGTATCACTCCAAAGTTCTGATCGGTACATATCGCCTTTTGTTTACGACTGCCAACAACCTCAGCAGTATAGTAGCAACGCAACGTCTCATGTTATGCGTATCAATCAGAAATAAATAACGTAAGCCGTGTTTGAATGTGAACGTCTGTATAATGCACTTTCACGAAAACATTTTATTCTGTGTCGTAATGTATGTCATAGCTACTATTTAAATGTGTGTATTGAGCACGCTTGACTAAAAGTTGGCAGCTTTTCGAGCCGATACGTCCCTTTGTCCACGGCACTCTTGACTTTTCAATCTTTATCTGCCCGCACCCTCGTTAGAACATGGTTGACGCTATACAGTAGAGGGGATCTCCCATAGGGGGCAAATTTGAACTCTCAATGCAGAACGGAAGTGTATATGTTTTACCCGTAAGTCTGTCTGTCTGCCCCAACATCTCAAACGAAAGTTCCAATTTTAAAGCCTTTTTTTATTTGAAAGTTGGTTTAATCGGGACGGTTCTTAGCTATATTTCTGAAAGTCTGTTCAGCCGTTTAAATTTCATTAGCTATAGACCTATGAAGTAAAAATGTTTTCCGGCAGCGTACTCTCTTGAAATACGTTCCGTAGTCCATAAGAATTACATCACGTTATGTAGTACCAGATTGTAGAGCTCAAAAAGATGTACCTAAATAAAAAATTACAGTTGAACGATAATGATGATATTTGTCTTCTGAAGTCGCCTGTTTCAGCCGGCCGGAGTGGCCGAGCGGTTCAGGAGCGCCGTGGTCCCGTGTTTAGCGTGAGCAGCTGCGGAACGAGAGGTCCTAGCCGGCACGGTAACTCAGCGTGTTCGGTCAGAGGGTTATATGCCCTCTGTAATAAAAAAAACTGAGTGAATAGACCAACGCTGGACTTCAATGGGTGTCATGGGACGACCGCCCCGAACAAAAGCAACGAACAGAACCAAAAAAAGAGGTCCTCGGTTCAAATCTTCCCTCAAGTGTAAAATTTAATTTTAGCCGGCACGGTAACTCAGCGTGTTTGGTCAGAGGGTTAGCTGCCCTCTGTAATAAAAAAAACTGAGTTCATGGATCAACTACGAACTGAAACGGGTGTCTTGCGACGTCCGCTCCGAGCAAATACAACGAACGAAAACGAACAAAATGAGATTTAAAAAAAAAAAAAAAAGGAAAGCGGTTCTAGGCGCTACAGTCTGGAACCGCGCGACCACTACGGTCGCAGGTTCGAATCCTGCCTCGGGCATGGATATGTGTGATGTCCTTAGGTTAGTTAGGTTTAAGTAGTTCTAAGTTCTAGGGGACTGATGACCTGACCAGTTAAGTCCCATAGTGCTCAGAGCCATTTGAACTATTTTTTTCGCCTGTTTCAGCACCTACAAAGCAGAATAAGTGTGATTGTGACTCAACTGTGAAAACAACCATATGCTCTCGCCGACTTTTTGTGGTTCTTTTGGAGGCTTCAATTCATTACTAAATCAAATGATTTTGCTTCAATTGTTTAAGCAGCGTACTGCAAGAGAGCGCGACAGCAGCCCACTTTCTTGCGACTTGACTTACAATTATAGCCACAGCTTATTTCTTGTGCTACCTAAGGTAGCTAAATATATAGATAGATATATGTAAATATCTATAGTTAGATAGATAGACATATAAATAGATAGTAAATGAATATATCTGTGAGTTAAAGAAAGAAACATGTAAATCGCATAAGTGGTTCTCGAGTTATAATTGCCTATCTGTATGTCTGTTTGTGAATTCAGTCTTTGTAGTCCACGATTCAGACAGGTCGTGTCTACGGCTTTTTCAATTTGAATCAGTTTACCTTGTTAGCCATCGCTGCCTCACAGAGAAGCCAACAAACAATCCAACAGGCACTTTCGGAACTCACATTCAACAATATTACTCACTCACTCTATGTACGTCAGTTGCTTGCAGTTCAGTTGTGGTTCTGCTCAGAACCGACAGCATTGTTTCGGTTTGTTCGTAGTGTTTCTTTACACATTGTGACTGTGAGTGGACACGAGAGTTTAATAGTTATGTATACCTCTACAAAAATTAGTTAGTGAGAGCAATGAAAACCGCAGTTCAGATGTAGAATCCACGACTTCAACTGTGGCTGTGTAATATCCCCACGGAAAATTACCCTCTACCACGCACTAATTAATAGTGATCAATCAAATCATCCACATTCATTTACGTTTGAAAAGTATCTGATCAGATTTTCTAGTAAGATATGCGCCGACAGCTCGTCGACGCCAAGGTATTTTTCTAGTACGTTTATTCTTTGGAACAACAGAGGTACAGATATGTATACTCCATGGTTATTATAGGATAGAGAGAGAGAGAGGTACAGTTTTCGGAAATATCGGTGGGAGGATTTTTGGATTCCTAAAGAAGTTTAGGTACTCTTCTTCGCACTAAAGCGAACAAGGGAAATTTGTGCCGATAGCGGGATAGATAAAGAAATGATAAACCTGTAAAAAGGTAAATTTCCTGAGACTTAAAATACACGGAAACGGAACCTGTAATTAACAAGGATTCAATATACATCTTTCATCAGAAATAAGGTTTGTGATCATTTTATTACAGAGTGAATGAAGAATGAGTTCTCTGTATGAATCATTGATGATTGTCTAGGCACTGTGATTAATTGGGAAGTTTCAGCTGTGACGAAGAGAACCTGCAATCTATGAGTCTTATAAATCGTCCAAAAAGGCTTCGTCCACATCTGAATTATTAGATCTGTCGTAAACTGAACGAATTGTTCAAACGATCGATTTTCCCAACTGAATGCAGCGCTTAATAATAATAATAACAAATGTAAAGATTTTTTCTAGCAAGACAGCCGCTGAATATTAAGACGAAGGGCTCTACCAGAGATTCGACCAGGCTGATCTCAAGCAATTTATATTTGCATTGTACACATATAAATTAGAGAGAGAGAGAGAGAGAGTGAATGTAATTCTAGAAATTACTTAGAATCCTCCAGTAGTATAATTGTTTGTCTGTCCTTTTACGGATCAGCCAATCATAATACACGAAGCCCTGACTTTACTGTACTGATTCAGGTGTGAGAGTGAAGGAGCGATAAAGACGACAGACACACTTCTGTACAGACAAACATTACACCAAGTTAGCGGCAAGCTGCATTCACACACAAAGACTTTCATCATTTACAAAAAGTAATCAAAGAATTAATTAGAATGGCCAATCCGTGACAGGACACGTTTTTGGACGTTGTTAAAATAATTTTGTTCTTTGTTTCATGTGAACGACGACGAGACAACCTAACTTGGAAAAAAGAGAAGAAATACTCGCAGTCGAATTACTTGGATCCACAGATAACTAGCACGCAGGGCGCAGACAAAAGGCCAGATCTATAATTTTTTAATTAAAGCTTGCTAGTATTCTGGAAGTAGACGTAGATTTGAACATTTACTAATTGTGTTCATACAAGACGTAGTTTGATTGAACTGCCCTAGTTGCATTTAACTGTATAAGTACTATACGAAAGTATTCTTGTATGAAGGGAGATATATATAAATCTTGACTGTAGAACATTTATATGGTTTTAACTAGGGCAATGTTTAAGATGAGTCAAGCAGAGCAGAGCAACACGCAACAGCCTTCAGCTGTGAGCACCGATGATAATGAGGTAGTAAGAAGTGTTGTAGAGTCGATAGCTACAGATAGCGCAATAGAACGCCCGGTAGACACGGCTGGAGATGTAACAGCAGGGATGCAGCATGGATTAGATCCATTAGTAATTATAATGAGGCAGATGCAAATGTTAACCGAGACCATGAATAATATGAACACAAAATTAGCCTCAGTTACTGAAGGGCAGGAAAATTTGAAAACCGACATTAACGCGAAATTAGCCTCAGTTACTGAAGGGCAGGAAAATTTGAAAGCTGAGATTAAGCAGCAGTTACATGAAAGTTTTTCCGAATTAGAGCAGCGGATAGAGGAAAAGACAAAGGAACTAAAAGATCAGGCCGAAGAGACGGAACGAAAATTAACTGCACAAATCGAATTGGTTAAAGCTCAATGTGAGGAATCTACTCAACGCGTTCGTGTAGAAATGAAGGAGTACGTGGCTATTAAGATAGATACAGTACGCGAACAGGTGGAAATGGTTCCGCAGTTAGTACAAAAGCAAGATGCCATGTCATGTGCAATTGCGCAACTCCCTGAATTGGCACGTACGCAGACGAACCTAAAGGAAAGTGTGGAACATCTGACAGAACGTCAAGACGTTATTGACCACCAGATTAATGTATTAACGGGTAAATTATCCGAAATCACATTAGAAAACAAAAGGCTAATGTGTGAAAACGTTGAGCAAAATGTTAAAGCAGCATTCCAGAGTCTATGCGGCAAACAGGAAGAGAATTTGTTTGCGAAAGGACTTGAGGAAGTGCGACAGCAGTTAGGTGCTGATCTCGAGCATTGGAAACAAACGATCGAAGAGTCGATACGCGTTTCACAACAAGGCTCAGAACAAATGAATACAGGCCAACAGCAGAAGTTGTCAGCGACTATAGACCCCGTTACTGCACATTCGCACACAATACCGACATGTGTAAGTAACTCGAATATCAAATTGCCACGAGCTAGTTGTTCGCGTGACGTTTTAGCGGATGGAGATTATGAAAGCCTTTGTCATGCAGAAGAAAAAATGATAAAGCATCGGCAATTTCAGATTTTTAACACTGACAAAAGGGGGGTCCATCCGATTGTTTTTATTCGAAGTGCTACCCAGAAATTGGTCGGAGTGGCAGTAGATCAGTTTCGTTACTGGGTATATACAAGGTTCGGGGGCGATCTGGGCCTCGGACATGACTTCTGTTTGCTCGACCTATGAAGATTTTGAAAAAGCGTTTTTAGCAAAATTCTGGTCAGAAGGGGTACAGGAACGCCTAAGGCAGGAGGTGCTCTACCCAGAGCCTTTCTCTTTTTCGAAAGGAAGCCTTAGGAAGTATTTTGAAAAATATATAAATAAAACAAGATATTGGGACAGACCTATGCCTTTGCCAGACATAATAAACATACTGAAGGCAAGATTACCAACTAGCATCCGGAATCAATTAATTTACGGCAACGATAAAGACCTGGAGTCGTTCCTAACGACGTTAGATCATATAGACATTATAGAAGAGAACAGCCAGAAAGCCCGTAATAACAGATTCCAATATAGGGAGATAGAACTTCCGGCAAATGGTAGGCAAGGGAACGCACAGAGATCGATAAATAGTGGAGAAACCCCTCAAAATCTCAACAATAATACCGGCAATAGTCTTGCGAGGGGCTATCCAAGGAACAACAGGAATGGGAAAAGATACAATCCCGTATGGGGAAACGAAAGGAATTTTAGACCGCAAGCTTGGAATAATAACGGTAATAGAAAGTGGAATCAACCGGGGGGAATAAACTCCAACAACCAACATCAGTGGGGACGGACATCTACGAACCAACCGGAAATTACCGAAGTAACGGACGATGTCAACAACCAGGCTAATCAAAATCCAACAAACTTGTAAGGACCCACTCGTGCCCCGGAGGAGCGGTCAACAATAGGTTGAGGGGCAACAGGATATGTGTACCAATGCTAACGTACAATGATGGACGATTACTGGCAGATGAATTGACCGAGGACTTAGAACCCAAAGATGAAGATAAGGAACAGGTGACAGTAGCCGAAGTGCAAGTCATTTTGGAGACTGTACCTATAACGGCGGTTTTAGACACAGCTGCAACCACGAATGTTATTTCGGAGGCTCTATTCAACAAGATCAGAAATATAAGAAGAGTACCAATTTTTCCAGTTCAAAATTGTAGAATAATAGGCGCCGTTGGGGCTCGATCGGCGAATGTAAAAGTGCAGTCACTACTTAGTGTAGAAGTAGGAAATGTAGCAATATTAAGCACATTCCTTGTTGTGAAAAATTTGGTGGTAGACTGCATTATCGGAGTCGACAGCCTACGTCAATACGGATGCAGAATAGATTTTAAAACAGGAAAAATTTGGTTAAATATAAATAAACAAGAAATTGAGTTGGACTTGTTGAAAAAATAAAGCCTTACCAGAAAATATAATAGTGGGATCAGTGTGCAAGTAATCAGGACTGCACAGAATTCTAAACAGCACGCAAATAATGAGTTCCAAGTCAAAGGAGATTTCGGTCAATTAGTGTATGAGAAGTTAAATGAATCCGACTGCATCACTGAAGATCAGAAGAAGCAGCTCAAAGAATTATTATTAGTGTATGAAAACGTGTTTGATGAAAGGCCAGGAGTGATTAAAGGATACATATGCCATCTCTACGTTAAGCCGCACGAAACATATTGTCGAACTTTCTATCCTGTTCCCTGGAGGTTAAAGGCTCAAGTTCAAAAAGAAATAGATCGCATGTTGAAATGGGGTTGATCGAACCCTCCACAAGCCCCTACTGCTCACTATTGTTGGTCGTGCCAAAAGCATACCCGGGATCGAACAAAATAAAAGGGTTATTTCCTCATAATGACTTAAAAAGATATAATGAAGAATAGGAGATAGGGAGGAATGGTGTTCCGAGTGACAGAGATGAACGCTCGTAAAAAATATAACAATAAACTGTGTGTGTGTAGTGTTAAAAACCTTTAAAGTGAAGTAGTTAATCAATGACATAGAATATAGAAATAGTGACTAATTATTACTATTGAGTGTTGTAAAAAGGATAGTGGAGATAGGCTTCACCTGTGGTTTGAGTGATCATAGAACTTTAGCTTTGCTAATGTGATCAAGATGTATAAAGTATCTGACTGACCTGCGAGAAGAATGAAATGTTTCCCGCAAATGACGCTGAATAATCAATAAAAGGTTTAAAGTGAATATTCATATATAATCTCATGTGAACGCTTAGATGGGTAAACGTGTGAAGGGATGTGTTGTGGTAGTGAATCGTGAGTGACGGTTAACGCCGCAAAAACAATTTCCCGCGCAAAACAGTTGACGTCGGCGCGAGAATTAAAATCGATAAAGACGACACAGATATGCTTTATAAGAGACTCGCACCAAACGCGAGGATAAACTGATTCATGTTGAACTTTAAAAGGAATAGGTGTTATAATTAGAAGTTAAGAGTTTTTAATTTATTAATGAATAATTAAAAAAAAGTAATATTCATAGAATTAATAGTTGTTTAATGGTTTGTGTTCGTTTGGGAATTCTGTTTGAAAAATCCATTTCCATAGATGAGCATGGATGAACGCAGTATGAATCAGAGAGTAAATGAAAGAAGCGAATCCGCATTCCTTAATGCTAAGAACTTTTACATTTCAGCACTAAAGCGAAGAAATATATGTGTTTAGAATAAAAGGTTTTGAGGATAGCTAAATTATATGACTTATTAAGGGAATATGGATGATGTCTGGGTATAAAATGAACTACACTTTCCATTATTCGATGATTTGAATCCAAAATCTATAGTAAGTTACATGAATCCTTTAAATTACGAAGAACAAATCAGTCATAGAAAATTTGTTAAAGCGTTTGGACTTCTAAGTACAAGTGGGGAGGCAAAGTAAAAAAGAGTATTCAAACGAGAGTAAATCGGATGATGCTTTTGGCAACATCATTAATTAAGAGTTGAATTCATTGAAATGCGTCGTAACAAAAAGGATCCATGAAGCCATAAGGATTTTGCTTTCAAAAAGGAGAATCTTGGATGGTGCAACCTAATCAGTTCTCTTACAGGAAGAGTCTTCCTTTTGGTCACTGCTAATTCTTTTGGAATGAATGTTGCATGTGAATTCGAGTATCCCTGTTCCTTCTACTCTTCCCATTGTGGGCCGCGTAGAAGATCAACTACAAAGGGGGCCGCGTAGAAGACCGACTACAAATGTGGACGTCGGGGACATGCAAGACCGGGGGAGTTTAGCACCGCAAGATATTGTACTAGGAGCAAGATTGTAAAACGCAAATTCACGTTATTTATTGTAAAAAGTTTTTTTTTTTGCTAGAGGCACAAACTACCCTTCTCCAAATCGTGATACAAATTGATCCCTATCTTTTCTTTAGAGATAAATTTCAAAATTATTTTTGTTCTTCTATAGGCTTTCCTATCTTCTATGTACCGTAGGCTGGGGGTCTAAGCTTAAGAGGTTTTCCAAGGTTTCCCTGCTTAAGAAAGTTCCCGAATGGGTAGACCCTGACAACAGTTCATGAAAGATCATCTTCCTTGGTTGTGCACAGCAAACATAACACCGAGATGCACGTAAAAGCAATACAGTCGCGGTACCTGTCTCTTCATTTCTTCTGTTTTCCACATTTCTTTTCTTCGTCTGTCTCAAACAGAATATTCTTTTTCAGTCGGAGGACTGACAATCATCACTTCCGGGTTATCCACGCTAATAGATAGCTCGCGAAGTGTGTTCGGTGAATCAAAATTGAGCTCACAAACTTCGCTCGCTGCGAGGGGCATTGTAATATCCCCACGGAAAATTACCCTCTACCACGCACTAATTAATAGTGATCAATCAAATCATCCACATTCATTTACGTTTGAAAAGTATCTGATCAGATTTTCTAGTAAGATATGCGCCGACAGCTCGTCGACGCCAAGGTATTTTTCTAGTACGTTTATTCTTTGGAACAACAGAGGTACAGATATGTATACTCCATGGTTATTATAGGATAGAGAGAGAGAGAGGTACAGTTTTCGGAAATATCGGTGGGAGGATTTTTGGATTCCTAAAGAAGTTTAGGTACTCTTCTTCGCACTAAAGCGAACAAGGGAAATTTGTGCCGATAGCGGGATAGATAAAGAAATGATAAACCTGTAAAAAGGTAAATTTCCTGAGACTTAAAATACACGGAAACGGAACCTGTAATTAACAAGGATTCAATATACATCTTTCATCAGAAATAAGGTTTGTGATCATTTTATTACAGAGTGAATGAAGAATGAGTTCTCTGTATGAATCATTGATGATTGTCTAGGCACTGTGATTAATTGGGAAGTTTCAGCTGTGACGAAGAGAACCTGCAATCTATGAGTCTTATAAATCGTCCAAAAAGGCTTCGTCCACATCTGAATTATTAGATCTGTCGTAAACTGAACGAATTGTTCAAACGATCGATTTTCCCAACTGAATGCAGCGCTTAATAATAATAATAACAAATGTAAAGATTTTTTCTAGCAAGACAGCCGCTGAATATTAAGACGAAGGGCTCTACCAGAGATTCGACCAGGCTGATCTCAAGCAATTTATATTTGCATTGTACACATATAAATTAGAGAGAGAGAGAGAGAGAGTGAATGTAATTCTAGAAATTACTTAGAATCCTCCAGTAGTATAATTGTTTGTCTGTCCTTTTACGGATCAGCCAATCATAATACACGAAGCCCTGACTTAACTGTACTGATTCAGGTGTGAGAGTGAAGGAGCGATAAAGACGACAGACACACTTCTGTACAGACAAACATTACACCAAGTTAGCGGCAAGCTGCATTCACACACAAAGACTTTCATCAGAAACAAAACCACAAAACAAAGTAGTAATCAAAGAATTCATTAGAGCTGGAGAAGAAGATGCAAACAACAACGCAGATGTTCCTTTTCCTACGTCGTCGTCGCTAAATGAAAATTTCTGTAAGTTGGTGAATATGGATACGGACAAATCATCTATAGACAGTAATGATAATTGTAATGATGATGAAAAGCCAGATTGTTGGTCTATCGAACAATGTACTATTATAACGCTAAAAACCCGTGGATAATTATTTTCTAAAAAAATGGTTTCTCATTGTAAGTCTTATCACAAATCTCTCACTGTGGCCGGGGGGGGGGGGGGGAAGTGGTAGAAGGGGACGCGTTCCGGCATCTAAAAGCTTTGAAATTTTGAAATTAAGCACTGCCTATGAGACATGCAATATACTCCGTCCATGAGAGGCGTGTCCTAGGAATTTAGTTCGACTCTTCATTGGGAAAAAACTGATCATTTAATCTCACGTATGTTAGACCCTGTAGACTCCTTCGCCTGCCAAAGTCAACAGCGGTCGTCTTGAGAAACTGAAAGCTTTAAGCCTGTAGATGAAAATAGTGGCTCTGCCTGAGTGGGACATTGCTGAACCTAATACCCTCCTTGTTTCTTCAAGGATGATAGCAGAAGTATATATACACATATCATCAGCACGATGAAGTACTTGAATAGCTGCTGGCAGCTTGGTCGCCATGTCCGATGTGTGGTCCCCATGTCCGATGTGTGTGCGTTAAAAAGTAATGGGCTTAATACGATTCGTGTAGAAGACCAACAGTGGCATGAGTTCGGCCTACAGTTTTATTTTTTAGGCGTAATACGACAGTTCTTCGAACGAAAACTTTCATTATACCATAAACCAAGTTGTAATGCAGTTCAATCTCCATCATTCTTTGCCATAATAAGGGAATGATAACTAATCATATGATCGTTTCCATACCCACAAGCATAAATGTAACATACTACGTTGGTGGTTTGAAAAGTTCTCGGAATCACCACGAGAGCTCAGCGCTAGCGCAACAAGTTGTTCACGTGAGATACATTGGTCTGTTGCCTGTGAATTGCGAAGATGGGAAAAATCGAGATTCAAGCAATGATTCGTGTATGAAAGCAAAGGACATTCATGCCGATTTCCAGAATACACTGGGGGGACTCTGTTCATATTCAACTGTCGCCAGGTGGACAAATGAATTTAAATTTGGGCGGGAGAGCTTAGACGATGATCTGCACAGAGGTCGGCCAAGATCTGTCACTGCTCCAGAAATCGTTGCAAAAGTGCACAAAATGGTCATGGAAGATGGCCGATTGCGTAAAATTGCTTACGCTTGTCAGATGTCATCTGAAAGGGTGTATCACATTTTAACTGAAGAATTAGAAATGAAAAAAATTATCTGCAAGGTGAGTGCCGCGACTGTTGACGCTGGATCAAAAACGCATGAGACTGGACATATCGGAACAATGTTTGGCCCGTTTTAGGAGAAACGAACAAGATTTTTTGGGCCAGTTTGTGACCACAGATGGAACTCTGATGCACTACTATACCCCAGAGACAAAACAACAATTAAAGCAGTGGAAACATGCTGATTCTCCGCCACCAAAGAAAGCAGAGACAATTCCTCCGGCAGGAAAAGTCATGGCATCAGTATTCTGGGATGCAAAGGGGATTCTGTTTTTAGATTATCTCCCCACAGGGCAAACAATTACTTGAGAATACTATGCTAACCTGGTGGACAAATTGCAACAAAAGATACGAGAAAAAAGGCCAGGTTTAGCAAGAAAGAAAGTCATCTTCCATCAAGACAATGCGCACCTGCACACATGTGCGTCCCCATGGAAAAATTACACAAACTAAGGTACGAATTGTTGCCACACCCGCTTTATTCACCTCGTATGGTTCCGTCAGACTTCCATCTCTTCCCAAAAGTGAAAATCTTTCTTGGTGGATGAAGATTCACTTCAAACGAAGAATTGATAGCCGGAGTTGACAACTATTTTGCGGGCCTGGAGGAAACTCATTTTCGAGATGGGATCAAGGCACTGGAACATCGTTGGACCAAGTGCGTTAATCTACAAGTAAACTACATTGAAAAATTAAAAAAAGTTTCAGTGATGTAAGTACTTTTTTTCTACTCCATTCCGAGAACATTTCAAACCACCCTCGTATCTTTCCTTAAATCTCTTTGTATGTGCAAGTTGTGTCAAATTATGTTCTAAATTGGCCAAGCGGTTCTAGGCGCTACAGTTTGGAACCGCGCGACCGCTACGGTCGCAGGTTCGAATCCTGCCTCGGACATGGATGTGTATGAAGTCCTTAGGTTAGTTAGGTTTAAGTAGTTCTAAGTTCTAGGGGACTGATGACCTCAGAAGTTAAGTTCCATAGTGCTCAGAGCTATATTATTTAATATCGAACGATATTTGCGAAAATAGTTTTGGTAATATACTAATGCATACAGGGTGAACATTAATAAAACCAACAATCTGCAGGGACAGACTGTTGACTGGAAATGAGGAAAAAAGGTCATATGAACAACATGCGTCCGGAAATGCATCCGTTGCCACGGTAAATGACGCTGAGGAATGAAAGTTCCTCTGACAACATACTGTGTGTTCCTTGTGTGTTGTGTGATGTCCTTAGGTTAGTTAGGTTTAAGTACTAAGTTCTAGGGGACTGATGACCATAGATGTTAAGTCCCGTAGTGCTCAGAGCCATTTGAACCTTGTGTGTTACAGGCTGTGTGATTGGGGCAGCGTACTGTAAGCAGCAGAATGGTCCGGTATTCATGTCTGGAACAAGCTGAGGTGGTGTTTGTGAACGGCCAAGCAGATAGAAACGGTCGAGAGGAAGCATGACTATATCAAAACAAGTACTCTCCCAGACACCAACCCTATTGCACAACATTTCAAGCCCTTTTTTGGTGTTTGTGTGATCATGGGTCCTTTCAGAAAGCCAAACGTGCAGAGAGATGGCGGACTGTGAGAACATTGGATTTGGAGTACCGGGTTCTGGCTCTCGACCATTTCCGTCTGCTTAGCTGTACACAGACACAATCTCGGCTTGTTCCCGACATGAATGCCGGCCCATTCTGCTGCTTACAGTACACTGTGTCAATCACACAGCGTACATCGCGCACGAAACACAAGGCACGTTGTCAGAGAAACTTTCATTCGTCAGCGCTATCCACCGTGCAACGATGCATTTCCAGACACATGATCATAGGAACTTCTTTCCTCCATTTCCAGTCAAAACTTCGTCCCTGCAGTGTGTCGGTTTTATTAATGTTCATCATGCATATTATTAGTTTCGAGCCACCATTCGAGAAGATTTTTAATTAATCTTTCCAAGGTTTTCGGAATGCATGACGAGAGTGCTAGGACCTATAGGAGGTGGCAGCCCTTGGATCCTTCCCAGGTTTCAGAATTGGTATAATTATCTGTGTAACGCAGTCCTTAGGAAATGAGTCGTATATCCAAATTCGATTGTAAATTTCCAGCAGCCATCCTTTCACTGGTTCAGTTAAGTTTTCACTCGTGGTGCTGTATTCGTTGTGCAAATGACGGTTCTTCCCTTGTGAAACTTTTGGAGCACTCAAATTTTCTGACGGTTTTTGTCTAGAAATGTGCAAATGATTCATCCATCCTTTTTTAAGTTGTTAGTTTCTTGGTTCCTATGCTGAAGAGCCTTAATAGCTCTCCATATGTCAGCGGCGTTAGCATCTTAACTAAGTTGTTACAAAATTCTGTCCAGCTCTCTTTCTTTGTTCTCTTCAAAACACGCTTCACTTGGGGATCTTCTTTCTTGTATTGTAAGAACTTATCGGGTGACTGGTTTGCACGACGTTCTCTCAGTGAGTTTTTTCTTGTGCAACTGGTGTTGAACATTTTGCATCCCACCACATGGTTGGATTTTTCTTTGGTTTTTCCGATAGTTTCTTCATGGGACTGATTCGACAGCTGCTTTTTTTATTAGTTCGATTTATTTATTTATCATATGGCAAGAAGACAGAAATGACAACACAATTTGTTAAAATTGAAATAATTATAGTTATAAACAAACGTCTAACATATTTATATAGCCTATTGCTTCTGGAGTCGCCATAAGGAAATCTTCAGGTCTTCCTTCATAAGCTGCCTGAGGGCATTCTTCTCTCATGTGCTTTATGGTTTGGATTTCATCAGATTCGCAGAATGCCGTCGATTTTGTACCCCATTTCTGCAGGAAATAGGCACATCTGCTTTGCTGGGTTCGTATTCTGTTCCGAGCTGACCAGGTTTTACGTGGCAACTCAAAACCTGGAGGCTTTTGGGTAATACATGGAATTTCGTTGCTCTGCTTTGTGGTCCATTGCTGATGCCAGGCTTTAGTCAAGCTGAATTTTTCTTCTGTGGCAGTAATTGTCGTTTTCACTGTAGGCTATTTGGATCGAAGGCGGCTATGGGTGGCTTATTCAATGTCCTCAGGTTATTTTTGCTTTTCTCGTACTCTCTCGTGAGTGCGTTTATCCGACTCAAATTTGGCGGTGGTATATGGCTCAGTACTGGGAGCCATTCCGTATGAATAGATTTGATGACTCCTGCGATCATTCTCATTATATTATTAAGCTGAACGTTGATGTTATGAGTGTGAGGACTGTCGAGCCACACTGGAGCACAGTATTCAGCAGTTGAGAATATGTTGTTCCACATAGTTTTTGTGTAATATTGCTCCTCGATTTTAATTTCTCTGATATTTTTATTACCTGCTCTTTAAGGGGAAGTTCACTATCTTTTGGTTCAAAAAGATTTTTTTTTAAATTGCATTTTTGGATCCATAAAAGTATTTAGAATCCACCCATGAAACGGTTTTTCCGAATAAGGAACGGAAATGTTTGTTATTCGCGGTTGAAGAAAAAAATGCACCTGCCTGAAATCAGCCTTTTCACGCACCAGTTTTTTTTCTTTCGGAGGACGAGTTATTGCACCGGGTGCGTGGGTGGAAACAAGCCCCCAAGGATTTGCATTCTGGTGCGAAGACTGTGGAGATTGCGGCTTTCCTGGCAGTGAGCAGCTTCAACGAAGGGTATTCAGCAATTCTGAATACCATGACAACGATGGACGACATCCTGGGACTCTAATAGACACAGTTCGGCAATCATTCGGACGACCGCCGGATTCAAGCGTCCGAAAACCGCGTGTCACCGGCCGTACGAGCGGCTCTGGAGCAGCGCAGGATGGCCTAGATCGACCAGAACGCCGTCTATGAGGAAGAGGAAGGACTAGTTTATGGACCCGGAATAGCAGATTGAACGTAAGCTGCATAATATTGCATTTATATGTAGTCAAAACTTCAAACGCGTTTTTCTCGAAATGACTTTTTTTTATTGCGCGGTAACTCCAAATCTACTGAACCGATTGGCATGATTCTTTGTTTCCGACGAAGCTAACTAAATTGTCTAGGAGTTGTACCACTTTTATTCCGATCCATCAACTATAACCCTACTTTTTTCAAATGGCCGCCATTTTGTTTCCAAATAACTTAAGCGAGGTACAACTCCTAAAGAATATTATATACTTCGCTAACGTCAACTCAATTTTGATTTCAGACGAGCCGGCTGACCTGTGACATACCGAGCGTGGAGGTCATCTAAATTTTATTTTGTTCCGACGGCACTTCCGCCGTTGCTCTACGACATTACCGGTCGAAAAAAATCTAGTTTGTAGAGGAAATATCAATAAAAATTTTGACCAAATTTGAGATTGACATCTATAACACATCCCGAGAAAAAAATTCTCAAAGAACGTGCTTTTTTCGGGCCAAAGATAGTAAACCTCCTCTTAAATGCGAGAGTTCTATCGAGTGGCACACCAAGATAATTTTGTGTTTTATTGTGAGGAAGCCATGTGTTCTCAGACTGTATGCTAAGCTCCATTTTGGCAAATTTGTTATTGAGATGAAAGCATGTAACCTCTGTTTTGCTGGCGTTTGGTTGTACGCCCCAATTTTCGGAAGTACCTTCCCAACTTCTCCAAGTCGACTGTAAGGACCTCTTCAAATGAGCTGCATGTTGTTACAAGAACCCAGTCATCAGCGTAGCCGTTCTTTTTAGATCTCGTCTCTGGCGTGTCTGCGATATGTAGGCTGAATAGCAGTGGTGCAAGTACTCATCCTGCGGCAGGCCGTTCTTGAGTGCGACAAATGCTTTATAATCGCCTTATGCTAGAGTAGGTGCAGAGTCCGTGTCTTGTATTCTCCCATTTTTGCTTCATTTATTATCCGTTTCCCACTAGACTCTGTTTCACTGTCTGACATAACAGTTACACCAATTTTAATTTCTTTTGTGAGGCGATCTGACCTCAGTGCGTCACACTGAACTGTCCATTGAGCTAAAGTAGCCAATTTTGGAAAGTATCTGGTTAGGTCTTCCGCTATGTCTTCCATTCGGACTATATACTAAAGCAGGCTTTGCGTCATTAAACTGCTCTGACCCCTGGTCTTCGGTTATCTCTTGCAGCTGTCTCCCGTAACCGTTCGTAGCTCCACACCGCCAAAGAACATTATGTACACTCAGTCACCTCACACCAGATATGGCGGCTGCGTCTGGGTAAAATATTTCTCCATGTTCTATCCTGGATTTTGGATCTGGGCGGGAATAACCAGAGATTACCGAGAAACTGTTTATATGAGTATGGATGATAACTCGTACAACTTGCAGCTCTTAGCCAAGTGGCAGTTGTGTAGTCAATACGGTATAAGAAATATTCCTCTGCATAATAATCGCAACTGCTCTTTTACCACCCCGTACTTTCGTGTAACATCATACGCAGGAAATACTGTACCTTGTTTAACAGAGTGCGGCGACATTTATTTATTTCTGCGCTATTCTTGTAACAAACATTCTCTATAAATACTGCTGATTGTGCATTCAGCTGTAAAATTTTAACCATTATCCTGTTTTACAATGTATCACTACTTGTCTTGATTTCTTGCAGTTGTATATTTTCACCTCCCATCGATTTTATTTGCTCCATTATAGCCAATATTAAACTGTAGATAGTGTGATCTTCTATAGCTTGGGTCTTAGCGACATTTACACTGTGAGGTGAAGTTGTGGGCTGTATTGATGGCCGAGAAGATATGTGAAATGAGCGATATGCACGCCAGTTACTGGTGTTACCCCAATCCAGACTGTCCATGTTTATTTCCCTGTTGTGCCGTAGAATGAAATGTGTTTCCTTCGGCTGTTATTGTTGGTTTACGTTCACTTCCTAATACGCATCTCCCCTTCTCGTCAATAGAGGAAATTTTCTGTGTTATTTATTTGGCACTGCATCACAGCGTGTGGTTCGGAACATTCTGTCCTAATGAAGGGTGTGTTACAGTGGAATACCTTGCTTCATTATAAGATATGTTGTTGCAAGTAGCTATTTCTTGTATGTGTATTCTTCTAATCTATTACAGCATTTTCTGTGTGTGACTGAATTATTGTATTGGCAATAAATACATGCAACTGACGCAGATGGGCATATCTGTGATGTGTGCTGGCCACCGCTTCGTGTCTGGTCTTAGCATTGGCTGCTAATGTGGCCGTAGCGTAGACGTTTGAAACACTGTCTCACAGTGGGCATATACGCTTCTACAGGACACCTCATTGCATGAATACATACAAATGCCGATAAATTTTTGCATCAAGTTTGATATTTCCAGAGCATTTCAACTCAATTGTGCGTAACTCGCTTCGAAAATCTTCGTACTTTGTAGCTTTGTATGCACTAACAATAACATACAATATCTCTTTTCCACTTATCGAGATTTCATCGTCCCTGATTGCACATTGTTTGTCCATCTTACGTGCCGGAATGTGCACACAACAATTATTTTCTTTGAAAACTTATTCCTGTACTGACTAATTTGCTCCTCACATTTCGTAAGCCCTACTTTAACACAGATCTTGCTAGTATCAGGCACATTCACAATATCAGTCTTCATAATTGATACTTCTGAATAAATTTATTTACTCACGGCCCTGGATGGCGTTTACCAATACGAGGCCTGCTCAAAAAATTCCAGAATATTTATAATTTAGCGCCAATGGTGGGTTGGAGCGAAATGTGGTTGGCATCGCTGCACACGCCTGTATTTAATGTGTAACTGCCGAAGGTTTCATTGTTGTATGTCTGTTAGTTATTGTTCAGTGCTGTGTAGAATACAACGTTGTGTAGCACAGTTTGCAAATTTTGAGATGTCGGAGTTAGAGGAGCAACACGCCTGCATTAAATTTTGGGTGAAACTCAAGAAAACTTCAACAGATGATGCAGGAAGCCTACGGTGATGAGTGCTTAAGCCGTACCGGTACTGGGTGTTACAAATGGTTCACACGGTTTAAGAACGGTCGGACGGAAGTTAAAGATCACCCTCGTACAGGACGCCCTCGACGACACTCATATCAGGAACGTCAACGAAATTGTGCGTACCAATCAAAGACTGACTGTCCGAGAGACTGCAGAAGAATTTAACATTTCAGTTGCATCATGTAATGATATACCGACACGGGCGGGATCTACGAGTGCATCGTATTGTCGCCAAGTTCGTACCACAACCCATGAGTCACGACCAGAAAGACCTTCACATCGCAATCTGTGAAGAGCTTTTGGATCGCACAAATGAGAATGAGATGTTCCTTAGAGAATCATAACTGGTGATGAGGCGTGGGTCTACGGATGTTGGGATCAAGGTTCAGTCTTCACAATGGGCCTGGAACGGTTCTCCAAGACTAAAGGAAAGCTTGTCAGGTCAGGTCAAATGTCAAAGCCATGTGATAGTTTTTGTTGACTTTGAGGTTAGTTCGTCATGAGTTCGTGCCACAGGGACAAACTGTTAACCGATGGTTCTATCGGGATGTATTTCGTCGCCTGCGAGAAAATGTGGGTCGGAAACGGCCTGAAATGTTGCGACACAGTTCATGGCTCTTGCATCACAGTAACACACCTGCAAATTCATCCCTGTTGGTGCGTGACTATTGCACAAAAAATGAAATCACTGTGGTGCCTCGCCCTCCGTACTTTCCAGACCTGGCCCTTCGGACTTTTTTTAATTGCAAAAGTTAAAAAAACCCGTTGAAAGGACGAAGATTTGCATCGATAGACGAGATAAAAGAAAATTCGCAGTCGGCGCTTCGCGTGATTCAGTAAGAGGCGTACCAAGACTGCTTGCGGAAGTGTAAACGGCGTTGGGAGCTGTGTATCATTTGTGGAGGAGAGTATTTCGAAGGAGACCATGCACAATAAGTAAAAGGTAAGCACAGAAAAATTTTATGGGCAAAGTTCAGGAATCTTTTGAATAGATCTAGTATTTCTGTCGAGACCTTTGATGTACACTACATATGGATCAAAATATGTCTTCTTATATCTGTTTTGAGATGACCGTCGTTCTATCAAAGGTGACTGTGACATCTTCTGTGTGTTTTCTATTATTTTACTTTCATTTGTCACTTGTCGGTTGTGGAAGCTTTCTTCTTTTTGCCTGTTCTGTAGACTTCACTGGAAGATTTCATTTGTCGCCTTTACTCACGTGCTTCTGAAGATCTCTCAATCGTTCTTTTGTCAGTACCGTGCTCCATCTCAAAGTGATCTGTCATCTCTTGAGAATTTAACCCGTCTTAAGACAGAGGCGAACGGCGTTTCTGATACCTGCGCGTTGTTTCTGATGGTCATACGCGATTTCCTGGTTCGCAGCTTTCTTCGCACGCATCTTCAGCATAATTCTTGCCAAACGTGGTGGGGATCTGGGGGGACCAGTACTGCCATTTATCGGTAAACTCACTACTTCACTGATAATAATATTTTAAGCTACACCGTACTATCACAGAATTGTCACGGTGTCGTACTCGGAAACGCTTAGGTAATCGCTTCGTAAGGTACGACGTCCAGCAGCGAACTGAAAGATTAGCACTTGATACAGCTTATGTCATTCTGTTTTATGTTTCTTTTCACTAATTTTCTGTTCCATAACAGTTCGCACTTACATTTTGATCGTCTACTATGTTTCAACGTATTTGTATAAAAGTTTGTAACCTCCCCACGGAAAATTTAAAAGACTATATTTATTAGAAATGGTGCCACAGCTAAGTGTGAACTCCCCACAAGAATATTAATGGCAAAGACAATTAAATGAAAGCTCGCTATCTGACTCAAGTACAAGTTCCCATTAAATAATGAACGCTAATCCCATGATAATGAAACTGTAATGATAACCTAAACTCAATTCAACCGAAAAGTCGGTGTTTGCCCTGTGCGAAACGAGAATAAATTTCTTACCTTAGTGAAACTGCATGTCAAAATTCTGCTCTTATTGTTCTCTGGCACTTGCATGAAAAGCATTGGAAGTACCTTTTAAAAATCTTTGTTAAAAGGAAATGGAAGGAAATTTGAATGATTGTCTCTAAAATTGGTTTTAAATCAAAATTATAATTGGGGGCGATTTTTGAAAGTTAAATTACAATGAGTGTTCGTTACATTATCTGATGAGCGCAAAGCTGCATGATTATTTATTTAAATAAATTATACCTCGTCCTGAATCTCGACCATTGCGATGCCGACGCCCGCCGACTGCTCTCCGCTACTGCTAGCAACCGACTCCAAGCACTACTGAGGACTGACTACTGCAGACTGACTGACTGCTCGCTACTGCGAGTCGAGCGCAACTGCTCTGGTCAGAGATTCTACAATGTCTCAGCATCGCTGCCGCACAACATACGTGTTTCATAACCCTCCACTGGGGGGGCAAAAATTTGGCAGCGATGGTGAGTCATTTGGACTTGCCATCGTAACAAATTTTTTAATTAATTAACATTTACAAAATATTTAGATGTATCACATGAATTAAATGTTGTGCGCATGCACTGATTACAAAACATTACAGACAAGACAAAATATAAGTACAAAACAAATCAGGAAAAATGTATATACAAATTATTTGACAGATAACAAAGTGTACACACACTGAAAAATTCTTTAGCAGTTTCATAACAGGCAAAAAAAAAAAAATCATGTTGACAAGTGTCATGAGTGCACATGCACTGCAGTGGAGAACATATCAGTAAAAGACGAAATGTATATACAAGAGTAACAAATGACATAAATCATAAAAGGTATACAGAATGAACACAAATCATATCGAAAATTGAGAAGAGTGCACAGGCACTGTAGTTCAGTTGAAAACATATTCACATAAGTGCACATGCACTGAAAACTTTTGAACATTTTTATAACAAATAAACGCAAGAGTAGAAAAAATCATCAAATCACAAAAAGTATATACAATATAGATGACAAGAGTGCACACATACTGCACTTCAAAACAAATCGAAAATGTCTTTAGTATTTTGACAACAAATGGCAAAAATCATGTCGACAAGTGACACAAGTGTACTCGCACTAGAGTTCAACAAATCGAGAAAAAATGTATAGGCCATGAACATAAATGGTGTTAGTAAAAATTGATTTTCACTATTAGGATAGGAAAAGAAAGGATTGCATCATGGTTGTAGCACTTTAGTTTGCACATAGCTGCACTGAAAGTCCATATCTTTCCACAGAATCACAACTAAGTGATACAATCTGCAGTTCCGTTCCCAGAAGTATTTATCAGCTTATCAAGACAGTGAAACGTCGTAGTAGTATTCCATACTATCATTTGGCAGTATACCAGGTACACCAAACAGTGGGACCAGAATAACGTCTTCATCGCTTACGGTGGTGGACAGCATGTCGTGTCAACACCACGCTTTTAAGAGGCGGCACACAGTGCTCCATAACAAAGTCTTGATTAGTGATTACATAAGTAGTTTCATCGCTTACAGTGGTGGACAGCATGTCGTGTCAACACCACGCTTTTAAGAAGCGGCACACCAACGTAGAATTAGTGCAAAAACCAAATATAGTGCTCCATGATAATGAGGATGGACAAGACAAATGGATGTTACAATAATTTCAGGTAGTTAGGTCAGAAGGTGAAGGACATTAACTAACACACAAGTCTTGATTAGTGATTACATAAGTAGTTTGCGGTATCCATACTCTAGTCATTGAACATTTCTGTACCATGAATGTAGTATTACAGAAAAATGTTCATTAATTAATTTAAAGACAAGAGTGGTAATCAATCGTCATCAAGTATTGAGTATTACAAAACATTTTTCCTCATTCAAATGACATATTTACAAGCAACTATTAACACTCAGTGGCCTAGCAACTTTCGATTAGTACAAAATATTTATCATCATTCAGTATTAATATGGGAAGTCATCATTGAAAACACTAACAAAACGTTAAGTTACATTAATTATTGGCACTCAGTGGCCAGCAAGTATTGAATAGTATAAAACATTATTCATCATTCAGTATTCTTCATATCATTAAGAAATCATTATTAAAAATCAGTTAATTACAGTCATAGCCTTAATAATCATGGGCATAATAAGTAATTACATTAATTATGGGCACTCAGTGGCCAGCAAGTATTGAATAGTATAAAACATTATTCATCATTCAGTATTATTCATATCATTAAGAAATCATTATTAGAAAAATCAGTTAATTACAGTCATAGCATTAATAAGCATGGGCATTATAAATTACATTAATTATGGGCACTCAGTGGCCAGCAAGTATTGAATAGTACAAAACATTAGTAGCATTAATAAGCATGGGCATTATAAGTTACATTAATTATGGGCACTCAGTGGCCAGCAAGTACTGAATAGTACAAAACATTAGTAGCATTAATAAGCATGGGCATAATAAGTTACATTAATTATGGGCACTCAGTGGCCAGCAAGTATTGAATAGTATAAAACATTATTCATCATTCAGTATTATTCATATCATTAAGAAATCATTATTAGAAAAATCAGTTAATTACAGTCATAGCATTAATAAGCATGGGCATTATAAGTTACATTAATTATGGGCACTCAGTGGCCAGCAAGTATTGAATAGTACAAAACATTAGTAGCATTAATAAGCATGGGCATTATAAGTTACATTAATTATGGGCACTCAGTGGCCAGCAAGTACTGAATAGTACAAAACATTAGTAGCATTAATAAGCATGGGCATAATAAGTACTCTCATTACAATAGATAGTGGCAATTATGTTTTGGTATCATTAAGAAGTCATTATTCAAGTGACATACTATTCAGAGCTGATCAGTGTTATTCAGAATTATCATAAACTAGTGACATTATCTGGGACTGTTAATACATTTTGTTTTTTCTGCTAGCAATGCATTGCTTTGGGTAATTATAAGGGAAAGCAAGAAGAAATAAGAGAAAAAATTGCTTCTAGGTTGTTCCTATAAATGAAAAGATTGTGTAACGTCATTCGTCATGAGTCAGCTGTAGCAAGGTTATCACATTTATAAATGATAGACACAAGTGGGTAAGAAAAATGCAAGTACTAGAACAGGTATAATAAGTAACAAGTTTAGTAACTATCATAAAAAGCTTCTCCTGAAAGAAAAATACAAAATGGATTATTGAGCTGAAAGAAGAAACTCAGACTATGCTGAAAAGTAGTGAACTTCGAATTAACAGGTAGTGAAATGTGTATAAAAAATGTGTTCCATAGCTGTCCTTTCCAAAACCTTCAGTCATCCTACTACGCAATATAACACCTGCTGTCAAAGTAAACTGCAACAAATACTTAAATAACTACATAGCATAAATACATAACTTCAACATTATCCTCATCTGTAAAGAAAAACTTCATTATTCATATCATCATAACTCCATCATTATCATCACCTGTAAACAAAAACTTCATTATTCATAGTACCATATTCTTCATCATTGTTCATTATCAGCATTCATTATCATCTGCAAAAATCATTTCATTATTCATCACACAACTATTCCTAATCCCTAGCATATTTCATCACTTAAAACTAAAATGTGTAGTTCTGTCTGACAGCTTGCATCAATCGCTTTGTATTCTGAAAGAAAAAATTAGTTAAGACTGCTATTCTGCGATGTGTATAATATATTCTGGTTAATGCTTGTTAATTCTGATCCATTTACTCGTCCTCATTAGCTTATTGCATCTTCTTTCGTTTATTCCATAGGTGAAATTCCCACTTCTGTTTAATTCATTTCCTGTACGCATCATTTATTTCTGAAATTGATGAACAAAGATTAATGTCTTGCATTTAAATCATATACCCATTAAATAGTGACTGGTTAATGGTGACTCAATTAAGCATACAACATAACATGACAGAAAACGTAATATCTCAAAGCACAGACAGTGTTTAAAGGCAAAAAGTGTACAGAGAATATCGTAATGCAGCAGCAAAAAAGGAAAATGTAAAACAGTCATGATGTTGAGATATCACAAGGCAAAATGTCAAAGTCAAATGGTGTGTGTTATACCTTAACTAGTTCACAATGCATATAAACAAAACATAAAAACAATCGTACATACATAAGAAAGACAAAATGTGACATTCGTTGTGTTCAGCTTATATGTAGTGTAGTTAATAGATGCGATAATTAAAGACTTCAATGGAGAGAGAATTTGATAAAATTAATGCGTCATTATAGAGAATTGCATAATTATTCATAAAATGCGTAAGTTCATCTGAAAAAATGCACGGTCTAGTGTGTAACGACAAGAAGAGCGACCTGCTAACCTTACCTTGCCGGGCACTTGCCAAGAAAAAATACGATAATCATCAGTAATTAGTAATGTCAATATAATTGCATAAGTGGTCATAAATGTGTAAGTTCATCTGAAAAAATGTGCACGGTCTGATGTGTAACGACAAGAAAAGCGACCTGCTAACCTTACCTTGCCGGGCACTTGCCAAGAAAAAATACGATAATCATCAGTAATTAGTCATGTGAATATAATTGCATAAGTGGTCATAAAATGTGTAAACGGCCTCATAGCATGTTACATCGTAAAGTGGTTTCTTTCGATAAAGGGTTTAATGTTTGACACATGATGGTTGCCTTTCGATTTTCTGGTTCTCAGAGTTTCGACGTGTACAACATTGGGGTGAGGAATGCTGCGAATCCGATATGGACCTGCGTATAGAAGTTCAAATTTACTGCACTTACCTTTTAATTTGCTGGATAAATAGTGTGTACGTACTAATATCTTCTGTCCAACGTAAAAGTCTCGGTGTCTACAAACCTGTTTTTGCTGTCTTCTCCGGCGCTCTGCGGCACGTTTGATGTTGTTCAGCGCAATGTCAATTATTTCGTGGTGTCGTAATCGACGAGATGTAGGAAAATTTACTAACTCTTTGATTTTGTTTGGTGGTTCAACGTTTTTCAGTATAACAGACGGAGGTAGCATAGTGGATTCATTTGGAATGGAATTAATTACATCTTGAAATGAGTGTACGTGTGTGTCCCAATTAACATGTCTTTTGTGGCAGTATATTCTACACAGTTTACCAATTTCTTTCATTAGTCGTTCACAAGGGTTCGAAGAGGCGTGGTACTTGGATATATAAATCGGAGAAATGTTTCTAGCTCGTAACATGCGTGTCCATATGACAGAACGAAATTGTGATCCATTGTCAGAAATTACTTTCATCACATGCCCTACATGAAATAAGAAATGCTTTACAAATGCTTTCGAAACAGTTTTAGCAGTAGCTTTGCGTAACGGAGTGAAGGTAACAAATTTTGAAGTGAGTTCAACAGCGACAAAGATGTAGCAAAAACCTCTATTAGTTCTCGGAATTGGACCAAAAATGTCTACTGCGGCCATATGTCTTAATTTAACAGGTACAATGGGATATAATGGAGGAATGTGTGAAGTGGTGTCAGACTTAGCTTTCTGGCAAATTTTACATGACGCTAAAACTCGTCGTATACGTTTTTCCATGTTGGCAAAATAACAGTTCTGTCTCAGTATCAGAAAACATTTTCTTGCTCCATAATGTGCGTAGCTTAAATGAGTGTACCAGATTAATTTGTTAACCAGTTCGTCAGGAATGCATAATAACCAATTGTTACTGTCTGGATGAGAGCGGCGAAACAGAATGTCATTGCGTACAGTGTAGTGGTTTCTAATCGTAACATTATTCTTATCTTGCCAAAGGTGTTTAATTTCTTTCCACACATTGTCTTTGCTTTGCTCTCGTGCTATGTCCTGTAATGATGATGAAATAAAATTTTCAAATGCAACTTGTTGAATGTACATGACGCTGAAATTTGCTTTGCAGAAGTTGGTTGCTACGTCTTGCTGATTGTTGCTGAGAGAACGAGAAAGTGCGTCTGCTATAACATTTTGTGTGCCGGGAATGTGAACTATCGTAAAATTAAATTCCTGTAAATACAGTTTCCATCTGCTTAATCTGTCGTGAGTAAATTTAGCTGAAAGTAAAAATTGTATAGCTCTGTGATCTGTGTAAACGGTGGTATGTCTGCCATAAAGAAAGTGCCGAAATCTCGTAAAAGCCCATACAACACATAATGTTTCTAGTTCAGTAACGGAATAATTTCGTTCAGCAGGTGACAAAATGCGGCTTGCAAATGCGATGTTTTTAATTACTATTGAGCCATCTTCTTCAATTTCCTGAAAAATGTGTACGCCTAAAGCTGTGTTGGAACTGTCGGTGGCAATGGGAAAATTTCGAGTAAGATCTGGGTGCGATAAAAGTGGTGTATTCAGCAAAGCATGTTTCAACAACATTCTCGTGAATAAGATTCTACGTGTCAAAATTATTGCTTACGTTACTGGAATATGCAACCTGTACTGTATCTGGTCAAATTCTGTCGTACGTACTGTTATTTACGGGACGATGTTGTGGTATTTTGACTATTTAAACTGCTCTGTTGTTTCTTACTGACATGTTACGCTATAGATGACACCTATTGTCTGTTCATTCATCATAATATGCTGTTGCTGATGTTCTGGCTGCTGAAAAGATCGACTTTAATGAAATGTACGCTGAAAATTGTGCTCATTAATTTTACGTCTCTCATGATAGTTACTTCTATACGGCGCATTGCGATAGGAATTGAAATAGTGTGTTTCTGTACGTAGTTATTCCTGCTGCTGTACGCTACCATTTGTTGTAGCTGGGACTATACGTGCACGCGGCGAAACATTAAAGCTTGTACATTACATTGTTGGTCAGGAATGCTAAGCGGCTGACTTTCATGCCGTTGTGGTGAAAAACGTCTATTGTTACTAAAATGTGGTTCCTGTTGCTCATAATTTTGACGATACCGATGATTACGATTTTTTTTTTTTTTTTTTGTTGTTAAAATTACGGCGGTAGTTGTCATTACGGGAGTGCCTAATGAAAATTGTCACATTCGGTAAAAATTGTCATATCGGGTTCTCATTACTCATTTTTCTTAATTATAGGAAGAGCAAAAGTTAAAGAGCTGTTTTGATAGATATAAAGGATAGTAGAAGAGAAGGCAGCAGTGCAGAAAACTAAAGATGAAACAGCACTACTACAGCTCGGGGCCCTATGCTCGCTACGGCACATATTCATTAAAGCGTAATGAATCCCCTGAGGTCAATTACGCGCTACAAATAAATTTCAGCTTTTGTGTTACAGGCAATGTCGGTGGAAAAGCAAAGCTAAATTGTTGGATCCAATCTAGCGGGTGAATCTGTGTTCTGTCGTTTTTAAACACTTTAAATTTTCTTACTGACAGAAAATGTTTGTAATCGAAATTATCATCTCTGTATGATGGAACAGGTTCAGTATTGTAAGAGAATCTATTGAACTGTGTTTGTTCGGAATCTAAGTCCCGTACTCTCTGTAGATTACTCAAATTACACGCGCTGCGTGAGTCTGGCAAATGTTCGAAAAGTGGTGTCTGCTGTGCTGTGTTATTAACTGAAGTGTTTTTCATCTCTGTTACTTCTTGCTGTAAACTTGACAGTTTTCGACGCAATGTGTTATTAGACGAATCAATCTCATTAATTGTCTGCTGTAAATTTTGAAATTCCGGTGTTTGATTAAATGCAACCGGTGAAGTATCGTCTGATTTATTGTCATTAGTAGTTTCGATGACGTCAATACGACTGGCCAATTCATCACATTTTTCAGTCAGTATTTTTACCTGATCATCGGTTTTAGTGTCATTGGCATTAATCTGGTTTTGCAATTTACGTGTAGTTTCGTTCAGTTTTTTAACATCAGCTTTCACGACATCGGAATCCTGTGTTAGTTCTAATTGTTCGAGTCTGTCGGTCACCGTTTGAAAATCTGTTATGTATGTGTCTGTTTTCGATTTCAGATCAGAAATTTCGTCACGTAATTCTGTGTTTGACTGTTCGATGGTATTAATTTTGTCCGAAACTGTGGCAATATTATTGTCTACATACGTTTTTGCCTTCGCAAACATTTTACGTTTGTCTTCTTGTCTCTGTGCAGTGATTGTTTCCATTACCTGGCGTTTTACTTTATTTTGATCATCAATAAATTTACGAAAACGCGTATTACTGTTTTCTATGTGAAGACTAAGACGTTCGTTAATTTGAGTGTTCTGTTGTTCGAATTTCGCGTCAATCTTTTCATCCATTGTGCGCGAAAGTTCTACTGTCATTGCTTTAAACTCGTCGCGTAATTGTGTAGCTTTTTCAGAGCATTGTTTAGCGACTGTACTGATTTCCGCTCTAAGTGTTTCTGTTGCAGCTGTTTGCAATTCCCTTAATTCCTGAGCAACAGACTTAATTTCTTCGCTACTTTTTTTTGAACAAGCCTCGATTTCCTCGCGTAACTGTACCTTAGTGTCATGGCACTGCGCGGCAACGGCTCTAATTTGTTCACTTAACTGTCTGGAATTGTTATCTAATTTTTCATTTAACTGTCTGGAATTGTTATCTAATTTTTCATTTAACTGTCTGGAATTGTTATCTAATTTTTCATTTAACTGTCTGGAATTGTTATCTAATTTTTCACTCTGTTGTTTACCCTGTTGTACCAATATTGCCATAATTTGTTCCAAGGTAACATTACCTACTCTATTCTCCGTACTGTTTGTCTGTGTATTTGCAATTGTCGCGTTTTCTGTAACCAATTGGTTATTCTGAGATTTACAAAAAGGTTTATCAGTCGGATGTATACTGTCAGACACTATTTCGGAATTAAATAAATCCGGCGTACTTTGTGTATCCTGCTCATTTTCATTAGAGAAATTTGTCTGTACGTTATTTGAATTTTCCAAACCGGGTGTGTTAAGCTGGGCAGCGCTCATTCCAACAGAACGCCCCGCGTCATCAATTGTCGTCAAATTAACAGAGGAGACAATTGAGTTCTCTTGTTCATCATTCAGGTAAAAGTCGTCATTCGCGATTGGAACGCACTGACTGTTAGTGAACACAGCATTGTCATCATTACACTGCGTGTCACTAGTACTATTGGTCACGTTGTTTAAGTCGGTAACTTCATTCATAATGCCTCGCGATACACTATTCACTGTCTTTCGCGGCATTTTCACAATAGACACAAATATTCACAAAAGAAATAAGCACAATGCAAAAGCAACACACAAATACAACAGAGCAACGAATTGCCGATGATCTGAAGAAAGAAAGTCACAAGATTAGTAAAAGCGTTGCGCCAAATTCTAATTATATTTAAGCAATAAGAGCAGATATCTGACTGTTTTTCAAAAAATTCTCAACGAAATACGATCCTGGACCGGGTGTCGCCAAGTGTAACCTCCCCACGGAAAATTTAAAGGACAATACTTAATAGAAATGGAGCCAAATGTAACCTTCCCACAAAAATTTAAAAGACTATATTTATTAGAAATGGAGCCAAAGCTAAGTATAAACTCCCCACAAGAATATTAATGGCAAAGACAATTAAATGAAAGCTCGCTATCTGACTCAAGTACAAGTTCCCATTAAATAATGAACGCTAATCCCATGATAATGAAACTGTAATGATAACCTAAACTCAATTCAACCGAAAAGTCGGTGTTTGCCCTGTGCGAAACGAGAATAAATTTCTTACCTTAGTGAAACTGCATGTCAAAATTCTGCTCTTATTGTTCTCTGGCACTTGCATGAAAAGCATTGGAAGTACCTTTTAAAAATCTTTGTTAAAAGGAAATGGAAGGAAATTTGAATGATTGTCTCTAAAATTGGTTTTAAATCAAAATTATAATTGGGGGCGATTTTTGAAAGTTAAATTACAATGAGTGTTCGTTACATTATCTGATGAGCGCAAAGCTGCATGATTATTTATTTAAATAAATTATACCTCGTCCTGAATCTCGACCATTGCGATGCCGACGCCCGCCGACTGCTCTCCGCTACTGCTAGCAACCGACTCCAAGCACTACTGAGGACTGACTACTGCAGACTGACTGACTGCTCGCTACTGCGAGTCGAGCGCAACTGCTCTGGTCAGAGATTCTACAATGTCTCAGCATCGCTGCCGCACAACATACGTGTTTCAAGTTTAATGCATGCTTTAATATTTAACCCTTTAAGTGACACATAAATATATATTCCAGTGGCCTTTAAGACTGTTTATTACTTTATTTACTACAAACAGTCGATTTTATTGATATTAGTGTATTCACAATTGTTTCTTTGCCAAGTATGAATACAATTTTTATGTTTCCAAGTCGGTAGACTTGAGATCTGAACGAGCAAGAGAGTAGTGGTACGAGCGTTTACCGCTAACCTTTGAGGCACTCGTCTTCAGAGCTGCTTTTGTGTTCAACTAACATTTGTCTCCTGTAGCTTTATTCTTCTAACAGCTTCTGAGATAAACGACGGCAAGTTCAATTCGCAGCAACGTTTCCTATATTACAAAGTATAAAATCAGTACGATAGTCGTTTGTGAGCATATTTACAACTAGTTTTCTTCCGCGTCATAAACGTAAAGAAATAGGTTCAAATGGTTCAAATGGCTCTGAGCACTATGGGACTTAACTTCTGAGTTCATCAGTCCCCTAGAACTTAGAACTACTTAAACCTAACTAACCTAAGGACATCACACACATCCATGCCCGAGGCAGGATTCGAAACTGCGATCGTAGCGGTCGCGCAGTTCCAGACTAGTGCCTAGAACCGCTAGGCCACTACGGCCGGCAAAGAAATAGGAGATAGATTATCGTGAATTCAGTACATAATTACATCCATTATTACTAATGATGCGCTGTCAAAAGCTTTTTCGAAGGAAGAATGAATATGCAGGTAAAGCTGTTTCACAAATTATCTCGAAAATATCAGTCGCTGAGATTATGTTGTTGTTGTTATTGTTGTGGTCTTCAGTCCGAAGACTGGTTTGATGCAGCTGTCCATGCTACTCTATACTGTGCGGGCCTCTTCATCTCTACTCATCTCTTGCTCTGCCTCTACGATTTTTAACCCTCCCCCCCCCCCCCCCCCACGCACACACTTCCCACCAGTGATCCCTTGTTGTCTCAGAATGTGGCCAATTAATCGATCCCTTTTTATTGGTCAAGTTGTGCCACAAATTTCTCGATTTACCGATTTTATTCTGTTGTGGATTGGCATGAGATACAACCCGAGAGGAAGCCGAAAGGCATGCGTTTAAGCTCACGCAGGCTGGCGTGAGGTCTGGAACAGGACAAGGAATTTAGACTTCTGAAAAAAAGGAGTTAACTGGTGAAATACTTAACTTTAATCCATTAATGTTGAACGTAGCTCGTATCTGTACATTCTTTACAATATCAATAGCAACTGATAATGGCGTCTTGCTAGGTCGTAGCAAATGACGTAGCTGAAGGCTATGCTAACTATCGTCTCGGCAAATGAGAGCGTATTTTGTCAGTGAACCATCGCTAGCAAAGTCGGTTGTACAACTGGGGAGAGTGTTAGGAAGTCTCTCTAGACCTGCCGTGTGACGGCGCTCGGTCTGCAATCACTGATAGTGGCGACACGAGGGTTCGACGTATACTACCGGACCGCGGCCGATTTAAAGGCTACCACATATTCTGTACTTCCTCATTAGTCACTTGATCGAGACATGTTATATCCTAGCCAGTAATGCCACCCGAGCCCGCTGCCAAAAGGTTGGCAGCATCAAAGTCCGGACGCCGTCCGCATAAGCAGCGCCAGCGAGACAGGAAATCGCCGCAAGTCTGCGCGCGCCACCGCTGGCTTCTGGTTTCTTAAGCGCTGGAGTCGCGAGCGCTAGGACAATTCTGTACTCGCCGCTCAGTTGTACACTCGCCACCGAATTGTGTACTTGCTAGTCAGTTGTGTGTTCATCGCAGCAGAGTTGTTGTTTGTCGTCAGCCGACGCTGACCTAGCCGCTCCGACGCGAACTAGACAGATCTCTGTAGACACGGAGTTCACTACTGTGTTTCTGTATCTTCGTTAATAAAGATAAGTACCGACTTTTATTTAATCAGAGTGTTTGGGTTTTCATCTTTCTGTTCACTGTTCCAGCGGACCGGTCGGCCCGCTATTAAAAGTGTGGCGGTGACTTCGTAAGCCGTTTCTACAGCGAATTGTTTGTCGCTACGAACGCCGCCACAAAAAGACATTTGATCTTCAGCATTCTTCTGTGGCACTACATTTCGAAAGCTTCTATCCTCTTTTTACGTAAACTGTTTATCGTCCACGTTTCATGACATTCTCATTCTACATTTTTTACCCTTTCTACTTCGACCATCATCAGTTATTTTGTTGCCCAAATAACAAGACTCATCTCCTACTTTAAGTGTCTCGTTTTCTAGTTGGATTTCCTTAGCATCCCCTGATTTAATTCGACGGCATTCCATTATCCTTGTTTTCATTTTGTTGCTCTTCATCTTATGTCCCCCTTTCAGCAAACTGTCCATTCCGTTCAGCTGGTCTTCCAACTCTTTGCTGTCTCTGACATGATCGAAAGTATCCGGACACCCCCAAAAACATACGTTTTTCATATTAGGTGCACTGTGCTGCCACCTACTGTCAGGTACTCCATATCAGCGACTTCAGTAGTCATTAGATATCGTGAGAGAGCAGAATGGGGCGCTCTGTGGAACTCTCGCGACTTCGAACGTTGTCAGGCGACTGGGTGTCACTTGTGTCATACATCTGTACGCGAAATTTCCATACTCCTAAACATCCCTAGGTCCGCGGTTTCCGATGTGATAGTGAAGTTGAAACCTGAAGGGACGCGTACAGCACAAAAGCGTACAGGCTGACGCCGTCTGTTGACTGACAGAGACCGCCGACAGTTGAAGTGGGTCGTAATGTGTAATAGGCAGACATCTATCCAGACCATCACACAGGAATTCCAAACTGCATCAGGATCCACTGCAAGTACTATGACAGTTAGGCTGGAGGTGAGAAAACGCGTATTTCATGGTCGAACGGCTGCTCATACGCCACACATCATGTCGGTGAACGCCAAACGACGCCTCGCTTGGTGTAAGGAGCGTACACATTGGACGATTGAACAATGGAAAAACGTTGTATCGAGTGACGAATCACGGTACACAATGTGGCGATCCGATGGCAGGGTGTGGGTACGGCGATTGCCCGGTGAACGTCATCAGCCAGCGTATGTAGTGCCAACAGTAAAATTCGGAGGCGGTGGTGTTCTGGTGTGGTCGTGTTTTTCATGGAGGGGTCTGGCACCCCTTGTTGTTTTGCTTGGCACTATCACGCCATAGGCCTACACTGATGTTTTAAACACCTTCTTGCTTCCTACTTTTGAAGAGTAATTCGGGGATGGATGGTGATTGAATCTTTCAACACGATCGAGCTCCTGTCCATAATGCACGGCCTGTGGCGGAGTGGTTACACGACAATAACATGCCTGTAATGGACTGGCCTGCACAGAGTCCTGGCCTGAATCCTATAGAATACATTTGGGATGTTTTGGTTCAAATGGCTCTGAGCACTGTGTTACTTAACTTCTGAGGTCATCAGTCTCCTAGAACTTAGAACTGCTTAAACCTAACTAACCTAAAGACATCACACATATCCATACCCGAGGCAGGATTCGAACCTGCGACCGTAGCAGCAGCGCGGTTCCAGACTGTAGCGTCCAGAACCACTCGGCCACCCCGGCCGGCGGATGTTTTGGAACGCCGACTTCGTGCCAGGCCTCACCGACCGACATCAGTACATCTCCTCAGTGCAGCACTGCGTGAAGAATCGGCTGCCATTCCCCAAGAAACCTTCCTACACCGGACTGACCATATGCCTGTGAGAGTGGAAGCTGTGATCAAGGCTAAGGGTGGGCCAACACCTTATTGAATTCCAGCATTATCGATGGAGGAAACCTCGAACTTGTAAGTCATTTTCAGCCAGGTGTCGGAATACTTCTACATCTACATCTACATCCATACTCCGCAAGCCACCTGACGGTGTGTGGCGGAGGGTACCTTGAGTACCTCTATCGGTTCTCCGTTCTATTCCAGTCTCGTATTGTTCGTGGAAACAAGGATTGTCGGTATGCCTCTGCGTGGGCTCTGATCTCACTGATTTTATCCTCATGGTTGTAAGGTTGTTACTTTATTTTGCTATGTAAGCGGTACTGATAGACAATAAAAGCGGGTTAAAAGCTGTGAGCTGTCTGGGGAAGTTAACCTTGCATTACTGAGCAACTGTTTCACCAGGTATCCAGTCTAGCTTACCAAATTCCCAACCAGACTAACATTAATTATAATCTTTTAATAGTCATACGACAACCGGTGATATGTATATAAAAAAGAGAATTTAAATAAAAAGAAATAAATCAGTTTATATTTGGAAATTTATTTTAACATTGATCATTGAAATTTCAGCATATTAAACTCGATTCATAACTAAGCTGGTGCCGTATTTAGGATTGTGAAAATGTGAGATTGTAATCTTACGGAACACATCAAATATGGAGCCAAGATTGGGAGACTGCATACAACACTGCATTCATAAAATAACACACGAAGAACGTTGAAACATATGCAAGAGGAAATTAACCACAACCAACCGATTCAATTTTCACCCAAAGAAGTTACGTTCGTAGCACAATCCTGTCCGTCATGTAATTACCACACACTGGTATACTAAATTCATACTAACTCTCTGTGAAATCTTCCCGAAAAGAATAGCTGAGGGCTACTTTGATGATTACACCACATGCTTCACGTGGTCAACTTGGTTTACACAAAGAGTGTAACTCCACAGTAATTTTGATAATTAAAATAAATTAGATCGAAAAGCAGTTTACAAAAGAAAAACCTCGAACTGGTTACTATCATCTTACTATTAACCTGATGGGTCAAAACAATTGTATAAGCACATGGTACTGGTCTCACAAAGTACACCCCACGTGGGTTGAACATAAAGAAAAGTTGCTATATTGAAGAATATTGTCAAGACAAGACGTTATAATCTCACGCACATTCGCATTGTAGATTGATGATGCTAGTTAGAGTTACTGATCAACACGTGGTTCCACTTTACTCATAAAGTAGTGACAAAGCAACTACTGGAAGATATTCTGAACTTCACACTCGAAATACACTGCGCTGCAATTTAAGATAACATTACATATTTTAGAGCTAAACCTGAAATAAACGTGATTAAATTTTCAGTTAGGCTGAACTTAAGAAATCCATTGTCCTACGGACTTAGCAGACACGCGCTTAGCCGGAGATCTCACCACTTCAGACGCTCGCCACGGACAGACTGACTGGTCCCTTCCTGAGGGGTGGCTCACCAATACAAACGGAAGTGGCCAGAGGGACAGCTTCCTATACCAACATGACAACGGACGGACAGGACCATACTAAGGATAGAAACCTCTTTGCTTTTAGAAAGCGTAGCTACCTGTTCCGACGTTGGTCCTACTGTTCTCTAGCAGACAGGCTTGTCTGCTACCCTCAAGCATGCAACTAGAAATACATTTGCTCATTCATCCTCTCACACAGAAGGGAAGGGGGATGACAGTATCTTATATACAGTATATAAAAGAAAGCGGATGTAGGTTCCGTATGAGACTGTGTGACATGAATTACATATAAACTGTGTTTTAAAGTGTAGTAGTGTGACAGATCGTTCTTGTTTATGTGTAAAAGTAACACGTTCCACTACTCAGTCTCCTCCCAGATAGTCAGAAACGCCACAGTAAATTTAGAAGAGGAATTTATGCCGTAAGTGACAACAGATTTAAGAAATTAAACATGAAAGGAATCCAACAGAGACCTTTCATGGTCTCTTCGCGAGATATACGTAGGAGGGAGTAATATACTGCTTTCCTCGGTGAAGGTATGTTCTCAAAACTACAACAAAAGCCCGTACCGAGCTACTGAGCGTCTCTCCTGTAGAGTCTTCCACTGGAGTTTATCTATTATCTCCGTAACGCTTTCGCGATTACTAAATGATCCTGTAACGAAGCGCGCTGCTCTCCGTTGGATCTTCTCTATCTCTTCTATCAACCCTATCTTTTACGTATCCCACACTGCTGAGCAGTATTCAAGCAGTGGGCGAACAAGCGTACTGTAACCTACTTCCTTTGTTTTCGGATTGCATTTCTTTAGGATTCTTCCAATGAATCTCAGTCTGGCATCTGCTTTACCGACGATCAATTTTATATGATTTTATATGATCATTCCATTTTAAATCACTCCTAATGCATACTCCCAGATAATTTATGGAATTAACTGCTTCCAGTTGCTGACCTGCTATATTGTAGCTAAATGATATGGGATCTTTCTTTCTACGTATTCGCAGCACATTACAATTGTCTACATTGAGATTCAATTGCCATTCCCTGAACCATGCGTCAATTCGCTGCAGATCCTCCTGCATTTCAGTACAATTTCCATTGTTACAATCTCTCGATACACCACAGCATCATCCGCAAAAAGCCTCAGTGAACTTCCGATGTCATCCACAAGGTCATTTATGTATATTGTGAATAGCAACGGTCCTACGACACTCCCCTACGGCACACCTGAAATCACTCTTACTTAAGAAGACTTCTCTCCATTGAGAATGACATGCTGCGTTCTGTTATTTAGGAACTCTTCAATCCAATCACACAATTCGTCTGATAGTCCATATTATTGTGTTGGCAGGAGAGCCAACACCGTGTTACTAGAGGAGGCCGAAATGCACCCGTTTAGCTCACGCAGGCTGGCGTGAAGAGGGAAGAACTATTCTGACGTGAGGTCTGGAACATGACAAGGAATGAGAATTCAGAAAGCGGACGTAATTAGTTTCATACTTAAATTTAATCCATTAATGATGAACGTCGCTCTTGACGGTACATGAGTCACAATTTTATCTGTGCAGAAGACATAGTAACTGAATATGGCACCTTGCTAGGTCGTAGCAAATGACGTAGCTGAAGGCTATGCTAAACTGTCGTCTCGGCAAATGAGAGCGTCTGTAAACAGTGAACCATCGCTAGCAAAGTCGGCTGTACAACTGGGGCGAGTGCTAGGGAGTCTCTCTAGACTAGACCTGCCGTGTTGCGGCGCTCGGTCTGCAATTACTGATAGTGGCGACACGCGGGTCCGACGTATACTAACGGTTTGCGGCCGATTTAAAGGCTACCACCTTGCAAGTGTGGTGTCTGGCGGTGACACCACACATATACTCTTACTTTGTTCATTAAACGACTGGGGAACTGTATCGAACGCTTTGCGGAAGTCAAGAAACACGGCATCTACCTGGGAACCCGTGTCAATGGCCCTCTGAGTCTCGTGGACGAATACCGCGAGCTGGGTTTCACACGATCGTCTTTTTCGAAACCCATGCTGATTCCTACAGAGTAGATTTCTAGTTTCCAGAAAAGTCATTATACTCGAACATAATACGTGTTCCAAAATTCTACAACTGATTGACGTTAGAGATATTGGTCTATAGTTCTGCACATCTGTTCGACGTCCCTTCTTGAAAATGGGGATGACCTGTGCCCTTTTCCAATCCTTTGGAACGCTACGCTCTTCTAGAGACCTACGGTACACCGCTGCAAGAAGGGGAGCAAGTTCCTTCGCGTACTCTGTGTAAAATCGAACTGGTATCCCATCAGGTCCAGCGGCCTTTCCTCTTTTGAGCGATTTTAATTGTTCCTCTATCCCTCTGTCGTCTATTTCGATATTTACCATTTTGTCATCTGTGCGACAATCTAGAGAAGGAACTACAGTGCAGTCTTCCTCTGTGAAACGCCGGCGGAAGTGGCCGTGCGTTTCTAGGCGCTGCAGTCTGGAACCGCGAGACCGCTACGGTCGCAGGTTCGAATCCTGCCTCGGGCATGGATGTGTGTGATGTCCTTAGGTTAGTTAGGTTTAACTAGTTCTAAGTTCTAGGGGACTAATGACCTCAGAAGTTGAGTCCCATAGTGCTCAGAGCCATTTGAACTATTTTTTTCGCCTGTTTCAGCACCTACAAAGCAGAATAAGTGTGATTGTGACTCAACTGTGAAAACAACCATATGCTCTCGCCGACTTTTTGTGGTTCTTTTGGAGGCCTACAGTTCATTACTAAATCTGCTTTTTGTCACTTTTGTTAACAGAAAAATCTTCCTACCCTTTTTAATATTTCTATTTACGGCTGAAATCATCAATGCAGTAACCGCTTTATGATCGCCGATTCCCTGTTCTGCGTTAACTGTTTCAAATAGTTCGGGTCTGTTTGTCACCAGAAGGTCTAATATGTTATCGCCACGAGTCGGTTCTCTGTTTAACTGCTTAAGGTAGTTTTCAGATAAAGCACTTAAAAAAATTTCACTGGATTCTTTGTCCCTGCCACACGTTATGAACGTTTGAGTCTCCCAGTCTATATCCGGCAAATTAAAATCTCCACCCAGAACTATAACATGGTGGGGAAATCTACTCGAAATATTTTCCAAATTATCCTTCAGGTGCTCAGCCACAACAGCTGCTGAGCCAGGGGGCCTTTAGAGACATCCAATTACCATGTCTGAGCCTGCTTTAACTGTGACCTTCGCCCAAATTATTTCACATTTCGGATCTCCGTCAATTTCCTTCGATACTATTGCACTTCTTATCGCTATAAACACGCCTCCCCCTTCACTGTCCAGCCTGTCTCTGCGGTATACATTCCAATCTGAGTTTAGAATTTCATTACTGTTTACATCTGGTTTCAGCCAACTTTCTGTCCGCAGTACTATGTGGGCATTGTGACCGTTTATTAATGAGATCACATAGTGTAATTACAATGTCATCAGCTAACATAAAAGTTTTTATTTCTTCTCCATTAATTCCTACTCCAAAATTTTCTTTCTGAAATAATACAAATTCTTTCCGCTGTCAGTGCAGATGTAGGATGATTACTGAAAATATACAGCATAACGAAAAATGTTTACGCACACACACAAAAATTTAATAGGCGTATTATTTAAAGGATGATTACTGAAAATATACAGCATAACGAAAAATGTTTACGCACACACACAAAAATTTAATAGGCGTATTATTTAATCGTTTTTGTTTATTTTTCATAGGTAGAGGGATCATATCAATATTCGTGAATATTCCTCTTAGAACTATGCTGAAGAAGCATTGCATGGAAGTCGTGAAATTACTTTGATATTGAAATGGCTCCAAATGTGCATTTAGTTAGACGCATGGTTTCAAATAGATTGTGAGCACCAGTCCTTGGGGAATTGCCTTCCTCTTGAGGAAGCTAATTTCCTGCAGATTTTTTTCAAGTTTTTTCAGCACAGATTTTGCACTCCTGATTCGTATGATCATTTACCACCCCATATTTCACACTGGACTCAGAGATACGTAATAAAGCGAGCAATTTTATTTATTATTGTTCCCGAAGAGTACATAATGACATCTATTTCATTGTTAAGCTGGGTAAAACATTTTGTGACCTAAGGGGTTAAGCCACTCAGATTCGCGAGTATGCTCATTCTCTCCGCCGAACGTCGCAGTGTTAGTATTCCAGCTTCCACGACAAAGCATAATATAGACTAATCTTTTCCATTGGGTCAGCAGGCTTGGCTTCGACGTTTTATTGAATGGGACATAACTAGAACGGTATTCAGAATCTATAGAACCATAGACTAAACCTGTGGAGGAGGCCCCACCAGGAGAAATTTTGTGACAAATAACCCGCAGAAAATTGGATTTTAGAAAATTTTTCGAATTGTAACACTACAACGCGGCATTTATGGTGTATTGTTCTTTTGTATAAAATTTTAACAACAATTTGTGATTTAATGGATCGATGAGATTAAAAATTGGAAAGAATTGAAATAATTAAGGTATTCGCGACGATTTGTAAAAATCGCTAACAACAACTATATCTTTTTAGAAAAGGAACAAAAATTGAGATTCGTGTCCAATCAAAAATCAGTAATTCTGTTTTAAATAAGACATAACGTAACTACATACCAACATGTTTGTTGGGCAAATGGAAGGTAACGAAAGGAACGTATCGACCAAGCAAAGTTCAATTACGATACTTTCGCGAATAATCAGCATTACAATGAAAGTTTTAAATACTCTTACTGTCGAAATGGTGTGCGCAAACACTTCGCACTAGTTAAGCTACTTACAATATTTTCATAACTTAATTGTCTTAAAATACGTAGCTACTTGACAAAGGAGGTTACACATGTCGTAACACGCTAAGATCATTTGCAACAGTCGCGCGTGATAGCCGCGCGGTCTTGGGCGCCTTGTCACGGTTCGCCCCCCCCCCCCCCCCCCCCACCACCACCACCACCACTCCGCGTCGGAGGTTCGAGTCTTCCCTCGGGCATGGGTGTGTGTGTGTTGTCCTTAGCGTATGTTAGTTTAAGTTAGATTGAGTAGTTTGGTCCCATTGGATCTTACCACTAATTTACGAAAATTGCGCAACAACAGTGCCACACTGTCAGAAGACAGTACAGATGCAGTAATACTGCGGTACAAATAAGAGGTGCACCACAGTGTGGAAGAGAAATAGTGTGGCAACTGGAAACGTACTCCAAAGTTGAAGTACGCGCGAAATTACGATTCTTGTGAGCAGATCGTCGACGTTGCACGCACACTCACCGCGAAATTCGCGCGGTATACGAATCATATATTAAAATGTAGACTTTCACGGCCGGAAATGTCATGTCCATTGTAATTATCCGAGCTGTTATGCCGTGGTCTGTTGATGAATTCTGTGTCAATTCCCAACGTTTCGTCCCCGTCTGCGGGAGACATCTGCAGAATTAACACAGAATTCATCAACCGACTGTGGTGTCACCGCCAGACACCACACTTGCTAGGTGGTAGCTTTAAATCGGCCGCGGTCCATTAGTACATGTCGGACCCGCGTGTCGCCACTGTCAGTGATCGCAGACCGAGCGCCACCACACGGCAGGTCTCGAGAGACGGACTAGCACTCGCCCCAGTTGTACGACCTAGCAAGGCGCCATAGCAATTGATAGTTATCGTATGAAGCATGTCACTTGTATCGACAAGAGCGATGTGCAACAATTATGGATTAGAGTTAAGTATTCCAGCAGCTACGTACTTTTCTTTATAGCATTCATTACGTATCCTGTTTCAGACCTATCTCTAGCCTGCTTGAGTTTAACGCGTGCATTCGGCCTCCTCAACCAAGTAGTGTGCGTAGTGTTGGCTAACTGCTAACACTACATATATTGGCGACGAGGATGGGATAATACACTCCTGGAAATTGAAATAAGAACATCGTGAATTCATTGTCCCAGGAAAGGGAAACTTTACTGACACATTCCTGGGGTCGGATACATCACATGATCCCACTGACAGAACCACAGGCACATAGACACAGGCAACAGAGCATGCACAATGTCGGCACTAGTACAGTGTATATCCACCTTTCGCAGCAATGCAGGCTGCTATTCTCCCATGGAGACGATCGTAGAGATGCTGGATGTAGTCCTGTGGAACGGCTTGCCATGCCATTTCCACCTGGCGCCTCAGTTGGGCCAGCGTTCGTGCTGGACGTGCAGACCGCGTGAGACGACGCTTCATCCAGTCCCAAACATGCTCAATGGGGGACAGATCCGGAGATCTTGCTGGCCAGGGTAGTTGACTTACACCTTCTAGAGCACGTTGGGTGGCACGGGATACATGCGGACGTGCATTGTCCTGTTGGAACAGCAAGTTCCCTTGCCGGTCTAGGAATGGTAGAACGATGGGTTCGATGACGGTTTGGATGTACCGTGCACTATTCAGTGACCCCTCGACGATCACCAGTGGTGTACGGCCAGTGTAGGAGATCGCTCCCCACACCATGATGTCGGGTGTTGGCCCTGTTTGCCTCGGTCGTATGCAGTCCTGATTGTGGCGCTCACCTGCACGGCGCCAAACACGCATACGACCATCATTGGCACCAAGGCAGAAGCGACTCTCATCGCTGAAGACGACACGTCTCCATTCGTCCCTCCATTCACGTCTGTCGCGACACCACTGGAGGCGGGCTGCACGATGTTGGGGCGTGAGCGGAAGACGGCCTAACGGTGTGCGGGACCGTAGCCCAGCTTCATGGAGACGGTTGCGAATGGTCCTCGCCGATACCCCAGGAGCAACAGTGTCCCTAATTTGCTGGGAAGTGGCGGTGCGGTCCCCTACGGCACTGCGTAGGATCCTACGGTCTTGGCGTGCATCCGTGCGTCGCTGCGGTCCGGTCCCAGGTCGACGGGCACGTGCACCTTCCGCCGACCACTGGCGACAACATCGATGTACTGTGGAGACCTCACGCCCCACATGTTGAGCAATTCGGCGGTACGTCCACCCGGCCTCCCGCATGCCCACTATACGCCCTCGCTCAAAGTCCGTCAACTGCACATACGGTTCACGTCCACGCTGTCGCGGCATGCTACCAGTGTTAAAGACTGCGATGGAGCTCCGTATGCCACGGCAAACTGGCTGACACTGACGGCGGCAGTGCACAAATGCTGCGCAGCTAGCGCCATTCGACGGCCAACACCGCGGTTCCTGGTGTGTCCGCTGTGCCGTGCGTGTGATCATTGCTTGTACAGCCCTCTCGCAGTGTCCGGAGCAAGTATGGTGGGTCTGACACACCGGTGTCCATGTGTTCTTTTTTCCATTTCCAGGAGTGTATATGTAGTGTTAGCAGTTAGCCAACACTACGCCCACTACTTGGTTGAGGAGGCCGAATGCACGCGTTAAACTCAAGCAGGCTAGAGATAGGTCTGAAACAGGATACGTAATGAATGCTACAAAGAAAAGTACGTAGCTGCTGGAATACTTAACTTTAATCCATCATTGTTGTACATCGCTCTTGTCGATACAAGTGACATGCTTCATACGATAACTATCAATTGCTATGGCGCCTTGCTAGGTCGTAGCCATTGACTTAGCTGAAGGCTATTCTAACTATCTGCTCTGCAAATGAGCGAGGCTTCGTCAGTGTGCATCGCTAGCTAAGTCATCCGTACAACTGGGGCGAGTGCTAGTCCGTCTCTCGAGACCTGCCGTGTGGTGGCGCTCGGTCTGCGATCACTGACAGCGGCGACACGCGGGTCCGACGTGTACTAATGGACCGCGGCCGATTTAAAGCTACCACCTAGCAAGTGTGGTGTCTGGCGGTGACACCACACCGACCACGGCATAACAGCCCGGATAATTACAATGAACATACGGATCACAACCAGCCGTAGTGAAACGCTGCCAAACGACTTGACCAAGGACGCACTGATGTGGACGATGCTGTTAGGGAAGGAATCCCATTGGCGTCGATCACAGATGGCAGTATCCGGGCAATCGGTGAAGATCTTCTGGAGGGTCGTAGATTTTGCAATGATGGACTTTCAGCAGTTCTCGAAGGGCTCGTCAAGGAGCTGAACGGCAGACAGAACGTACCGACCGTTGTTTATGTAGTTGTGTAATATTTATGGCTTTGCAGCCATCATATTCAGGTACAAGAAGCTCTTCTTAGAGCAGTTGGGAAGGCAGAAGTGGTAAGATAACGTAATGTGGTGTGAGGTACCGATGACAGATGGTTTGTTCGGTGTGGTTATCGTGAGAAAGATCGCCCAAATTGTGGTCCTTCTCCGCAACTGGTTGCTGCATCCGGAAGTTGCGCGCCAAAATGATAACCTTCTGTTATTAATATTAGACGTACTAAACAGTGTATTTACTTGCATGTCATATTTAAAGCATATCTCAATAGCGTGCCATCATTCCATTATTTCACAAGTAACCAGCAGAATAATAAACAACGCGAAACGAAAAGGCAGACGAATCACTTCGGTGGCCTTCAGATCACGCCTAACGTGATTGGCAGGCGAAGTGGTTCGGCTGTAAGATTAGAGCTGGTTCGCCAGTGTCGGAGGACAGACATGATGTTTTCCGCGGTCGGTGTTACTTAGGTCTTTCTTAGTAATCTATGGTTTGTTAATAGAGCTGGTTAAACATGTTATCTGCCGCGGTCAGTGTTAGTTAAGACTTTATCAGCAATGTATTGTTCTTTGGACGTATAGTTGAGAACAGTGTGATACCAATTACGGAAATATGCAGTTCATTAATTTGTTGAAAAATAGAAATCATTTGTGACTCTAAAGTGGAATGTAATTGTGCAGTTTTTCTTGTTCTGTTAATAAAAAGCGAACGGCATGCCGTATAAACAGACTGATTGGAAATTTAATTTTTTATAAACTGTCAGTTCCTCGCTAAGAGTTTCTTACAGCCTCAAGATTACGGAATCATGACCTGCGTGCTGTTTTCTGCGCAGGGGACAACAACTGTAGAAGACTGCAGGTTGGTGAACTTTTATTAGAACTTATGCATTCCACTCTGGCAGTGGAAGGAAATAGGCACCTCGAGTGTGCTGCAGTGTTAGTACAAATGAGATCAGTGACTTGTCATTTGTGGTAACACAAAGGACGTATGAAGGAGAGAAATATTTTTAAGGCAGAGGTTTATCATATACTCGTATATATCACTTCTCTCTAACTCTTCTCTTTTTGAAATTGCGGTAGTTGGTGAAGTATAGCGCAGTATACAACAAAAGTAACTTGGCCTGCGATAGTAATCGGTAAGTTACTTTGTTTGCGATAATAAGCGACAGGTCCAGTTTTAGAGTGACCCCGATACACTATTGGAAAATCAGTCTTTGAAATTTTATGGGTCCTGCTTTGGATGAAATGACGTGTGTAAGAAGTTGTCTGTGGAGGGGAACCTTTTTCAAAGAAGCAAAATTCCGTAACATTTCTGTTAAAAGTCTCAACGGTTTTGCCAACTGAAATGCCACACAACTGACTTGGTCCCATTGGTAACTTGACGTGAGGGACCACGGTGCATGAGAGGTGAATATTGACTTAACTCGTATCAGTTGTCCCTTGAGAAAAATCATCTTTATCAGCCTATACAAAATAATTAAATCTATCACTTTACTTGTGGCAGTGATATTTTTCATGTCTGGTGCAAAGTGATATCAAAAGCGCGCGAGAGTTTTTTTCTGGTCATGTGTTGTTTTTTTATCTTTACTGTAAGACTATAGAGTCTGCTAATTTTTGTTACTTCTCTGTTGTTTTTTTAGTTTCTTCTCATTGTGAGTTTTTGCGAATAAATATTTTTTCGTTAACATATTATACCGGACGGCTATGCAATTATTTGTTGTAGGCAACTCGCCTACATACTATTGCAAGGGGGCTCGCACCACGGTATTATCTATATCTAAGATTACTCAGCAGTTCACACTAACGTGCTTGGCACAAGGTTCATGGAACCAGTTTTAGACCACTTTTTGACCGTTCCAATTGTGACGGGACAAAAGTTTCTGGGTGCCGTCAAGGACGTTGATTTGCTTCAACATATTAACTTAGCGGTTGGCAAGTATTAAATACCTGATGAATGGTTATAAATGTATGTATGTTCTGTAACTAAAGTATTATGTGTACAAATGTTGTAGAAAAAGCGAGCTTTCAACAGCGCTTGACAGAACGAGCAAGTTGCGGCAAAGAGTCTCCTCGCGTCGGCAGCAGCAGATATCAGCTGTCCGAGCCAGAGATATTATCACATTGAGCTGGCCGCCGAGACTAAGGCCACCGAAGAACTCACATTTAATTGTTAAAAGCACCGGAATTGTGAAGTGATTGTCTGACTTGCTTCCTCTATGGTTTTTGGATTTTGGAAGTCCGGTTCTGATTTGAGTCTTGCTAGGGAAGCTTGTGCTAGAGCTGGTGGATGCAAGCTCTAATTAATTATAGTGTCGAATAGTCACCAGGAAATAAATTAGATCGCGGATATAGATGGGATCGCGACTATTAAATTTTGTGAGAATATCGCCAATAAGTTTTATTGAATTACCGAGTTGGTATTCGGCCGGCGTTGCAGAACTAGAGAAATTAGCGTACCGTATATTAAAGTAACTGACTTAAGTTTATTTTGGGCCTTAGCGCTGGGTAGATTTTTGCCACAATCGTGTTTGTGGAGGAATTGATTAATTGATGCTGCAGTAGCGTTGACGTTGTGAAGGAAGTAACGGGCTAGCCTGCTGTTGTAAAGCTACGCTTTAATTTCGGTGAAATTTTTGTTTCATATTTGGAGAAGTTGATGTTCAAAGATGTTAGTCAATCATTGAGCTGGACTTATAGTACGATTAGTGGTATTCGTCGTGCGCACGAGATTCTAGAAGTCGTTGTGGTTTAAGTTGGTGGTAAGGTAATTGAGCCGTTGCGGTATTTATGTGATTTTGGACCCCCACTCTAAGGCAGTTGAACGGTCTCTGTTGGTGTATATTTTGACTATTGTAATTAATTGAGCCATTGCGGTATTTTTGTGATTTTGGACGCCCACTCTAAGGTATTTGAGTGTTGAGCGGTTTATGTGGGTGTTTATTTTGAGTACGCACTACAGGGTTAGTGGCGCAAATATTGTGGTTTTATCTACCATCGAGTTTAAGTCTCAATTGGTGATTTACAATGCCAGGAACCAGGGTCTGCACGACTTATGCAGAAAGAGGGCACAGTTATTGTTGTCTGTAAAATTTGTGACCCTAATCGTGGAAGATAGACTTCGTACCATAGCGGAACCGATTAATGTTATTCGACGGTATTCAGTCCCATTGCTTGGTAGGGTGACGAGTGGCATATTTAATTAAGGGACTATTAGAGGGAATACGACTGTCAACACCTGAAGTGGATGAGCCTTTATTGATGTATTAAAGTTATGAAAGTGGTGGTGGCACTAATTTGATCGAAAGAAAGAAAAGTCAAACTTAATATCTGAGTCCGGAACCTAATTTTACAGTGCAAAGGATTGAATCCCCACTGAAAGATACGCAAGTGGCGTAAATAATAAAGAACTACATTGATGCAAAGTATTTAAAAGTCAGCCTTGCAAAGGTAAGTCAGTTATTCCAGGTTTCAAAGAGATGGACCCAAGAATCAATGTCTCATGGAGATTTTATTACGATTTAAAATCAGTAATTAGAGAAAATGGATTTAAGAAAAGACAAAGGTATTAACTTCTTTATTCACTTAAAGGTTATTTCAAGGCTTTAAAGAGAAAGAAGTAAGGAAAAGCGACAGTAACAACGTTTACAGATCGTAAGAGAATTAATAATATCGCAAATACGGATATCGCTAGGTACTGCTGGTTTGCAATGAAATGTTTTTGGCTGCTGCGTTCGGAATTATCGTAATGAGAAATGGTTTATTAAATTTAACAGAACAAGGGTGCACGAAATTGAGATTTACCGTAAGTGAAACGTAAGTCACAGTAAATATTTATTGCGTGTTTTTAGATGAAAGGTCTTCGCGTAGCAAGCTGTATCGATCGTTAGCGTGAATAACGTAAATAACCAACGATAGCTATAGTTATTTCGGGTTATAAAGTTGTTTGCTGTCATTAAGAGGTTTTAATCATTGAAATTATGAATAACAACGCCATAGTCGGCGCAATTTACGGGTTGTAGCGTACGCTTTTTACTAAGAGTTGTTGAGCTGTTGATGTCAATAGCAACCGACGTTACGTTTCATTGAACGAACGTATTTATGTTTCAAATAACGTGCAGTGCGCACAAGATTCAATCAGATCCTAATTACTATAACGAGAAATAGTAATACTGAGGTGTGTTGCCCATTCACCACTTCAACGCATTGCAACCCTATTGACGAGTGTAGTATTGACAGAGTGTGTACGATGTAATAAGGGCATGTAAGCTGTGTACTTCTGTTTTAGTCGGTTGCGTGTCTTGTGCGCAGTTCCTATTAGATTCACATGATTAAACATCTTTGACTAAAATTTTACGATTTATATTAGTACTGGGACGAGGTATGTCTAGTACTCGTACGTCACTCTACGTAGATTAATGTGGCGTAACACGGTACATTCTCTCGAATAGTATGTGGGGAAGGTGGACAATTAAATCTTTCCGTCGGAGCAGTGATTTCTCCTATTTCATTACGATGGTTATTTCTCCTGTGTAGGTGGGAGTCTACAAAATATTTTCGCATTCGCAGGAGAAAGTTGGTGGTTGAAATTACTTGAAAAGATCTTGCAGTGATGAAACACATCTTTATTCTAATTATGGCCACCTCAACTGGCTTATCATATCTGTAATAACACCAAACGAGCTGCCCTTCTTTGAACTTTATCGATTCCCTACGTCATTTCTGTCTGGTAGGGATCCCATAGTGGACATCAAAACCCCAGAAGAGGGTGAAAAAAAGTGTTGTAGGCAGTGTCTTTAGTAGATTTGTTGCTTCTTCTAAGTGTTCTACCAATAAAACGCCGTCTTTGGTTCGTCTTCCCCACAACACTTTCTATGTCATGGCTCCAGTTTAAGATGGTCGCAATTGTACTATCTAGGTATTTAGTTCAATTGGTGTGATTTACAGTGTAACATAAACTTGACGGAATCCTTTCAGTGCTCATGTGGACGACCTCAACTTTTTATAGTTTAGAGTCACGTACCACTTTTCGCACTATACAGCTATCTTATCTAAATCATCTTGCCGTTGATTTTGATCTTCTGATGACTTTACTAGATGGTAACGACAGCATCATCTGCAAACAATGTAAGAGGGCTGCTCAGAATGTTTGCTGTAGACTGTCCCCTATAAATTAGAAACAGATGGGGGCCTATAACATCTTTGGAAACGCCAAAGATGTATCGGTGTGTTCTGTGCATCTCTCCAGTCTTTAGGCACAGATCTTTCGCCGAGCGAGCTGTTGTACATGATGGCTAAATATGGATTTGTTATATCAGCATACCTCGAAAGGAACCTAACTAATATGCAGTCTGGACCGAAAGACTTGCCTTTATTAAGCGATTTAAGTTGCTTCGCTACTACAAGGATATCGACTTCGAAATTAATCATGTTGGGAGCTGTTATTGATTCGAATTCTGAAATATTTACTGCGTCTTCTTTGGTGAAGGAATTTCGGAGAATCGTGTTTAGTAACTGCAGTTTAGATGCACTGTCATCAGTAACATTGCCATTGCTGTAACGTAATGAAGGTATTGAATGTGTCTTGCAGCTGTTGTACGTTACATACTATCAGAATCTCTTTAAGTTTTCTGCCAGATTTCGAGACAAATTGTCGTTGTGGAAACTGTTAAAAGCATCTCTCATTGAATTCCGCGTTACACTTCGAGCTCCTGTAGAACTTCGTCAACCTTGAGGGTTTTGCTTTCTTTTAAATATGGCATGATTTTTTAGTTTCTTCTGCAACAGAATCCTGGCCTGTTTTGTGTACCATGGGGGATCGGTTTCGTCTCTTATTAATTTATATGGTATGAACTTCTCAACTGCTATCAATTACATTTAACTGAATTTAAGCCGCAGTTGGTCTGCTCTATAAAAGACATGTTTTATTTAAAATTTTTTTGGCGCTCTCTCCTTTGTGGTACGGGAGCCTATATAACCTGCACGTAAATACGGCACTATGGATTGTGTGCCGAAATTTTGTTCTGGAGGTATAAACTTTATAACTGTATTACATAATGATTTTCACTTTTTTACTTGAGCTGTAATAATTCGTAATCAATTTTGAGACATTCTACAGCGAGCCTATGCCAATTCTACTTGCTGGTAATTCGATGGAAAAACCTGGAACAGTGTTTGCCTTATTTATCCCACTTACTGAAAAGAGGAGTAAGAACATCCTGGTCACTTGGTCAATTTCAGTTTATACATAGTGTAAGTAGGTAATCGTCGAAAAATTTTATTTCAGTTTTGTGATCGCAAGACTTATTATTCCTAAGCAGTGCATATTTTCCAGATCTACTGTTGCAAATAATTTCAGTGCAAAATATTTGATCAAGTGAACATAGGCAACTGAGTAGCACATTTATGGAATAAAAATCCTCTTCAGTTGCCAGTAATTTCTTAATTTATTCGACGACCGATTTCGAATCATAAAGCTTCAGCTTCAGATGCCACCATATAACTGTGGAAACATGAATGTGTGGCAGTCGGTCCAGTCAGTCATGGGGAATCACATCCACGTCAGACAAACGCATGGGAGCGTAGGACCAGCAGCCACAGTGGCCGCCTGGATAGCACAACATGGAAATAACTAGTGCAGACAGACCAGAAACCAGCCGACCCCAGCAGCGAACCCACTTTCAAATAGTACAGATTTGTAGAGGAATGGAAAAAAAAACTGTTATAAGTCAGCCTCGGTGAAAAGCAGTTTGGATTTCAGAGAAATGTAGAGACAAGCGAGACAATACTGACCCTACAACTTATCGTAGAAGAAAGGTTGAAGAAAAGCAAATCTACGTTTATAACATTTGTAGATTTATAGAAACCTATTGAGAACAATGGCTGGATTACATTCTTTGAAATTTGGAAGGAATCAGCCTACCGCTGATGTTATTCGGTCTGTACATTGAGCAAGCTGTGAAGGACACCAAGGAGAAACTTGGGCAGAGAATTACAGTTCAGCAAGAGAGAGAGAGAGAGAGAGAGAGAGAGAGAGAGAGAGAGAGAGACTTTGAGGTCTGCCGATGAGAATGTAATTGTATCCGAGACAGAAAAGGATTTGGAAGCACAGTTGAACGAGATGGTGTGGTGGAAGGAGATTAAAAGATGAACGTCCGCAAAAGTGAAAACGACTTCAATGTGATGTGGCCAAATTACATGCAACATATCTTTTTTTTCTCGGCCAATTTCGGTTGGTAAACTACGGAATTTGTTTGGAATATTCCCGCTTTATCCCCTGTAGTTTCATGAAGTTTCGACAGTTGTGTATTCGTAGCCTTCAAAATGGCGTCTGTAACGGAGGTGCATTCGAAGCAGAGAGCTGTCACTGACTTTCTTTTGGCGGAAAAACAGAGCATCGCAGATATTCATAGGCGCCTGCAGAATGTCTACGGAGGCCTGGTAGTCAACAAAAGCACGCTGAATCGTTCGGCGAGGCGTCTGTCATCATCGCAACAAGGTCGCACAAACCTGTCCCATCTCCCACGTGCCGGCCGGCCGTACACGGCTGAGTGTCTCGCTGGGTCGGAACATGCGGACACCCTCATTCGAGGTGATCGACGGATTACAATCAAATACCTCGCTGCACAATTGGACGTCTCTGCTGGTATTGCTCACACACTCGTCCACCAATTGGGGTACTCAAAAGTGTGTACCAGCTGTGTTTCTCGCCGCCCAAAAGAATACCGCAAAGAGCAACGAAGGACCATCTTTGTGGAATTGTTTGCGCGTTACGAGGATGACGGTGACAACTTTTTGTCGAACATCATCACAGGCGATGAAACATGGTTCCATCACTTCGAACCGGAAACAAAAGAGCAATCCTTGGTTGGTCCCACGCCAGCTCTCCTCTGATGAAAAAGTTCAAAGCCGATCCTCAGCTGGTAAAGTCATGGTGACGGATTCTGAAAGATTTATGATGTCAATCATAGTGCAACGATCAACTCTGGAGTGTATTGTGCTGCCCTCAACAAATTGAAGAAACGATTTTAGCGTTTTTAGCGTGTGTGGCGTGCATACAAACTACTTCTCTGACAAGGGAACCTCCCCATCGCACCCCCCTCAGATTTAGTTATACGTTGGCACAGTGGATAGGCCTTGAAAAACTGAACACAGATCAATCGAGAAAACAGGAAGAAGTTGTGTGGAACTATGAAAAAAATAAGCAAAATATACCAACTGAGTAGTCCATGCGCAGGATAGGCAACATCAAGGAGAGTGCGAGCTCAGGAGCGCTGTGGTCCCGTGGTTAGCGTGAGCACCTGCGGAACGAGAGGTCCTTGATTCAAGTCTACCCTCGAGTGAAAAGTTTAATTTTTTGTTTTCAGACAATTATCAAAGTTCAGGCACTCACACATAATCAACTTCGCTCTCCAAAATTCCAGGACATGTTCAGATTTGCTTGGACATATGCAGGATTTGACGGTCTACACACGTAAAAATTTGAAAACGTTAAAAACATATGTTTTGATAGAGCACAGGCAAAACTGTGCGACTGTGAAACTGTTGCATTCATTTGCTGCACTTTATGTGACAAACTGTTATGTTTTCATCACTTCTTTGGGAGCGATTATCACATCCACGAGAAAACCCAAATCGGGCAAGGTAGAAGAATCTTTTTACCCATTCACCAAGTGTACAAGTTAGGTGGGTCGACAACATATTCCTGTCATGTGAAGCACATGCCGTCACCAGTGTCGTATAGAATATATCAGACGTGTTTTCCTGTGGAGGAATCGGTTGACCTATGACCTTGCGATCAAATGTTTTCGGTTCCGATTGGAGAGGCACGTCCTTTCGTCTACTAATCGCACGGTTTTGCGGTGCGGTCGCAAAACACAGACACTAAACTTATTACAGTGAACAGAGACGTCAATGAACGAACGGACAGATCATAACTTTGCGAAAATAAAGAAATTAAAATTTTCAATCAATGGAAGACTTGAACCAAGGACCTCTCGTTCCGCAGGTGCTCACGCTAACCACGGGACCACAGCGCTCCTGAACTCATACTCTCCTTGATGTTGCCTATCCTGCGCATGGACTACTCAGTTTGTATATTTTGCGTATTTTTTTCATAGTTCCACACAACTTCTTCCTGTTTTCTCGATTGATCTTGTTCAGTTTTTCAAGGCCTATCCACTGTGCCAACTTATAATGAAATCTGAGGGGGGTGCGATGGGGAGGTTCCCTTGTGAGATACTGCAAGGCCTCACGTAAGTCTGCGCATCCGACAGGAGCTCACAAGTCCTCACTGGACTGTCCATCCTCATCCACCCTACATGCTGGATCTGGCATCTTCCGACTTCCTTCTGTTTGGCCCAATGAGGGATGCACTCCGAGGGAAGCAGTACGTGGATGACGAGGAGATTATTGATGCAGCAAGGCGTTGGCTCCGACGTCGACCAGTAGAGTGATGCCATGCGGACATACATGCCCTCGTAGTAAGATGGCGTAAGGCCGTCGCATTGACCGGAGATTTTGTTGAAAAGTAAGGTTTTGCAGTCAAAGCAGTGAGAACAAGTACTGAGCCGTGCGTGGCTCGTGTTCGTGCCATCTCTTATTTAACATCCTTGAACCGCGATTTAATTTCAAAAAATTATCCTTAAGAATTTATTTTATTTACTAGCGATTCATCAAGAACATTAACACATTTAATCACACTATGTAAGCATGGAAGTAGTTGCCAGGGAGTAACTGACGAAATCATAAGCAAATTCCTTTTAACAAATGGGAATTTTATTCACTTTAATAGTGCCTAAAAGCATTTTTTAAAAGAAACAGATGGTCGTCGCCCCCACCCCGACCCTCGTAATGACCCTCCCCCAAAGTACGTCCATGACTATTCCCGTGCCAACTGGAATGCCTACCGGGATACCCTCTCCACCCAGGTCGATAGCCACCCCTTCACCTACCACCACCCTGACGATGTTACGCATGCTGCCTCTTTTCTCCAGCAGGCCTTGTCTGAGGCCGTGGAGATCCACGTCCCTACTGTCGCCATCCACCCCCACCTTCCTACCTTACCCCCACAGGCCGTCCTCCTCCTCCGTGAATCCCACCGTCTCTACTGTGCCTTCCTCCACACGTGTGACCCGGACACACTACGACGCCACCGGCAACTCCAGCGACACATTCGAAATTTGCCCGCGGCTAAGAAACGCCGGGAATGGCGACAGACATGCATCCGTTTAAATGCTACCCTACCTATAAACTCGTCCAAGTTCTGGTCAGCCTTCCGTCGCCTTACCGGAACTAAACCCTCCCCCTACTATCCTCTTCTCCATGATGATCACCCCTTCCCTGACTCCCTTAGTAAGGCGAATCACTTTGCCTCCTACCTCTCCGATATTTTTTCCATCCCCGATGATCCCCAGTTCGATTACTCCCTCTTCCCGGATGTCCGCGATCGAACTGACACCTCTGTCCCTCCCCTTGCACCTGGTTTCCAGTACTTGAACAACATTGCACACACAGAACTCAATGCCCCTATCACTACACAGGATCTCATTGCTACACTCCGCACAAAACGCAACACCGCTCCTGGTCATGATCGTGTCACCTACCGCCACCTTCATGAAGCTCCTGTCTGTTTCCTCTCCACCCTGGCCAGGCTATACAATGTAGTCCTGTCCACCGGCTACTACCCCGACCTGTGGAAAACCTCCCGTATCCTGATGTTCCTTAAACCTGGTAAACCGCCTTCCGCTGTCTCCTCCTACCATCCCATCAGCCTTACCTCGGTCTTCAGCAAGGTCCTGGAATCCATCCTCACCCGACGCATCCACCAGCATCTCCGCCAGCACCGCCTCCTTCCCGTTACCCAGTGTGGCTTTCGGCCGACCTCTTCCGATGACCTTCTCCTTCACCTCACTCATCTCCCTTCCGAGCAGCTTAATTCCTGTCGCTCCGCAATCTTCCTCTCCCTGGACCTCGAACGTGCCTATGACCGCATATGGCATTCCGGTCTCCTCTTCAAGCTCCAAACCTTCGCCCTTCCCATTAACTACGTCCGTCTGATCGGCTTTCTCTCCCACCGTCCTTCCTATGTCACCATCCATAACACGGATTCCTACACCTTTTTTCCCTCCGCCGGTGTGCCCCAAGGCTCCATCCTCTCCCCCCTTCTGTACCTTTTGTATACGGCGGACATGCCGCCGCCGTCAGCCCCCGTCCACCTTCTCCAGTTTGCCGATGACACCGCCTTCCTTGCCCTTGCCCCCACCCTGCAGCGCTCCCAACACCTTCTCCAATCCCATCTTGACTGGTTCACTGCTTGTTGCAACCAGTGGTTGCTCAAGGTCAATCCCTCCAAAACCCAGGCGATCATTGTAGGCAAAACCACCTCTTCCTTCCACCTCCTCGATTTCTATCTAACCATCTATGGCCGTCCTATCGCCCTCACCCCCACCCTTAAGTACCTTGGCTTCACCCTCGACCGTCGCCTCTCCTGGACCCCCCATCTCCCGACAATCCAAGCCAAGGTACGCTCCCGACTCCGTCTCCTCAAGCTCCTTTCCGCTGCACGTGGGGTCTGGACCCCTCCACCATACTCCACACCTATAAATCCCTCATCCGCCCTCTCCTTTGTTATCTGGCCTGGATCTCCGCCCCCCCTACCTTTTATAAATCCTTTCAGATCCTTGAATGCCATGCTCTCCGCCTCACCTATCGCATCCGTCTCCCCTCCCCCATGTGGATCCTGTACGACCTCATTCCGTTCCCCCACCTCCTCCTTTTCCTTTAAAGGATATGGATCCTGTACACCTCCCGTAAACTCGATCCTCCTCACCCGCTTGTGTCACCCCCGCCCGCTGCCGCGCCTGTATTCCCACGTCCCACCCAGTCTCCATCTCTCCACCCTCCTTACCCTCTCCCAAGGTGGCTTCCGCCAGCTCCCCCTCCCTGATGTCCTCCTCCCCTCCAACTACCCCTCCTATCAACTTTTATCCTCTCCTCCCACTTCCTGTGTCTTTACCTTTAGACACCCTCCCTCCCTTCTCTCTCCTTTTCCCCCACCCCCCTTCCTCCACCCCTCTTTCCCCGGGCTTCCCCTCCCCCTCCCTCCCTTCCTCCCTCTCCCCCTATCTCCCCTGCCCAAGGCATCTCTGCTCTCCCCTCTCCCTCTGCCACCCCCCCTCCTCCTCTCTTGGAAGGTCCCCGGACTTGTACACGCTCAGTGGACATTCGCGCGCCGGAGATCATCGCCATCAGTGTCTCGTGTGTGTGCCTTCTTTTTGTGTTTAATGTTCTTTCGCCGTCACGCCACCACTGTTCACCTGGGCCGTCGCAGTCGTCCGTGTTTTGTGCGCCGTGTCAACAGGTGTTAGTGTTTTTTCTCGTCCAGCGTGAACGGCTTCATGTTTATTGTTTTTCGTGTCTACAGTTTTTGCCCGCCATTTTTATTGTTTTATCTATACCACCATTATGTCATATTTCTTGTACCACTAGTGGCTGAAGAGCAGCGTAATATGCTATGATTAAAATAACAATAAAGAAAAAAAAAGTTCCGCTGGTCCACGATGCACTCTCGTTGATCCAGTGCTCACTGCTTCAGTATTTCGTTTTCCGCGTGAACAAAGAAACAAGGGAGAAAAGGAAATATAAGTTATTGCCTCTCCTATCGAGTCTAAGTATGCCAAATTGGCTTTCGTCACTAAAAATTACTCTCTTCCCTAAGGGAGTCGCGAATCTTTCGCATTTATTTCGGCCTGTTCCAATAACCCACGCATTGTTGTTACAACTGCCAGCCACAGCCTTCTGAGCGGCACTTATTTCCCTCTGTACTTATTGATTTTTTATGTCTTTTTCGAGTAGTTGGCTCATTGTTGATGAAGTGAAAACAGTTTTGTCTCAGAATGCTTTTTGTAAGCTCCGAATCAAAGCACATTTGATCCTTGTTAGATCAAAAATTTGTCTGTGCAAACCAGTAAAGGCCATCAGTAGATTGCACGTGTGTGGAAAAATCACAGCGATCGGTCGCTGATCGCTCGGAATTAAAGTGACGAATAGGCCATGTGTGCTAATACGGCTGCGACTCAGTCGTATAGTTATTAAGCGTGGTTCTTTAGTTCCGTTAGATTCTGCACTATTCGACCAGCCGCCGAATGGAGACCCTTAATAAGGCTTCTTAAAACTGTGCGCTGATAACGCTTTCTCATAAGAGTACGTGGCATGTCTACGTCCTTCACAGAGATCGCACAACTGACGCTTTTCACGCCCGCTATATACCCCACCGGGCCTGGCAACACTAGACATGAACAACTCTAAACATACTGGTGGCCGTTCTACCTGTCACGAAAAATTGCAGCTATAATCATTTACATCAGCCGATTTTTTTTTTTTTTAGACATTGTAGTTTTCAGACAACGAAATCCAAGAAGATTTAGCTGTCGGGACTAGAAACAGACCGCAACCCGAATTAGGAGACTGATATCTTCGACTTCACAGTGACAGTATGCATGATTCCTTCTGTCCGGTTGAAATGCTTATCCTCAATGATTCCGAGAAATAATGTTCTTGCTTAACATATTATTTTTTTATTTTATAAACTTAAAACTCATCAACTGCTTCAAACACATTGCTCTGCAAAACTTAAGGACGAAATAGATAAAGGAACACAACATGTTTAGCCGGCCGGAGTGGCCGAGGGGTTCTAGACGCTACAGTCTGGAACCGCGCGACCGGTACGGTCGCAGGTTCGAATCCTGCCTCGGGCATGGATGTGTGTGATGTCCTTAGGCTAGTTAGGTTTAAGTAGTTCTAAGTTCTAGGGGACTGATGACCTCAGCAGTTGAGTCCCATAGTGCTCAGAGCCATTTGAACCATTTGAACACAACATGTTTACTACGCGGTGGAAATGAATGAAAGTGCGTGAGCATTTTGTCAGGTGTCTTCTAGTCGTGCACAGAGAATTGAACGTATCATGGTGTGAGGTGAGCATGACTATAGTGCCAGATGGGGCTGGCCCCGCCAACACGAGGTTACTGTAGGAGCGCGGAAAGACAGCGTGTGTGTGTGTGTGTGTGTGTGTGTGTGTGTGGGTGGGTGGGTGGGTGTACATACGCGTGTGTCAGTCAGCGAGCACTGTGGTGGTGTTCTTCATTGCAACATAGCCTGCAGGCAGCATTTGCATGACTTCATACTGGAAGAATCATCGGGGAACTGGAAGAAAGACAATGAGTAACAAGTATGGCCCAGGAGTTTCGTATCGCTCACAGCAATGTTCCACGTGCATGGGGAACGTTCCGAACCTAATGAGAGAAGGTGGTCTGACGCGGTTAACTACAGTAACAGATGGCCGCTGCATTATCCAGTAGGCAAGAAGAGATTGAGGTCAAACAGCGGGTGAAATTGTAATCCCATTTAAGAGGACTGCAAGGCTCGCAATATCGCGTTCCACAGTGCCACGGCGACGGCATGGGCGTGGTCTCTCTGCGTGATGACCAGTACTTTGCGTTCCGTTGACGCCCGGACATCGGCGGAACCGTCTGCGACGGTGTCAAGAGAGGGGGATTGAACCGAAGATGAATGGGGTCGCGTGCTCTTCTCGGAAGAGAGCAGATTCAGTCTGAGTACTGATTCCGGACGTATCCTCATAGGGCGAGAGGTGGGAACACTCACTGTACCCAGAAGCATTGTCGAAGATGATAGTTTTGGTGGTGTGGGGGAGGCATAATGTTGCATGGGCGCACTGAGTTCCAAATCTTTGAACACAGTACACTCACCGGTCAGCGTAATTATGGCACTGTACTACTTTTCCATGTGCGTCTTTACAGGGGTGCGTTCGGCCCGGACTTCATTTTAACGGATGAAAACGCGCGACCGCATCAAACAGCGCAGATGAAGCAGCATCGAGCACGCGTGGGATGCGTTAGGGAGATGTATTGCAGGACGTCCACATTCACCAACGAGTATCCAGCTGTTGTCAACCTTGCTGGTGGAGGAATGGAACGCCCTGCCACGAAAACCTCTAACCAATCTTGTGGCCAGCATGAGAACACGTTGTAGAGCGTGCTCTGCTGTTCGTCGTTATCACACACTCTATTAAGAACCACGTCCCGCCTTTTGTAATGCCCAGAGGACCTTTGTGAATCGCGGTGACTTCAATCTAATTATTACACAGAATAGCCAAAGAAACTGATACACCTGCCTAATATGGTGTAGGGCCCCCGCGATCACGCAGAAGTGCCGCAACACGACGTGGCATGGACTCGACGAATGTCTGAATTAGTGCTGGAGGGAATTGACACCATGAATCCTGCAGGGCTGTCCATAAATCCGTTAGAGTACGAGAAGGTGGAGATATCTTCTGAACAGCACTTTCCAAGGCATCCCAGATATGCTCAATAATGTTCATATCTGGGGAGTTTGGCAGCCAGAAAAAGTGTTTAAACTCAGAAGAGTGGTCCTGGAGCTACTATGTAGCAATTCTGAACGTGTGTTTTCGCATTGTCCTGCTGGAATTGCCCAAGTCCATCGGAATGCACAATGGACATGAATGGATGCAGGTGATCAGACAGGATGTTTACGTACGTGTCAACTGACAGTCGTACCTAGACGTATCAGGGGTCCCATATCACTCCATCTGCACACGCCCCACAGCATTACAGAGCTTCCAACAGCTTGAACAGTCCCCTGCTGATATCTAGGGTTCATGGATTCATGAGTTTTTCTCCATACCCGTACAAGTCCATCTGCTCGCTACAATTCGAAACTAGACTCGTCCGACCAGGCAAGATGTTTCCAGGCATCAACAGCCCATTGTCGGTGTTGACGGCCCCAGGTGCGGCGTAAAGCTTTGCGTCGTGCAGTCATCGAGGATACACGAATGGGCCTTCGGCTCCGAAAGCCCATATCGATGGTGTTTCGTTGAATGGTTAGCACGCCGTCACTTGTTGACGGCCCAGCATTGAAATCTGCAGCAGTTTGCAGAAGGGTTGCACTTCCGTCTCGCTGAACGATTCTTTTTAGTCGTCGTTGGTCCCGTTCTTGCAGGATTTTTTTCCGGCGCAGCGATGTCGGAGATTAGACGTTTTACCGGATTCCTGATGTTCACAGTACACTCGTGAAATGGCCGTACGGAAAAATCCCCACTGCATCGCTACCTCGGAGATGCTGTCTCCCATCGCTCGTTCGCCGACTATAACACCACGTTCAAACTCACTTAAATCTTGGTAACCTTCCATTGTAGGAGCAGTAATCGATCGAAAAACTGCGTCAGACACTTGTTGTCTTAGATAGGCGTTGCCGACCGTAGCGCCGTATTCTGCCTGTTTACATATCTCTATATTTGAATACGCATGACTGTACCAGTTTCTTTGGTGCTTCAGAGTATCTTTGAATAAAAATGTCATTTCCGTTCGTCTCATGCGCATTTCTTTCAGTTACCTTCTGTACTGTACTATAGCAGTTCTTTCTATGTTTGGTTAAAATACCGGGTGATCAAAAAGTCAGTATAAATTTGAAAACTGAATAAATCACGGAATAATGTAGATAGAGAGGTAAAAATTGACACACATGTTTGGAATGACTTGGGGTTTTATTAGAACCAAAAAAAAAACTCCCCATGTTGTTAGACGCGAGAAAGATCTCTTGCACTTGTCGTTTGGTGATGATCGTGTGCTCAGCCGCCACTTTCGTCATGCTTGGCCTCCCAGGTCCCCAGACCTCAGTCCGTGCGATTATTGGCTTTGGGGTTACCTGAAGTCGCAAGTGCATCGTGATCGACCAACATCTCTAGGGGTGCTGAAAGACAACATCCGACGCCAATGCCTCACCATAACATGCTTTATGTGGTGTCACCGCTAGACACCACACTTGCTAGGTGGTAACTTAAATCGGCCGCGGTCCTGTAGTACATGTCGGACCCGCGTGTCGCCACTGTGTATTCGCAAACGTAGCGCCACCACAGGGCAGGTCACAAGACACGGACTTCACCTCGCCCCAGTTGTACGGACGACATAGCTTGCGACCACACGTATCACGTCTTCCTCTCATTTGCCGAGAGACAGATTAAATAGCCTTCAGCTAGTCCATCGCTACTACCTAGCAAGGCGCCATGTGTATCATTGCTAATTGCTTACTACTATGGAAGAGATGTATTTCAACAAGAACAAGACTACATTAAAGTTAAGTATATTAAAATCTCTCTTCTTTTCTTTATAGTTTTCATCCAGTCTCCTGTTTCAGAATTTACGCCCGTCTGCGTTAGTTTCGCGTGCACCTAGCCACTCATTGTGTCGAGACCTTAGGGAATCGACACAACAATATTTTACAGGCAAACGCACAGTCTCTAGTAAGTCCTTGCAAAGTTGCAAGTGCTTCTGGACCTGTATCAGTTCAAATTGCACGAGACAGTCGCTCTTGTCGTCAACAAGACAATAAACTTTTTGTGGACTTAGACTTTGCAGGCAAAGTGATCCCATTCCAGCTCGATACCGGAGCTGCTGTTTCATTGCTCAATCACGACACGTACAAACAACTGGGCGCCCCGTCATTGCGTGCCGCAGATGTTACGTTAACTAGTTACTCAGGACAGCCTATACCTGTGTTAGGACAGTGCAGCCTTCTTGCCACATACAAGGGACAGACAAAACTTGTGTCATTTTATGTTCTTCGTTCCTCTAGTGCAGTGAACTTGTTTGGTTTAGATTTGTTTCAATTGTTTAATTTGTCTATAGTGAATCAGGTCCTATCAGTGAATCAGACTGTGCCTTCCGCCAGCGTTTCTAGTCTTTGTGAAGAATTTGCAGACATTTTTGCACCGGGCCTTGGTTGCGCTAAGAACTATGACGCGCATTTGGAACTGAAAGACAACGCGCAACCGAAATTTTTCAGAGCGCGCAATGTTCCCCACGCATTGCGTGATGAGGTCGCAAAAACATTAGCCGAATTAGAATCTCAAGGTGTAATTGAACGTGTGCAGGCTTCTCTCTGGGCCTCACCCTTAGTCATTTTGCCAAAACCTTCCGGAAAACTGAGACTTTGCGTGGACTTCAAGGCAACTGTGAATCCACAACTGGTGACTGCTACTTTTCCTTTGCCCCGCCCGGAAGATCTTTTTGACAAACTGTGCCCGGGAAAATATTTTTCAAAATTGGACCTAGCAGATGCGTACTTGCAAATACCTGTGGACGAAGAATCCCAGCGCGTCTTAGTGGTTAACACGCATCTTGGGTTGTATCGCTTCAAAAGACTACCGTTCGGGTGTGCATCCGCCCCTGCTTTGTTTCAGCAATATTTACAAACTGTTTGTGCGTCGGTCCCTACTGCTGCGAACTATCTGGACGATATTGTGATCTCAGGAAAGACAGAAGCCGAACATTTGCAGAATCTCCGGACCTTATTTCAGGTCTTGCGTCAGAATGGTCTTCGCTTGAGGAAGGACAAATGTGTGTTTTTTGCTCGTGACTTACCGTACCTGGGCCATGTCCTTAACGCCCAAGGTATACATCCGAGTCCAGAGCACCTTCGTGCCATTCAGGACTTGCCGTCACCGCAGAACTTAAAACAGCTACAGAGTGTGCTGGGTAAGGTAAATTATTATCATCGGTTTGTGCGCAATGCTTCTTCTATTTCAGCTCCGCTTCCTCGCTTACGCCGTACAGGTGTTCCGTTCGTCTGGACGACGGAATGCGAACGCGCCTTTCGCCAGTTGAAATCGGCGTTACTTTCAAATACTTGCCTTACGCCATTCGATCCCCGAAAACCCCTTTTGTTGATGGTAGATGCATCGGATTTCGGGATCGGTGCTGTGCTTGCGCACAAGGATGGCTCGCATGATCGCCCTATTGCCTTTGCGTCAAAATTGCTCTCATCTGCGCAAAGAAATTTTTCACAAATAGAGAAAGAAGCTTTAGCTCTAGTGTTTGGTGTTACCAAGTTCCATGACTTCTTGTATGGTCGTCACTTTACAATCATCACGGACCACAAACCTTTGACATCGCTTTTTCATCCGAACAAGCCTGTACCTCCACGTACAGCGCAGAAATTCATTCGCTGGTCACTTTTTCTCTCGCAGTACCGCTACGATATCTTGTATCGGTCCACTGCTAAGCACGGCAACGCTGATGCGTTGTCCCGTTTGCCTGTTGCTGAGGATAAGGCATTCGATTCTTCCGAACTTGCTTGCATGTTCATTGATTCGGAAGCCGATGACGTGGTCGCATCGTTTCCGATTGATTTTCGTCGTGTAGCTACAGCCACAGCTGCTGACCCTGTCCTTGCTCCCGTTTTGCGTTTTGTTGCTACGCAATGGCCCTTGTCAAAGTCACGGATCGAGGATCCTTTGGTTCGCCGTTTTTTTGCTCACAAGGAGAGACTTTTTGTACGACGTGGTGTTTTGTTGTTGCGTTCCGATAATGATCAATCCCGAGTCGTAGTCCCACGTTCGTTACAGTCCTCTGTCTTACGGCTTCTTCACCAAGGACATTGGGGTATAGTGCGAACGAAACAACTTGCTCGACAGCACTGTACTTGGTTCGGAATCGATGCTGCGATTGCGAATATGTGCTCCTCTTGCGTGGCGTGTGCCGAACAACAATCCGCACCGCCGCGGAAATTCTTTGCATGGCCGAAAGCCACTTCCCCTTGGCAACGCTTGCACATCGATTTTGCTGGTCCATTCTGGAATGCTCGATGGTTGGTTGTGGTCGATGCTTTCAGTAATTTTCCTTTTGTTGTCCGGATGTCTTCCACGACGTCTTCTGCCACAATCCAAGCCTTGTCTGCTATCTTTTGCATTGAAGGTCTTCCGCAGACTATTGTTTCCGACAATGGCCCACAATTCATGTCCGCAGAATTTCAGTCATTCTGCCAGGCCAATGGTATTCAACATCTGACATCCGCGCCGTTTTCGCCTCAGTCAAACGGTGCCGCTGAACGATTGGTCCGGACTTTCAAGTCGCAGATGTTGAAGTTGAAAGAGTCGCATTCTCGGGAGGACGCTTTGTTGCTCTTTTTGTCCTCATATCGCTCTCAGCCCCGCGATGGTCGCTCGCCGGCTGAATTGCTCCATGGTCGTCCTCATCGAACTCTGATGTCTTTGCTGCATCCGCCACATCAGGTTCCTGTGCAGCGGCAGACTCCTGCTTTTGCTCCTGGCGACGTTGTCTATTATCGCAACTATCGCGGTTCACAGCGTTGGCTTGCAGGGCGCATTCTTCGCTGCCTCGGCCGCGCGATGTATTTGGTTTTGGGGGCCTCTGGTGAGGTGCGTCGGCATCTCAATCAGCTGCGCCTCTGTCGTCGCCTGGGTTCTGCCGCTCCCCGTCTGCTTTCAGCGACGGAGCCGTCCGGTCAGCGCCTTGGGGACCCATCTACTGGCTCGCCTCATCCCCAGGTGTTACCGACGATGCCTTCCATTTTGCCTCATGGCGTCGCGCCGCCGCAGCCGCCGCCGGCGCCGCCCGCAGCGGACGCTTCGCTGCAACCGCATGGCGCCTCCCTGGGTCACGCGCCGCCGCTCGCTTCCCGTGACCAGCCGTCCTCCGCCATGGACCTCTTGCCCGCTCCGGACCAGATGTCGTCTTCGCCCGTCGGGTGCTCCGACCACATGGAGGTCGACCCTTCTGTCTCATTACGTGCGCATACACCTCATGTTGACGTGCACCCTGGACTAGGTTTGCAGGCGTTTCCTAGCTCCCCTCGGACCGAATGGCCGGGTGCGGGTGGCACAGCCTCGCCTGTTGTTAGGCTCCCCACCTCATCGCATACGTCAACATGGGGTCCTCCCCACGGCGGGCGGAAGCCTTATCTCACGACCGTTCGCCGATTTGCGGGGGAGGAATGTGGTGTCACCGCTAGACACCACACTTGCTAGGTGGTAACTTAAATCGGCCGCGGTCCTGTAGTACATGTCGGACCCGCGTGTCGCCACTGTGTATTCGCAAACGTAGCGCCACCACAGGGCAGGTCACAAGACACGGACTTCACCTCGCCCCAGTTGTACGGACGACATAGCTTGCGACCACACGTATCACGTCTTCCTCTCATTTGCCGAGAGACAGATTAAATAGCCTTCAGCTAGTCCATCGCTACTACCTAGCAAGGCGCCATGTGTATCATTGCTAATTGCTTACTACTATGGAAGAGATGTATTTCAACAAGAACAAGACTACATTAAAGTTAAGTATATTAAAATCTCTCTTCTTTTCTTTATAGTTTTCATCCAGTCTCCTGTTTCAGAATTTACGCCCGTCTGCGTTAGTTTCGCGTGCACCTAGCCACTCATTGTGTCGAGACCTTAGGGAATCGACACAACACTTTACAGTGCTGTTCACAACATTATTCCTCGAGTACAGGTATTGTTGAGGAATGATGGTGGACATATTGAGCATTTCCTATAAAGAACATCATCTTTGCTTTGTCTTTCTTTGTTATGCTAATTATTGCTATTCTGATCAGATGAAGCGCCATCGCCGGCCAGTGTGGCCGAGCGGTTCTAGGCGCTTCAGTCTGGAACCGCGCGGTCGCTACGGTCGCAGGTTCGAATCCTGCCTCGGGCCTGGATGTGTGTGGTGTCTTTAGGTTAGTTAGGTTTAAGTAGTTCTAAGTTCTAGGGGACTGATGACCTCAAATGTTAAGTCCCACAGTGCTCAGAGCCATTTGAACCATTTTTTTTGAAGCGCCATTTATTGGACCTTTTTTGAACGTTTGTATTTTTTTTTTTTGGTTCAAACAAACCCCATGTCATTCAAAGCACGTGTGTTAATTTGTACCTCTTTATCTACATTATTCCGTGATTTATTCAGTTTTCAAACTTATACTGACTTTTTGATCACCCGGTATGTTTCGTTCTGTAGAAGAGACCTTCAAGGATGTAGAACATGTCATAATTTTAGATGACTATGTAACGCATACCATGCTACGGCACAAACTGTGTACGTCGCAAAGGGGAAACGACGCACATGCTGTCAAGGACGAACTCTGATAGTGGAGAGTATTACTACGACGTACTTCCCTGGGTTCCATTCCACACACCCATCGGCAGTCCTCACATACAGACTCCGTAGAAACTGACATTCAGTGGTCACGATTGCATCAACGATTTATCTCGTTTACTGAGTTAACAATGTGCTCAAGGAGACGTGTTTCCTCTTTTGCTTTCTTTCCTTTACGCGGGAGACGAGCTCGAGGTGTTTGCAGGAACTGCTGCGTGCATGCTGGCGCTCCTGTGGGAGAGATGGGACGCGGGAAACCGGCTCCCGGTTTGTCCGGCCGAGGAGGACGTAAACAGCAGCGAGGGAATCGGCGCTCCCGCTCCCGTTTCGGCAGCGGAGAAAGCTGGCGAGAGTCGGGGGCGCACGTCTCCAGTGATGCAAGGTATCCAGCGAGGCGTCCGTCGCGTGTTCCACTGCCCTCCACTCTACCTCTGCCGCAGCAGTTTGTATGCGCATAGCGACTTCTCGTGTTTACTGATACAACGCACGGCTAATTTAGGGTGTTCAGATAGGATTATCACCGCTGTACAGGGTGTCCTTTTATCTTGACCACCACAAATAACCCAATGGAAAGGTAAAAAAAAAAAGTTGTTGTTTAGCTACCACGGGGACATTAAGCAGATGAATGCCTTTCATGTACCTTTATTTGTTACGACTGTACGAACAACAGTATGTCTTTTTTCAAATAGTATGCAATATGTTTTATTCAGTAAGTGGGGTTCACGCGAGTTGGCACCAGTACATACTATCATGATGTGAATGTAACTGAAGTGCAAAACTGATCGTCTATAGGAATGAGAAGATCAGACAACAAGAGATGAGACAATAAGAGACTGTTTATTTGCTAAAAAAAGTCTTTACTTTTCGACGTATTCCAGTTTCCATTGGTTTTTCCTGCAGATAGATGTGCAATTTTGGCAGCTCTGGAAAATGCTGTTCTGTGGCGATTGTAACTTCTTCACAGGACACAAAAAGTTTTCAAATTAAAAATTTCATTAGTTGGGAGTCAGACGTTGATCAATATCGTAAATATGAGTGATGTTCAAAAAGTCCCTTCCTAATATCACCGAGTGAGTTGGCGCTGTCGTTAGCACACTGGACTCGCATTTGGGAGGAAATCGGTTCACATCCACATTCGACCATCAACATTTAGGTTTTCTGTGATTTTCCTTAATCGTTGCAGGTAAATTCCCGGTTAATTCCTTTAAAAGGGCACCTTCGATTTCCTTCCGCATCCTTGAAACAATCCGATTTTGCCTCTGTCTCTAATGACGTCGATGTCGACGGGGCGTTAAACTCTATACTTCCTTCTTCCCTAAGGTCCTCTAGCTTTCCACTCACCAAATTAGCTTTGAGGGCAGATCCATTGTCCTTTTCTTCCTTTCAAGTCCACGCCTACTCTTGTGTATTTTTTATTAAATCTGAAGAAATACTCTATATAAATGATGTTTCTTCTTCTGAAATGTCCAGCACAATTAGACATTTGAAATTATTGGAGGTCCCCTAAAATATTAAAGTCCTGTCACTGTGCCTACGAAGAGTCCAGAGGTGGCCTGCGATGCCTAAGGAGCCATGGTCTCGGAGATGACAGACGAACTCTGCAGCTTGTAGGCTCGCCGGTAACTGGAGACTGTACACGACTCGGCGTACTGAAGATCTCATTGATAAACATCAGTCTGGAACACATTTCTCCAAAATTGATCTAAAGGGTCGGGTTGGTTTGGGGAAGGAGGCCAAACAGCGAGGTCATCGGTCTCCTCACAGGGTAGGAAGTCGGCTGTGCCCTTGCAAAGAAACCCTCCCGGCATTTGCCTGGGGCGATTTAGGGAAATCACGGAAAGCATAAATCAGGATAGGCGGACGCGGGATTGAACCGTCGTCTTCCCGAATGCGAGTCCAGTGTGGTAACCACTGCGCCACCTCTCTCGGTTTGATCTAAAGGATGCGTACCTCCAGGTACCACTGGATGAACAAAACCCAGCAAAATGGCGCAGTTGGCAATTTCTGTTTGATACACCGTTTTCTCTACAGTGAGCAGCAGATAGCGGAGAAAAGGTGTAGTGTTTGTGCGTAATACCTTACTGTGCATGTGGGCAATTTTCTGTTTCACAGAGACGGACAGCAGAACTTAATTAACAGTATTTCTTATTTATCATATATATTCGTGTGATTGGTTATGTACCATGATGCCTAACGAGAACTTGTACTTACATGAATTATCCAGAATGAAATTTTCACTCTGCAGCGGAGTGTGCACTGACATGAAACTCCCTGGCAGATTAAAACTGTGTGCCGGTCCGAAACTCGAACTCGGGACCTTTGCCTTTCGCGGGCAAGTAGAGCAAGTTTAATATCAGCGCACACTCCGCTGCAGAGTGTAAATCTCATTCTGGAAACCTTCCCCAGGCTGTGGCTAAGCCATGTCTCCGCCTTTCTTTCAGGAGTGCTGGTTCTGCAAGGTCCGCAGGAGAGCTTCTGTAAAGTTAGGAAGGTAGAAGACGAGGTACTGGCAGAAGTAAAGCTGTGAGGACCGGGCGCGAGTCGTGCTTGGGTAACTCAGTGGTAGAGCACTTGCCCACGAAAGGCAAAGGTCCCGAGTTCGAGTTTGGTCCGGCACACAGTTTTAATCTGCCAGGAAGTTTACATGAATTATTTTTGTCTCAGTCACAACAGATAGCGCAGCTCATGGTTGATTATCAAACAGTACTGCTTGGACAAGAGAGACAAAGCAATAAAATCCCTGTGCCATCATTTAGTAATTATCACGAGGAGGTGTTGTTGTTTGTTGTTGTGGTCTTCAGTCCTGAGACTGGTTTGATGCAGCTCTCCGTGCTACCCTATCCTGTGCAAGCTTCTTCATCTCCCAGTACTTACTGCAACCTACATCCTTCTGTATCTGCTTACTGTATTCATCTCTTGGTCTCCCTCTACGACTTTTACCCACCACGCTGCCCTACAATGCTAAATTTGTGATCCATTGATGCCTCAGAGCATGTCCTACCAACCGATCCCTTCTTCTCGTCAAGCTGTGCCACAAACTCCTCTTCTCCCCAATTCCATTCAATACCTCCTCATTAGTTATGTGATCTACCCATCTAATCTTCAGCATTCTTCTGTAGCACCACATTTCGAAAGCTTCTATTCTCTTCTTGTCGAAACTATTTATCGTCCATGTTTCACTTCCATACGTGGCTACACTCCATACAAATACTTTCAGAAACGACTTCCTGACACTTAAATCTATACTCGATGTTAAGAAATTTCTCTTCTTCAGAAACGCTTTCCTTGCCATTGCCAGTCTACATTTTATACCCTCTCTACTTCGACCATCATCAGTTATTTTACTCCGTAAATAGCAAAACTCCTTTACTACTTTAAGTGTCTCATTTGCTAATCTAATTCCCTCAACATCACCCAATTAACGAAAACCTTGGACTCCAGCTAATAGCATCGCTTTATGTCTGGAAGTACATTCGGAAAGTCCATGCTTCTATGGCTTTAATTAGAAGGTGTTGCAATTTGTGAACAACATAAAAATTCAATTAAAAACCAAAAGTCTACGCGAGCGAATCAGCGGGCGATAAGCTAGTCTCAGATAAAACAACGTTTGGCGTTGACACTGAACGTCGGATGAAACTTTCCATGAGCAATATTTGTGTGAATACTACTGCACAAATGAGATATTCCAAACTATAAGGTTTATTATGAAACTAACCTATGCGTCATGCAGCTAGTTAATTGCATCTTGTATGGAAATAGTGGCGGGAGAAATAAGTACGCTTCCTCCAGATTGTTGATGAAGGCGTCTGGTCCAGGGCTGGTTGCCACTAAACTAACAATTTAGTCAACTGTCAAGTAATTTAATAATCAAACGAGTATGAACAACATTATTAAACCAAGTAAAGTGGTCTAGTGGGTTAATCCAGTGAAATAGCGACATGACAATAGGGTAACGTTTCCCACTTAAGCTCATTCACCAACGGAGTACCATCATACACACTGAACGCCGTTTAATTAGTAGATACTTAGCAGTTCATCTCATCCTCATTAGGTAATTATCTGTCGGTATCACTGTTTCTTGTGAACTGGTAAGATTATAAGTTGCAGCAAAAGAAAAAGTATGGCATGAATGTATGGAAGAGCCTGAAGGGCAGGTTCAGCCACCTGCATTGGAATTCTGTTTTCCGTCCTTCGCACCCGTAGACACCTTTCCTTCGCGGAGTATGAACGTTGCGTGTTGTTAGTGTATTAATCAACCAAAATATTATTGCACCTGGAAGTGAGGCCGCCTCGGTCAGCTTACCGCTAGTTTCTGTCGTGAAATTTCACTAGGACACGGTGAAACACTTGATAGTGTATGCATAACTGTCCTTTAATTATTCACTGTACCATCCATTTTCCTCAGTCACCACTGTACTCGATTGCTTTAAAGTGACTGCGTGTTTACGGTAACGGCCACGGGAGGCCAACAGCAGTAATAGGGTGTTAAGATTATACGCTAGTAGCCTTTAAAATTGCCCAGGACCTGCAACATGCGGTCGTGCATTATCTTGCTGAAATGTAGGGTTTCGCAGGGATCGAATCAAGGGTAGAGCCACGGGTCGTAACACATCTCAAATCTAACGTCCACTGTTCAAAGTGCCGTCATTGCGAACAAGAGGTTACCGAGACGTGTAACCAATGGCACCCCATACCATCACGCCGGGTGATACGCCAGTATGCCGAAGACGTTCCAATGTGCGTTCACCGCGATGTCGCCAAACACGGATGCGACCATCATGATGCTGTAAACAGAACCTGGATTCACCCGAAAAAATGTCGTTTTGCCATTCGTGCACCCAGGTTCGTCATTGAGTACACCATCGCAGGCGCTCCTGTCTGTGATGCAGCGTCAAGGGTAAACGCAGCCATGGAGCTGATATTCCATGCTGTCACAAACGTCGTCGAACAGTTCGTACAGATGGTTGTTGTCTTGCAAACGTCCCCATCTGTTGACTCAGGGATCGAGACGCGGCTGCACGATCCGTTACAGCCATGCAGATAAGATGCCTGTCATCTCGACTGCTAGTGATACGAGGCCGTTGAGATTCAGCACGGCGTTCCGTATTACCCTCCTGAACCCACCTATTCCATATTCTGCTAACAGTCATTGAATCTCGACCAACGCGAGCAGCAATGTTGCGATACGATAAACCGCAATCGCGATAGTCTACAATCCGACGTTTATCAAAGTCGAAAACGTGATGGTACGCATTTCTCCTCCTTACACGAGGCATCACAACAACGTTTCACCAGGCAACGCCGGTCAACTGCTATTTGTGTATGAGAAATCGGATGGAAACTTTCCTCATGTCAGCACGTTGTAGGTGTCGCCACCGGCGCCAACCTTGTGTGAATGCTCTGAAAAGCTAATCACTTGCATATCACAGCATCTTCTTCCTGTCGGTTAAATTTCGCGTCTGTAGAACGTTATCTTCGTGGTGTAGCAATTTTAATGGCCAGTTGTGTATAAGTTGCACCAAAAGAAAAAGTATGGCATGAATGTATGGAAGACCCTGAAGGGCAGGTTCAGCCATCTGAATTGGAATTCTGATTTCTGTCCTTCGCACCCGTGGGCACCTTTCCTTCGCGGAGTATGAACGTTGCGTGTTGTTAGTGTATTAATCAACCAAAATATTATTGCACCTGGAAGTGAGGCCGCCTCGGTCAGCTTACCGCTAGTTTCTGTCGTGAAATTTCACTAGGACACGGTGAAACACTTGATAGTGTATGCATAACTGTCCTTTAATTATTCACTGTGCCATCCATGTTCCTCAGTCACCACTGTACTCGTTCACTTTAAAGTGACTGCGTGTTTCCGGTAACGGCCATGGGGGGCCAACAGCAGTAATAGGGTGGTAAGATTATAAGTGAACGCAGTGTGTGTGTGTGTGTGTGTGTGTGTGTGTGTGTGTGTGTGTGTGTGTGTGTGTGATTGACTGTGATGAATACCTGTACAGTGTAGCGTTGCGTTTGTGCTGTTAAGGGTGAAAGGAAGTGTGAACGTCAACCCAGGTGCTGGCACGTGGCCTACTACTCCCGAAGAGCAGCTTCGGGGCCGCTGAGCTTGACTTCCCCATCCCATGGGCGGATCACCATCGACAGCGTCGCTTGCCCTCACTTCATGAGATACTGCGGAGACGTGTGGAAGTTAACCCATGACATTAGCGCAAGATGACCAGGAACTTCACAGCACCACCCTTACTGCCCCCTCTGCCGTGAAGGCGAAGGCAAAATTGCCAACAGTACGCGGCCTACCCGGACGGTCCCCATCTAAATACTGGTCTTTGGACAACATGGTTGTGGAGATGAAGCAGCGATTAGTATGATTAATCAATTATTCAAAAACAGTCTTAATCGCATTTACTATTATTATACCGCCAACCGGTTTCAACCCGACGTAGGGGTCATCTTCTGGGCGTTTACACCATTGGTCGACTGCTGGTGGTGTCACTCCTGCCTACAGAACGGCAGGAAACTATCTCCTGCCGTTCTACAAGCTATACGAAGTTTCTAAAATGGCTCTGAGCACTATGGGACTTAACATCTGTGGTCATCAGTCCCCTAGAACTTAGAACTACTTAAACCTAACTAACCTAAGGACATCACACACATCCATGCCCGAGGCAGGATTCGAACCTGCGACCGTAGCAGTCGCGCGGTTCCGGACTGCGCGCCTAGAACCGCTAGACCACCGCGGCCGGCTACGAAGTTTCTCCAAAGCACCTTGGTCTTCAAATATTTTTTTTATTTGCCTTGTCATCCTATGTCAAACGTTCAACTCTTACATTAATCCTATACACATACGTAACAACTTTATTAATTATTACTTATGCATACTTGTTAGCAAAAAACTTAAATTCATCTGTAATGTCGTAATGTTTTAATGTAGAGAAATTAATAGCAGTCTCATCATATTTCTCAGTGGCGCCCATTTTTCCATATTCGAACCTAACACCATCGGATTGCGTATACTCTGTGCGCCATCTACACATACGACCAAAGTACGGTCTACTGAGATTCGTCCGTCGGCGTATCCAACGCCTCGGGGGTGCAGCGCGAACCCTGCGGTTCATCCTCATCCGATGAAAGGCAAATAACTTCCTCCGTGGCCTCCACATCCGACGCGTCCAATTCCGCCTTCATAGAACAACAGTGCAATATATGACAATCAGCATGTATTACATTAAGTCGTGAAATGAAAGGTTCATCTCCAATTGATTATTCATTTGATACAAATATGACCAAGCCACGATGTTTAATCACCATGCCAGCTTTATTCTTTACATTAACAGTGACAGGCCGTCCTTCAACTATACGCTTCAAAATTGATGCGTACGGCCTCCACCTAGACCACTCAAATTCCTCAAAAACAATAACATTATGGACGCGAGCATCGTATCCACCAAATCCAAATTCGGAACTATCTCCTGCCGTTCTGTAGGCAGGAGTGACACCACCAGCAGTCGACCAATGTTGTAAACGCCCAGAAGATGACCCCTACGTCGGGTTGAAACCGGTTGGCGGTATAATAATAATAAATGCGATTAAGACTGTTTTTGAATAATTACTGATCACCTGGTCACTCTCAGCGGTGCTTAACTTCGGCAACCAGACGGGAGCGATGTATCTATCGCGGCACGGCCGTTCACTGTTCATTGGAGTGATGAGACGACTGTCAAATTTGTTATTGCTTTCTCGGAAAAGAAGTGCATGTTGAATGTGGAATGTCCTATGTACAAATACAGCATCTATCAAACATTTGGAGTCAAATTAACGTGGCAAACTGAGTGGTTTGAGATAGCCGGCCGCAGTGGCCGAGCGGTTCTAGGCGCTACAGTCTGGAACCGCAGGACCGCTCCGGTGGCAGGTTCGAATCCAGTCAACAACGCTTTCTCTAAGTCTACAAATGCTAGAAACGTAGGTTTGCCTTTCCTTAATCTAGCTTCTAAGATAAGTCGTAGGGTCAGTATTGCCTCACGTGTTCCAATATTTTTACGGAATTCAAACTGATCTTTCCCGAGGTCGGCTTCTACTAGTTTTTCCATTCGTCTGTAAAGAATTCACGTTAGTATTTTGCAGCTGTGGCTTATTAAACTGATAGTTCGGTAATTTTCACATCTGTCAAAACCTGCTTTCTTTGGGACTGGAATTATTATATTCTTCTTGTCTCATACATCTTGCTCACCAGATGGTAGAGTTTTGTCAGGCTCTCCCATGGCCGTCAGTAGTTCTAATGGAATGTTGTCTACTCCCGGCGCCTTGTTTCGACTCAGATCTTTCATTGCTCTGTCAAACTCTTCACGCAGTATCATATCTCCCATTTCATATTCATTTACATCCTCTTCCAATTCCATAATATTGTCCTCAAGTACCTCGCCCTTTTATAGACCCTCTATATACTCCTTCCACCTTTTTGCTTTGCCTTCTTTGCTTAGAACTGGGTTTCCATCTGAGCTCTTGATATTCATACAGTGGTTCTCTTTTCTCCAAAGGTCTCTTTAATTTTCCTATAGGCAGTATCTATCTTACCCCTAGTGAGATAAGCCTCTACATCCTTACATTTGTCCTCTAGCCATCCCTGCTTACCATTTTGCACTTCCTGTCAATCTCATTTTTGAGACGTTTGTATTACTTTCTGCCTGCTTCATTTACTGCATTTTTATATTTCCTCCTTTCATCGATTGAATTCAATATTTCTTCTGTTACCAAAGGATTTCTTCTAGCCCTCGTCTTTTTACCTACTTGATCCTCTGCTATCTTCACTACTTCATCCCTCAAAGCTACCCATTCTTCTTCTACTGTATTTCTTTCCTCCATTCCTGTCAATTGTTCCTTTATGCTCTCCCTGAAACTCTGTAAAACCTCTGGTTTAGTCAGTTTATCCAGTACCATCTCCTTAACTTCCCACCTTTTTGCAGTTTCTTCAGTTTTAATCTACAATTCATAACCAATAGATTGTGGTCAGAGTCCACATCTGCCCCTGGAAATGTCTTACAATTTTAAACCTGGTTCCTAAATCTCTGTCTTACCATTATATGATCTACTGCCTTACTGAACGCAAATTACATACAGAGGTTGGACAAATACAATGAGGTGACAACAGTCATGGGGTTATTCCTAGTATCGTGTCGGACCTCGTCCTTCCCGGCGAAGTTCAGCAACTCGACGGGGCATTGTATTCAACAAGTCGTTAGAAATCCACTGCAGAAATATTGAACCATGCTGCGTCTATAGCCCTTTTAAAGGCACATTTGCAGGATGGGCGTGGATATATTGCAAAAACGTTGATACGCATAAGTTCAGAATATGAATAAAGAATTACTTAACATATTGATTAGTATAAGCGGTTATATCGATTGTGGCGTACAACCGCTGAAACATGAGAATAGTTACACAGTTCAGCTGTGCTGCCGAGAAGATGGAACCTTTTTTGTTCTTGAAGCGGTGCAGATCGGATGCATATCTGCTATCGCTGCAGATAATTATTTGGCACACCGCCATTATTCTATTTTATTGAGAGGCAATCTCACTAGGCGTACTCATAGTGACACAGAGCAACAGAAAAATGGCTCAAATGGCTCTGAGCACTATGGAACTTAACATCTGAGGTCATCAGTCCCATAGACTTATAACTTCTTAAACCTAATTAACCTAAGGACATCACTCACATCCATGCCCTAGGCATGCTTCGAACCTGCGACCGTAGCAGCAGCGCGGTTCCGGACCGAAGCGTCTAGAACCGCTCGGCCACAACGGCCGCCCGCAGCAACAGAATTAATGTAAGTCTCTATGTGATTTAATTTAGCATAATATTTTGTTAAAACAGTTACATTATTTAATCTTCAGTTTCATTTATGTTGCAAGCTATTGTTCCAATTAAACGGCGTCTTGGCATGGCTGAAGATTCCATGCTACAAATATTGTCAATGGTCCAGTACGGCCTAGCGGAGTGGCCGTGTGGTTGGAGGCGCCATGTCATTGACTGCGCGGCCCCTTACGCCGGAGGTTCGAGTCCTTCCTCGGGCATGGGTGTATGTTGTTCTTAGCATAAGTTAGCTTAAGTTGTGTGAAAGTCTAGGGACCGATGACCTCAGCAGTTTGGTCCCTTAGGAATTCACACACATTTGAACATTTGGCCATCACGAGCCTAAACTTTGGAATTATTCAATCTACGAAGTCCGGTAAAGAAATATTTTACTCTGATCACATGCTAGTATAATTACCTATTAGCATTTGTCTGTTCTCTGATATTCTCAGACCAGACAGGAAAAGCCGATAAATCACACAGGCGACTTAGTGTCTGGACCTTTTATTGTATTTGCTACATAGTTTTTCTTTATTGCATGGATAACGGGATAATATATGACGAGCCATTTCCACTGAATATTTGTAAAGACCAAACAAAGAGACGAACCATTGAAGTTGTTGATGAAACCTGGAATCTACACAGAATACTTGGATGCAAAGTAAGACATCGCATTTTTGCATTAGCATGCTAGTTCAAGCGGTTTCAATAATTGTAGCTTGCTTTCTAGCTTTGTCAAAATTTTACGCAACCTTAGCAGTCATTTTTGCGCAAGATCGCGTATTCCAAATTATTTTTATCATAAGTTTATTACAATCATACAGTCATACCATTCCACAAAATGGCCGAAATGTGTCATGAGCATCGTAAAACGGCAATCAGCCATTAATGTTAATTATTTCACTATTAATTGCAATTCTTGCTCAGTTAAGCAAGCATTGGTGCCATACGAAATTACTTTCGCGAATTAAATCTCAAAGGTGTTTCAAGATTTCTCTTGCAATATACATTACATGTAGCATGGTGATAACACGTAAGCAGTTAGCAAAAATGGAACACCACAGACAACAGACGCAAACCGAATCCGACTTGGACATAGAACAGTGACAATGACCCCAGAGTTAACTCCAATGGTAACGAACAACCAGCAGCTAACATGCCTAGTGGCGGAAATTTCGTAAATATGCTGACCACTAGTTAAATATCTAAATCCAGATCAGAGCCCATCCTTGTCTGTGGCGTCACGTCAAACGACGTGGCGGGGGCAAAGCATTTTCAGTTGACAAATATTGCCAGTATTTTGACGCTGTTAACAAGACAAATGACTGAAAACAAAAGGGGCAAAATTTTGCCGGCAAGGGTGGCCGAACGGTTCTAGGCGCTACAGTCTAGAACCGTGCGACCGCTACGGTCGTTGGCTAGAATCCTGCTTCGGGCATGGATATGTGTGATTTCCTTAGGTTAGTTAGGTTTAAGTAGTTCTAAGTTCTAGGGGACAGATGGCCTCATATGTTAAGACCCATAGTGCTCAGAGCCATTTGAACCAAAAAAGACATTGACGAACACATGACAGTTTTATAAACGCGACATGACGAGGTTAAGGCTGAAAGACGAGATTAACACGAAACTGAGCGGAGAATTGTCCGAACTTGACTCAAAATTTTCCGAATTGAACTTACAGCAGGAAAAAACCACAAAAGTCGTAGAAGATATTCAAACTGAAGTCAAACATTTAAACGCTACATGCGAAGCTGTTGGCACTCAAGTCTAATCTTATCCTTCAGTTCATGACTCAAAACACGCATTACTGTAATTGAAGGCAAAGTTAACACTAGGGATACACAACTTACAGACAAACTGCAATTACACACTGACAACCATTTTGCCAACTTAATAAAGACTTTCATGACTGGCTAGATCAGAAAAATAAATATTTTGACCAATGTGTAGAGGAAAAATTACCGACGGTTGTGCACGACACCGTAGCCGAATTTGCCAAAAATAATAAACATGTCATAGCTGAGGCAGATCACTCCGACGCAGCACAACAGAAACAACTAAACGATGACATACGACCGGAGTGTAGTAATGCTAATAATCAAAATGCTCGCTTTGGTAACGAAAACAAATACATGAATGACACGTATCCTCCGTACAGAACACACACCTCACAGCAACAACAGTACATATCCATACACATGAAACCTAATTACAATTGTGACATTAATGGGCAGTACATTCCTTTCCATCCACCAGCCGATAACTGAAATAATTACAGTGAAAGCAATCGACATTACAGTGCCAAAGAAGAAGAAAGTCTGATTAAAAATGGGCAATTTCAACCTTTCATCCCAGGAAAACGTACTGTACATCCTGTAATTTCTCTGAAAGCGTTTAGAAATGTGTTTCCAAGCGCATAGAGTGACCGAAAGAAAATTTATATGTTGTAGGTTACATCCAGGGTGACGCTGCTGTTTGGGCATATAATGAAGCCGACCGATGCGTGAAATATGAGCAATTAGAAAGAGCTTTCTTGGGCAAACTTTGGTCGCAGTCGGTACAAGAACGTCTTAGAAAACAGATTGTGGAACCAGAGCCTTTCAGTGCTAGACACAGCAATTTGCGCCGATATTTTGAGAAATATCTGAATATGGCACACTTTCTTGATGAGCCTGTAGCTATGAGCGATGTACTCCGTGCACCCAGATTGCCTTTCAGCATTAAAGAGAACTTACTGCGCATTCCAGAAATGATGCAGAATATTTTCTGATTGTGCTTGATATGTTGATATATGAGCATCGACGTTCCGCACGGCAAAACGGCTGCCGCAATGTTTACGTCAGTAGCATGCAAAACGCGCAGCCTAGCCAACTTAATCCCGGCGCAACCGGCCGCTGTCGGTTACGTAGCGCAGCAGAATCAACAGCTTCCTTCCGGAAACCAATACACGTACTAAAGTCGGCAGACACAACCCATCATGAACAATAATCATATCATACACAACAAGCGACAACCCACACAGGAAGAGCTGCAACAACAATAATGGAAATAACAGAAACAGAAACACCAAAAACAGAAACAATTACCAGCCTGTACAAAATCAACAGCGAAACTGGACCAGTAACTACGGTAATGCGTACCAAAATACTGCTCCACTACCTCAGTACAACATCAATACAGGTCAGTGGCAAATGCCGCCACAGCCTGTACAAAATCAAAATTGGGCTTTATCTACTAACCAGCAGGTAGTCACGGTACTCAACCACAAAACCCACAACAGATTGGAGAGTGGAATACACAATACCCTAATATACACTCCTGGAAATTGAAATAAGAACACCGTGAATTCATTGTCCCAGGAAGGGGAAACTTTATTGACACATTCCTGGGGTCAGATACATCACATGATCACACTGACAGAACCACAGGCACATAGACACAGGCAACAGAGCATGCACAATGTCGGCACTAGTACAGTGTATATCCACCTTTCGCAGCAATGCAGGCTGCTATTCTCCCATGGAGACGATCGTAGAGATGCTGGATGTAGTCCTGTGGAACAGCTTGCCATGCCATTTCCACCTGGCGCCTCAGTTGGACCAGCGTTCATGCTGGACGTGCAGACCGCGTGAGACGACGCTTCATCCAGTCCCAAACATGCTCAATGGGGGACAGATCCGGAGATCTTGCTGGCCAGGGTAGTTGACTTACACCTTCTAGAGCACGTTGGGTGGCACGGGATACATGCGGACGTGCATTGTCCTGTTGGAACAGCAAGTTCCCTTGCCGGTCTAGGAATGGTAGAACGATGGGTTCGATGACGGTTTGGATGTACCGTGCACTATTCAGTGTCCCCTCGACGATCACCAGTGGTGTACGGCCAGTGTAGGAGATCGCTCCCCACACCATGATGCCGGGTGTTGGCCCTGTGTGCCTCGGTCGTATGCAGTCCTGATTGTGGCGCTCACCTGCACGGCGCCAAACACGCATACGACCATCATTGGCACCAAGGCAGAAGCGACTCTCATCGCTGAAGACGACACGTCTCCATTCGTCCCTCCATTCACGCCTGTCGCGACACCACTGGAGGCGGGCTGCACGATGTTGGGGCGTGAGCGGAAGACGGCCTAACGGTGTGCGGGACCGTAGCCCAGCTTCATGGAGACGGTTGCGAATGGTCCTCGCCGATACTCCGGGAGCAACAGTGTCCCTAATTTGCTGGGAAGTGGCGGTGCGGTCCCCTACGGCACTGCGTAGGATCCTACGGTCTTGGCGTGCATCCGTGCGTCGCTGCGGTCCGGTCCCAGGTCGACGGGCACGTGCACCTTCCGCCGACCACTGGCGACAACATCGATGTACTGTGGAGACCTCACGCCCCACGTGTTGAGCAATTAGGCGGTACGTCCACCCGGCCTCCCGCATGCTCACTATAGGCCCTCGCTCAAAGTCCGTCAACTGCACATACGGTTCACGTCCACGCTGTCGCGGCATGCTACCAGTGTTAAAGACTGCGATGGAGCTCCGTATGCCACGGCAAACTGGCTGACACTGACGGCGGCGGTGCACAAATGCTGCGCAGCTAGCGCCATTCGACGGCCAACACCGCGGTTCCTGGTGTGTCCGCTGTGCCGTGCGTGTGATCATTGCTTGTACAGCCCTCTCGCAGTGTCCGGAGCAAGTATGGTGGGTCTGACACACCGGTGTCAATGTGTTCTTTTTTCCATTTCCAGAAGTGTAGAAGTGAAACTCCACCTCCGCCTATATCATCACCTGCACCAATTACGACGACATCAAACTAAAGACAGTCACTGCTGTGCCCCAGGTCGTGGCTGAAGAAGGTTTGGGGGTCGACTTCAGTATCACATAATTGTTTGATACACTCACTGATGAACAACACAATGATTATGAAGCAAATAGTTTTAAGGAGCAACCACTGTTATACGCTAGAGTCAGCCTGCTTAGCAGAGGGGTTGCGTGCTTGCTTCCCATGCAGCTGGCCCGGGTTCCTACGGCACCGACTGATAAACTAAATGAGCAGGCAGGCAAATACAATCTATAAAGTTGTCACGGTTATTATAAATAATATGAGCACACCATTAAAAATTCAAGCCCTCGCGGACTTCATACTGCAGAGAAGAACGGACGTTGCACTATTGCAAGAAGTGGTTACGACTAAAATAAACCAACTACCAGGAAATGTGACACTCACAAACATAGACCCAAAATCCCAATGTGGTGCGGCAATAATGGTACGGAACGGGATCGACTTTGGCGAGACTAAAATGTTGTCAGGCGCTAAACATAGAAGAGCCGCTCTTTATCAACATATCCGCACCGTCTGGCACAGGCAACAAGCGAGCAAAAAGCCTCTTCTATAATGAAGAAATAGCCGAATTGCTGATAAAGTACAATAACAACATCCTCATTGGAGGAGACTGGGAGACTGTCCGGCCAGAGTGGCCGAGCGGTTCTAGGCGCTACAGTCTGGAACCGCGCGACCGCTACGGTCGCAGTTTCGAATCCTGCCTGGGGCATGGATGTGTGTGATGTCCGTATGTTAGTTAGGTTTAAGTAGTTCTAAGTTCTAGGGGACTGATGACCTCAGATGTTAAGTCCCATAGAGCTCAGAGCCATTTGAACTTTTTTTTTTCTTTTTTTTTGTATAAGAGATTGCCCGGAGCTGCAAGAACTAATTCGACGACTGAAAATAGAAGATTCGTGGCGCCTTCTCCATCCAACACACACCGAATTTACATATCACCACAGAAATGGTAAAAGCAGACTGGACCGTATACAGGGTGTAAAAAAAAGGTACGGCCAAACTTTCAGGAAAAATTCCTCACACACAAAGAAAGAAAATATGTTATGTGGACATGTGTCCGGAAACGCTTACTTTCCACGTTAGAGCTCATTTTATTACTTCTCTTCAAATCACATTAATCATGGAATGGAAACACACAGCAACAGAACGTACCAGCGTGACTTCAAACACTTTGTTACAGGAAATGTTCAAAATGTTCTCAGTTAGCGAGGATACATGCATCCACCGTTGCATGGAATCCCTGATGCGCTGATGCAGCCCTGGAGAATGGCGTATTGTATCACAGCCGTTCAAAATACGAGCACGAAGAGTCTCTACAAATGCCCCCATAAATGAACGTCAAGAGGGTTGAGGTCAGGAGAGCGTGGAGGCCATGGAATTGGTCCGCCTCTACCAATCCATCGGTCACCGAATCTGTTGTTGAGAAGCGTACGAACACTTCGACTGAAATGTGCAGGAGCTCCATCGTGCATGAACCACATGTTGTGACGTACTTGTAAAGGCACATGTTCTAGCAGCACAGATAGAGTATCCAGTATGAAATCATGATAACGTGCTCCATTGAGCGTAGGTGGAAGAACATGGGGCCCAATCAAGACATCACCAACAATGCCTGCCCAAACGTTCACAGAAAATCTTTGTTGATGAGGTGATTGCACAATTGCGTGCGGATTCTCGTCAGCCCACACATGTGGCGGTGAACCGAGGAAGTACAGTACATACTGACGAAGCTAAAATGAGCTCTAACATGGAAATTAAGCGTTACCGGACACATGTTCACATAACATCTTTTCTTTATTTGTGTGTGAGGAATGTTTCCTGAAGGTTTGGCCGTACCTTTTTGCAACACCCTGTATAAGCGCAGTCTGGCACAGGCAACAAGCGAGCAAAAAGCCTCTTCTATAATGAAGAAATAGCCGAACTGCTGATACAGAACAATAACAACAACCTCATTGGAGGAGATCGTCCGGCCAAAGTGGCCGAACGGTTCTAGGCGCTACAGTCTGGAACCGCGCGACCGCTACGGTCGCAGGATCGAATCCTGCCTCGGGCATGGATGTGTGTGATGTCCGTAGGTTAGTTAGGTTTAAGTAGTTCTAAGTTCTAGGGGACTGATGACCTCAGATGTTAAGTCCCATAGTGCTCAGAGCCATTTGAACCCTTTTTTTTTCTTTTTTTTGAGGAGATTGCCAGGAGCTGCAAGAACTAATTCGACGACTGGAAATAGAGGATTCGTGGCGCCTTCTCCATCCGACACACACCGAATTTACATATCACCACAAAAATGGTAAAAGCAGACTGGAGCGTATACCCTATGTCAACAGAGCAGCAACTGAAAATGTAGCGCACGTCGAAGTCTGTCCTGTCATCTTTTCGAACCACTGCAGCTCCGAATGCAGCTTGCATCTCGACAAAGGAAAGACCGCGGGCACAAGAAGCACGCGGAAGCTAAATACGGAATACCTGCAGTACGCAGAACTGCGCAAGCAAATGGGATCGTGGCAAGAATGTCTGGCGCAGCGCGCACACTACAGCAGCACGACCGAGTGGTGGCTAGCACGAGCGAAGCCGACTATGCGCAGCGTCGACAAGGTACAGCGCGGAAAAGTCGTTCTGAAGGCGAACCACGGCCGAGTTCTACCAGCAGTGCCTGAAAGACGCACGCGACGCACCAGCAGAAGACCAGCTATATTTACCGCGAGTACGGAGAATGAAGGACAAACTCCTGCAAATAAAGAAACTTCAGATGAGAGGCGTCCTCACCAGAAGCAAAACATATGGCAAGGTGGAAGAAGAGCCACTCACCATGCACCACCTTAACAGGGAAAGGGAGGGAGCCGCAGGAAAGTGCGTAAGTGAGTTGCGGGACAAGCAGGGGAAGACGTTTACGAGTAAAACGGAATTAACAGATAACATCGGCGACCATTTCCTACCCGCCAGGATAGCCGAGAGCGCTAACGTTCTGCTTCCTGGAGTCGGGTACGCGCCGGCCCCGGATCGAATCCGCCTGGCGGATTAACGACGACGGCCGGTGTGCCGGCCAGCCTGGATGTGGTTTTTAGGCGGTTTTCCACATCCTACTAGGTGAATACCGGGCTAGTCCCCACGTGCCGCCTCAGTTACACGACTCACACTATTTTAGGATTTACACTAGACGCAGGCAGCTGGGGTACACTGATTACGTCCTGGGGGGGGGGGGGGTACGGGGTGGCTGCAGGAGCATCCAGCCACCCCTTACGATTAACATGTCAAATCCGGTCAACCATGGCCGACCCTGCGTAACCGCGGGACAAGGCGCGAGCGATAGCTATAGAATAGAATCAAAGACTATTTGCGAGGCATGTTCCATCAAGAAGGGACTGATGACGCGGCAACTGCTGAAATTCTGCAGCGGACGAGGAGCATGCTGAAAGACGCAGACAGGGCGTTGCTGACAGAAAATGTCGACGTCGATGACGTCAAAGAAACTATGAAGACCAGCGCCAGAGGAAGAGCACCGGGCGCCGACGACCTCCCGCTCGAGTCCTACCTCGCGTACTGGGAAGTACTAGGAGTGCAATTCACGGAGATGGTGAACGAGATACTCAATAGGGCGGAAATTCCACCAGGACTTACCGAAGGGACAATAACCCTCATCCCTAAGAAGAGAGCCGCCCGCCGCATTGAAGAATTTCGCCCCATTACGCCCCTCAAAGCCGAAATGCATAGCAAATAACCTGAAATCGGCCATGAGAAAAGTCATCAGTCCGTGGCAAACATGTGCGTTACCAGGGAAAAATATATTGGGCGCCACATGCACCTTTTTTTTTTTTTTTTTTTTGGTCATCAGTTCCTTTCCTGTGCTAACCTCTTCATCTCAGAGTAGCACTTACAACCTACGTCCTCAATTATTTGCTTGACGTATTCCAATCTCTGTCTTCCTCTACAGTTTTTGACCTCTACAGCTCCCTCTAGTAACATGGAAGTCATTCCCTCATGTCTTAGCAAATGTCCTATCGTCCTGTGCCTTCTCCTTATCAGTGTTTTCCACATATTCCTTTCCTCTCCGATTCTGCATAGAACCTCCTCATTCCTTACCTTATCAGTCCACCTAATTTTCAACATTCGTCTATAGCACCACATCTCAAATGCTTCGATTCTCTTCTGTTTCGGTTTTCCCACAGTCCATGTTTCACTACCATACAATGCTGTACTCCAGACGTACATCCTCAGAAATTTCTTCCTCAAATTAAGGCCGGTATTTGATATTAGTAGACTTCTCTTGGCCAGAAATGCCTTCTTTTCCATAGCGAGTCTGCTTTTGATGTCCTCCTTGCTCCGTCCGTCATTAGTTATTTTACTGCCTAGGTAACAGAATTCCTTAACTTCATTGACTTCGTGACCATCAAACCCGATGTTAAGTTTCTCGCTGTTCTCATTTCTACTACTTCTCATTACCTTCGTCTTTCTCCGATTTACTCTCAAACCATACTGTGTACTCATTAGACTGTTCATTCCCTTCAGCAGATCATTTAATTCTTCTTCACTTTCACTCAGGATAGCAATGTCATCAGCGAATCGTATCATTGACATCCTTTCACCTTGTATTTTAATTCCACTTCTGAACCTTTCTTTTATTTCCATCATTGCTTCCTCGATGTACAGCTTGAAGAGTAGGGGCGAAAGGCTACAGCCTTGTCTTACACCCTTCTTAATACGAGCACTTCGTTCTTGATCGTCCACTCTTATTATTCCCTCTTGGTTGTTGTACATATTGTATATGACCCGTCTCTCCCTATAGCTTACCACTACGTTTTTCAGAATCTCGAACAGCTTGCACCATTTTATATTGTCGAACGCTTTTTCCAGGTCGACAAATCCTATGAAAGTGTCTTGATTTTTCTTTAGCCTTGCTTCCATTATTAGCCGTAACGTCAGAATTGCCTCTCTCGTCCCTTTACTTTTCCTAAAGTCAAACTGATCGTCACCTAGCGCATTCTCAATTTTCTTTTCCATTCTTCTGTATATTATTCTTGTAAGCAGCTTCGATGCATGAGCTGTTAAGCTGATTGTGCGATAATTCTCGCACTTGTCAGCTCTTGGCGTCTTCGGAATTGTGTGGATGATGCTTTTCCGAAAGTCAGATGGTATGTCGCCAGACTCATATATTCTACACACCAACGTGAATAGTCGTTTTGTTGCCACTTCCCCCAATGATTTTAGAAATTCTGATGGAATGTTATCTATCCCTTCTGCCTTATTTGACCGTAAGTCCTCCAAAGCTCTTTTAAATTCCGATTCTAATACTGATCTCTTCTAAATCGACTCCTGTTTCTTCTTCTATCACATCAGACAAATCTTCACCCTCATAGAGGCTTTCCACCTATCTGCTCTCTCCTCTGCATTTAACAGTGGAATTCCCGTTGCACTCTTAATGTTACCACCGTTGCTTTTAATGTCACCAAAGGTTGTTTTGACTTTCCTGTATGCTGAGTCTGTCCTTCCGACAATCATATCTTTTTCGATGTCTTCACATTTTTCCTGCAGCCATTTCGTCTTAGCTTCCCTGCACTTCCTATTTATTTCATTCCTCAGCGACTTGTATTTCTGTATTCCTGATTTTCCCGGAACATGTTTGTACTTCCTCCTTTCATCAATCAACTGAAGTATTTCTTCTGTTACCCATGGTTTCTTCGCAGCTACCTTCTTTGTACCTATGTTTCCTAGCGTTAGAGAACTTCAAACGTATCTCGTCATTCCTTAGTACTTGCACCTACAGGGACATTATAACACAGGCAGCCACCACCAGAAGCACAAGTGCCATAATTTCGGGGGACTTCAAAAGGGCTTTCGACAGGCTCGATTACAGGTACCTCGTAGAGACACTAAACAGAATCGGGTTTGGGCAGAAATTTATCACAGTCATACAGAAGATACTAGGTACTGCGAGATCGACAATAACAGTCAATAGTTGGAAAACAAAACAGATAAAACTGGACAGATCCGTAAGGCAAGGCTGTCCATTGTCAATGGCTCTATTCGCTATAGCACTGGACCCGCTGCTGCGGAAACTCATAAACATCAGAGGATTCTTCGTAGGAGACAAAGCAATAGCATGTACAGCCTACGCTGACGACCTAGGTATCTTTATTGAAGACCAGGGAGATATTGGGCGAGTAAAAACCATCATGAACACGTTCCAAAAAGCTTCAGGCGCCAAAACCAACCCCAGAAAAACAGTGCTACTGCAGATAGGAAAACAACGACTCAAACCAGACGGGCAGTGGTACAAAATTGCAGGAAGCCATAAAGTTCTTGGAATATTTATACAGCCTTGTCCACTCAGAATGGCCGCATACAACTGGAGAGACGTGCTACACACCATAGGAGGTCTCTCCAGACAGCACGCGAACCGGAAACTAACAATCCACCAGGAAATAGACCTGGTAAACACGACGATTCTGCCGAAAGCATGGTACCTGGCGCAAATCCTAAGCACCGCGACCGAAATTGCTGTGGCGTCGAAATACGAGGGTTGGAACTTTAATAGCGTCAACTATTTATTTACAGCTCGTACAAAATAGATATGTGTTTAAAAGTTATACTAACCTTCAAAGTAGTCACCAGCATTGTATATAACCCGTTGCCAGCGATTTGGAAGTCATAGGATACTCTTAGAAATGTCAGTTCTGTTGAAAGTCGAGCGGCGCGATCTGTTGCCCGACGAATTTGTAGCAGTTCTGAAACGAATGCCGTGAAATATTTCCTTCAGTTTAGAAATCGAGTTGAACTTACGATGGTTTAAGTCAGGGGAGTGCAGTAGGTGGTACAGCACTTAGCAGCCCCATCTGTCAAAAAAATCAGGAACGGCTTGCACTGTACGTGCTTGAGCATTGTCCTACAAAATGATGGTCAGGTCCTGAAGAAAGTGTCATCACTTCTGTCTCTATGCTGTTCATTTTTGGAGCTTAGAGACAGAAGTGATGACACTTTCTGCAGGACCTGAGCATCATTTTGCAGGACAATGCTCAAGCACGAACAGTGCAAGCTGTTACTGATTTAAGAATTTTTAGCATATTACAACCCCGTCACCAACTGTGGTAGACTAATATATTGAAAAATCCGCCTCAGTTGCGAAAATTTTCTGGCCTTTGCCCAGGTTTCGGCTAGAATAATCTAGCCTTCTTCAGAAGTATAAAATTACTATAACATGCCAGAGTAAGGCACAGTATACATTAAAAATTAAAACCTATAGTACCATGGTACCATGTCGAATTAAAACTACTTAACTGAAGTCCAGCCCCGCCATGACTTCACCACCCGGTCAGTTGGCAGCGCCAACCCATGTTTATTGGAGCTTTTTAACTACTTTAGGCCTGTACTTTCCATGTGTGAATCATTCACCATGACTTCTGAAACACCCGATATATTCTTTGCTATGCTGAGATATAACGAACTACAACGGCATAGAAATGTTGATGCAAAGCTTAACCATTATCAACACACACTTCAAATTATTTACACAAAGCAAGAAATTAAATAATTACAAATAAACAAATAAAGTGATAGACCGACAGAGACAGAGCTCCTCGTGTTCCTGCTGCTAATAAGCCGAGTACACCGTTCGTTTGTTACATATTTTCACGAGCGTCAAACAGTAGCGACTGCAGTAATGGATAGGAACTGCGATTGCTGTGTACAGATGCGAGCTGAGCTGGTGACCCTTCGCTCACAGTTCCAGGCTGCGTTGGCTTCCGTCACACAGCTTGAGGCTGCTGCCAAGGGGCATCACTGTGGGGGGTCGGAGGTGGGGATGCGAGGGACATCGAGCACGTCCCACGTGTCCTCCGATCGGTCCACTGCTATGGCCGCCCCGGGTACTGCCTGCGCCGAGGTTGACCCCTCACCCGTCGTCGTGTAGGAGATCTTTCCAAAGTGTGTCAGGCAGTGGAAAACTTTCCGAGGGGCCGATCGTAGGACCTCCCCGGTTCGTTTGACGAACAGGTTTCGGGCGTTATCTGTGCTCGCGTTCGGGAGGACGACGGTTCAATCCCGCGTCCGACCATCCTGATTTAGGTTTCCCGCGATTTCCCTAAATCGGTACAGGCAAATGCCAGGATGGTTCCTTTGAAAGGGAACGGCCGACTTCCTTCCCTAATCCGATTAGACCGAGGACCTCGCTGTTTGGTCTCCTCCCCCCTAAACAACCCAACCCGTTATCTGTGGATGATGATGTCTCTGAGCTGGATCCAGTCGTCCAGCCCGTTCCAGAAGAAGCTTCTCGGTCCGCAAGGTCTGGGCATTTCACAGAGGGTGGGTTTGCTGGTAGTTGGGAGCTCCAACGTCAGGCGCGTAATGGGGCCCCTTAGGAACATGGCTGCCAAGGAGGGGAAGGAAGCCAGTGTGCACTCCGTGTGCATACTGGGGAGAGTCATTCCGGATGTGCAAAGGGTGCTTCCGGATGCCATGAAGAATACAGTCAACAGCCAACTGCAAGTGGTGGCTTATGTCGGTACCAATGACGTGTGTCGCTTTGGATCGGAGAAGATCCTCTCTGGTTTCGGGCGGCTAGCGGGAATGGTAAAGACTGCCAGTCTCGCTTGCTAGATTAAGGCGGAGCTCGCCATCTGCAGCATTGTCGACAGAACTGTGGTCCTTTGGTGCAGAGCCGACTGGAGGGTCTGAATCAGAGGCTCAGGCGGTTCTGTGACCGTGCAGACTTGCGCCATCGGGTGGTGGGTTTCCGGGTTCCGCTTAATAGATCAGGTGTCCACTACACACAAGAGGCGGCTTCATGGGTAGCGGGGGCTGTGTGGAAGGGACTGGGCGGTTTTTTAGGTTAGAGGGTCTCAGGAAACCATAGAAAGGGCGTCCGTCTAAAAGGGGGTAGGCAAAACACAGTAAGTTAGTTGTAGAAACGATCGGTATTGTAAATTGTCGTAGCTGTGTTGGGAAAGAGCCTGAGCTCGAAGCCCTAATAGAAAGCACGGAAGCTCAAATAGTTATAGGTACAGAATGGAAATGCCGTGTGGCTAGGGCCTCCCGTCGGGTAGACCGTTCGCCTGGTGCAAGTCTTTTGAGTTGACGCCACTTCGGCGACTTGCGTGTCGATGGGGATGAAATGATGATGAGAGACACACAACACCCAGTCATCACGAGGTAGAGAAAATCCCTGGCCCCGCCGGGAATCGAACCCGGGACCCCGTGCGCGGGAAGCGACAACGCTACCGCAAGACCACGAGCTGCGGACTATAGGTACAGAAAGCTCGCTAAAGCCGGAAATAAGTTCAGCTGAAATTTTTTCAAACGATCTAACAGTGTTCAAAAAGGATAGATTAAATACAGTTGGTGGTGGAGTATTTATTGCTGTCAGAAGTAGTTTGCCTTGTAGCGAAATTGAAGTAGCTGGTTCCTGCGAAACAGTATGGGTAGAGGTTATACTTGACAGTCGGACTAAAGTATTAATTGGATCGTTTTACCGACCCCCCGACTCAGAAGATATAGTTGCTGAACAGTTCAAAGAAAACTTGAGTCTCATTTCTCATAGGTACCCCACTCATACATTTATAGTCGGTGGTTACTTCAATCTACACTCGATATCCTGGAAAAATTATACGTTTAAAGCCGGCGGCAGGCTTAAAACGTCATCCGAAGTTGTACTGAATGCTTTCTCAAAAAATGGTTCAAATGGCTCTGAGCACTATGGGACTCAACTGCTGAGGTCATTAGTCCCCTAGAACTTAGAACTAGTTAAACCTAACTAACCTAAGGACATCACAAACATCCATGCCCGAGGCAGGATTCGAACCTGCGACCGTAGCGGTCTTGCGGTTCCAGACTGCAGCGCCTTTAACCGCACGGCCACTTCGGCCGGCAATGCTTTCTCAGAAAATTATTTTGAACAATTAGTTCATGAGCCCACTCGAAGTGCAAATGGTTGCGACAGCATGCTTGACTTCTTAGCAACAAATAATCGTGGACAAATAGAGAGTATCGTAACGAATACAGGGATTAGCGATCACAAGGCAGTTGCTGCTAGGCTGAACGCCGTAACACCTACAACCATCAAAAAGAAACGCAAAGTATATCTATTAAAAAAACTGATAAAAATGCTCTTAACGCCGTTTTAAGAGACAGTCTTCACTCCTTCCGATCTGGTCATGTAAGCGTAGAAAAGTTGTGGAATGATTTCAAAGAGATAGCATCGACAGCAAATGAGAAATACATACCACATAAATTAATAAGTGGTGGTACTCATTCCCCATGGTACACAAAACGGGTCAGATCAATGTTGAAAAAGCAGCGAAAAAAGCATACCAGATTTAAAAGAACGCAAAATCCCAAGATTGGTTCAAATGGCTCTGAGCACTATGGGACTCAACATCTTAGGTCATAAGTCCCCTAGAACTTAGAACTACTTAAACCTAACTAACCTAAGGACATCACACACACCCATGCCCGAGGCAGGATTCGAACCTGCGACCGTAGCAGTCCCGCGGTTCCGGACTGCAGCGCCAGAACCGCTAGACCACCGCGGCCGGCCCAAAATCCCAAGAGTGGCAAAGTTTTTACAGAAGTTCGAAATATAGCGCGTACGTCAATGCGAGATGCTTCAAATAATTTCCATAACGAAACTGTCTCGAAATCTGGCAGAAAACCCAAAGAGATTCTGGTCATAGATAAAGCACACCAGTGACAATACGCAATCAATACCTTCACTGCGCGATAACAACGGTGTGAAGTCACTGATGACAGTGCTACTAAAGCAGAGTTATGAAACACGGTTTTCCGAAACTCCTTCACCAAAGAAGACGAAGTAAATATTCCTGAATTCCAATCAAGAACAACTGCCAAGATGAGAAACATAGAAGCAGATATCCTCGGTGTAACGAAACAGCTTAAATCACTTAATAAAGGCGAGGCCTCCGGTCCAGATTGTATACTAGTCAGGTACCTTTCAGAGTACGCTTATGCAATAGCTCCATATTTAGCAATTATATACAACCGCTCGATCACAGAAAGATCCGTACTTAAAGACTGGAAAATTGCTCAAGTCACATCATCGCTCAAGAAGGTAAGTAGGAGTAATCCGTTGTATTACAGGCCCAACTCACTAACTTCGATTTGCAGTAGGGTTTTGGAACATATACTGTATTCGGCCATTATGAAGTACCTAGAAGAAAACGATTTATTGACACATAGTTAGTACGGATTCAGAAAAATCGTTCTTTTGAAACACAACTAGCTCTTTATACTCATGAAGTAACGAATCCTATCGACAGGGGATGTCAAATTGATTCCATATTTTTAGATTTCCAGAAGGCTTTCGACACGGTTCCTCACAAGCGTCCTCTAACCGAACTGCGTGCCTATGGAATATCGCCTCAGTTGTGCGACTAGATTCGTGATTTCCTGTCAGAAAGATCACAGTTCGTAGTAATAGACGGAAAATCATCAAGTGAAACAGAAATAATATCCGGCGTTCCCCAAGGAAGTGTTATAGTCCCTCTATTGTTCCTGATGTATATTAACGGTATAGGAGACAATCTTAGTAGCCATCTTAAATTGTTGGCAGATAATGCGGTCATTTACCGTCTTGTAAAATCATCAGACGATCAAAACGAATTACAAAATGACTTAGACAAGATATCTGATGGTGGGAAAAGTGGTAATTGACCCTGAACAAAGAAAAGTGCGAAGTTATTCATATGAGTACAAAAAGAAATCCACTAAATTTCAATTACACTATAAGTCACACAAATCTGAAGGCTGTAAATTCAGCTAAACACTTAGGGATTACAATTACAAATAACCTAAATTGGAACGATCACATAGATAACGTTGTGGGTAGAGCAAACCAATGACTGCGATTCATTGGCAGAACACTTAGAAGGTGCAACAGCTCTACTAAAGAGACTGCTTACACCACGCTTGTCCGCCCTGTTCTGGAGTACTGCTGCGCGGTGTGGGATCCATATCAGGTGGGACTGACGGATGACATCGAAAAAGTACGAAGAAGGGCGGCTCGTTTTGTATTATCGCGAAATAGGGGTGATAGTGCCACAGACATGATACGTGAATTCGAGTGGCAATCATTAAAACAAAGGCGTTTTCCGTTGCAAAGGGGTCTTCTCATGAAATTTCAATCACCAGTTTTCTCCTCCGATTGCGAAAACATTCTGCTGGCACACCCCTGTATAGGGAGAAATGATCATCACGATAAAAATAAGAGAAATCAGGGCTCGCACAGAAAAATTTAAGTGCTCGTTTTTCCTGAGCGCCGTTCGACAGTGGAACGGTAGAGAGATTGAAGGTGGCCCATTGAACCCTCTGCCAGGCACTTAATTGTGAATAGTTGAGTTATCATGTAGATGTAGATGTAGGTAATACAGGTGTACATTTTTCCACCCATATGATTTTGGATCATAGCCTAATGCCTATAAAACGAATACCACCAGTAACGCAAATTCTGCCTGTGAAAGCCTGCATTATACGATGAAACACAAATTAATTTTAAGTTCTTCTCGCAGAACTTTTTCTCTGTGATGAGATATTGTTTAAACTGCTTTTAGATGTAAAATAATCAGACAGAAGAACTGCAACAAGTGCCACAGAATATATGTTTTTCATGAAACAAGAATTGCACATATGTTGCAAGAAAGTGAACATGTGATATTTTTGTAAAGGATGTAAGTAATTTGTTCAAATTTGCTTTAGGTGAAACTGATTTGTCCATATTTTGCTATGCAGTCTGCACAGATAATAAAATTAGACATGGACTGCAAGATAGATGATTTTCTTCATTTTCACTTGCATTGTGATATGTAATACCAAAACAGTTTGCATTTTCAATCTACTTTCTTTGTAATTTTTTACTTTTTTCCCAGCTGTTTTGTTGAATAAGGTGATCGTGTTACAGATCTGCATGCGAACTCTTCATCATCATTTTCTGTTCTAAAGCTGTCTCGAGAATCATACCCACAAAATTGTGTACTGGCGGTCCAGTCTGGTGCCTAGATTAGAGACTCCAAAGTTGCAGTGAAAAGAGATGAGCAGAGACAGGTTACGTGAAATTATATAAGGAAGTGTGATTCATACGTGAAGGAAGTCGCTAATAATTCCTGTGTTCGACAGATTCGTAAATATTGTTTCACAGCGTAAAACCATTACCAAGAAAAAAGGTAAAGAAAGTTCGAAGATGAAAGTTTTTGTCCATACCCGTAACGTTCACAGAATATGGGTTTTGTGAGGATCCTATATGCTGCCACGTTGGAATACTTGTTTAGTGACGACTTTTTGTAAGTTTATTGATTAGCGTCACCGCAGCGTATCTATTATACGAGTTGTTGTTGTTGTTGTCTTCAGTCCTGAGACTAGTTTGATGCAGCTCTTCATGCTACTCTATCCTGTGCAAGCTTCTTCATCTCCCAGTACTTACTGCAGCATACATTCCTTCTGAATCTGCTTAGTGTATTCATCTCTTGGTCTCCCTCTACGATTTTTACCCTCCACGCTGCCCTCCAATGCTAAATTTGTGATCCCTTGATGCCTCAGAACATGTCCTACCAACCGGTCCCATCTTCTTGACAAGTTGTGCCACAAACTCCTCTTCTCCCCAATTCTGTTCAATACCCCCTCATTAGTTATGTGATCTACCCATCTAATCTTCAGCATTCTTCTGTAGCACCACATTTCGAAAGCTTCTATTCTCTTCTTGACCAAACTACTCGTATTTATCATCCATTTTTCACTTCCATACATGGCTACACTCCATACAAATACTTTCAGAAACGACTTCCTGGCACTGACATCTATACTGATGTAAACAAATTTCTCTTCTTCAGTAACACTTTCCTTGCCATTGCTAGTCTACATTTTATACCCTCTCTACTTCGACCATCATCAGTTATTTTGCTCCCCAAATAGCAAAACTCCTTTACTTCTTTAAGTGTCTCATTTCCTAATCTAATTCCCTCAGCAACACCCGACCTAATTCGACTACATTCCATTACCCTCGTTTTGCTTTTGTTGATGTTCAGCTTATATCCTCCTTTCAAGACACTGTCCATTCCGTTCAACAGCTCTTCCAAGTCCTTTGCTGTCTCTGACAGAATTACAATGTCGTCGGCGAACCTCAACGGTTTTATTTCTTCTCCATGGACTTTAATACCTACTCCGAATTTTTCTTTTGTTTCCTTTACTGCTTGCTCAATATACAGATTGAATAACATCGGGGACAGGCTACAACCCTGTCTCACTCCCTTCCCAACCGCTGCTCCCCTTCCATGTCCCTCGACTCTTATAACTGCCATTTGGTTTCTGTACAAATTGTAAATAGTCTTTCGCTCCCTTTATTTTATCCCTGCCAACTTTAGAATTTGAAAGAGAGTATTCTAGTCAACATTGTCAAAAGCTTTCTCTAAGACTACAAATGCTAGAAATGTAGGTTTGCCTTTCCCTAATATATTTTCTAAGATAAGTCGTAGGGTCAGTATTGCCTCACGTGTTCCAACATTTCTGCGGAATCCAAACTGATCTTCGCGAAGGTCGGCTTCTACCAGTTTTTCCATTCGTCTGTAAACAATTCGCGTTGGTATTTTGCAGCTGTGACTTACTAAACTGATAATTCGGTAATTTTCACATCTGTCAGCACCTGCTTTCTTTGGGATTGGAATTATTATATTCTTCTTGAAGTCTGAGGGTATTTCGCCTGTCTCAAACATCTTTCTCACCAGATGGTAGAGTTTTGTCACGACTGGCTCTCCCAAGGCTGTCAGTAGTTCTAATGGAAGGTTGTCCACTCCCGGGGCCTTGTTTCGACTCAGGTCTTTCAGTGCTCTGTCAAACTCTTCACACAGTATCGTATCTCCAATTTCACCTTCATCTACATCCCCTTCCATTTCCATAATATTGTCGTCAAGTACATCGCCCTTGTATAGACCCTCTATATACTGCTTCCACCTTTCTGCTTTCCCTTCTTTGCTTAGAACTGGGTTTCCATCTGAGCTCTTGATATTCATACAAGTGACTCTCTTTTCTCAAAAGGTCTCTTTAATTTTCCTGTAGGCAGTATCTATCTTACCCCTAGAGAGATAAGCCTCTACATCATTACATTTGTCCTCTAGCCATCCCTGCTTAGCCATTTTGCACTTCCTGTCGAACTCATTTTTGAGACGTTTGTATTCCTTTTTGCCTGCTTCATTTACTGCGTTTTTATATTTTCTCCTTTCATCAATTTCTACTAGCCCTCGTCTTTTTACCTACTTGATCCTCTGCTGCCTTCACTACTTCATCCCTTAGAGCTACCTATTCTTCTTCTACTGTATTTCTTTCCCCCATTCCTGTCAATTGTTCCCTTATGCTCTCCGTGAAGCTCTGTACAACCTCTGGTTCTTTCAGATTATCCAGTTCCCATCCCCTTAAATTCCCACCTTTTTGCAGTTTCTTCAGTTTTAATCTACAGTTCATAACCAATAGATAGTGGTCAGAGTCCACATCTGCCCCTGGAAATGTCTTACAATTGAAAACCTGGTCCCTAAATCTCTGTCTTACCATTATATAATCTGTCTGATACCTTCTAGTATCTGCAGGATTCTTCCATGTATACAACCTTCTTTTATGATTCTTGAACCATGTGTTAGCTATGATTAAGTTATGCTCTGTGCAAAATTCTACCAGACGGCTTCCTCTTTCATTTCACTCCCCCAATCCATATTCACCCACTATATTCCCTTCTCTCCCTTTTCCTACTCTCGAATGCCTATGACCTATGACTAATCAATTTTCATCTCCCTTCACTACCTGAATAATTTATCTCATCATACATTTCATCAATTTCTTTATCATCTGCAGAGCTAGTTGGCATATAAACTTTTACAACTGTAGTAGGCATGGGCTTCGTGTCTGTCTTGGCCACAATAATGCGTTCACTATGTGTTGGTAGTAGCTTACCCGCACTCCTATTTTTTTATTCATTATTAAACCTACTCCTGCATTACCCGTATTTGATTTTGTAAACCCTGTATTCACCTGACCAAAAGTCTTGTTCCTCCTGCCACCGAACTTCACTTATTCCCACTATATCTAACTTCAACCTATCCATTTCCCTTTTTAAATTTTCTAACCTACCTAAGGGATCTGATATTTCACGCTCCGATCCTTTGAACGCCAGTTTTCTTTCTCCTGATAACGACGTCCTCTGGAGTAGTACCGTCCCGGAGATCCGAATGGGGGACTATTTTACCTCCGGAATATTTCACCCAAGAGGACGCCATCATCATTTAACCATACAGAAAAGCTGCATGCCCTCGGGAAAAATTACGGCTGTAGTTTCCCCTTGCTTTCAGCCGTTCGCAGTACCAGCACAGCAAGGCAGTTTTGGTTAGTGTTGCAAGGCCAGATCAGTCAATCATCCAGACTGTTGCCCCTGCAACTACTGAAAAGGCTGCTGCCCCTCTTCAGGGACCACACGTTTGTCTGGCCTATCAACAGATACCCCTCCCTTGTGGTTGCACCTACGGTACGGCCATCTGTATCGCTGAGGCATGCAAGCCTCCCCACCAACGGCAAGGTCCATGTTTCATGGGGGTAGGATTATACGAGGGTAATACCAAAAGTAAAGTCTCCTATCTTTTTATAACCACAGAACTCTGTTTTTGTGGCAGTTGGTCACACTATTATGAAGAGTGCTTCACGCCCTGTGTGTAAACATCTGCACGCCGCGCTGAGGCGCTCAGTCTTGGCTTGGCAGCCGTTGAAAATGGAGCTCCCGTTGGATGTTACCACCAAGTGCGAATTGCACGCAGTTATTCGGGTTTTGAACGCAAAGGCCGCTGCTCCGATTGAAATCCATCGCCAATTGACGGAAGTGTATGGTGTCGTGCATGGATGTCAAAAATGTTCGCAAGTGCTGTAGAGAGTATGCAGCTGGTCGGACCGAAATTCACGACGAACAAAGGAACAGGAGACCGTCAGCTTCTGAGGGGACAGTGTTGCACGTTGGTTGCTGAGGTTTCCCGAAGCTCCGCTCACAGAATTTTAACGGAAACATTGAACTACCGGCAACGAGTTGATGCTTCCCGCGCATTTATTCACCGCCTTGCAGCCGAACAGGACAAATTTCTGGACTCAAATGTCACATTACACCTGAGACCAGCAACAATCAGGCCAGTGGCGGCATCCTTCTTCAGCATGGCGGCGAGCTGGTATGACATGGGCATAAAAAACTGCCACAGCGTCTACGAAAGTGCATCGACAGAAATGGTGATTATGTCGAAAAATAGCTAAATGTTCCAGCTGTAAACTGATGTAAACCATTGTAGAAATAAACAGATCTATGTACTCATAAAAAAATAGGAGACCTTACGTTTGGGATTACCCTCGTATTACTGCAGCTACCGCAATTTTAACCACGATCTAACCATGTCCAGTATTTAAGAGTAATCATCGCCTACTGACAATGATTTTTGCAATTGTATGGCGTAGCACAGCAGCTGCGAATTAACAGTTGCGGTACTGAGTTGGTATTGATCGGCCGGGAAAATAAGCATATGAGATGCAGAAAAGAAACAAAGAAGTGCCCCCCCCGCCCCCCCCCCCCAATAGGGAGGACGCTTACTCCAATTTTCCCCCACCAACAGTCAATTCCTTAAATTTTTTAAGTGTTTGCACAAAATGGCTCATTTTTAGATGAGAAATGTAATTACAAGATATATTCCTCGTAAAATTCTACACAAGAAATGTCTTGTGCATATTTTAAGTGGGGACGAATAGCTTTAGAGATATGAGTTGGCATAGGGTTGTGTGAATGCATATTTTTTGCAGCTTTCGTTGCTTATAAGTGTATGAAAAAAAAGCACTCCGTCATCAGGCCACATGTGGCCCACCGGGACCATCCGACCGCCCTGTCATCCTCAGCTGAGGATGCGAAGAGGAGGGGCGTGTGGTCAGCACACCGCTCTCCCAGTCGTTATGATGATTTTCTTTGACCGGAGCCGCTACTACTCGGTCGAGTAGCTCCTCAATTGGCATCACGAGGCTGAGTGCACCCCGAAAAATGGCAACAGCGCATGGCTGCCCAGATGGTCACCCATCCAAGTGCCGGCCACGCCCGACAGCGCGTAACTTCGGTGATCTGACGGGAACCGGTGTATCCAATGCGGCAAGGCCGTTGCCGTAACTGTATGAAAATATTTCGTTTATTTTCAACTTGTGTGTTCAGTATTGATGAACTCAGCATTAGGTGCACAACAATGAAAACGGCAAGTTTCCATTCACAGTGACTGACGTAAGACGTCAGCAGCAGTGACGTATGGAAACTCTGGAGCCGTGTCTACACCGATGTTTCTCATTCGTCCTGCGCCCGGCAGCTTCGTCGTGAGGTACCAACTTTGTCATGGTACCTTCTTCTTCGGACGACACTACATTCCGCCCTATCCCCCCCCCCCCCCCCCCCTTAACCTCAGCACTGTCATCGTGTAGTGCTGTGTTACGGCGACAACGGTGGGGATATACACTACTGGCCATTAAAATTGCTACACCAAGAAGAAATGCAGACGATAAACGGGTATTCATTGGACAAATGTATTATACTAGAACTGACATGTGATTACATTTTCACGCAATTTGGGTGCATAGATCCTGAGAAATCAGTACCCAGAACAACCACCTCTGGCCGTAATAACGACCTTGATACGCCTGGGCATTGAGTCGAACAGAGCTTGGATGGCATGTGCAGGTACAGCTGCCCACGCAGCTTCACCACGATACCACAGTTCATCAAGAGTAGTGACTGGCGTATTGTGACGGGCCAGTTGCTCGGCCACCATTGACCAGTCGTTTTCAGTTGGTGAGAGATCTTGAGAATGTGCTGGCCAGGGCAGCAGTCGAACATTCTCTGTATCCAGAAAGGCCCGTAAAGGACCTGCAACATGCAGTAGTGCATTATCCTGCTGAAATGTAGGGTTTCGCAGGGATCGAATGAAGGGTAGAACCACGGGTCGTAACACATCTGAAATGCAACGTTTCTCTGTTTAAAGTGCCGTCAATGCGAACAAGAGGTGACCGAGACGTGTAACCAGTGGCACCCCATACCATCACGTTGGGTGATACGCCAGTATGGCGATGACGAATACACGCTTCCAATGTGCGTACACCGCGATGTCGCCAAACACGGATGCGACTATCAGGATGCTGTAAACAGAACCTGGATTCATCCGAAAAAATCCATTCGCGCACCCAGATTCGTCGTTGACTACACCATCGCAGGCGCTCCTGTCTGTGACGCAGCGTCAAGGGTAACCGCAGCCATGGTCTCCGAGCTGATAGTACATGCTGCTGCAAACGTCGTCGAACTGTTCGTGCAGATGGTTGTTGTCTTGCAAACGTCCCCATCTGTTGACTTAGGGATCGAGACGTGGCTGCACGATCCGTTACAGCCATGCGGATAAGATGCCTGTCATCTCGACTGCTGGTGATACGAGGGCGTTGGAATCCAGCACGGCGTTCCGTATAACCCTCCTGAACCCACCGATTCCATATTCTGCTAACAGTCAGTGGATCTCGACCAACGCGGGCAGCATTGTCGCAATACTATAAACTGCAATCGCAAGAGGCTACAATCCGACCGTTATCAAAGTCGTAAACGTGATGGTACGCATTTCTCCTCCTTACACGAGGCATCAGATCAACGTTTCACCAGGGAATGCCAGTCAACTGCTGTTTGTGTGTGAGAAATCGGTTGGAAACTTTCCTCATGTCAGCACGTTGTAGGTGTCGCCACCGGCGCCAACCTTTTGTGAATGCTCTGAAAAGCTAATCATTTGCATATCACAGCATCTTCTTCCTGTCGGTTAAATTTCGTGTCTGTAGCACGTCATCTTTGTGGTGTAGCAATTTTAATGGCCAGTAGTGTAGATGAGGAAACAGGGAGTGGAGCGACAGCCTAGCTCCCTGTCCTCACCCCCAGTATCCACCTTGCGTGTGACTGGGAACACCGACCAAAAAACTGGCCACAGGGTGCATGCCCGCATCCAGCGACGCAGATGCTTTGCTCAGGTTGGCAGGAAGTGGAACTCTTGGTGCGGCGTGATGGCTGTGCAGGGGCAACGGCTACACGATCATGGGTTCAGGCTGCAGGATGGGTGCCGATGTTGGCTATATCAGCGACAGCAGTAGTGGCGGCACATGCGGAAGCACGAAGTTGATCTCCACTGGCAGCACGCTGGGCAGAGCCAGCCGTGACAGGTGGAGAGGCGGATATGACTGCTGTTTCTTATCCCAGTGGTGTGCTGGGTCTGTGGCCAAAAGTTCCGTGGCAGAATCACAGACACAAGGGCGCTGCAGCTAGTTCTGGTGTCGTCTTTGTAGCCCAATGGAATCTTGAACGATGAGAAATGAACGTCCCGATTTGTAACGGCACCATGATCCCAAATGGCTCTGAGCACTATGGGACTCAACATCTTAGGTCATAAGTCCCCTAGAACTTAGAACTACTTAAACCTAACTAACCTAAGGACATCACACACACCCATACCCGAGGCAGGATTCGAACCTGCGACCGTAGCAGTCCCGCGGTTCCGGACTGCAGCGCCAGAACCGCTAGACCACCGCGGCCGGCCCCATGATCCCAAAGCAGTTTCTAGCCAAATACTTGAAAGAAGATTTCATTCTGTGGCTGAAACGCCGTCTGATCTGGCAGGACGAATTATTTTTACGGCGGCCACAGAAGGTGCAACAGGTTGTGGTGACGATGATCGTGTAATAGTTCTGCTGGCGACTTTCCGTCATGCGGAAAGGAGCGGTAGGAGGCAAGAAACATCTTTAAAACTTGCTCCCTTGTGTGGGAAGAACGGATTTTCTATATGTGATTTCTGAAAGTTCGAACAAATTGTTCAGCTTCACCAATAGACTGGAGGTAAAAGTTGCAGTAGTTCCACCGTGTGTGCCATTGTTGGCTCAAAACTTTTGAAAATTGGCTGACGTGAATTGTGATCGACTGTCCGAGACTAGGTTGTCGGAAAGAATTTCGGGACAAAAGATGGAAGACTGCGCTAGCTGTAGTGGTAGATGTCATGGGGACAACAAAAGGAAATTTATTGTATGCATCTACCACCAACAATCTTTGCTTGTTCCAGAATGGATCCATGAAATCAATGTGGGTGTGGTGCCGTGATCTGGATGGTAATGGCCACTGAAAGAGGTGTGGTGGTGAAGCTCATTGGTGTTCTGCACGAACCTTACAACGGCAGATCATTCGCTCAATCTGGGCGCCCATGGGCTGCCAAAGACAATGACGTTGGGCTAGTTGCTTTGTGCGGACTATGCCCCAGTGATCTTGGTGCAACAAAGACAAAGCTTCCTGACAGATTAAAACTCGAATTCGGGACCTTTGACTTTCGCGGGCAAGTGCTCTACCATCTGAGCTACCCAAGCACGACTCACGACCTGTTCTCACAGCTTTAATTCCTCCAGTACCTCGTCTCCAATCTTCCAAAATTCACAGTAGCTCTCCTGCGAACCTTGCAGAACTAGCACTCCTGGAAGAAAGGATATTGCGGGGACATGTCTTTGCCACAGCGTGGAGGATGTTTCCAAAATGAAATTTTCACTCCACAGCGGTGTGTGCGCTGATATGAAACTTCCTGGCCGATTAAAACGTTGTGCCGGACCGAGACTCGAATTCGAGACCTTTGCTTTTCGTGGGCAAGTACTCTACCATATGAGCTACCCAAACACGACCCACGACCCATCCTCACAAGTTTAATTCCGCCAGTTTTAATCTACCAGGGCCGGCCGGAGTGGCCGAGCGGTTGTAGGCGCTACAGTCTGGAACCGCGCGACCGCTACGGTCGCAGGTTCGAATCCTGCCTCGGGCTTGGATGTGTGTGATGTTCTTAGGTTTAAGTAGTTCTAAGTTCTAGGGGACTGATGACCTCAGATGTTAAGTCCCATAGTGCTCAGAGCCATTTGAACCATTTAATCTGCCAGGAAGTTTCATATCAGCGCACACTCCGCTGCAGAGTGAATATTTCATTCTGGAATCATCCACCAGGCTGTGGCAAAGCCATGTATTCACAATTTCCTTTCTTCTAGGAGTGCTAGTTCAGCAATGTTCGCAGGACAGCTTCTGTGAAGTTTGGAAGGTAGGAGACGATATACTGACGGAATTAAAGCTGTGAAGACGGATCGTGAGTCGTACTGGAGTAGCTCACATGGTAGAGCACTTGCCCGCGAAATGTAAAGGTCCCGAGTTCGAGTCTAATCTTCCAGGGAGTTTCATATCAGGGCACTGTCCGCTGCAGAGTGAAAATTTCATTCAGGAGACAAAACTTCCCGCTGGAGAGAGTGAGGAATCAGATCCCGTGCATCATTATTCTCTGTATGGAACAGCAGAACATCTAGCCTTGTGGATAGTATGTGACAATGCGAAAAATAGTAACGCACCACTGGGTGGGGAATTTCTTTCAAATGATGTGGCCACCCACGGCGGACTTAAGGCAAAATTGCCCGAAGGTCTGGGTCGGAAGCAGGCGCTGCCGCAGTTCACCGGAAATCGAGAGGAAAATTTGAAAGAATTCAAAAATCCTTAGTTTAAATCTGATAACATGATTCCTGAAACGAATCAAAGGCACTGTTTGTACCGACCGGTAACCAAGACAACAAGTCAGTATTCGAATATTATGCTGGTGTCTGTACAACAACTTGCATTGATAATTAGAGAATATCTGAATCCAACGTCGCAATTTTTGTGCTGTCCCTCGTGGGCAGACTTGACAGGATTGAACAAGGACATCAAAGACCGATGATTCATCAGCAAACAGATCTTCTGACTGCACAGGTACTTGTGGAGCTTCGTAACACCATAGGTAATGGCGAGAGCCTCTTCTTCAAGTTGATTGTAATTGCACTGCGCTTTGATAGTTTCTGAGGTGAAAGCAATGGGCTATCAGATGAACTAATTCTGTGGGAGACCACAGCTCCAATCCCATAAGAAAATGCATCCACAGCTGACACATCAGGCTTAGCTGGATCAAAATGAATCAGAAAATGGTGACTTACCAATGCTTCATTTAATTACTGAAATGCGTCCTAACACTGTTAGGACCAGACAAAGAGAACATCTTTCTGGTGCTGGTGGTACAACGGAGCACCTATTTACAGAGCAACAGCAGATCTTTAATTGCAAAGTGTAGATTAGCAGGATGAATACCCTGTGCATTTACGACATACCCTAAATACTCAAGTTCTTCATGGAAGGAAGATCACTTTTCCTTGTTACTCTTCAAGACAGCTGCAGAAAGAACTTGAAAGAAGCAATCTAAATTTGCCATATGTGCAGCAGGTGTATGACATATGATAGCAGTATCGTCCAGTTTGTACATGAAGGGACTTTTGCTGTTAACTGTTCTAAGACCCATTGAAGAGTACCAGGAGCCGAAGCGCTTCCAAATGGTAGTCTTTGAAACTGGAACAATTCCAGGTGAGTGTTGATCACAAAATATTACTTGGATTACTCGTCCAGCGGTAACTGTAAATTTGCCTCAAGCAAATCAATCATGGTTCCAGTCTGTTCATCAATTCCTCCAGTCGTACGAGAGGAAGTGGATCCATGACAGTTTTCCGGTTTACTGTGGCTTTAAAACCAGCCACTGTCGCAAACCCCCGATGGCTTTTTGAGAATGACCAGGCGGGATGCCCACTGACACGCAGAAACGGGTTTTGTCGCTGTATTGTCTTTCCATCGTTGCAGTTCCTGAGCACCTTGCTAACACGCTGAATGGAGGAAAGGCTGTTCACGAATGTTCAAATGTTTAAATGTGTGTGAAATCTTATGGGACTTAACTGCTAAGGTCATCAGTCCCTAAGCTTACATACTACTTAACCTAAATTATCCTAAGGACAAACACACACACCCATGCCCCAGGGAGGACTCCAACCTCCGCCGGGATCAGCTGCACAGTCCATGACTACAGCGCCCCAGACCACTCGGCTAATCCCGCACGGCGCTGTTCACGAAAAAATCATGGTTGCGCAGTGTCTTTAATTGTAATGTGCTCCTCAGAATTTTAGCTCTTTCTAAACCATGTCCAGACAGTTCATTGTAGTTATTACACAAGTCAGAAACATTAGTGTGAGGCACTGAAACACTGTTTTGTAACACGTTGTCTCGTGTGCACAGGTTAAAAAAAATCAAACAAGTCTAAAACAAAAATGTTACATTGTTCGTAGAACTGAGTACAAAAAATGAAACCCATTTTGTAATGTCATTAAAAGTTGAAACTTACCTGGCAGATTAAAACTGTGTGCCGGACCGAGACTCGAACTCGGGACTTTTGCCTTTCGCGGGCAAGTGCTCTACCATCTGAGCTACCCTGCGAGCTTCTGTAAAGTCTGGAAGGTAGGAGATGAGGTACTGGCAGAAGCAGAGATGTGAGGACGGGCGTGAGACGTGCTAGCTCAGATGGCGCCGGCACGGTAGTTCAGCGTGTTCGGTCAGAGAGCTGGTTGGCTTCTGTAATAAAAAGCTGAGTGGAAGGATCAACAAACGAACTTTAACGGATGTCATGTGACGTCCCCAACGACCAAACACAACGATAAAAAAAAAAAAGATGGTAGAGCACTTGCCCGCGAAAGGCAAAGGTCCCGATTTCGAGTATCGGTCCGGCACACAATTTTAATCTGCCATGAAGTTTCATATCAGCGCCCACTCCGCTGCAGAGTGAAAATCTCATTCTGGAATTATGAAAAGTTGCTGGCAAACTGCGAACGCCAAGTTCTGCTATTTCGTGTCTATTATATAGGGCAAAAGTAGGCCTCTGGAGCAGTGGGCTACCGATCCTTTTATATGTGTTTTTGTTGAGAAGGGAAACGGATGCACCCGTGTCTAGCTGAAATTTAATTGTCTTTTCAGGCACTCTTAATTCGACAAAAAGATTGTTCTTCTGTCCGTGTACTACAGTAAAAGATTTCTGCGACACGGGAATGCGAGCGTTCTCTTGCGCCAGCTCTAAGGGTAGTGCCGACACGACATGCACCTCCTGAAAGCTTTGCTGAAGGCGTCTGCCAGATCTGTACTCGCCCTGGCTGCCTTGTAAACGTACTGACTGTATGTGACCTTGCCTACCACACTGGAAACACTTTGTGTCACGGCAGGAATAAGCTGTTCTGTCACGTCTGGAGCGGCACTGAGGACCCGCCTTCCTCGCCCTAATCTGTAGTACACCTCGAGTACCACGAGACTGGAAGTTTTTACCTTGACGTTTACTGTGAACCTAAGCGCTGTGTCTTGTGCACTGTTAACAAGAGAAACAGACGTGACAACAAAAACAACTTCAGCTGTGACTACAACATTTCGAGACTCCACAATAAGCCGGCCGGTGTGGCCGTTCGGTTAAAGGCGCTTCAGTCTGGAACCGCGTGATCGCTACGGTCGCAGGTTCGAATCCTGCCTCGGTCATGGATGTGTGTGATGTCCTTAGGTTAGTTAGGTTTAAGTAGTTCTAAGTTCTAGGGGACTGATGACCACAGATGTTAAGTCCCATAGTGCTCAGAGCCAACTCCACAATAGACAAAATCCATCTCAGGTCGGGGTCTGGCAATTTTAGAATCGCTCCGTACCTGTAATGTTGTAGGCCGTAAGGAGGGCTTCCACATGTGCGTCATATTCAGAGTAATCCTCTTCGTTACTACACCACTGGCCATTAAAATTGCTACACATCGAAGATGACGTGCTACAGACACGAAATTTAACCAACAGGAAGAAGATGCTGTGATATGCAAATGATTAGCTTTTCAGAGGATTCGCACAAGGTTGGCGCCGGTGGCGACACCTACAACGTGCTGACATGAGGAAAGTTTCCAACCTATTTCTCATACACAAACAGCAGTTGACCGGCGTTGGCTGGTGAAACGTAGTTTTGGTGCCTCGTGTAAGGAGGAGAAATGCGTACCGTCACGTTTCCGACTTTGATAAAGGTAGGATTGTATCCTATCGCGATTGCGGTTTATAGTATCGCGACATTGCTGCTCGCGTTGGTCGAGATCCAATGACTGTTAGCAGAATATGGAATCAGTGGGTTCAGGAGGGTAATACGGAACGCCGTGCTGGACCCCAACGGCCTCGTATTACTACCAGTCGAGATGACAGGCATCTTATCCGCATGGGTGTAACGGATCGTGCAGCCACGTCTCGATCCCTGAGTCAACAGATGGGGACGTTTGCAAGACAACAACCATCTGCACGAACAATTCGACGACGTTTGCAGCAGCATGGACTATCGGCTCGGAGACCATGGCTTCGGTTACCCTTGTCGCTGCATCACAGACAGGAGCGCCTGCTGTGGTGTACTGGCCAGCCGGAGTGGCCGAGCGGTTCTAGGCGCTTCAGTCCGGAACCGCGAGGCCGCAGCGGTCGCATGTTCGAATCCTGCCTCGGGCATGGGTGTGTGTGATGTCCTTAGGTTAGTTAGGTTTAAATCGTTCTAAGTTCTAGGGAAATGATGACCTCAGCAGTTAAGTCCCATAGTGCTCAGAGCTATTTGAACCATTTTTTGAACTGTCGTCTCTCTGTCTGTCTCTCTCTCTCTAAAATGGCAATTTCTTGACAGTCCGACCAAACTGCTAAGAACAGGACGTTGAAATTTGGAGGGGGTGCTCGTCTTATACTGCAGGTGTCGTTTAAGAAGATTCAAATGGTTCAAGTGTCTCTGAGCACTATGGGACTTAACATCCGAGGTCATCAGTCCCTTAGTACTTAGAACTAACCTAAGGACACCACACACATCCATGCCCGAGGCAGGATTCGATTCTGCGACCGTAGCGGTCTCGCGGTTCCAGATTGAAGCACACTATGGAAACTGTCAAAACAAGCACCAGTTTCCCCTATTTCACCTCTTTAGGCGTGCAGTTCCGATTAGTTCATTCTTAAAGGATGCCTACAGTATAAAACAACACCCTCTCCAAATTTGAAGTTCCTATCCTTAGAAGTTTGGATTGGGCGATGATGAGTAAGTGAATCAGTCAGACCCTACTTTATCCCTTCAGGGATTGAATTTCGAAAAACACTGAAACTCGTGCTTTTATTTCTGAGAAGTCAAATACAAATTTTTATAGATTTAGCTTTAAAAATGCTTTCATAATGAAATATTTTCGTAAAACCTTTCATTCTGTATGACTTGCCGCAGTGTTTACACCGGTTCCAGTCAAATCACCGAAGTTACACGCTGTCGGGTTTGGCTAGAACTTGGATGGCTCACCGCCCTAGTCTGCCAAGCGCTGTTCGCAACCGGGGTGCACTCAGCCCTTCTGAGGCCAATTGAGGAGCGACTTGACTGAGAAGTAGCGGCGCCGGCCACGAAAACTGACAACGGCCGGGAGATCGGTGTGCTGACCACGTGCCCCTCCAAATCCGCATCCAGTGACGCCTATAGTCTGAGGATGACACGGCGGTCGGTCAGTACCGTTGTGGTCTTCCGAGACCTGCTCGGACGAAGAGTTTTTTCATCCTCTATTTCACATCCTAAGGCACTGAATTTCCAAAAACACTGAAACCAGTATTTTTTATTTCCAACCGAGAAGTCAAATACCAATTTTCATAGAAGCATTAAAAATGCTTCAGTAGTTCGTTATCAATGGTTTATTTAAAAAGAAAAACTTTCACCCATTTGTTCAACCGCTTAGGGATTGAATTTCCAAAAATTGTGAAATACGCGTTTTTTCATTTCTCATCAAGAAGCCAAACAACAGTTTTCGTAGTTCTAGCTTAGGACGGGCGATGATGAGGCAGTCAGTCAGCACATTTCATTTCCTGCACAAGCTACCTTATCGCCCATTGCAATTCTCGTAGCCAGAGTCCAAGGTTTTGTTGATCATGCCTTTTGCGTTCTTGTGGCGATATTTGCAATGAAACTTTCAACCCATAGGTGACATTCCTGTATATCTAACCGACAAGGAAATACCAGTTTTTATAGATTTAGCTTTAAAAATTTTTTAATATAACGAAATATTTTCTTAAAACTTTTCTTCCCATTTTTCACAACCTTAGCGACTGTTGTATCTAACAGACAAGGAAAATACAAATTTTCATACATGTAACTTCAAAAATCCTTTCATAATGAAATATTTCTGATGTAACTTCAAATGTCCTTCCATAATGAAATATTTCTATGACCACTTTCATTCCCTATTTCACCACCATAGATGTTGACTTTCCAGTCAGAGAAATATACATTTTTTTATTTCTGAGATGTCAGTTTTAATAGATTTATCTTTGAAAAAGCTTTCATAATGAAATAATTTCATAAAATTTTTCATCCGCTATTTCACTCCCTTGTGGGTTGAATATCGAAAAACATTGAGACCTGTATTTTTTTTTTATTTCATCTGAGGAATAAAATACCAATTTTCACAGATTTTTGCCTTAAAATGCTTTAGTAGTCCTTTAATAATGATTTATTTTCAAAAAGAGTCTTTCGCCCACTATGTTACCCCTTATTGATTGAATTTCCAAAAATGCTGTGACATTAATAGTTCAAATAAAACAATTTATCTGCCAGTCACTTTTTATTTTCTTCCTCGACCCATCTTCAGGTGGAAAACAGCGATGTCTTGTTACATGTGTACCTGCTGGATGCAGCTGTTTGTCTGTTTTGGTTTCATTTTGCTACAAAAGGTATAACGGGCACTTCTTATCGTCGTATGACACTAAGGTTATACATTTGAAATGGCGATAGATTTCTTTACAATCTGTTCCGGTGTACAGAACTCTCTAGTTTGTCATAAGTGAACATTTTTGACTTGATTTTTGACACAGAAACACAAACCACTAACGTAAACACATCACAGGTTGCAGCGATTAAAGATGTGGTATTTTGCCTCAGAGATCATTCATAGCTAGTTTATATTGTGGATCACAGATACATGTAGCAATTGTGAAATTATTCCTTTCTTCACATCTTGATAAAAGTATTACATTGCAGAGTATATGACAGTAGCGTAAAATAATATAGATAAACTAAGTATATATACAGGGTATTCCTTAGGTTATTTGGAACAAAAATGTAATGGGATCAAACCCACAATTAAGGAGCTACAGTAACTGAAAATCTCAGGAAAATGGCAGAAAAAACGTTTATTGTAGGATTTCACTATCAAAAATGCACAAAATAATTTAAACAATTTTGTAGAAATCTCTTGTCTTCAGGGAGGACTTAAAGTAAGTGTTCAAAATTTCCTCCCTGCATTTGAAGGCAAAGATACGCACGGAAGTGAACCGCGCGAGTAGCATTTCGTAATTTCCCATGCTTGTTCCTTATTGACGCTGCGGTATCGAAAATGCGTTGTATCAATTCTTCTCGTGTTTCCACCTTAACTTCGTACACGATGTCTTTCAACCACCTCTGCAGTAATGCAGGGTTGTTAATTCTGGTGATTTGGCAGGCTAGTTGATAGGGCCCCCGCGACCTATTCATCGATGTGGGAATCACTGATTAAGATAAGCTGTTACCACATGGTGTGCAGGTGCCCCGTCATGTTGGACGTGCATGGGGCGTCTTGTTTCCAGAGGAACATCTTCAAGAAGCTGCGGTAAGTCTTCTCGTAAAAAGTTACCGTACATCTGACCATTTAAATTTCCCGAGGAAATAAACGTCCCCGGTAACTGGTCACACACACCACCACACCAGACATTGACACTGAATCTGCGTTGAATTTGAGATACTACAGTGGCATGGGGATTTTCGTCTGCCCAGACATGCATGTTATGCATGTTGTTGATGGCATCTCTTGTAAAGGTTGCCTCATCACTGAACATTATGAAGCGATAAAGCTGCTGATTTCTATTTAACCAGTTACAAAAGTGCAGACGATTGGTACATTCATGTGGCTCTAAATGGTGAACTCTCTGCACATGAAAAGGATGCAGTCCATTCTCTTAAGAGCCCTATGTACCTTAGATTGTGAAACGTTCAATCGGGTAGCTAGGCGTCTTGTACTTGAACGACGACTGCGCTCTACTGGATTAAGAATCTTTCCCTTTTCTTGAACGTTACGATGTCTTTCGGATTGAATACGAATACTGGGAAGAGTACCAGTTTCTAGCAATGTTCGATATGTTCCACTAAATGGTTTGGCTCTCAGAATCCTACGATTAGGGTACCGACGGTGATATTCGGCAACAGCGGTTTTTGCATCACCATCACAGAAGCCCAAAATGTACACCATCTCTCCATACTCCTGCGATGAAAACTTGTACGAGATCGCAAAGTGTACTGTACACAGGAGACAAAACAGTAAAGAATGGCCGGCCGAAGTGGCCGTGCGGTTAAAGGCACTGCAGTCTGAAACCGCAAGACCGCTACGGTTGCAGGTTCGAATCCTGCCTCGGGCATGGATGTTTGTGATGTCCTTAGGTTAGTTAGGTTTAACTAGTTCTAAGTTCTAGGGGACTAATGACCTCAGCAGTTGAGTCCCATAGTGCTCAGAGCCATTTGAACCATTTTTGAGTAAAGAATGACTGCAGTGTGAATAATGTGGTTGTTAGGCAAACGTACCACTCGCTGCACTTGTCTACCTAAGACTGATCGTGTGTCCTGTGAACACAAGTGTAGCGCTCCATACACCGTGGCATGTTTCGGAGCTCTGTTGTAGCTCCTTAATTGATCACATTATTGTATTTGCATTTTTTGTTCCAAAAAATCTAAGGAAAAATCTCCAGCAACCGGGGAAAAACCTCGTGACTCACCCTATCTATATATATTTGCAGGCTTAGTAGGAACACACTGTTTCTCTACTACAGTGCTTTGGGATTTTTTAAAATTTATTAGCACCTCACTCAGGAAACTCATTGTCGCTGCCTCGGCTTTTTCATGTAGTGTGTTCTGTCCATGTTTTCTGCTGCGAATGAAAATTTCCAGCTCATCATAAAGGTTGAGTCTGTGGTCTTGGTTCATTGTGAGAAGTATTATGAGATTGTCCTCTATATTATCAAAGGAATGTCTTGTGTTCTGAGTGTGTGTAGCTATGGCTGATTTATTGGATGTGTTGAATCTAAGTGAATTAATGTGTTCTTTGAATCTAGTTCAAAACTTTTGGTTGGACTGACCTATTCTGTACATATTGTACAGAGAATAGATTGCATTTTATCTTGTATACACCTGAGTTGGAGAATTTACCGTCGTCTGGCATTCTATTACCTAACTTATTATTTGTGAGAAAGCAACTCTTACCCTGTATGATCTCAACACATTAGCAATTTTTTGTGAAACAGTACCAAAATAGGGAACGCATACTGTCTGGTGTCTGTCTGTTTGTTGTTATTATTTATGTTTCTGTCTACTCCTTTCTTAATTTACTAAGGTGTTTCCCTATGAGTGTAGGTTGAAAATCATTTGCGGCCTTTATCTGCTTGATGACATCAATTTCATTTTGCAGCGTTTACGTACTTAATAGCGTTGTGTGGCCTTTGTGCAACATGAATCTGTAGACCCCTAATTTGTGTGTGGGTGGGTCGCATGAAAAAGCGTGGATATTTACATTTGTAATTGTGGGTTTTCTGTAAATACTAAGCACACGTACGTTGTTTTTTCTCGTGGTGATGAGGTCCAAAAAGTTTACTGAGTTCTGACTTTCATATTCACAAGCGAACTGAATGTTCTTGTGCAAGTTGTTGAATGCCTGAATTGTTATCTCAAAAAGCAAACAAAATTTTGAGGCAATAATGCAAACACGAGCAGAACACACTAAATGAAGAAGCTGAGTCAGTGTCAATGAGCTTCTTTAAGAGGTTTGCAGGTGTACTTTATAGCTCTTTCTGCCTGAGTCAGTTGTAAATAAATTTAAAAAATTCCAAAGCTCTGTAGAGAAACAATACGTTCCTACTAAGCCTGGAAATTTGCACACACACACACACACACACACACACACACACACACACACACACACACACACACACACACACACATATATATGATTTTATGTTACTATCGTATTCTTTGCAATGTAATGCTTTTAACAAGATGTAAAGAAGTGAATAATTTCACAATTGCTATATGTATCTGTGATCCTCAATTTAAACTAGCTATGAATGATCTCTAAGGCAAAGTACCACATCTTTAATCGCTACGATCTCTGATGTGTTTATATAAGTGGTTCGTGTTTCTGTGTGGAAAATCAGGTCAAAAACTGCTGAGTTCAGTACACCGGAACAGATTGTAAGTAACTCCATCACTAACTAAAATTATAATTTTAGTGCCATATGACGATAACAAGTGCCTGTTATACTTTTTGTAGCAAAATGAAACCAAAATAAACAACCAGCTGCAACCAGCAGGTACACATGTAACAAGATATCGCTGTTTTCACCTGAAGATTAGAGTATAAACTCTTGAAATGCGTCGTGGGACAAAAAATGACTGACACAGATATGTTGTTTTATTTGAAATTTTATTGCCAACACAGTCACAATTTACTTAAAACAACCGCCCGACATGGCCGATATAAGGTTATGCTGAAACCTGCATTTTTTATTTTCTCACTAAGAAACCAAATAATTATTTTCGTAATTCTAGCTTCATAATTGCCCTAAAAAGACATATTTTCAAAAAGCTTTCCATCCCATATTTCACTCCGTCAGGGTTGAATTTCGAAAACAGTGATACATTTTTTTAATTTCCAACTGAGATACCATATACTAATTTTCAAAGATGTAGCTCTAAAAATGTTTTCGCTATTAGATATTTTCATAAAACATTTCCAAAACCTGTGGAACAGGTACTTTTTATATCTTACAGGGAAGACAAACAAAAAATTTCATAATTTAGCTTCAAAAATGCTTACACAATGAAATATTTTCACAAAAATTTTCATCCATTACTTCATCCCCATAACGGTTGAATTTCCAAAAACGTTGAAAAAGTATTTCCTTTATTTCTAACCGAGAAGCCAAGTGCAAATTTTATTAGGTTTAACTTTAAAACGCTTTCACAATGACATGTTTTAATTAAAATTTTGACTCACTATTGATCCCCCTTATGGGTCGAATTTCCAAAAATAGTTGAACATATGTTTATTTACTTCCAACAAAGTGATCAAATACCTATTTATAGATATAGCTTTAAAAGTGCTTTAGTGATGCTTTAATAATGATTTATTTTTTAAAAGAAACTTTAGATTACTATTTTATCCCTGCAGCGGTTGAATTTCCAAAAACCCAAAACTGGTGTTAGCTCGCGTTTATTTCTGACCGAGAAACCAAATTTCGTAGTTCTATCTTCAAAGTTGCCTTAACGGCGCTTTTTTTTTCAAATACTTTTAATCCCCTACTTCACACCCTTAGGGATGGGATTTCGAACAAACGATGCGTACAGTACGTCTTCCCCAATTGTCAAGTTTCTGTCCTTAGTGGTTTAGGGTGAGTGATGATGATTCAGTGAATCAGTCCTGCTCTACTTTACCCCCTTAGAGGTTGTATTTCCAAAAATTCTGAAACACATTTTTTAAATTTGTAGCTGAGAAGTGAATTACCAGTTTTCATTGATGCCACTTTGAAAATACTTCAATTGTTCTTTAATAATAATTTATTCTCAAAAACAATTTTCACGCACTGTTCCACCCCCATAGACGTTAAATTTCCTAAAATGCTGAAAAATTTCTGATCAAGCTACCAAACAACAATTTGCGTAGTTCTAGTTTCAAAATTGCCTTAAAATCGAAATCGAAAATTATGCCAAACTTTCCAAACTCTAGGCAACTGGATTTTTAATTTTCCGGATAGAATGTCTCGAAAACCGGTTATCTTGCTTAAAACGTGTATATGCGCTCCTCTGAGTAAAATTTCCCCATAAATTTTTGTCGTAATAGATATCTTCAAAAAAGAAACCGCTTTGCTTAAAAATAAAAAAAGGTAAAAAAATTAATTAAGGGGTGGGTAGGGGAATGTTTACCGGCTAGGGGAGGGAAGCTATCTGTTTTTTATTACTATATCCCTTGTAAGTGTTTCCTCGAAGTTTCAAAACTTTATAAATCATTTCCCCCTTTTTTCCTATTTTGCCTGTGATGAAACGTGTATATCGAATAATATATTCAGTTTAACTATCTGCACCTCTTTCTTATGGTTTTAAAGTTTCAGTGTGAAGTAATTAACGTTCTATTGTGGCACGCGGGATGTTGCTAAAAGTGAGGGTAGTTAAACTGGTTTGAAACAAATAATAACTTCGGTAATAGATCGTAGTCAGTAAACAGCCACTAACTTTGATCAGTTGAACCTTTCACTGTCATCTTCCTCACAATTACCTGAAAAAGAAAGTATAACATTAAATCTTAAGATGAAGAGTAGAGGGGCGGCATGTAACACACCAGTCAGTCCTGTTGTAGAAGAATGAGATTTTCACTCTGCAGCGGAGTGTGCGCTGATATGAAACTTCCTGGTAGATTAAAACTGTGTGCCGGGCCGAGACACGAACTCGGGACCTTTGCCTTTCGCGGGCAAGTGCTCTACCGTCTTTCTTTTTTTAATCTCATTTTGTTCTAAATTGTTCGTTGTGTATGTTCGGGGCGGACGTCCCAGGACACCCGTTCAGGTTGTTCGTTGAGCAGTTCACTCAGTTTTTTTGTTACAGAGGGTAGCAAACCCTCTGACCGAACACGCGGAGCTACCGTGCCGGCTTTTAAAAAATCAAAAGGCTCTGAGCACTATGGGACTTAACATCAATGGTCATCAGTCCCCTAGAACTTAGAACTGCGTAAACCTAACTAACCTAAGGACATCACACAACACCCAGTCATCACGAGGTAGAGAAAATCCCTGACCCCGCCGGGAATCGAACTCGGGAACCCGGGCGCGGACGCGAGAACGCTACCGCACGACCACGAGCTGCGGACGTGAAGGCAGCAGAGGATCAAGTAGGTAAAAAGACGACGGCTAGTGGAAATCCTTGTGTAACAGAAGAGATACTGAATTTAATTGATGAAAGGAGAAAATACAAAAATGCAGCAAGTGAAGCAGGCAAAAAGGAATACAAATGTCTCAAAAATGAGATCGACAGGAAGTGCAAAATGGCTAAGCAGGGATGGCTAGAGGACAAATGTAAGGGTGTAGAGGCTTATCTCATGAGGGGTAAGATAGATACTGCCTACAGGAAAATTAAAGAGACCTTTGGAGAAAAGAGAACCACTTGCATGAATATCAAGAGCTCAGATGGAAACCCAGTTCTAAGCAAAGAAGGGAAAGCAGAAAGGTGGAAGGAGTATATAGAGGGTCTATACAGGGGCGATGTTCTTGAGGAGGTAGATGAAGATGAAATGGGAGATTTGATACTGCATGAAGAGCTTGACAGAGCACTGAAAGACCTAAGTCGAAACAAGGCCCCGGGAGTAGACAACATTCCATTAGAACTACTGACAGCCTTGGGAGAGCCAGTCCTGACAAAACTCTACCATCTGGTGAGCAAGATGTATGAGACAGGTGAAATACCCTCAGATTTCAAGAAGAATATAGTAATTTCAATCCCAAAGAAAGCAGGTGCTGGCAGATGTGAAAATTACCGAACAATCAGTTTAATAAATCACGGATGAAAAATACTAACACGAATTCTTTACACACGAATGGAAAAACTGGTAGAAGCCGAACTCGGGGAAGATCAGTTTGGATTCCGTAGAAATGTTGGAACACGTGAGGCAATACTGACCCTACGACTTATCTTAGAAGGAAGATTAAGGAAAGGCAAACCTACGTTTCTAGCATTTGTAGACTTAGAGAAAGCTTTTGACAATGTTGACTGGAATACTCTCTTTCAAATTATGAAGGTGGCAGGGGTTAAATACAGGGAGCGAAAGGATATTTACAATTTGAACAGAAAGCAGATGGCAGTTATAAAGAGTCGAGGGACATGAAAGGGAAGCAGTGGTTAGGAAGGGAGTGAGACAGGGTTGTAGCCTCTCCCCGATGCTATTCAATCTGTATATTGAGCAAGCAGTAAAGGAAACGAAAGAACAGTTCGGAGTAGGTATTAAAGTCCATGGAGAAGAAATAAAAACTTTGAGGTTCGCTGATGACATTGTAATTCTGTCAGAGACAGCAACGGACTTAGAAGAGCAGTTGAACGGAATGGACAGTGTTTTGAAAGGAGGGTATAAGATGAACATCAACAAAAGCAAAACGAGGATAATGGAATGTAGTCGAATTAAGTCGGGTGATGCTGAGGGAATTAGATTAGGAAATGAGACACTTAAAGAAGTAAAGGAGTTTTGCTATTTGGGGAGCAAAATAACTGATGATGGTTGAAGTAGAGAGGATATAAAATGTAGACTGGCAATGGCAAGGAAAATGTTACTGAAGAAGAGAAATTTGTTTACATCAGTATAGATGTCAGTGTCAGGAAGTCGTTTCTGAAAGTATTTGTATGGAGTGTAGCCATGTATGGAAGTGAAACATGGACGATAAATAGTTTTGACAAGAAGAGAATAGAAGCTTTCGAAATGTGGTGCTACAGAAGAATGCTGAAGATTAGATGGGTAGATCACATAACTAATGAGGAGGTATTGAATAGAATTGGGGAGGAGTTTGTGGTTTGTGGCACAACTTGACTAGAAGAAGGGACCGGTTGGTAGGACATGTTCTGAGGCATCAAGGGATCACCAATTTACTCGTACTGGAGGGCAGCGTGGAGGGTAAAAATCGTAGAGGGAGACCAAGAGATGAATAAACTAAGCAGAATCAGAAGGATGTAGGCTGCAGTAGGTACTGGGAGATGAAGAAGCTTGCACAGGATAGAGTAGCATGGAGAGCTGCGTCAAACCAGTCTCAGGACTGAAGACCACAACAACAAGAAGTTTTTAAAATGCGTTTTACGCAAAATGCTTGGGTATAATGTTCAGGAGAGTAACGACTGGTGTGGTACACGTTTTCCTAAAATGTAGATCTTCAGTCGGCACGAACAATGTAATTGTTGGATTTGATAATGTCGCAGTAGTAGCGTGTGGAACAACTTTGAAGACCACAAAGAACATAAAAATTCTGATGAACCACTTGGTGCTACAGTTTTGCAAACCGATGGTAGAACAGTGAAGTTGGAAATTGAGTAATATAGTTTGTGAAACTGCACCAGAGAACTACAATGGATGCAGAATACTGTTTGCTACCGTCTTGTGATTCAGTGTAGTTCTATGTGGTCGGAGTCACGCCTCGGTTGCAGATCGACGCTAACTCCAGTTATCTGAGACCAGTGCAGCGGTGAACTCGTACCACGCATTGATTCCTATCAATATAAACTCGCGTGTGGCGTACGGCTACCTTTATTTGAATATATAGACGGCGTAAGTGTGACGACAGTTCGTTAAAACGGGCGAGCACATTGTTGCCGACAGTCAAACACACGTTGCAATATCAACTGTTTCTTTCTCTGACATCAAAGACTGCTGGCTGCATTAACTACACAAGTTTGTAGCCTGTTGTGACTAGGCTTACGTAAAACAGTTCTCGCTACCTCCTCATTTACATACTTACTCCTTGAACCATTGTATATTGCTTGGCGCAGATGGCTTCTTACATTTATTTATCCGCCCCTTAGCCGTTCTCCTCGTGTGTAGAGCGCGGAGCAAATGAATACTTGTAAGCCGTAGTAGTCTCTCTGATCCTCCTTACCTCTTTGTTATATTCCTTACGCTGGGCAGTCAATGGAAACAGCAGATTCGTTTTGCTCCCTGTCTTCGAGATTTTTTCTTTAAAATTTTCCAACGTCACTTTTACGATAAGAAACTGGTCTCTCTTACAAAGGAAAAACACCTGTGTGGATCCGTAATTATCTCGTACAGACTGAACTGCCTGTTTACTATAACATTTACATTTCTTCTTCCCTCCTTTAATTTTTAATTCGACTTATTGACAACTTCTAACACTGGAGCAGTACTGAAGAGCACGTCGCATAAATATCTCATACTTGGCCACCTTTTAAGGCGAGTTTTCACAATAAATGGAAGTCGTCCATTTGTCTTCTCTGCTACTGATTTTGTAACTCCATTTTATATAGTTTCAAAATAGTACGGCTAGGTGTCATTCAGTCAAGCTGTATAGCAGCAATGTTTCACTCAGAAAACATTGGATACAAACCACCCTCCCCTTCTCCATACTAATGTGCATTCTCTCGCATTTATGACGGCAAGGCGAACATGTTTGGGCCAGTTAGTGTAACATTGTGTTTGTCAGCTAGTAAATAAAAATTATGTTTTAACGTAATCTTTCAGCTCAATGTGTGTACAGTCGATTCTGGTAACCATGAAAAACACCCATTAACCGCTGACATAAGCTCCTGGACTCAAACGTTTCCCAAACACAAATTGCCTTGTGCGTGCAAAAGGGTGGAATTGGGGAGGGGGGAGGGACTTAGGGATGCTGAATGTGGTCGACGTTCAGGGAAGTCGTTCATCAGATTCTTCAGTCCTACGAACGTGAAATGAGATGTAGACGTGTCCATGGAGTACTCCATAATATGTTTTGACACTCGTATGTTCTCACTTCAGCAATTCATACCCATTTCCGTTGTTTCGTGTCCCAAGGTTCTCAACAAGCAGTTGTTCGCACACTTGTGCTTGAGCATATAGTATTGGGTCATGTGGGAGTATCCAATCGTCAACTGGCCCGTGGAATTAACACTTCAAACAATACATCGTGGAGAGTACAGCGGCAGCCACAGTTACACCCCAACGTGTGCAAGCAGTGGGGGTCGAACGATTTTCAGCCTGGAGTTCAGTTTTGACAATGGATTATTCAGTGAAGTCTGCGTTGATGACTTATACTGGGTGTCCACGTGAAACCTCCCTGATTTCCAAATGCAATTAAAAGAAACTAAAGAGAGACAGAGAGATAAAAGCTATGGGGCGTAGATACTTTCGGTTTGCGGCATTATGTTCAAAATGGTTCAAATGGCTCTGAGCACTATGGGACTCAACTGCTGTGGTCATCAGTCCCCTAGAACTTAGAACTACTTAAACCTAACTAACCTAAGGACATCACACACATCCATGCCCGAGGCAGGATTCGAACCTGCGACCGTAGCGGTCGCACGGTTCCGGACTGCGCGCCTAGAACCGCGAGACCACCGCGGCCGGCGCGGCATTATGTAAAAGAACTCAAAAGTTTTGGGTTGATTTTTGTCTACACAATTCATTTTGCTTGTTCTAGTTTCTAAATAGTTACCAGAATTGACTATACCTCAAGAGAGAGCCCAGTACATGGTGTGGTATCCGGGAACGTAATTATCCACTGCTGTCCAACAAATATACGACATGAATTTCAAAAAAAATGGTTCAAATGGCTCTGAGCACTATGGGACTTAACTGCTATGGTCATCAGTCCCCTAGAACTTAGAACTACTTAAACCTAACTAACCTAAGGACGTCACGCAACACCCAGTCATCACGAGGCAGAGAAAATCCCTGACCCCGCCGGGAATCGAACCCGGGACCCCGTGCTCGGGAAGCGAGAACGCTACCGCGAGACCACGAGCTGCGGACCATGAATTTCGAAGGAAATCACCAGACGTTAAGACGATTAGGGCTTGGTACGATCGGCTTTTGCCAAAACACGCACATCATATGATGAAATGGTAGACGAGATCACAGAGACCTTGCAAAGAAGCCCATTCAAGTCAGTTGGCTGAGCGTCACGAGAGCTAAACATCTCTCTCTAACAGTTCACAAGGTGCTGCATGAACGACTTCGCTTGTCCGCTTAAGAAGTTAGAATTGTTCAGACACTGTAGAGAAGCAACTTGTAGCTTTGCAACAAATTTGCTATTGCTTTTGAAAGGAAACTGACCAATCACATGAGATAATCGTTAAAAAATTAGAATATTATGGCATTGCAGACAAACCACTTAATTTGATTAAGTTATACCTAAATAACAGGCAACAGTCAGTGTATGTGAACAATGAAAGGTCAGATCTAATGAAAATTAAGAGAGGAATTCCACAGGGCTCCGTTCTTGGACCCTTCCTCTTTATTATGTATGTTTAGGGTTTATGACTTCTCAAACTATATAGCCTGCAAAAATGTTTTATATGCTGATGATATGAACATGATCTCCACAGGTGAGGAGAGTATGAAAGAGGTGGTACACAAAAATAATGTACTTTTTGAAAAATGTAGGGTGTAGTATATTACTAACGAGTAATGTATAAGCAACACAATAACAGAGGAAATTTATTTTCATCTGAAGGTACGGAAAGCAGAGAATCACAGTGTCAAGTAACTGAAAAAGCTTTGTACCAAAAATTAATACACTTCTACAAGAACTCCTTTCGTAAGCCGAAAAATGCGTCCAAGTCTCTATATGATAACTGCTTAATAAAAAGACAATATACAACAATTTACACAGAGAATGAATTTACATTTGCACAGCACTCGACACAACTGCATGCTTGATATACCGTATTCTAGGCTGTCACTGACACACAACAGTCACAAACACCTAAGTCTAAAGTTATACAGGGTGTTACAAAAAGGCACGGCCAAACTTGCAGGAAACATTCCTCACACACAAATAAAGAAAAGATGTTATGTGGACATGTGTCCGGAAACGCTTAATTTCCATGTTAGAGCTCATTTTAGTTTCGTCAGTATGTACTGTACTTCCTCGATTCACCGCCAGTTGGCCCAATTGAAGGAAGGTAATGTTGACTTCGGTGCTTGTGTTGACATGCGACTCATTGCTCTACAGTACGTAGCATAAAGCACATCAGTACGTAGCATCAACAGGTTATGTTCATCACGAACGTGGTTTTGTAGTCAGTGCAATGTTTACAAATGCGGAGTTGGCAGATGCCCATTTTATGTATGGATTAGCACGGGGCAATAGCCGTGGCGCGGTACGTTTGTATCGAGACAGATTTCCAGAACGGAGGTGTCCCGACAGGAAGACGTTCGAAGCAATTGATCGGCGTCTTAGGGAGCACGGAACATTCCAGCCTATGACTCGCGACTCGGGAAGACCTAGAACGACTAGGACACCTGCAATGGACGAGGCAATTCTTCGTGCAGTTGACGATAACCCTAATGTCAGCGTCAGACAAGTTGCTGCTGTGCAAGGTAACGTTGACCACGTCGCTGTATGGAGAGTGCTACGGGAGAACCAGTTGTTTCCGTACCTTGTACAGCGTGTGCAGGCACTATCGGCAGCTGATTGGCCTCCACGGGTACACTTCTGCGAATGGTTCATCCAACAATGTGTCAATCCTCATTTCAGTGCAAATGTTCTCTTTACGGATGAGGCTTCATTCCAACGTGATCAAATTGTAAATTTTCACAATCAACATGTGTGGGCTGACGAGAATCCGCACGCAATTGTGCAATCACGTCATCAACACAGATTTTCTGTGAACGTTTGGCCAGGCATTGTTGGTGATGTCTTGATTGGGCCCCATGTTCTTCCACCTACACTCAATGGAGCACGTTATCATGATTTCATACGGGATACTCTGGACTCTTAGTGCTCGTATTGTGGACGGCTGTGATACAATACGTCATTCTCCAGGGCTGCATCAGCGCATCAGGGATTCCATGCGATGGAGGGTGGATGCATGTATCCTCGCTAACGGAGGACATTTTGAACATTTCCTGTAACAAAGTGTTTGAAGTCACGCTGGTACGTTCTGTTGCTGTGTGTTTCCATTCCATGATTAATGTGATTTGAAGAGAAGTAATAAAATGAGCTCTAACATGGAAAGTAAGCGTTTCCAGGCACATGTCCACATAACATATTTTCTTTCTTTGTGTGTGAGGAATGGTTCCAATGGCTCTGAGCACTATGGGACTTAACTTCTGAGGTCATCAGTTACCTACAACTTAGAACTACTTAAACCTAACTAACCTAAAGACATCATACACATCCATGCCCGAGGCAGGATTCGAACCTGCGACCGTAGCAGTCGCGCGGTTCCGGACTGAAGCGCCTAGAACCCGTCGGCCACCGAGGCCGGCCTGTGAGGAATGTTTCCTGAAAGTTTGGCCGTACCTTTTTGTAACACCCTGTATAATAAACTGCCACAATCAGTCAACCCCCCCCCCCCCTTTAAATTTAAGGAGGTATTAGACACATGAGTCAGAAATAAAGCATATTACTCAATTGAAGAATATCTTGGAAGTAATTTGATAGGAATGTATAAACAATGACATAATGTAACTATCATTAACTAAATGTGTAAAACCCTATAATTAATTCTTGAACATAAACTGTATATTGATTACTGCTCAAATTGTCTGATTAGTAGGAAGGTTGTGTATTTATGTATATGTAAAATGATGATGTGAGTAAAATGTACAAATTACTAACTACTAAAAAGATGTATGTATATGTATGCATAATGTATAATGTAAAAATTAGTAACAACTATACTTTTATGAAATATGTAAAATGTATTTTGACGAAGCCAATTGCGTGGTAAACATGCTGTACGGCTAATAAATAAACATAAACATACGAGATGTTGGATTCCATCGGGCTAATCCGCATCTATGTAGGAAACGTCATTTTCTCCAACGAAGCAGCTTTCCTTACGTGTGAGAAGGTTAATCGGCACAACATACGCGTCTGTATATTCAGAAAACCCCCACAGCTTTCAGGAACATGTCAGGGAGACCGAAAAGATGGACGTGTGGTGTTCGCTGATGAAAGACAGCGTATTCGGATCATTTTTTCTTCATCAAGCAAACAGTAACAGAAACTGTTTAAATGGACATGCTTGAGTAATTTGCTGGCCCTCAGCCTCTTCCCATTCAGACAAACGTGATCTTCTAGCAGGATGGCGCACCACGGCACTGGAGTTTACATGTTCGTGACTTTCTGGACCGAACATTTCCGGAGTGACGGATGGAGTTGCTGGACCAATCAAGTGGGCCTGACAATATCCGGACATAACACCCCAGAATTCCTCGCTTGTACGTTACCATGGTTATCTCTATCGAAGATTTGTGGATGCAATGGTCTCCAAGACGTAGTTGTGCGTATGGGGTTGAGACAGATCATCTCCTACGCATTATTTCGGCTTACGAAAGGAGCTCTTGTGATGCGTATTAATTTTTTGTACAAAGATTTTTCAGTTACTTTACATGATTCATCAAACCGCAAGTATCTACGTCTCATAGTTCTTCTTTTATTGCATTTGTGAATGATGGAGGTTTGATGTGGACCCCTTGTATAATAATTGTGTTCTTCGCTTATGAGGCACATTTCAACTATAATGGCACTTTCAACAGCTGCAATAGCCAAGTCTGGAGTGACTGCATTTTAGTGGCAGAACACTTAGAACGTGCAGCAGATCTACCAAAGAGAGTGCCTACACAACGCCTGATCGGCCTTCTTTAGAGTATTGCTATGTGGTATGGGATCGTCACCAGGTAGGATTGAGGGAGGACATCGAAATAGTTGAAACAAGAGCGGCTAGTATGTATTATCACGAAATAGGAGAGAGAGTGTAACGGATATAATAAGCGAGTTGGGACGGCAATCATTAAAACAAAAACGTTTTTCGTTGCGGTGAGAAATTTTAGTGACATTAAAATCACCAATCTCCACTAGTTGACATTTACCTACTTAGGAAGAAACGACAGACTTCGTACAACGTAGACAAATCAAAACTCACACAGGAAGATTTAGATGTACATTTTTCCACGTGCTATTCGAGAGCAGCATTGTGTAGTAAAAGTCTGTAACTGGTTCTATGAATTCTGTGCCTGAGCCGTGTGTGGCTTTCTCAAAGAAACCTAAAAAATAAACCAAAAATGAAAAAACGGTCAAATATTTCGGGAAATGATATGTCTAAAAGTAAGAATTCAGACAGATCAGAAAAACATTTGACGTGTGTTTGAATGATGCTCGGAAAAATGTACGGCAAATAGGATGCCAACTCAGACTTTCAAATTCAGTGTTTAACTCATAAACTTAGAATTTTAAAGTGTACTACAGGATATATTTACTGGATTACGTGGACTGTGTAATCTGCTGATGAGTGTCCTCGACATATTTTTATCTTCCATGCCACAAAGTGTAGAAAAGTTGCAACAAATGTTGCCTCAAAAGAATTCTTCATATATCAGGAAAGACAATTCGTGTGGTGCAGGAAGTAATGTCTCATTGCATGTGCCATCGCCATCATTGTTCTTGTTCGCGTACTTTTGCCAGTAAAAAAAGTACATAATTTCGCATGTCATTGCAAGGCATATCAAATCTTTCTTTAATATACTTTATTTCTTACTTTTGACCATACGATTTCACAAAACAACTGACTATTCTTTTTTTATATCATTCAGTAACTGCAGGTCTATATAGAGTCATGTACAAACTATTTTCAAACACAGTGATAGTAATTCGTCAAACATTTGTGCAAGTTTATACATATTTATACTGAGGCTCTGTACACTGTCTACTCACATTAATGTGACCGCCTGTCAATAGGCTCCTGCAGTGCGGAGGAAGAGAGTCAATGGTTTTCTGGAAGGTTGTAACCTCCCCACACGAAATAATTAAAAGAATTTAAATATTGAATAATGAATGTGATTCTAACTTACTGTAACCTCAGAACAAAACTGGTTCCCATTTAATGTACCCACAAAATTCTTTTCTCATTGAATATAAGCTCGAAACAAAAATTCCTAAACCTCGTAATAAAAAATAAATTCAGTAACCTGGTAAAATTTGGACGACAGCAGTGCTGTGTCATGCCCCTGTAAGATCATTCTGAATAAAAAGCAAAAATTCTTACCTCAATAAAAACGGCGAATATATCTGCTCTTACTTAACCTTTTTTCGGCACTGCTCCATGCAATGCTGGCCTATACATTTGTGATTTGTGAAAGGAAGCAATTGATTTTTTTTTAAATGAATGCTTTTTTTAAAAAAATTACTTTATATTACAAAAATTATTATTAGGACATTTTTTGAAACATTTGGATGACAGTTCAGATACATTACTAGATATGTGCAAGGCTGCTTTTTACCTTATACAATAATACTCAGGGTCCGGCATCGCTGCACCGTGACCGGCCCAGCCAACACGATACACCAGACCAGAGCAGACTAGCGACAACCGCAGACAACCTCAGACTAGCGACTAGCAACAACTTACTGCTACAGCTACACAGTTCCTACTCAGTCAACACTGTTCTCTGGTCAGCCATTCTCTTATACCTTGCATATCGCAGGCAGCGCATACCTCTTACATAACCCTCCACTGGGGGGGGGGGCAAAAATTTGGCAGCGATGGTGAGTCAATTGGACTTGCCATGAGCAACAAATTTTTCTTAGTTAACTAAGTTTACAATCACAGAAAATATATATATATATATATATATATATATATATATATATATATATATATAAGTGCAGAACATGAAATGAAATATAGTGCTCATGCACTGAGTACAGAACATATCAAGAAATCACAAAATGTATACGCTATAAGTACAAATCATATTAACAAATGATGTAAAGTGCACACGCACTATATATATATTACCATTTTACCAGAACTAGGATAGGAAAGGGAAGGATTGCATCATGGTTGTAGCACAGTAGGTTGCACGTAGCTGCACTGAAAGTCCATATCTCTTTACAGAAGCACAACACCAAGTGAAACAATCTGAAGTTCTCTTCCTGAAGTATTTATCAGTGTAGTCAAGACACTGAAATGTCGTATTAACATTCAATATTATCATGTTGGTAGTAAATTATGTACACCAAACAGTGGGACCATAATAACATCTCCATCGTTCAAGGTGATGGACAGCATGTCGTGTCAACACCACGTTCTTGTAAGGTACACCAACATAGAATTAGTGCAAAAACCAAATATAGTGCTCCATGATCATGAGGATAGACAGAACAAACGGATATTGCAGTAATTTCTGGTAATTAGGTCAGAAGGTGAAGGACATTAAGTCTTATGCCAGTCATCATTGAGAATTACACTAGTCTATCAACTGATTTGAGCAATTGGTGGCACTCATCGCCTAGTTACTGAACTTTTCTGTACTATGTGTGAAGTATTACAGAATAATGTTCATAAGTCATCTGATTATAGTGAACATTGGCATTCATTGGCCAGTTACAAACTATTTTTATGCATTATTCAAAAGTGATAATTCAAAACAAGAGTTAATTAATGGCATACTATTTACAAATTCAGCTAGTTATAGTAATCATTGGCACTCATTGGCCAGTTACAAACCATCAGAAGTCATCCTTCAAAACAGGAGCTAATGAGTGTATCATTAAGCTACTAGTATTCATATATATAGCATGTAAGTGACATAATACAAATATAAGAAACAGTGGCATTCATTGGCCAGTTACTAAACATATAGCAAGTATTGAATATTACAAAACATTTTTCATCATTCAAGTGACACACGACATATTTAAAATAATTATTGGCACTCATTGATCAGTTACAAACCATCAGAAGTCATCAGTAAAAGTGAGAGTTAGTTATTAGTATAGCATTTATAGAGTATAACAAAAATATTATTTACATAAATTATTGGCATAGCATGTATGCATTATTACAAAATATCATTCATTATTACTCAGAACTCATCATTCAAGTGACATATGACATATTTAAAATGTAACACACTGTAACTATTACTCAAGGTCTGTGATTAGAAAACATCATTCAGTATTACTCATAACTCTCTTAAACTGGTAGCATTATTTGGCACTGGTAATACATTTTTTTGTGCTAGCAATGCATTGCGTTGGGATCGATAATTAATTGCTTGGGCCTAACAATATTTGCTCTTGACTTATTGCTGCAAATGAGGATAGGTAACGTCATTCGTCATGAGTCAGCTGTAGCAAGGTTATGAAACAAGTAGAGTATATGTGATCACATTCATGAATGACACACACAAATGGGTAAAAAATGCAAGTACTAGAACAGGTTTAATGACCAACTGCTTATAGCACATTAATTTCATGAATAGCGTCTCCTGGAAAAAATACAAAATGGATTATTAAGCTGAAAGAAGAAACGCATATTATGCTGAAAAGTAGTGAACTTCGAATTAACAGGTAATGAAACGTGTACTCAACATGTATGTACTCTAGCTGTCCTTTCCAAAACATTCAGTCACTATACCATGCGATGTAAGACATACTGCTAAAACGAACTGCAACAAATACTTAAATAACTACATAGCATTTCTTAACTAACAGTAAATATATAAACTTCATCATTATTCTCATCTGCAAAGAAAAACTTAAAAGTGGTGCGTTCAGTGGCCATATAAAATTCATCACTATCATCACCTGCAAAGAAAAACTTCATTATTCATATTAGCATAACTTCATTACTATCATCACCTGCAAAGAAAAACTTCATTATTCATAGTACCATATTCTTCATCACTATTCATCATCATTCATTATCATCTAAAAAAAGACACTTCATTATTCATCATTCAAATTACCATTTACTTCATACAACTATTCATAGTATAGAGTTTCTTATTACTGGCATATTTCATCACTAAAACTAAGATGTGTAGTTCTGTCTGACAGCCTGCATCAATCGCCTCGTATTCTGAAAGAAAAATAATTAGTTAAGACTGCTATCATACGATGTGTATAGTATATTCTTGTTAATGCTTGTTAATTCTGATCCACTTACTCTTCGTGACGAGGTATTGCATCTTCTTTGGTTCATTCCAAAGGTGAAACTCCCATTTCATAGTAATCCACTGTGGTTTGTTTAATTTATTTCTTTTACACGTTATTGCTTTCTGAAAATGATGAACAATGATTAATGTCTTGCATTTAAATCATATACCCATTAATAAAAACTGGTTTCTAGTGATATAATTGAGCATACAGCATAGCATGACAGAAAACGTATTATGTCAAAAACATAGACAGTGTTCAGGTGCAAAAATGTACACAGAGTATCATAATGTAGTAGCAAAAAATTGTAAAATAGTCACGATGTTGAGATATCATAAGGCAAAATGTCAAAGTCAACTGGTGTTTGTACATCTTAAACATGTCATAGTGCATACAAACAAAACAGGAAAACAATCATACATACATGAAGAATGGAACATGTGCACGGTTTGATGTGTAACGACAAGAAATGCCTTTCTTTGTTCAGCTTGTATGTTGTGTAGTTGATAGAGGCGAGAGTTGAAGACTTTAATGGAGAAAGAATTTGATAAAATTAATATGTCACTAGATATAATTGCATAATTGGTCATAAAATATGTAAGCTTATCTGGAAAAATGTGCACGGTCTGATGTGTAACGACAAGAAAAGCGACCTGCTAACCTTACCTTGCCGGGCACTTGCCAAGAAAAAATACGATAATCATCAGTAAGTGTTCATATAAATATAATTGCATAAGTGGTCATAAAATATAGTTTATCTGGAAAAATGTGCACGGTCTGTTGTGTAACGACAAGAAAAGCGACCTGCTAACCTTACCTTTCCGGGCACTTGCCAAGAAAAAATATGATAATCATCAGTAAGTAGTCACATAAATATAATTGCATCATTGGCCACATAAAAATCAGGAAATGGCATTACAGTGTGATAAATCATTAAGTATGTTCATTCAATAAAGCGTTTAATATTGGAGACATGGTGATTGCCCTTACTTTTTCTGGTTCTCAGAGTTTCGACGTGTACTACATTGGAGTGAGGAATGCTGCGAATTCGGTATGGACCTGCGTATAGAAGCTCAAATTTACTACATCTACTCTTTCTTCTGTTAGATAAATAATGTGTGCGTACTACTATGTTCTGTCCAATGTGAAAGTCACGGCGTGTACAAACCCGTTTTTGCTGTCTTCTCCGGCGCTCTGCGGCACGTTTGATGTTGTTCAGCGCAATGTCAATTATTTCATGGTGTTGTAGTCAACGAGATCTAGGAAAGGTTACTAATTCTTTAATTTTGCTAGGTGGTTCAACATTTTTCAGTACAACAGACGGAGATAGCATAGTAGATTCATTTGGTATGGAATTAATTACATCTTGTAATGAGAGTATGTGTGTGTCCCAATCAATATGTTTTTATGGCAGTATATTCTACATAGTTTACCAATTTCTTTCATTAGTCGTTCACAAGGGTTCGAAGAAGCATGGTATCTGGATATATATATCGGAGAAATGTTTCTATCTCGTAACATACGTGTCCATATAGCAGATCGAAACTGTGATCCACTGTCGGAAATTTCTTTCAATACATGCCCTACATGGAATAGAAAACGTTTTACAAATGCTTTCGAAACAGTTTTAGCAGTAGCTTTGCGTAACGGAGTGAAGGTAACAAATTTTGAAGCGAGTTCAACAGCGACAAAGATGTAGCAAAAACCTCTATTAGTTCTGGGAATCGGACCAAAAACGTCTACAGCAGCCATGTGTCTCAATTTAACAGGTACATTGTGATGTAACGGAGGAATATGTGAAGTCGTATCTGACTTAGCTTTCTGGCAGATTTTACATGACGCTAAAACTCGTCGAATACGTTTCTCCATGTTTGTAAAATAACAGTTCTGTCTCAGAATAAGAAAACATTTTCTTGCTCCGTAATGTGCGTAACTTAAATGAGTATACCAGATTAATTTGTTAACAAGTTCGTCAGGAATGCATAGTAACCAGTTGTTGCTGTCAGGGCGAGAGCGGCGAAACAGAATATTATTGCGTGCAGTGTAATGGTTTCTAATGGTAACATTATTCCTATCTTGCCAAAGGCGTTTAATTTCTTTCCATACGTTGTCTTTACTCTGCTCTTGTGCTATGTCTCGTAATGACGACGAAATGAAATTTTCAAATGCAACTTGCTGAATGTACATGACGCTGAAATTTGCTTTGCAGAAGTTGGTTGCGATGTCTTGCTGATTGTTGCTGAGAGAACGGGATAGTGCGTCTGCTACAATATTTTGTGTACCGGGAATGTGAACAATTGTAAAATTAAATTCCTGTAAATAAAGTTTCCATCTGCTTAATCTGTCGTGTGTAAATTTAGCGGAAAGTAAAAACTGTATAGCTCTATGATCTGTGTAAACGGTCGTATGTCTTCCATAAAGAAAATGCCGAAATCTCGTAAATGCCCATACAACACATAATGTTTCAAGTTCTGTAACAGAATAATTGCGTTCAGCAGGTGACAGAATGCGACTCGCAAAGGCGATGTTTTTAATTACTGTAGTGCCATCTTCTTCAGTTTCCTGAAAAATGTGTACGCCTAAAGCGGTGTTAGAACTGTCGGTGGCAATGGAAAAATTTCTAGTAAGATTTGGATGTGATAAAAGTGGTGCATTCAACAAAGCTTCTTTCAGGTTCATAAATTCAGAATGTGCTTGGCTATCCCAGGACTAAATAGTGTTTTTACCCGTCAATTGACATAATATAGGGGTGTCTAAAGCAGAGTAATGAATAAACTTACGAAAAAAGTTAATTAAACCCAAAAAGCTGCGTAGTTGTTTCTTCGTCGTAGGAACAGTAATGTCACGTAAAGCTTGAAGTTTTTCCGGGTCAGGCGCAATGCCTTCTGCTGAGATTACATGTCCAAGAAATTTTATAGAAGTTTTGCCAAAGTGCGATTTACTGAAATTAACTGTGACTCCTTGTGCACGAAAAGTTCGTAACAGTTGTTCAAGAATCAGATTGTGTTCAGACCAGTTAGCTTCTGCAATAAGAATGTCGTCTACATACGCTGTGATTCTGTCTTTAAGTGTTGTCGGTAGTATTCAAACCGCGAATAAATGCTGCTGAAGAAACGGTAATTTACAAAATTGATAACAGTCACCAAAACAGAGAAAAGCCGTGTACTTTCTGTAGTCCGGATGGAGTTGAATTTGCCAAAATCCCGATTTCAAATCTAATGTGGAATAAATAGCAGTACCATGAAATTTCTGTAGAAGTTCTTCTAGTGTCTGTGGGCGATCTGTTTCATTAATAATAATGTCGTCGATGTGACGCGAATCAAGTACGAGGCGAAGTGAACCATCCTTTTTCTTAACAATATGGAGTGGGTTTATGTTCAGACTAACTGCCGGTTCAATAATTCCTTGGTCAAGCATAGCTTGCAATTCTTTCTTAACTTGTTCTCTGTGAATATACAGAATGGGATAATGTTTGGCTTTAAATTCATACATAAAACCGGACATAGTACCAGGAACGTTGTCAAAAACTGGAGCTTGCTGTAAAAGAATTTTGCGTAGTTGCGTGCGTTCGTCGTCTGTATTTGCACTGCTCTGTTTAACTTTATCAGAAATCATTTGCATAACGTCATAGTCGGCTTCGTCTCGAGCATTATAGTTGTGTACGTACGTATCTGTGAACAATGTGGTATGACAGTCTATGTCACGTGATGCGGAAATGACCTCTGTACGATTAATTGTTTGTTCTTCTGCAGATAAAGAGCGCTGAAATTCTAAAGCCAGCTGTACATTTTCATCCTTTAACATTAAATAGGAGTTTTGAAAGTCAATAATTGCGTAGTGTTGTACCAGAAAATTCGTACCTAAAATAACGTCTGTCGTCAATAAGGGAACAATCCAAAAATTTGAGTGAAATGTATGACCTGCAATACAAAATGATAAATGTGTCTGTAATTTTACATCTACTCCTTTACTCGATACTGCTCCTTTTACTTTAGTTTTGCCTGATGGTAACGTAGGATAGGTATTCTCTTTGTTACATTCGTTGAAAGTTTCCTCATTTATAACTGACATAGGTGATCCAGAATCGATAACTGCTGAAAATTTGGATCGTCCAATCTTTACTTCAATGACAGGGTGTGAAATGGTTTTTTGAATAACTGGTCTTTCCTGCAAAAGAGTGTCTCGGATGTCGTCAAAAGTAATAACATTTTCGTGAACAAGGTTCTGTGTGTCTAAAGTATTGCTTGCGTTACTGGAAGATGCGACCTGTACTATATCTAGTCAAATTCTATCTGACGTGCTATTATTTTCGGGAGGATGCTGTGGCATTTCCACTATTTGTACTGTTCTGTTATTTCGTCCTGACGTATTACGTTCGGGATGATATCTACTGTCTGGTTCATTCATGATAATTTGTTGTTGCGGATGATTTTGTTGTTGGTAATAGCGACTGTTATTAAACGTACGCTGAAAATTGTGCTCATTACTTTTACGTCTGTCATAATAGTCATTTCTATATGGTGCATTGCGATATGAGCTGAAATAGTGTGTTTTCTTTACGTACTGATTTCCTTGTTGCTGCGCGTTACTATTTGTTGGAGCTGACGCTATACGTGTAGGCGGCGAAACATTATAGCTTGGTTGACCTTGTACATTACATTGTTGGTTAGGTATTCTAACCGGCTGGCTTTCATGCTGTTGCGGTGAAAAGGGTCTATTGTTACCAAAATGTGGTTCCTGTTGCTGATAATTTTGACGATACTGATAATTAAGATTTTGTTTGTTATTAAAATTATGCTGGTAGTTCTTGCCATTTCGGGAGTGTCTAATAAAAACTGTCACTTTCGGTAAAACTTGTCATGTCAGGTTTTCATTATTCATTCCTAATTCTAGATAGATCGATAGTTGAAGAGCTGTTTTGATAGATGTAAAGGATAGTAAAAGAGAAGGCAGCAGTGCAGAAAACTAAAGATGAAATAGCACTACTACGGCTCGGGGCCCTGTGCACGCTACGGCACATATTCATCGAAGTGTAATGAATCCCCTGAGGTCAATTAAGCGCTGCAAATAAATTTTAGCTTCTGCATTACGAGCAATGCTGTTGAAAATACAAAAGCAAATTGTCGTATCCAGTCCAAACGATGTATTTGTGTTCTGTCATTTATAAATATCTTAGATTTTTTTACGGATAAAAATTGCTTATAATCAACGTTATCGCCTCTGAATGTGTAAACAGGTTCAGGATTGAATGAGGATCTATTTGTCTGTGATTGTTCGGAATCCAAATCGCGTAGTCTCTGTAAATTACCTAAGTTACACTGGTTATGTGAGTGTGACAAATGTTCGGAATGTGGCGTATGCTGTGACGTGTTACTGACTGAAACATTTTTCATTTCTGTCACTTTAATACGTTCGTCAATTTGGCTGATTTGTTGTTCAAATTTCTTATCGACTTCCGTATCCAGAGTGCGTGAAACTTCTGCTGACATTAATTTAAACTCATTGCGTAACTGTGTTGCGTTTTCAGAGCATTGTCTAGCGACTGCACTAATTTCGTCTCTAAGTAATTTAGTTGTAGCTGCATGTGTATTATTTAATTCTTGTGCCACAGATTTAATTTCTTCACTACTGTTCCTAGCACAAGCCTTAATTTCCTCACGTAATTGTTCTTTAGTATCATGACATTGCGCGGCAACGGCTGTAATCTGTTCAATAAGTTTTTTGAAATTGTTGTCTTGTTTTTCATTGCTTTCATTAAGTTGTTGTTTGAGATTTTCATTATTTTCATTAAGTTGTTGTTTGAGATTTTCACTAAGTTGTTTGTTTGATTCATTAATTTGTTGTTTGAAATTGTCGTCTTGTTCTTTCTTCGACTGTTTCAAATTTTAATTAAGTTGTAGCAATAATGCCATAACTTGGTCCATGCCAATATTACCTACTCTATTCTCTGTGCTGTTTAATAGCGTACTTGCAATTGTCACGTTTTGTGTAGCCATTTGGTCATTCTGTGATTCTTGAAAAGGTTTGCCAATCGGACGTGCACTGTGGGTCACTACCTCGGAACCAAATAAATCTGACGTATTTTGACTACATTGTTCATCTTCGTGAGAAAAATTTATCTGTTCACAATTCAAATTTTGCAAACCGGGTGTGTCAAACTGGGCAGCGTTCATTGTATCGGAACGTGCCGCGTCATCAATTGTTAAATTTACTGTGGACACAATTGAATTTAGATGTTCATCATTTGGATCAAAATCATTACTAGTGGTCGGCAGGCACTGATTATCTGTAATTAGGGGATCATCATTATTACACTGAATGTCGCAAGTATTATCGGTCAAATTATTCGAGTCGACTATTTCACTCATTGCACATCGCGATGTACTGTTAACAGTTTTTCGCGGCATTTTCACTAATCAAAATTAAACACAAAATGAAATAAAGACGAAGCAAAAAAATGGAACAAACACAATTACAACAAAGAGCAATAAATTGCCGATGATCTGTGAAAGCAAGAGTGACAAATTAGTAAATGCGTTGCGCCAGATGCAAACTACATTTAAGTAAATAAGAGCAGATATATGACTACTTCTCAGAGATTCACAAAGAAATACGATCCTGGCCGGTTGTCGCCAAGTGTAACCTCCCCACACGTAATATTTAAATGAATTTATATATATGAATATGGAATGTGATTCTAATTTAGTGTAACCTCAGAACAAAACTGGTTCCCATTTAATGTACCCACAAAATTCTTTTCTCATTTAATATAAGCTCGAAACAGAAAAATTCCTAAACCTCGTAATAAAAAATAAATTCAGTAACTTGGTAAAATTTGGACGACAGCAGTACTGCGTCGTGGCCCTGTAAGATCATTCTGAATAAAAAGCAAAAATTCTTACCTCAATAAAAACGGCGAATATATCTGCTCTTACTTAACATTTTTTCGGCACAGCTCCGTGCAATGCTAGCCTATACATTTGTGATTTGTGAAAGGAAGTAACTGATTTTTTTTTAAATGAATGCTTTTTTTAAAAAAATTACTTTATATTACAAAAATTATTATTAGGACATTTTTTTAAAACATTTGGATGACAGTTCAGATACATTTACTAGATATGCGCGAGGCTGCTTTTTACCTTATACAATAATACTCAGGGTCCGGCATCGCTGCACCGCGACCGGCCCAGCCAACACGATACACCAGACCAGAGCAGACTGGCGACAACCGCAGACAACCTCGACTAGCGACTAGCAACAACTTACTGCTACAGCTACACAGTTCCTACTCAGTCAACACTGTTCTCTGGTCAGCGATTCTCTTATACCTTGCATATCGCAGGCAGCTCATACCTCTTACAAGGTACAGACAGGGATGTGGAGCCATGCCGACTTCAGTGCCGCAGTCAGCTGAGCCAGGTTTCCCGGTGCGAACAGCCCAGTCGAGGTTGTCCCACAGGTTATCGAACTGGATTTAAGTTTGGTGGACAGCGGAGTGAGCTAAACCTATGTTGGTACTCATCGAACACGTAGCCATGTTTTCGCAGAACAAATGTATCTCATGTCTGAACGGACTGACACCTTCCACATTATGGTGAGTTATTACGAAAATTATCCACTGATGAAAAAAACCTTCATTAGGCCTATCTCTTAACTGATAGAGAAGATCTTTAAACTATTCCGGTAGAGTTCATAGATAATTGTGAACTAGCAGCTTCAGAGACAACTGGTAAGCGAAAGAGGGAAGGAAGGGAGATTAAGGTTTAACGGCTCACCGGCGACAACGTCAATACAGACCGATCATAAGCTCTGATTTGGCGAAGCCGGTCATATCCTTCCGAAGGAGCTATTCCGGCATTCACTTTAAGCGACGTAGGGAAATCACAGAAAACCTAAAGCTGGTTGGTCGGACGGGAATTTGAAGCGCCTTACGATTAATCAGATAATTTCGTCATGTTGATGGTAACGATGAGGAGGTAAACGAGTTTTTTTCTTCGTTGAAAGAACGAATATATTGTTTTTTCTGGAATTATGTGGACAAAACAATTTTTACCGATGGATCGATCCTACTTCGTAAGCATCGGTGCAGTGGCGCTCGAACCGAAAATCGCTACTTCAAATACCATTGATTTTCACCACCAGTGATTACTGTTCCACGACATCAGAATATGAGTAACTGTCGCGGGATGCCCGTTATAGTAGGTGTACGCACGAATTAATGAAGCTTGTGAGATGGGTGTGAATTGAGGCCAGTTGTGAAGAAATAAACGTAATAACGATAATGAAATGACTTTCTTTAACACACCTAAGACTGCGAGGTTTGTAACTAAAAAAATTGACTAAATCTTAAGATAGCACACTTACTAGGAAATGTAGAAATTTTACTCGTTATTCTCACTTCGAAGCAACACGTCCTTATAAAATGGCTTACATAGACATACATTTCAAGTAAGACTCTGAAATCACTAAAGTATACACATATAATGATGATTAGGGATATTTTCGTAAATAGCGCTGATCCTGTATTAAAGTTTTAAGTATTTTTACCCTATTTGTTATTTGCAAACCCAGCGATACTTCGCATTTGCCAAATAAATCTGGAAATTGGATATATGTCCTAATCTCCTTCTCCTCTCTTCCCATCTCTATCCATCCCAACCTCCTCACTCTCTCTGTCCATCTCCTCTGTATCCTCCTCTCTCTGTCCAACTTCTCCTCCTCCTCCTCCTTCTTCTCTGTTTCTCTGTCCTCCTCCACCACCACCACCTCCTCCTCCTTCTCTCTCTGTCCATCTCTTCCTCCTCCTCTCTCTGTCCATCAACTCCTCCTCCTGTTCTGGCTCCTCCACCTCTCCCTGTCGTTCTCCTCCTCCACCTCCTCCTCCTCTCTCTCTGTCTATCTCCTCTCCCTCCTCCTCCCCTTCCTCCTCCCCCTCCTCCTCTCTCTCTCTGTTCATCTCTTCCTCCTCCTCCTCCTTTTCCCTGTCTATTTCTTCACTCAACACCTCCCTGTCTGTCTTCTCTTCCTTCCTCTCTATGGGCTTGAGCCTCGACTGTTGGCATAGCAAAGGAAAGCTAGATTGGTGTATGGCATATGAGACCCCTCCAGCTGCTATATCTGTGACTACAGTATTTCACATAATTTTAATTTACAAACGGGCAGAACTACAAAGTTTCGGACAATTTAGGTCCCATAGTAGTGCTCTAATCTTAGTCCAGTAAGTCATAAAGACAACTTTCCTATTTATGTTGAAATCGGCTACGAGGAAGGACAGAAAGCAACACAGCTATCTGTATACAATTTTTTGTTTGGAATTATATATAGGGAGAAAGAATATATACAGGAGAAACAATTTTTCTAATGTTTTAACTGCAGTGTTGCCGTAGTTAAAACCGATTACGAGAAAGAAAACGTAACCGCACATTTTCACAGCACAGTATTTTCTTTCTCTCAGTTGTTTGTAATAGCCGCGTTCGCGAAAACTGATAGAATTTAACTATACGTTCTGTAAGGTTTTAATATATTTTTTGCCACTGTAAATATTTTACCTTCACTTTACTGGGACAAAGACGCATGAGCGCGCTGCATGAGTGGTGGATAAGATCCTTGATTCTGCGTCTAACGTAAGCTGTGGTGCGCTTCATCACTTGCCCGTTGTGCAACGCTAGCGCATTCTTGTTAGAGGCATAGTAGCGAGCAGTTGAATTTTAGCGGAGATATGATATTTGTCAATCTGGAGGAAATTATTTGGAATAATTTATTGCTGAGATAGAAACGCGCTTGTAAAGATATTTCTTGACTATGAATGGAGAATACTGATAAATGTCGAATATAAATAAATCACATAGAAAGCTAACAATTGTCGCTAAAAATATATAGCTTACTTCCGCCCAATTCTTTAGGTTTGTAGTGTAAAAACATAAAGTACATAGATCAAAAGCTACGCGAGATTCTTACTAAATCTATATATGGATATCTATACACTGTCCAGTCACATTAATGTGAACACTACCTATGTCAAAGTGCAATAACCACTCACAGATTGTAGGTGGCTGTATATGGTAAATAAAATACGTCGCGGAGACGCCGAAAATACCAGTCACTGTCGTAACGCGGATGTTGTTGTTGTGGTCTTCAGTCCAGAGACTGGTTTGATGCAGCTCTGCATGCTACTCTACCCTGTGCAAGTCTCTTCATCTCCAAGTAACTACTGAAACCTACATCCTTCCGTATCTGCTTACTGTATTCATGCCATGCGGGATTAGCCAAGCGGTCTCAGACGTTGCAGTCATGGACTGTGCGGCTGGTCCCAGCGGAGGTTCGAGTCCTCCCTCGCGCATGGCTGTGTGTGTTTGTCCTTAGGATAATTTAGGTTAAGTAGTGTGTAAGCTTAGGGACTGATGATCTTAGCAGTTAAGTCCCATACGTTTTCACACACATTTGAACATTTCTTACTGTATTCATCTCTTGGTCTCCCTTTAAGATTTTTACCCTCCACGTTGCCCTCCAATACTAAATTGGTGATCCTTTGATGCCTCAGAACATGTCGTGCCAACCTATCCCTTCTTCTAGTCACGTTGTGCCACAAACTTCTCTTCTCCCCAATCCTATTCAATACTTCCTCATTAGTTATGTGATCTACCCATCTAATCTTCAGCATTCTTCTGTAGCACCACATTTCGAAAGCTTCTATTCTCTTCTTGTCCAAACTATTTATCGTCCATGTTTCACTTCCATACATGGCTACACTCCATACAAATACTTTCAGAAACGACTTCCTGACACTTAAATATATACTCGATGTTAACAAATTTCTCTTCTTCAGAAACGCTTTCCTTGCCATTGCCAGTCTACATTTTATATCCTCTCTACTTCGACCATCATCAGTTATTTTGCTCCCCAAATAGCAAAACTCATTTACTACTTTAAGTGTCTCATTTCCTAATCTAATTCCCTCAGCATCACCCGATTTAATTCGACTACATTCCATTATCTTCGTATTGCTTTTGTTGATATTCATCTGATATCCTCCCTTCAAGACACTGTCCATTCCGTTCAGCTGCTCTTCCAGGTCCTTTACTGTCTCTGACAGAATTACAATGTCATCGACAAACCTTTAAAGTTTTTATTTCTTCTCCGTGGATTTTAATTCCTACTCCAAATTTTTCTGTTGTTTCCTTTACTGCTTGCTCAATATACAGATTAAATAACATCGGGAATAGGTTACAACCATGTCTCACTACCTTCTCAACCAATGCTTCCCTTTCATGCCTTTCGACTCTTATAACTGCCATCTGGTTTCCGTACAAATTGTAAATAGCCTTTCGCTCCCTGTATTTTACCCCTGTGACCCTCAGAATTTGAAAGAGAACATTCGAATCAACATGTCAAAAGCTTTCTCCTAGTGTAGAAATGCTAGAAACGTAACTTTGCCTTTCCTCAATCTTTCTTCTAAGATAAGTCGTAGCGTCAGTATTGCCTCGCGTGTTCCAACATTTCTACAGAAACCAAACTGATCTACCACGAGGTCGGCTTCTACCAGTTTTTCCATTCGTCTGTAAAGATTCGTGTTAGTATTTTGCAGCCATGGCTTATTAAACTGATAGTTCGGTAATTTTCACACCTGTCAACACCTGCTTTCTTTGGGGTGGGAATTACTATATTCTTCTTGAAAGGCTGAGGGTATTTCGAATGTCTCATGCATCTGGCTCACCAGGTGGTAGAGTTTTGTCAGGGCTGGCTCTCCCAAGGCTATCAGTAGTTCTAATGGAACCTTGTTTCGACTTAGATCTTTCTGTGTTATGTAACGCGGAGCAATTTATCTGACATCCAGAGGGCACGCTTTTTGACTTCTGGGCCAAGGGTGAAAGCCTTTACGAAACATTTAAGTTTCTGAACTGTTTGCGTGCTGCGATGATTAAAGGATGCCTTTCATGGAAAAAACGACGCTTTTCAAAAGCGGCACTGAGGCAACAGTGGTGCACCGCTGGACGGAGATGTCAGGGCTGAAAGATGGCTGCAGCGTTGCAAACGGGCGAATAGACGTGGAACTGTCGAGCAACTGACCATGAAGATGAACGAAGGGGCTACCAGTAGTCTACCTAACGACCGTTCAGCGAACGTTGCTGCGTGTGGGCCTTCACAGCATGCTGCTGGTTCATGCACCCATGCTGACTGCTGTTCCTCAGCGGCCGAGACTGGAACTTTCACGTTGATAACGTCCGCTGGGTAGAAAAGGTGGCCTCTCCAGGTGAATCACGTTTTATACTCCATCGGACAGGTGTCCGTTGGCGTGTCCGGTATGAAACGCCTACTACAATGAGAGAGCGTTGTGGTCAGAGGAATTTATTCGTAGTATTCCGTGGGTGATCTTGTTCTCGAAGGCGCAGTGGATCCACATATATTTGCATATATCCTTGGGGACCACGTCCACCGTTCCATGCAGTTTGTTTTCCTCGGTACAACACTTACCAGCAGATGCGTCAAGCAGCTCACAATGCACGTACGTGGTTCGAAGTGCACCAGAATGAGTTTACCGTGCTCCTCTGTACTCCAACCCCCCAGATTTAAACCTAATCGAGAGTCCGTTGGGCTACCTCGATCAGGCTGTTCGCGCCACGGATCCTCAACAGAGAAATCTAGCGCAGCTGGCTACGGCACAGTAGTCGGCATGGCTCCACATCCCGGCCAGTACCTTCCAGAACCTCACTCTTCCTTCATGTCTCGCAGCGATTCGCATTGCAGAAGGTGGTTATTCAGGATTTTGACAGGTGGTCACAGTAAAGTGACTGGACAGTATATATGACCTATGTTCATCCGAATGTGTATTCAAGGATTGTACATAAACTTGAAGTGGATAGCTCAAAAACTTTTCGAGGATTTTGGTAACAACGTTGCACAACGTTTTGTCTTTGTAAATTAGTATACATATAGATTATTGTATATCTACATCTACATCTACATTCATACTCCGCAAGCCACCTGACAGTGTGTGGCGGAGGGTACCTTGAGTACCTCTTGGCCGGCCGGGGTGGCCGAGCGGTTCTAGGCGCTACAGTCTGGAACCGCGCGACCACTACGGTCGCATGTTCGAATACTGCCTCGGGAATGGATGTGTGTGATGTCCTTAGGTTAGTTAGCTTTAAGTAGTTCTAAGTTCTAGGAGACTGATGACTTTAGAAGTGAAGTCCCATAGTGCTGAGAGCAATTTGAACCATTTTTGAGTACCTCTATCGGTTCTCCCTTCTATTCCAGTCTCGTATTGTTCGTGGAAAGAAAGATTGTCTGTATGCCTGTTTGTGGGCTCTAATCTCTCTGATCTTATCCTAGGGGTCTCTTCGCGAGATATACGTAGGAGGGAGCAATATACTGCTTGGCTCCTCGGTGAAGGTATGTTCTCGAAACTTCAACAAAAGCCCATACCAATCTACTGAGCGTCTCTGTTACAGAGTCTTCCACTGTTTATCTATCATCTCCGCAACGCTTTCGCGATTACTACATGATCCTGTAACGAAGCGCGCTGCTCTCCGTTGGATCTTCTCTATCTCTTCTATCAACCCTATCTAGTACGGATCCCACACCGGTGAGCAGCACTCAAGCAGTGGGCGAACAAGTGTACTGTAACCTACTTCCTTTGTTTTCGGACTGCATTTCCTTAGGATTCTTCCTATGAATCTCAGTCTGGCATCTGCTTTACCGACGATTAATTTTATATGTAATAAGTTTCCTTTAATTTACGTCTATGGCCACAATCTTTTCCGTTTAACAGATTACCGGTTTCGGTCTTTAATGACCATCATCAGATCTGTCTCATAAAAACAGACATGATCTGATGATGGTCATTAAAGACCGAAACCGGTAATCTGTTAAACAGAAAATATTGTGACCATAGACGTAAATTAAAGGAAACTTATTACATATACGCGTCACTGTGTTTTTTCGCGACGATGTCGCAGCTTGTGTAATTTTATATGGTCATTCCATTTTAAATCACTCCTAATGCCTACTTCCAGATAATTTATGGAATTAACTGCTTCCAGTTGCTGACCTGCTATATTGTAGCTAAATGATAACGGATCTTTCTTTCTATGTATTCGCAGCACATTACACTTGTCTACGTTGATATTCAATTGCCATTCCCAGCACCATGCGTCAATTCGTTGCAGATCCTCCTGCATTTCAGTACAATTTTCCATTGTTACAATCTCACTACAGCATCATCCGCAAAAAGCCTCAGTGACCTTCCGATGTTATCCACAAGATCATTAATATATATTGTGAATAGCAACGGTCCTACAACACTCCCCTGCGGCACACCTGAAATCACTTTTACTTCGGAAGTCTTCTCTCAATTTAGAATGTCACCTTTATTTGTGCTCATCCAGACATATATATTTCTACTTTTATTGTACCTAAGCTTTCTGCTCTGCGCTCCAATGTTTAGGTACTTTCTAGTCACGAAATGTAAATGAGAAAGAGAAAGAAAGAGAGAGAGAGAGGGCCGAGGTTTGGGTGCCACCAGCAATGTAGCTACTCGCCTACGTATCTCAGCTCTGCCTTCTAAGCCACAGATGTATTTCGGAATAAATTTCCGATTTTACTTTTACTTTTTGTACCACGCGAACTCAAATGGATACTACAGCTTCTGGTGGGGACGTAATGCTTGGCTGTCCCCTGAGTGCTATTCGAGAAGCGCAGTTATGCAGCTGGCGCAGGATTTCAGACTTTTACTCCTGCTATCGTAAGCATACATATAGCACTACAATACGCCACTTGGTTTCCGGCCATCTGCAAGATACAGATTTGATGCCGATAGAGGAAAAAATGTTCCTGCGTCAGTACTTCACTGTGTCTCGCCTAACCTAAAAACATGAAAATCGGCCCCAGTCTTTTTCTTCGCAGTAGCGACTCGGTGCAAGCGTAGTTCGTGAGATAATCGCCAGTAACTGCGATACACAACACGGTTTTTGTGACCTTCGAATTCTGATGATGTTGATCATCTCTGAGAGACACGTCGTTTGAAACACCTCTGGTGCCGAAGTTTCTCCCTTATGACTGCTACACGTCGCTACTCATCTCTCTGCTTCGGCATTTCTCGTGCACCTTTTCACTCCTCTTGTCATAATCATCTCGGCTGTAATTACACCTTCCCAGCTTTCCCGCCTGTTCGGAACTTTCGCAAAAATAACTTTCACTCTGTAATAAGGTAATTTGTATCCTTCTCTAACAACTGTTACCTCGTTCGTGTATTCCCAAAGATAATAACAGCAAAACAAGGTATTTTATTCTGCGTTCTCTTAAGCCTCGAGGTCCACGAGTATAAAGGAAATGCCTATTACTGTCTTTGTAGCTGTGATCAAACGTTCGATTCAATAAAGAGCACACGATAAAAGTTTACAGAATTCTTCATGAAAATAACTAATGTAGCCATCAGTCCAAAGACTGGTTTGCTGCATTATTCATGCTGGTCTATTCTTTGCAAGTCTGTTCTTTGCAACTCTCTTCATCTCTAAATAACTTCTGTAACCCAGAGCCATTTGAATCTGCCTACTATATTAAGCTTTTGTCTTCCTTTTAAGTTGATAATTGACGTCATGTCTTAGGAACCGCAACTCTCTTGTTATTAAATAAGCAAACACCGTTTGGATCACGACTTCGCAATTTCTTCCCCTTTTTTATTTTAAAGTAAGTTCTCAGTGTATTTCTATTGTTATTCTTTAAAATGAAGATAAATTCGTAAAATTTTAGATACTGTATTTCTGGTGATTTTTCATTGTCTCTTAAAATATGTAACCAAGAATAAAAGTGTACGATACACAGTGTGCTAGCAGTATGTTAGTAGGGGGGGGGGGGGGAGGACAAAGTATGTTTTGGTGCAATTTGATAGTTGGGGTTACCTAAATCCAGGAGCAAACCTATTGTTGGTTCACAGGCCGTTGACCTATTGTTCTGCTAAGACGATTATGATCCTCTGGGGATAATTTTTCCTTTTGATTGACAGGTCCTTAAGCTATTGTTCCCCCAATCCTCCCCCTCCAACTCCTCGTCCCCCATCCCTCAGGGAGTTCCCTTCGCTGATACAAGCACACTTTTGATATAAATTTGACTGACTAGTTAATTAAATAGATCAATTAATTAAATCTACCATCTGAAAAATCTGAACCTTCCCCCTCCCGGAAATTGGCGAGAAAATACACAGTTGATCGGTCATTTGGAGGGAAATCGATTGCAGTGTATGGAATATTGTTTAAGGGGACATTGTATGTCCTATGCTGCCAATGTTAAATTATCGAATTTTGTGACCAATTATCTTGGAAACTTTTTGAGACACCAATTTACAATTTCCCATAATTATTGGATGCACTTTTCTAGATACACTGAACTAGAATTATTACTAAAATTGTATTGTGGGGCATGTTATGTTTTTTTTTCAAACACTCAATTTTTTGACAGAATTTTGTAAATAAATGAACATAAAAAAACAACTCAGGATATTTTAATTATTCTAGTTCCATATTCGTTGAATCACACTTGGCATGCTGTGAAAATTTCATGTCTCTACCATCAGTACTTTTATAGAAAACGGGTCATTTATTGCAAAAAATGTAGTTCAGAGATATTGAGGTTTAAAACTTTTTTTATTGCAAATTCTTATACAGACTTACACTTCTGCTTCTTTTATGCACTAGAATTGCCCTGGCCCATAGTCTGTGTCTTCTTCAGTGTCACTACAGCCCAGCGCTTGCCTCCTCCTTTTCTTTCTTGCTTCTTTTGTCATTTGCTGAGCAGATAACTCTGCTTCACGTATACAAAGCTCATCCAGTTCCTGCAGTCCTATAGCTGTGCTCTGTCCAAATCTTACCCCTAACTTCTCCAGAACCTTAAATCTTTCGTAGTTCCCACCATTAAGTTATTACAGTATCAGACACTGCTAACTTTAGAGTCATAAGGCCAACAAATACATTTTTTGGCACACGGCACCACAAAATATTATTGAGGACTCATTCACATTCTGGGTCTTCCCATGCAAACACTTCTTTAGTGGGTCAGGATTTGCCATATCTCTGTAAATAGGTTTGATTGCCTCCATTACTGCAAAGGTAGAGAATATTTATGTATAAATTCATGCAGGGTGCCAGAAAATTCAGCTTACCTATATTTACACTAACTGTTTGGTGGAGGTGGACACAAAGCATGACATGGCTTTTCATTGGTTGATATTCGATGAAACAAAGGTCTCACATATTTGTTATCCGCAAATTTGCGTTTCTTGAAGTTACCTGTACGTTTAGTCATTTTATTTACATATAAAAGCAATAGAAGTTAGCAAACTGCTTATTGGCTTCTGTCTCGGGTTCTTCGGCCGATATTCATCTAATGATTTTTCTGACGTTTCGCCAGCACGAGTGGCTGGCATTGTCAAAGCTTCACCCTCCATTGCCGGTGGTGAAGCTTTGACAATGCCAGCCACTCGTGCTGGCGAAACGTCAGAAAAATCATTAGATGAACGTCAGCTGAAGAACCCGAGACAGAAGCCAATAAGCAGTTTGTCAACAAGTGGCCACGAAAGCCTTAACAGTTTTGTAATAGAAGTTAGCTTACTACAAAAATAGTCGATAATCACACTACCTTCAACGAAAACTAGTATCATAAACATAGGACTGATTTGTTTATTCGTAATGTCAACTTCTGAGACGTAGCAGTAGGCACAAAACAAAGCAATTCACAGCCTTCTAGACTGTGTAGTTCTCACGATATGACTGCTCAACTGTGGCAGTATATGCGTAGCCGCGAAATTTGACAGTCACACATCAACATTCAAAATATTATTTGAAGGTCTCACAATTGTCTGATATTGATGTATTATATATCAAAATGTTCAAGAAAGTCCAAAGTACACTATGGAGTAGAAAAAAGAAAACTGAAAGTGTCAAATTTCAGACCGAGCCAGGTGGCGCAGTGGTTAGCACACTGGACTCGCATTCGGGAGGACGACGGCTCAATCCCGCATCCGACCATCCTGATTTAGGTTTTCCGTGATTTCCCTAAATCGCTCCAGGCAAATGCCGGGATGGTTACTTCGAAAGGGCACGGCCGACTTCTTCCCCATCCTTCCCTAATCCGATGAGACCGATGACCTCGCAGTTTGGTCTCCTGCGCAAATAACCGAACTGTCAAATTTCAACGAATTTCGCATACAATGTCCACTTAAACAATTTAGACACTGTGTGGAATGCCGTTTATTTAAACAATTTATACGATACAAGGCACTGTTTGTAATATAGCTTATATACTTAGTTAAAGAATTTTTGGGAAATTGACTGCAGTGTATGGAATACTGTTTATTTAAACAATTTACAGGGTACAAGATGGTGTTCAAAATGTTCAAATGTGTGTGAAATCTTATGGGACTTAGTGCTACAGTCTGGAACCGCGCGACCGCTCCGGTCGCAGGTTCGAATCCTGCCTCGGGCATTGATGTGTGTGATGTCATTAGGTTAGTTAGGTTTAAGTAGTTCTAAGTTCTAGGGGACTGATGACCTCAGCAGTTAAGTCCCATAGTGCTCAGAGCTATTTGAACTTATGGGACTTAACTGCTAAGGTTATCAGTCCCTAAGCTTACACACTACTTAACCTAAAGTACCCTAAGGACAAACACACACATCCATGCCCGAGGGAGGACTCGAACATCTGCCGGGACCAGCCGCACAGTCCATGACTGCAGCGCCTCAGACTGCTCGGCTAGTCCCACACGGCCAAGATGGTGTATGGAATACAGTTTATTTAAAGAATTTGTCAGGAAATCGATCGCAGTATGGAACATTTAAACAACTGTGACACTTTTTTATTATGATCACTCTTGTAAGCACTGAGCAGGCTTAGTCTATATTTGCTTCCGAAGTCAGGGATGAAGTCAGACTCTTATTATTTACTGTCCTCACTTTTCGAAGCACACTGGTTCTAAGCACAAATGGGGAAATCAGAACAATGATATATCTAAAAGTTCATGACATATTTCGAAAATCACCATTACTTTCTGCACATGGACAAATTACCAGAATCTCAGTGCAATCTATGTTGTACAGATCGAGAAACATACAGTAGTTTCCTCCAAATGATCGGTTTAATTAATTAGTCAATCAAATTGATAACAAAAGTGTGCTTGTATCGGCAAGGGGAGTTCCCTGAGGGATGGGGAGGAGGAGTGGGATGGGGAGGAGGAGGAGGATTGGGGAAACAATAGGTTAAGAACCTGTCAATCAAAAGGAAGGATTATCCCCAGGGTGTTAAAACCAGTCAATCAAAAGGATAGAGTATCTCGAGAGGGTCATAGTCCTCTTAGCAGAACAACAGGTTAAGGACCTTTCAATCAAAGGAGAACAATAGGTCGTCCCCTGAATGTAGCAATCTGCACTAAAAAATTGCGCCAAAATGTACTTTGTCCCCTACTTTTGTTTGTTACATTTGATTTTTATCTGGTGTAGCACATCATTCATGGTGAAATTTACTACATTAACGAAATTATGGTTATTTCGTAACTAGACTCCTTTTCTTTCCCCCTCCCCCATTTTGCTTTTCATTAAAACTCTTCACTGTATTTCTGTTCTTATTCATTAAAATGAAGGGAAGTTCTTAAAATTTCAGATATGTTTGGTAATTTTGCACTGTCTTTTAAAACACATAGGCCTAAACAAGAATGAAAATATGTGATGCACAGCTGCTATCAATGTGTGTATAACATTTATTTTTATCTAATATTGTATAAAGCATCATTCATGCTGAAAGTTTCACACTTATGTAGTTATGGTAATTTAGTAACTTGGCTCCTTTTTGTTTCCACTTTTTTTTAACCTATAGTAAGAATCCTCGGTATATTTCTGTTCATTATAATGAAGGCAAATTTCTTAACGTCCCAAATATGTTTGGTAATTTTGCACCAACTTTTAAAATATTCTTAATAAATGTGTGAAGAACAAAGAAAATGTACAGTGCATGCTGTCCTATCAGTACGTTTATAACATTTCTTTGTCATTATGCTGAAATTTACTTCATTTACATGTTCTTTAAAGTCTGAATTTTTATTAATTTTTTATTTATTTATAAACTGAGAGATAGTTTTAGCTGTTTTAATATACTCATCTATGATGTACACACGTATCATGTGACTGTACGAAAATTTTTCTCCACACTATATCCTTGTTTTTTTATGCTTGTTTCACACAACGTTGACAAGCTGCACTTTCGGGTGTCAGGTACATGTTCAAAAAATGGTTCAAATGGCTCTGAGCACTATGGGACTTAACTTCTGAGGTCATCAGTCCCCTAGAACTTAGAACTACTTAAACCTAACCAACCTAAGGACATCTCACACATCCATGCCCGAGGCAGGATTCGAACCTGCGACGGTAGCGGTCGCGCGGTTCCAGACTGAAGCGCCTATAACCGCTTGGCCTGTCAGGTACATGTGAGTTCATAATATTTTATTGTTTCTTCTAGCCACGAGACAAGTGCATGTACTATCACACTCCTGTAAAATAATTATTGTTACTGCATTTTTGTTCCAATCTAGACCTGAAGATGATCTGCAGCACAGATTGAAATCGGTTGTCAATAAATAAAATGTTGTGATCCAGATGGTGTTTGTTTATTTATTCCTGAAGAGTGGTTACTCCCCACACTTCCCTCCTTTACCAAATTAACAAATACTTCACTGCTCAAGAAGCGTTCTACAAACCCATTCCTTATTTTACTCAAATTCCTTATTTTACTCAAATTCTGTAATGACGATTACACACGTCGAACTACCAATTGTTCGGCTTTTAGTTAGAGTGATGGCAGGACAGTATTTAAGATCATATTTATAAGAGAAATTAATATAATATTAATATTAATATTAACAATATAATACAATATAATATAATAATAATATTAAGTAATATTAATATTAATAATATTAAGATCAGTATTTAAGATCATATAATTAAGCCTTTCGTGTGTGCCCTACAAATCGAAATTTTGTGTTAAGTTATCGGCAAAAATAGCATTTTAGAGAAATTTCCAAATTAAAAGTGTGCAATGCAGCAACTAACATTTATTATTTAAAGGTACAAAATGTTACTTAAATTTATGGTTTAATACTGTAAATCAAAGACATTAAAAATATGAGTAAGGGATGAAATTATTATACAGGTATTCAAATCGATTTATTAACATCGTAATGAAGAAATGTTTTTTTTAAAAGAGAACAAAAATGATGTTTCATGTCTATACATATTTCAACTCTGAAAATAACGTGTTGTAATTGTAAGCAAAGATGTATGGTAGACAGCTATAACAAAAGGAATGTAACAACCATACCAATTTCATGCATATTTAATTCAAACACAATACTTCCACAAACAATAAGCCTGAAAATGAATATTTTGAAAAAATATTATCGATTAATTGGTTTGCGTGCATTTTGTACTAATGTCGTTACTTAAAATATCTCCATAACTTAGTGCATTTAAAGTACTACTTTACGTAATGGACGAAACCAGAATTTTCCTCTAAAACGCTCATGATACTCGCGTGACTTTGCTATGACGTCACGCATAATTATTTTATCTCTGGGACGCTATGGATCTTAAAAGAGCTTGCTCGCTTCGGGCAATTTTATTTTATTTTCGATTTATCTATCAGGTTCCGAGGGGCTATGCAGGCTAAAGTTACTTGGTCGAGAACCGAGTCAGTATATAGTTTCAAGAACGTTGATTAGGGAATTTATAAAGCAGTAAAGAATAAATGAAACACGAAAAAATTCTGAGATAGTGTGCGAGTGAGTAACATACTATGGAGAAAAATTCTCAACTACTGCGAGAAACTCCTGTACAGAACAGAAGGATTGTGTCTCAAGAAAACTTTCCAACTTAGAGTTGAATATTCTGGGTCTATCACTGTATTTTTGGTTCTGCTGCAAGTGTAATGAAAATGAAACCATCTGACTAAAAAACATTCGGAAGCGAAGATCGCATAAAATATTTCTTTATTTAAGACAACCAGTTTCGACACACTTGTCTGTCATCATCAGGTCTGTATCAAAGTGCATACTCATGGAGTACGTCTCATAACATGAGTTAAGATTTAATATTTGAGATAATAGCTTTAGTTTGGCATTATAGAAACCGGAAGTTGAACTGTACATTTACATACCTTAAAAATATTTTTGTTGTAAAACGTGTTCATTTTATGTTGAATCCTCACGCCAAGTTATCGAGTGGATAAAAACTACCACATTAGAAAAGGAATGTCATAATTAATAATTTAAATACGGAAAGCATCTTGTGTAACAGTCCATGCCCATATATATATATATATATATATATATATATATATATATATATATATATATATATATATGGTTCCGATATAAGAGCAATCTGGTGGTTGTAACACGCTATGCAAATGTCATCTTAGCAATACTACTTCTACTTGTCTTCTATACCTTATACGCCGTTTTAAAGTGGGTTTTCACTGTTTAAAATATGTCCAGCTTATGTGAACAGATGTGCTACTGTGTATTGTGTTTTTGTGATATAATAAGCATCTGTGAGCGATATATACGGAAAGCATCTTGTGTAATAGGCTATGCCCATATATATATATATATATATATATATATATATATATATATATATATATATATATATATATATATGGCGGCGGAGGTTCGAGTCCTCCCTCGGGCATGCGTGCGTGTGTTTGTCCTTGGTTGCAAACATGCAAGTAATAATCGGCTGCTGCCGCTAAATCGGAAACACGATACAGAGAGTGTAAATAGAAAAAGCACAAAACTCCCTGAATGCCAGAGCTGCGAGTATATCCACCACAGACCGTTGACGCAGTGTGGACTCGGTGCTCAGCACTGTGATAAACGACAAATCTGCGACAAGGCCCGCCTGGGTTGGGTCACGAACGTCGGACTCTGGCCGTCGCCACCGACTTTCTTCCTCGGATCCTCACCATCGACTTTGCATCGGCTTCTTGCCACGGTCTCTTCCCATAAACTCCCGTCACCGTGCTCCTTGAGCTCCAAAATTACTTTACGTAGATACCGCCAAAAACGTATGTTGACGAATAGCAGGAGGCAGTACATCTCCATGCCAATCCCATAAACAAATATCCCGGTTTCTCTCCCTCCTGCAGACGGGCAGAAGTCGCTCTTCCAGTAAAGTTACTTCCTACCAAAAACTTAGAGCTGCATCGTTACGTCTGATTTCCAATCAAAATGCTCCCTTGTTGCATACGCGGGGAATCACTCCATGTGAGAACCAAAAAGAAAACAGAAAAATATGCTGTCTATGTGGGCAACACACTGTCGGCCACCCCGCTGCGCAGGTCCAGGTTTTATTTGTGAAGGGAACTTTCACGAGATACGCAACTCTGAATCCAGGCGTAGGTCATTTCGACCCACAAATACTGAGAGAGTCTTCTGGCACAAAACGTCTGCGAAGATGTCTCCCTGGCGTTGGGCGCTACCCCTGTTACTGCTATGGACACTGGCCAGCTACCGGACAGTGGAGGCAAGCGTCCCCCACAGCCGACCGCGGGTGCCGTTCGGCCAAGCTGCTGCCTCTCTCTCCTTGCGTGAGGTCCGCATTGAGTGAAACAGCTCCACTGCTCTCGCCTGCTGTGTGGACGACCCGTCCTTCTGCGAATACCTGTCCGGCTGTCGCCCTCCGGAAACACCACACAGTAATGCGCTTACCTCTGCATGCAGCAGCAGCGAAACAGACCAAGGAAATAATAGTCAAACAAAGGAAGGATCCGTAACCTCCTGGTCAACCAGAGCAACTAAATTCCAACCCTCGAAGTGCACTGTCACTGTCAGATCAAACATACCTCGTCACAATATTGATAAGCTGACTCCATAATTACCATACTGAACCCTGATTTTACTTTCAAAACTTTTTCTTAAGAATTTACTTTATTTACTAGCGATTCATCAAGAACATTAACACATTTAATCACACTAAGTTAGCGTGGAAGTAGTTGCCAGGGAGTAACTGATGAAATCAAAATGAAATTGCTTTTAACAAATGGGAATTTTATTCCTAAAAGCTATTTTTTTTAAGAAACAGATTTAAAATTATAAGCAGAAAGCACCCTCTAAATATCAAAGTTACAATTTATTCAGAGGCAGAAAGAAACAAACTTCTGAGTGTATGAGCTTTCGGGCTGAGAACCTTACCGCTCCCTTTTGACACGGCCGTAGTCACGACCGCTCACAACAACCTCCGGAAGACTACACAGGTGCAAATCTGCAACACACCAGATTACCTTAAATTAAAGTTTTAACAATTCACACAAGCACGCAAACTATGCAACCCGTAGGAGGGATGGAAATGGTATAAAACACTAAAATTAAAAGATTAACTTGCCACCGAAGGTGCAAATTGATTTTAACTTCTAAGAAAAATCTTACAGTGGAAGGGTGGCAACTTTATATACTAAAATGACCATTTAAATAAAAGTCCATGAAATGCAATCTTATATAAAATTATACAAGGTTGGTTAAACATGCTCTGCAGTACACATATACCGTCTCTCAAGATGATAGGCAAGATAAAAACATATTTCAGGAATTACACTTCAAGCAATAAATTCGGTAACACACCGAATCCGACAAACATGGCACAGGCAGCTATTAACGTACGGCAGATTGATAGGGAGATTAGCGAACAACCCGAACCGCAGGTTGCTCTAACCAGCTCCTACTCCACAAGGGAAAAACGGACCACCTAATTCATAAATAACCACCTTCCCGCGGGTGGGTAAACGGAGAAGAATGGTGGGACGACCCCAAAACAAAGCGGCTGGTGACCTCACCAAGAAAACAAGTAGAATTTAACAAGTAAATGAAACAACGTATCACCAATCACTTAACTTCTAATAAACTGCGATTTCTGGCGAAGACCTGGCGCAGCACCCCCAAAACGCTCCCCCGAACCGTCTGCTGCCAGCCGCTTCAACGGACGCAGGAAGGCGCGCCGATCTCCCGTCTCACGGCGTCGAAGCTCGCACCGCCCAGACCAATGTCGTGGGTTGACTCCTGTTGCTCTCGTGTCGGCCGCGAAGCCACTACCTCTCGCTATACGGCGCGGCCGACTGGACTCACGTGGCGACCTCACACGCGCCGACGCTCAAGGCGGACAAGTCATCTTGTGTCTCAGTACGCTACCGACCAACCGATCGATCCAACCGCCAATGACTGTTGCCTGAGCAACTCGAGCAGACTGGCGGCCTAAAGCGCAGACTTAGATGCAGGAACTAAGCCCCTGACTGGGCGACCACTCGTTGAGTTCTCTCACTGCGCCACAAATTCGGACGAGAGACATAGCAAGCTGGGGACGAGATACTGACCGCAGACTGACTCCTGACCCCCGCAGACTGACTCCGACTGATTAACTGAATGACTCCGACTGACCGACCCTCTACTCATAGCTCATAGCGCCCCTTAAATGCACGTGAACAGACTACTATTCCCTTTCCCACCAGAGGGAGACACCAAAGCTGCGATTGTCACAGCGGCGCCACCACCAGAAACGGAGGGCGACTGCTTCACACTATGCGCTGCGGCGCGCTCTTCAAAACGGCAACTTTTACCACGGCTCACATACCAGGTGTAGAAGTATGAAACCGCAATTTCCCTATGGATGGCGCCAGTCGTCAGCGTAGGGCCCGTGAGACCGCGTCTGCAGCGCCATCTGCTTCCTGTAAGGGCTGACGACGAATGTCAACTCACAGTAAGCCAAGTTCCATACAAATGTATCTGTTTCAAACCCTAAACATGTGAGTTTTGTGCCTATGAACTACTATTTGTGGACAGGATTGGTTTTCTGTTACCATTTGAAGAAAACTGCTGCAGAATTGCATCGGTTACTTATCGAAGCTTTCGGCGTGTTTCGGCGTGTTGCCCAGGCCGTTTGAATCGCGCGCCACAGGCTACCCAGCCAATCACAAGCCGCGCAGCAGCGAGCGAGGCGGCTAAGTCCGCTTCAAGGTCACCCGCCTAGCGAGCAACCAAGACTCGCACGGCCACCAACTTATAAGTGAATATTGTTTTTAATTTAAAAAAAAAAAATCTTACGGGATAGATAAGGATGGTTCTCGGGTAGGACAAACTTTATTGTCTGTAATATAACATACAGTCACCATTTATCTTTATTTTACAATTTCCATTACCAACTTTAGCCCATATAAACAGATACTCATCGGCATTTAGTTTCTTCTTCCTTCTAGTACTCAACACAAATGGCATACTGGGAACAAGTGTACCATATGGAACTTTTGCTAAGAGTCCGTTGTCTCTGCTATACTCCATGTCTTCCATGTAAGAATATTTGCATCTGGGAAAGCTTCAAGGCCACCATAATCACAATGATTGCCCCATACTACAGCAAGTGTGAGCCATGTACTACCTCCAAACACGGCTTGTACATCACATGTAAAGTTCAAACGGAGTCCACGAAATACGTTTGGACCTCCAATTAATTGTTGTTTATTGAACTGTCCAGAAAGATCAATGTCTATCGCCTGCGCCGCCAGCTCTTGGGAAAACACGTTGTTCCGAGTGGTTCGAAAAATTCAAAAGTGGTGATTTTGACTTGAGAAACGCCGAGCAAGTGAGACCACCAAAAAGTTCGAAGACAAGGAATTGCAAGTCTTATTGGATGAAGATGATACTCAAACTCAAGAGGAACTCGCGGAACAATTGAATGTTTTCAGAAAGCCGTTTCTCTTCGGTTGACAGCTATGGGAAAGGTGCAGAAAGGGGTTCCTCATGAACCGAATGAAAGACAGCAACCAAATTGAAAGACCATGTGAAATGCTGTTCGCCAGATACAAAAGAAAGTCGTTTCTCCATTGAATAGTGACGTGATGAAAAGTGGATGTATTTTGAGAAATAAATCATGGACGAATCCAAGAAAATCATCGACATTCACTGCAAGACCAAATCGCTTTGGAAAGAGGACAATGGTCTGTGGTTGGTGGGGTCAGAAGGCTTTCGTCTATTATGAGCTGCTAAAACATGGTGAAAGCGTTAACACCTATCGCTACCAACAGCAAATGATCGATTTCAATCGACCATTACGTGAAAAACGATCGTAATATCGAAAAAAGCAACACAGTCATATTGCTCCACAATAACGCCCCCTTAATATACAGCAAACGAGTCAGGGAATGATCGAGGTGTTCTGTTGGGAAGTACTAGGTTCATAATGGTTCAAATGGCTCTGAGTACTATGGGACTCAACTTCTGAGGTCATTAGTCCCCTAGAACTTAGAACTAGTTAAACCTAACTAACCTAAGGACATCACACACATCCATGCCCGAGGCAGGATTCGAACCTACGACCGTAGCGGTCTCGCGGTTCCAGACTGCAGCGCCTAGAACCGCACGGCCACTTCGGCCGGCGGAAGTACTAGGGCATGCGGCTTATTTCCAGACTTGGCTCCGTCCGATTATCATCTGTTTGCATCACTGGGACACGCTCTCGCTGAAAAACGCTTTAACTCGTTTGAAAATGTACGAAAATGACTCGCTGACTGGTTCGCTTCAAAATAAATTATTTTGTTGCCGTGCTACTCATAGCCTTCCAGAGAGGTGGGAGAAACGCATAAATACCCATGGAGATTATTTTGAATAAAATATTGTTTATCAGTTTCAAACAACATACTTGTAAGCATTGCAACCAAATTCCGGTTTCATACTTCTACACCTCGTACTTACGAAAGGGGAGCGGTCCAAATGGACCTGCCGTCTTTCAAGCTCTACGTTGCTTTAGTCCATATCTGGAAAATAGGAACTGGTTTCAATCCGAGTGCGGGCATGTTAAGTAGGGGCTGCCATAGGTTCTGTTCAGGATCAGCTCCGTTGATTGATTGACTTGGTGGAAAAGACCAAACAGCGAGGTCATCGGTCTCATCAGATGAGGGAAGGATGGGGAAGGAAGTCGGCCGTGCCCTGTCAAAGGAACCATCCCGGCATCTGCCTGAAGCGATATAGGGAAATCACGGAAAACCTAAATCAGGATCATCGGTCTCCAGAATGAGAGTCCAGTGCGCTAACCACGGGTGCTCAAAACAGTCTGAAAAGCTTGTAAGGACGTTGCAGTGCAGGCTGCGATGAGAAATAATTGTTAGGAATATAATTCTATATGATGGGCTGTTTCCGAGTTAACTAACTTTGAAGCTAGCCAATCATGCCATCGAGCACGAATTCGAGAGGCCTGAAAGACACAATTAATTTCAGTTGCTCTCATAACGAAGATAATAGCGCACAAGACTGCTTGGCCTGTGGCTCGGGTTCGATCCTTACTACCGTCCAGTGTCCAATTTTTGTATCGCTCTCTTGTTCGGTTTTAGGGAATCAAACGAAGAACACGTTTGGCGACACTTTCTGGCGGGTTCCTTGAATCTGCATTCGCGAAGACTTGATAGGCCATTGATCCACCCAGCAATGGGACCTAGTCCCACCCTCCTTTTCAAAGTGTCCGGACACGAGAACGGGGACATTTGTGATTCTGGATTTTTTCTTTCGATTTCCAAATATTGAAAAGAAGCTCTTTGTTTTGGCACAATGGAACGGTAGTTGCGGAGTAAAACCAGTCAGATAGCACTAACAAAAAAAGTACTCACAGTTGGTGGCATTCGAACAGTAGCCCTTTTCATATCAGCATTGCCAATTGAACACTCCAATTTCCATTAATGTGATTCATTGATGTGAACTAATTTCGTCTTATTTTGCTTGTGAGAAAGCAACATTTCTCACATGTATTAGACAAATAAATCTATTTTTTACAGTGAAATGCCTTTCACTTCAACATTAATAACTCGTTTAGCCATTTAATTTTGCAATTCTGGTTTCATCTGTGGTACATTTCATATGATATACGTTGATTTATGCCGAAGTGCCAACTGAAGGTTCACAATTTAGCCAAAATTTAATTAATTAGCGCTGTAGAAATCCATTATGCACAGATTAATGTAGTGTTTCTAAGGGTGGCTCTGTATCGGAGGAAAACTCTGATTAAGAAGTAAATGTTTGGTAGATTCCACACTGTCCAACCACCGGCATTATGCAAGCTTTTGCCTCAATCTCTTAATTTTCCAACTCATGCAAAAGTATTGTGCGGTCTACACCATCAGGTACTTCGCTAGATCAAAGAAAATGCCTACTGTCCTTAAGCCATCCTTTAGCACTGCATTTTTTGTGAATACTTTGAATCCAAACTGAGGAACTCAGAGCAAATTATGTTCACTGAGATGTCCACTACTCACTATATGACACTTTTTCAGAAACTTTTGAAAATATTGGTAGCAAAAAATGGCTGATAACTATCTACATTATCTCGTTTTCCCTAAAGAGTATCTCAGTCCGTCAGGAAATTGATCTCACCTGAAAAGACAGATCGAACAGGTGACTGCGTACAGAATTAATGTATGGTGCACTCATAATATACCTACTTGAAATTTCAACATACACGTAGGAGTCTTGACTCTATAATGATTTAATAATTAGTTCAATTTCATCTGTGCTCGTTTCCTGTAGCTACATGTGATGTAGTTGACTCAGGACACGGGCTTTTAGGAGTTTTGTGTATTTACATGTACTGATAAAATTATGATATAACATGCAGACTGTTAACGAGAAGTGATTATGAAATATTTTGCACAACTCTGATGGATTACATAAGAGAGGTGTAATATTTTGAGCGCGCACATTAAGTTCTGATACCTCTTCGACAGCTGTCCATATAGCTTCTTAACGAATAAAGTTGACTGAAATGACTTGAGCTTCAACAGCTCAAGAATCCGCTTTTGGCTACAGACTGTGGTTTGTATGAAGTGACGTACGGATGAAATTACATTTCCGTGAAATCTAGCTCACTTAAAAAAAATCTGTTAAATATTCTCTAAAAATACTGGCGGTTTTTCCACTTGAAGAGGCAATTGTTTGACCGGGCACCACTAGGATTTTGATGAGAAGGAGCGGTACGTTTGGGAAGTGAGTGCTCGACAATTCGCATCAGTTGCGCACTGAAAAATTGTGACAAATAAGCTGATGTAAAATAGTTACCGGGGTTGGACAAAAATATGAAACGAGTGAAACCACGACACATTACCGTAATTAATAGGGTGTAGGAAACCAGTGGAATTCAAAACAGCTTCTAGTCGTCTTGGAATGCATAAATATAGGCCTTTCATAGTTTTCAAGGCAATCGTATAACATTCTTCCTACAAAAGAGTAGCAAAGGCAGGTAACGATGATGGATGTGGATAGTGATCACGCACCCTTCTCCTCAAAGTAGACCACAACGGTTCAATGATACTGAGATTTGGTGAGTGTGGTGGCCAAAGGAGCTGGCACAATTCGTCCTCGTGTTCACAAAACCAGTCCTGGACTACGTGAACTGTGTGAAAAGGGGCCCTACCGTCTCGGGACACGGCATCACGGCTGCGAAACAAATACACTGGTGTCCAAAATTAAAGCAACGAACCGCTATATCCCCGTCTTGTGTCTAATTCACGATATAATCATAGAAACTATCAACAGATGTCCGTCAACGGATAACCACATCAACGATGACGTCAGCTCACCTACCAAGCGTGATAGTTTTTGCCGGATGGTCCCACGTCCACAATCGCTATGTGTACAGTCACAGACGGTGCAGTATGGGACAAAGAAGGTGGAGGGCCATAGGAGGAATGGAAGCAGGACAGTCACAAACTGATGAGGCCCAATGGGTTAATGTAAATAACATTCAGATCAAACAATACAGTTCAGAAAAGACTAAGACCAGTCAGAAAAACCTCTGACAAATTCAACTCACTTGCAAGTCCTGTCAGGCCCAATACATAGGACAAATAAGCAGAAATTTCTGAACGAGGTACACAGAGCACATGAGAGCTCTAAAAAGTGACAGCACACATTCAACTTTCACAGAACACCTAATGAACAAAAACCATAACCCCACTAATATCGAAAACGATCTACATATTCCGAGCCGACCGGGGGCCGGGCTACGGTCGCAGGTTCGAATCCTGCCTCGGCCATGGGTGTGTGTGATGTCCTTATGTTAATTAGCTTTAAGTAGTTCTAAGTTCTAGGGGACTGATGACCTCAAAAGTTAAGTCCCATAGTGCTCAGAGCCATTTGAACCATTTTTACACATTCTGAGAAACAGCAACAGTCTATACCGACAATTAGCAATAGAAGAAAATTACGACATACAATAGGCTATAGTCGAAAGGAAAAATGTAATAAATGAAAACACAACACTTTGCAACAACACACTCTTTACCGCTCCGAGGGAACCGACCAAGAACACAGAACAGAAAGCACACTCACACAAAAGAACCACTTCCCCATCGCACACAGAGACATAAATAATGAACAGAAGTCGTCGCAATTCGCGCTACAGTTTTTCATAGCCTTTCTCGCCACATGCGATACACCTCTCGCGACACACGCGAACAGCAAGATGGCGTAATATTCTGGATCAGAAATAAAGTGCGAAAGTTTTGTTTTTCTGTGTATAAAAGCAGCCATATACCATGCAACGAACGTGAGTACACGAATAGCTAAGTAACATCTCAGTACACACCGAATAACTGGTTTCCACAACACTACCACAACCCCAAGTATATATTGCTGACATACACAGTTCACCTTTTAGTATTTTGTTTACTAACAGCCGCTCACAGGGTTGCAGGTGACATGATGTTCGCTATGTAAAAAATGGCAACAGAAAAAAAGAGCACAAAAAAGTCTCAAACAACGCCAATAATTGCTTAAAACATGCTGTAACATACAATAAATAAGGTAGTATGAAAGTATACATAGAAAGCTATATTTCAAAAGACGAATAGTAAACATGTAATAATGTTTTACTTGTTTGTATAACCGTGCTGTTTTCTGCCTGTTTTAGATTAAAAAACCCCACTGATGATGGTGATATTTGTCACCGAAACTAGTTTGGGATAATAGAGAAATAAACGAATAACAAGGTGTTTTGCATCAAGGCGGACTCAATTTCTCATATTACTGTTTTCCCCTGCAAACACGGACCAAATGGAAGAGTTCCAAAATAAAATCATTGTAAATCGTTATGTTGTTTCTTGGATGTGGCAACAATTTATAGAGACCGACACATTACCTCAAAGGCCAGGACAGGGCCGACCACGTGTGATATGAGAAAGGGAGGACCGTTATTTGGATATATGGGCAAGATAGTACCGCCTTAGCACTGCACGGCAACTGGCATCTGACCCGGCAGCATCCACTGGACGTGTAGTATCGAGGCAAACGTTGTCCAGAAGCTTCGGCAGAGTGGCCTTTATTGTTCAAAAAATGGTTCAAATGGCTCTGAGCGCTATGGGACTCAACTGCTGAGGTCATTAGTCCCCTAGAACTTAGAACTAGTTAAACCTAACTAACCTAAAGACATCACAAACATCCATGCCCGAGGCAGGATTCGAACCGGCGACCGTAGCGGTCTTGCGGTTCCAGACTGCAGCGCCTTTAACCGCACGGCCATTCTCCACAGGAGGGAATGTCTAGAGCGGTGTTGTCAACATGCCATCTGGACGTTCGAACAATGGGCCGATGTTCTTTTCACAGATGAGTCCCGATTTGGTCTGCAAAGTGATTCTCTACGCATTCGCATCTTGAGCGACCCAAACATTATAGAAAGTGACCGATATCGCGGAGCATCCCTAGTGTCGTGGGCAAGGATTATGTTCACTACATGAACACCTCTTCATGAAATTGTATCGTTGAATCAGCAAACTGCTGTCAGGTATAGTGACGAGATCTTGGGACCTCATATGCGGTTGCTGCGAAGTGGTGCCGACCCAGACTTCGTTTTGATGGACGATAATGCTCGACCTCGTAGAGGAAGAACGATTGATGTTTCTTTGGAAACAGTAGATACTGCACGCATGGCGTGGCTAGCTCGCTCTTCCGATTTGAATCCCAAAGAGCATGACTGGGGTGGACTAGGAAGACGCGTTGCATCACTTCAGCATCCGCCAACCACTCTCTATGACTTGAGAGCAGCTCTGCAGGAAGAATGGGCGTTATTGCCTCGACATGATATTTATGATATCATTCATAATATGCCCCGTCGTTGTAAGGCCTGTGTTGCTGCCACATGTGGTCACAGCCCATGCTGAGCACATCACCCAGTTGTCGGAATGAGTGTAGCAATTAGTTAAGTTGTAACAAACGAAGAACATTTTTGTCTACCATTATGCAAATTGCAATTGTTTACGTTCTTTGTTCTTTACATTAATTTTACTTTACTATCATCTGTTTATAGTGTTTTGCGACAAAATAAATACAACCTTGCAAAATTTTCGTTTGGTTCCTTAATTTTGGACACCAGTGTCTAATACTATGTGATGGACCTGATCACCCAACATGGTCACAAAATCCTTAGCAGTAATGTGACCTTACAGTCTAATCATGTGGCCGCGGAGTGTCCACGCGGTCTTAGGCGCCACGTCACGGATTGCGCGGCCCCTCCTGCCGGAGGTTCGAGTCCTCCGTCGGGCATGGGTGTGTGTTTTGTTCTTAGCAAAAGTTAGTTTACATTAGTTTAAGTAGTGTGTAAGTCTAGGGACCAATGACCACCGCAGTTTGGTCCCTTACGAATTCACATACATTTGAACTAATCATGTGGTCCATGGAATACCACTATACAGCGGCCCAAATCAGCACCGAACCCACGCCACAGTTCGCTCTTGGGATATAAACTCGGCCAGAGGTTAGAAACAGAGTGAAACAAGACTCACCCGATCAAATGACTTTTCCCATTGCTCCATGGTCCAGGTCTTATGGCATCGCCACGATGTTTTTCTATTAGTGATGAGTTTTTTTTGTAATTCTAGCTCAGCTAGTACAAAATGCGGAGTTACTTGACTGAGAAGTAGCAGCTCCGATCTCGTAAACTCACATTTGGCCAGTAGAGCAGTGTGCTCATCACATGCCCCTCCATATCCGCATCCAGTGACGCCTGTTGGCTGAGAATTACACGGCGGCCGGTCGGTACTCTTAGCTCCTCATGGCCTGTTAGGGCGGAGTTTAGTTTAGTTTTCGCTCAGCGCGCATTTCCGTTCTTAAGGAGTTCCCTTCGTCTTGTTTTGGTGCTGACAGGGTACGCGAGTGCGACATTGAGTTCTGCAGTGACTTTTGCAACTGTCGTCCTCTTATTTATCGACACAGTCCTCTCCAATGATCGTCTGTCACCATTACTCGACACATACATCCGTCTGCATTGTGACTTAAGGAATGATCTTTTTCTGCTCTTCCTGTATGCAGTTTAGATCCTCGATTTTATGTCGTCTCGTTGTCCCTGTAGAGCCGTACCTTTGGAAGCAAGGAAAGGCCGATATCCTCTTTCTATAACACAAATTGCACGCAAGTATTAATTGGGTTCTTTATTCGCAAGAACAGAAAATAACTGAACTCAAGATAGTCATTGTGGTACAAGCTCTTCCTTTCTAGTCCACGTTAGCCTCACTGCTGGCTGAAGTATAAGTCCGCTATGTCCACTACGCTGGTCACAATGTGTTGCCTGTCTCTTAGATAGAGGCTGAGCTAACTCTGCTACTGAGACTCCCACTGGCCTGCGATGAGTCACTCCATGACTGGCCTCACTGGGTGTGACAGACTGACACTCCAGTCTGCAGTGACGATCTAAATATTGGCGGCCGAGAGGACGTTTGCTGCAACCTCTTTGCCACATGGTGTGCCGGTGACGCCTTACGCCAGCACATCCCGCCCCCCTCCCTCCCTCCCCCCTCCTCGCAAATTACGTACCTTTGTCAGGTAGTGACGCTGAGGACGACAACAGGGAGAAAGGCAGGACGCTGGACATAGAGATAGGCTGGGAGCCACGACTGTGGAGGACGGTTTATCCTGACCGTACCCCGCCATCTGGCTTGCGAGGCAACAGAAGCATCCTCCGGAAAACTGCTGTCAGGGCATACGTCCAGACCTGAGGGCTTGTGCTGGGGGGGGGGGGGGAGGGGGGCGGGGGGGGGGGGGATGACGGCGACGGTTTTTAAATAGAGATGGGGCCCCTCCACGCCCGCACCAACGTGGTGACCAAACCAAGAGTTCTACTGTCACCTCCGTAAGCATGTTAGTTATCTAGTAAGTGGATCACAGGCTGCTGGGCTGTGATGTTATCCGTGCGTCTGGGTAAGACTAAGCATTAACACGGTTCATCAGGTGATAGTTAGTGGACGAAACGCGAGTGAGGGTAGCGATTTGAAGAGCAGAGGGAAAAAAGTGCCATGGCTGTGAGGCCGTAAATTTGGGAGAAGAAAGGCAGCAGAGTACGGGGCAAATGACATGTGCGAATTTGGTTCTGGTGGCGTGTTCAACGTGGGCGTCCATGCCCTGCCAAGTACAGTGCCGTCGCGCTAACTGTTTAATGTGAACAATTCTCCAATGTCCTTGGTGGAGCAATCACAACACATCCTTTTACAGTACTTTGGGAATAAGCACACGGGGTCGTCCACTGTCATTCTCAAACAAGACTCACACCTCTTCTACATCAACATCTACATGGAAACTCCGCAAATCACATTTAAGTGTCTGGCAGAGGGTTCATCGAACCACCTTCACAATTCTCTATTATTCCAATCTCGTATAGTGCGCGGAAAGAACAAACACCCATATCTTTCCGTAAGAGCTCTGATTTCCCTTATTTTTTCTTGGTGATCGTTTCTCCCTATGTAGGTCAGTGTCAACAAAATATTTTCGCATTTGGAGGAGAAAGTTGGTGATTGGAATTTCGTGAGAAGATTCCGTCGCAACGAAAAACGTCTTTCTTTTAATGATGTCCAGTCCAAATGCTGTATCATTTCTGTGACACTATCTCCCATATGTCGCGATAATACAAAACGTGCTGACCTTCTTTGAACTTTTCGATGTACTCCGTCTGTCCTACCTGGTAAGGATCCCACACCGCACAACAGTATTCTAAAAGAGGATGGACAGGCATGGTGTAGGCAGTCTCCTTAGTAGATCTGTTACATTTTCTAAAAGTGTCCTGCCAATAAAACGCAGTCTTTGGTTAGCCTTCCCCACAACATTTTCTATGTGTTCCTCCCAAATTAAGTTGTTCGTAACTGTAGTACCTAGGTATTTAGTTGAATGTACGGCTTTTAGATTTGACTGATTTATCGTGTACCAAGGATTAACAAATGCCTTTTAGCGCTCATGTGGATAACCTCACACTTTTCGTTATTTAGGGTCAACTGCCAATTTTCGCACTATTCAGTTATCTTTTCTAGATCGTTTTTAATTTGTTTTGATCTTCTGATGACTTTATTAGTCGAGAAACGACAGCGTCATCTGCAAACAACCTAAGACGACTGCTGAGATTGTCTCCAAAATCGTTTACATAGATTAGGAACAGCAAAGGGCCTATAACTCTACCTTGAACTGAAAGGCTTTGCCGACGAGCAAAGTATCGGCGCACAACTGAGTTCTGGATACTGTTTAGTGAACGAGGTCTAGAAGTGCGAATTTAATGCAAGAAAATCTTGAGCTCTGGGTCTGCTTCCGTGGCCTGCGCGATTTTTTTCCAGCAATTCAGAGTCCTGAGCATCGATTTGGCAACAAGATGCGGCAGATACATCAAAGTCAGAATCTTGACCAATCGGAAGGCGAGATAGGGCGTCTGCATTGCCATGCTTTGCTGTAGGTCCGTACATAATTTCGTACTGATACTGCGAAAGCAACAAAGCTAACGTTGCATTTTTTGAGCGGTGCATGTAGGAACCGACTTTGACAGATGAAACAAGGACTGCAAAGGCTAGTGATCTGTCACTAAATAGAACCTGCGATCATACAAATAGTGATAGAATTTCGTCACACCATACACAATAGCGAAGGCTTCTTTTTCAGCTTGAGAATAATTGCACTGAGTTTGAGTTAACAACTTTGAGGCAAAAGCAATACGTCTGTCTTGTGTACCAATTCTGTGAGAGAGCACAGCGCCGATTCTGTAGGATGAATCGTCAACTTGCAAATCTACTGGCTTGGCAGGGTCAAAATGCACTAAAAATCTGTCACTAAGCAAAGCATTTCTGAGTTTCTGAAATACGTCTTGACAGTCTTTAGTCCACAAAAAGCCACATTTTTGCGACGCAAGCAATGCAATGGAGCCGCGATCTGAACTGCATTTGGTATGAACCGAATGTTGTATGTCATCTTGCCTAGTACTGACTGCAGTTCAGACAAGTTGCAAGGAATACGCACGTCACGTATTGCAAGCAAATGAGATTGGAGGGTGTGTACACCTTGACTGCTTATCACGTGACCTAACTACTGTAGTTCATAGAATTGGAAGGAAAATCAGCATTGGCTGTATTTTGTTGTTTTATTGTCAGCAAAATCGATTTTCGGTCACTCCTCAGTGCTAGAAGTTAAAAATTTTCACATAGCGATCAGAGAGTATAAAACCGAAAATTACAACTACACCTGCGTGTGAACATAACAGTTGGTAGGAACATACCTGTAATATACAATTAAAATTGGTAAGCACTGGTATCAAGCTATAACCACAAGCTTAGAGCGATCACATAAACTGAGGCCGCTGTTTACATGCACCTGTACAGCAGACCTCGGTGTGACAGGGCTTGGGACGCCCTCTATCTTACATGTGTCACGTGAAGACTTAATATTATTGGTTTTGCAAGATATTAACACAAAATACCTCTTGTGTATTTGTGACTCATGAAGTAATTCACACTTAAAACGTACGTAAAACATGGCAGACGAAGGGGGAAGGAAACATTTAAAATACACTGGAGTACTGTTTTTTTAAAAAAACCAACTTACAAAACATAAAAACGATCGATAGTAAGTTGTCAGAGTGCAGGACAAGCCAAAAAGAAAAGGAAAAAGAATAATATATGAATAACATGAAATGAGGTATAACACAGTTTTTTAAAAAACGTAGTACCCACCATCTGGCGTGGGAAGTTAGAAGTACAACGTTCGTGATTTACGTAAACTGTTATGTTAAGACTAAGGAGTCAAATACGTAAATAGTAATAGTAGGAAAATGCCATTACGTAATAATTAAAATGCCGTGAAACACAATATTACTTACAAAAATGTTTTGACGGTGTAGACAAACAATTTTGTTATCATATTTAACCGACATGATGATGTACATCTCGTTTGTCCCTTTGGACAAGCTATCATTATTATAACAATGGTTATACGCTTCCGCATAAGCACTGGGTCAGAACCCATGCATACATGACAGTTTATGTGATCGCTCTAAGCTTGTGGTTATAGCTTGATACCAGTGCCTACCAATTTTAGTTGTATGTTACAGATATGTTCCTACCAACTGTTATGTTCACACGCAGGTGTAGTTGTGATTTTCGGTTTTATACTCTCTCATCGTTATGTGAAAATTTTTAACTTCTAGCACTGAGGAGTGACCGAAAATCGATTTTGCTGACAATAAAACAACAAAATACAGACAATGCTGATTTTCTTTCCAATTCTGTCCACTATTTGGCCGTGTTGCACACAACACACCATGGAGTCGCCAATCAATACTGTAGTTCAGTTTGAAAGAAGTCACACTTTTCGAGACAACACTTGAGTCCTGCTTCTGACTGTGGTGTCACCGGCAGACACCACACTTGCTAGGTGGTAGCCTTTAAATCGGCCGCGGTCAGTTAGTATACGTCGGACCCGCGTGTCGCCACTATCAGTGATTGCAGACCGAGCGCCGCCACACGGCAGGTCTAGAGAGACGTCCTAGCACTCGTCCCAGTTGTACAGCCGACTTTGCTAGCGATGGTTCACTGACAAATTACGCTCTCATTTGCCGAGACGATAGCATAGCCTTCAGCCACGTCATTTGCTACGACCTAGCAAGGCGCCATTGTCATTTGCTATTTATCTTGTGATGCATGTACCGTCAGACAGATGTTCACCAATTATGGATTAAAGTTAAGTATTCCAGAAGCTACGTACTATTTTTGCTACTATAAAGACCTTGTCATTTTCCAGACCTCACGCCAGCCTGCGTGAGCTTTAACGCGTGCCTTTCGTCTTCACCTCATAGTGGCTTGGCTGTCTTGCCAAGTCACAACACTGACAATGCTTGAAAACGAGTACGCAAATTTGCAACGTGTTCCTCTGGCGTACGACCTGAGACGACAATATTGGCAAGGTAGTTTGAACAAAATGGCACTTTAGCAGTCAGCTGTTCCAAGTAACGAGGAAAAATGGCGGGTACGGAAGCGCTGCCAGAGGGCAAACGCAAATACTTGTGCAGACCTAAGTGTGTATTTACAATGAATACTTTCTGTGATTCTTCCTCAAATGGAATTTGCAAGTAGACGTCATGCAAATTTATCTTAGAAAAGTAACGTCCTGCACCAAGCCTGTCCATGAGTTCCTCAGGACGAGGTAACAGATCTGTGGGTTGACTGTAGACTTGAAATCAACACAAATGCGGATGCAACCGGAAGGCTTAGGCAAAAAAACGAAAGGACTTGCCCACTGACTAGCTTGAGTGGAAGCAATCACACCATTATCTTGCAATTATTTCAACTCACTGGCTGCTTTGTCTCTTAAAGCAATTGGAACGGGGCAGGCCTAAAAATACTGAGGCTGTGCATTTTCTTACAATTTAACATGTGCTAAAAAGTACTTAGCTTTTCCCACTTCTGAAAATAGATCAGGAAATTCTTTAAGCAAGCTATCGACACTGTGTTTTGGTGCAAATCGTGGCAGGCAAGCTACACTGTCCAAGCACTGGAATTTCCTGTCCGTCGTAAGCAGTGAGGTGCTTGCTAGATTTAGAACGGCGTGGTGAGCCTAACTGTTTGTACGTGGCACGCTTCAGCAAATTTACTGAGGCACCTGTTCTCACTGAAAGTTCATACGTCGGCCAGTAATTCGTAACGAGACGAATAGTTTGTTAGAACGTCGTTGTACGGCACTAGTGCGAGAAGGAGGCACAGCCTTAATCTTACTTTTGTCAGAGCCTGTTGTAGGTTTGGGAAACACAATGTTCACTGCATGTGCACGAGTCTGTTTTTTTTTCTGAGAGCGGGCAAAATTGGCATTATTGTGCCGTTGCTAACAAACTGCTTGGACATGGCCTTCTTTTCCACACATGTAACACGTTGCGTGACGTGATGGGCAATCCTGTCTTTTATGGCGAGCAAAACATCTAGGGCAAGACTTCACTAAGTTCACAGGTCTGCTTACATGTCTACATGGCTGTCCGCGCGGCTGTGTATGCGCTCGTCGTTGAGGCTGCTTGGGGCGGTCACGAGCAAGGGGCGACTCAACCCGACAAATTGGGGCCTGGTCAAACTTATCAGTCGCTATTGCACCCGAATCATATTGCTCTAAGATTTGCAATACACGAGGAAGTGATGGATTACAGTACTTTAGGATCTGTTTCCGTATTCTACTTTCTTGGACACTGAATGTTATTGCATCACTAATCATTAAGTCACTGTGAAAGTTGCCACAACTGCAGTTAAATTTACACTTCCTAGTCATGCCCGTTAATCCTGTGTACTACTGACGGTATGCCTGAACCGGCTTTTTCTGCAAACGAGAAAACAGGCATCTGGCTGCAGCTACTTGAACTTGCTGGTTATGGTCCTTGGTTAATGCAGCGACTACTTCGTCATAACTGAGTACGTCGGGAGACGCAGTTGGGAATAGTTTTTGTATTAACCTGAACACTGGGGACTCCACAACCAAAAGAAAGTGTGATATCACATAGAATGAGAATGTCATGAAACGTGGACGATAAACAGTTTAGGTAAAAAGAGGATAGAAGCTTTCGAAATGTAGTGCCACAGAAGAATGCTGAAGATCAAATGTCTCGATCAGGTGACTAATGAGGAAGTACAGAATATGTGGTGTCACCGCCAGACACCACACTTGCTAGGTGGTAGCCTTTAAATCGGCCGCGGTCCGTTAGTATACGTCGGACCCGCGTGTCGCCACTATCAGTGATTGCAGACCGAGCGCCGCCACACGGCAGATGTAGTGTAGAGAGCATCCCTAGCACTTTGCTAGCGATGGTTCACTGACTAAATACGCTCTCATTTGCAGAGACGACAGTTTAGCGTAGCCTTCAGCTACGTCATTTGCTACGACCTAGCAAGGCGCCATATTCAGTTACTATTAATATTGATATTGTGAATCATGTGCCTTCAAGAGCGACGTTCATCATTAATGGATTAAAGTTAAGTATCAAACCAGCTACCTGAGCTTTCTGAATTCTAATTCCTTGTCATGTTCCAGACCTCACGTCAGTACAGTTCTTCCCTCCTCACGCCAGCCTGCGTGAGCTAAAACGCGTGCATTTCGGCCTCCTCTAGTAACACGGTGTTGGCTCTTCTGCCAACACAACAGAAAGTATTGTAGCTTCACAGTACCTTGAACTCAATGAAGTTCGTAATTGAACTTCGTAATGTACTCGAAACTGTGTAAGATATTCGAGCTATTCTTCGGGGTCGTTAAATTGCCGTAACGGTGGTATGCTGGTCGGCGGCACTTGGGCTAGTCGATCGGCCTGTTGGGTGTCCGTCGTACGCAGGTTGTTTAGCCAGACGTTGTTGTACCGTCGCAAAAAGCAGCAGTTTGTTTGTTCTGAAACTGAAAGCTTGTGTTAGACACATCACAATGGCCATCTGCAGAGGAGGCGCGGGGGCAGGGGGTGGAGGGGGCGGAGTAGCCATGTTTTACACGAATACATTATAGCAAAAACAAGCAAGGCCTCTGAAAAGAGAAATTTGATTATCTGTGCGTCACTCCTACTGGAATACATGCAAGAACACAACAAAAAATTAGCAAACACTTGAATACGATCGCTCCTGCAATCTGAAACACAAGACAGGCAAGCAAAATCTTCACTAAACTATTCTCATCGTCATCTTTTATGTCGTTTCGTTGTCTCTGTACCATGGGAAGCAAGGAAAGGATGTTTATTGGTGGCCAGTATCCTCTTTCTATAACAAAAACTGCACGCAAGTATTAGCTGGGTTCTTTATTCATAAGATTAGAAAATTACGTAACTCAAGATAGCCACTGTCTTACAAGCTCTTCCGTTCTAGTCCACATTAGCCTCACTGCTGGCTGAAGTACAATTCCGCTATGTACACTACGCTGGTCTCTGAGCTAGAGGCTGAGCTAACTCTGCTACTGTGACTCGCACTGGGCTGGGACTGAAGTCTCGACTAGTTAGTTGACTCACTCGATGACAGACTGGCCTCACTGGCCGTGACTGACTGGCCCTCTGGTCAGCAGCAGCGATCCAAATACTGGCGGCTGAGAGGGTGTTGGCGGCACGTTTCCTGCGAGTATGTCGGTGGCCTTTATCGATCTTCTCGCAACCTCTATGTCACATGATGTGCTGGTGGCACCTTACGCCAGCACACTCAATATGGTGGTTCTTGAAACACCGTGATGGAAGCACCTATAAATGAACACCAACAATTTGCCCACATTTTGAAAGATTACCGTCAAACCTCCTTGCCTAGGGACGCCAGATGAAAGTCGATGTCGTCAAGCCCTGAATGAAAATTGCGCAACGGATAACTGGGGAGGGGAGCTTGAGAGCGCTACCTGGAGAGCGTGCCCTTCTGTACGATACTAGCCAAGGGGCTGGAGGGCTAACACGCTGATGTGTGGGTCCCTTACTCTATATCTTTTATTTTAAATGAATTCCTTTAACGTGACTCCTATGTGATTTTTAAGGTATGTTGAAGATTGATGATAATTGATTACCTATTTATTTTAAACATTATCACTCGACTTTACAGCGATTGCAGCAATTGTTCCAGTTTACAAAATGGTTCAAATGGCTCTGAGCACTATGGGACTCAACTGCTGAGGTCATTAGTCCCCTAGAACTTAGAACTAGTTAAACCTAACTAACCTAAGGACAACACAACCTAAGGACAACTAACCTAAGGACAACACAACCTGAGACCGTAGCGGTCTTGCGGTTCCAGACTGCAGCGCCTTTAACCGCACGGCCACTTCGGCCGGCTCCAGTTTACAAATATTACAATTTATATCTTGGGTATATTATATACTAATCTGCACGCACATTTCTACGGACAAGACGGAATTGCGTTGGCCAAATGTATACCACCAAAGTCTCCCAATATTTTACATAGGACATCCACTATGTGAGAAGGATAACGGGCAAACTGGGGACTAGATACATTAACACAGGGGGTCAAATTTCCGAAATTAAACGAGAACATTCATTTCCTTACACAATCCAAAGCTGGAAATAAAAGAATTAGTACAAATACTCAAATACCTCTCTTCCATGCGTAAACATTGAGACAGATGCACTGAGGGCACGTCTGTTCACTTACCCGTCTTCTGTAACACTCCCCGAATAGTACCCAGAGGTCTTCCTGGGCCCCAGTGGAGGGGATGGTCGAACCACTTTGCCGTGACCAACCTCTCCACCCCAAATCTTGTGACAATGGAACGTCTTTGACTTTTACCTGCCTGTGCTGTCTCTCTGATCCCCTACCCAGGAGTAAGTTTGGCACTACTATACTACAGAACTACTTCCCAACTAAGATTTGGCCACGCTTTACGGAAAGGTGTGAGGAGGATAAGGAAAGTTCATGTGCAGATTCACATTCACGTACCAGAAATGCATAATACACGACACATATAAATATGTATTATGAAGCCTGACACATTTCTTTCCACCCGTCCACATGCGTTCTGTTGCACCTGCGGCCAGCCGCGTTGTGCAATAAAATTGGCGGTGGAGCCGCCTCTGTTTGTATTTCCCCGTGCGAGCGAGCAGCGAAATCTGCTGCTTATAGAGCGGAAACTACTGTACCGTTTCAATTTGAACTGACTTAGCTCCAACATAATGCTCTCACAATTACACAGAACACATTACATATCAGGATCATATCAGGTGGGCATCTCGGTTTTTTTCCTACACGTAAAATGAGAAATGCCAGTATTCAAGGAAAAAAATGGGTTTTATTCCCAAGAACTACCAATAAGGGATACAATATTCTTGAAAACTGGCTACAGGTGCACAGTGAACTGCACATGGTATGGAGCGAGCATTTCACCCTCAATAGGAAGGACTGGTGGACACATCCAGAGGGTAAGGAAGCTGGCATGCAAGAGGGCGACCCACTGTTGGGACTCCTGCCTCTTCGACCCTCTTGTGTACCTCTCATGATGACATCTGATTCTCCCATTGGTGGATTTGTGGCAGAAAGTTGGCGTCTCTCACTGAGCAATACTGTGGTAGCATCCCTGGCACAGGGTAGTAGCTTGGGATCCTTTCACAACTAGTGTGGAGTAGTTTACATAACTCCTCACGTCACTGCCTAAGGCTAAGTTAAAATGATGAAAATAGAATACAATAAAAATCTTTACCATTTTTACCTGTAACCATGTACCCAAGAAAAAGCCTAGAGAAGAGATGCACATGGGTTGCACTTCTGTCACATTGAATGATTCTCTTGAATCATCATTGGTTCCATTCTTGCAGGATCTTTTTCTGGCCACAGCAATGTCGGAGATTTGATGTTTTACTGGCTTCCTGTTATTCACGGTACACTATTGAAATGGTCATACGGGAAAACCCCCACTTCATTGCTACATCGAAGATGCTGTGTCCCATAACTCGTGTGCCAACTATAGCACAATGTTCAAACTCACTTAAGTCTTGATAACTTGCCATTGTAGGAGCAGTAACTGATCTAACAATTGCACCAGACACTTATTGTCTTATATAGGCGTTGCTGACAGCAGCACTGTATTCTGCCTGTTTATATATCTCTTGAATACGCATCCCTGTACCAATTTCTTGGGCGCTTCAGTGTATATTTATTATTCTTGGTACTTGGTGGAAATGGGCCACATATATCCAGGACCACAATTAGAAATAGTTTCGATGCTTCTGGTAATGTCTGCAAAGGAACTTCAGTCCTTGGTGGAGGCGCTCTTTTTGCGCAAGGCAGACAATTTTATATATACGAGGTGCATTCAAGTTCTAAGGCCTCCGATTTTTTTTCTCCAGACTGGAAAGAGATAGAAACATGCACATTGTTTTAAAATAAGGCTGCGTTCATTGTCAATACGTCCCAGAGATGGCAGCACTGTACGGTAGATGGAATTTTACCGCCAGCGCCAAGAATGAGAACTGTTTTAAATACTTAAAATGGCGACGTTTTCTTTACTTGAACAGCGTGCAATCATTCGTTTTCTGAATTTGCGTGGTGTGAAACCAATTGAAATTCATCGACAGTTGAAGGAGACATGTGGTGATTGAGTTATGGATGTGTCGAAAGTGCGTTCATGGGTGCGACAGTTTAATGAAGGCAGAACATCGTGTGACAACAAACCGAAACAACCTCGGGCTCGCACAAGCCGGTCTGACGACATGATCAAGAAAGTGGAGAGAATTGTTTTGGGGGATCGCCGAATGACTGTTGAACAGATCGCCTCCAGAGTTGGCATTTCTGTGGGTTCTGTGCACACAATCCTGCATGATGACCTGAAAATGCGAAAAGTGTCATCCAGGTGGGTACCACGAATGCTGACGGACGACCACATGGCTGCCCGTGTGGCATGTTGCCAAGCAATGTTGACGCGCAACGACAGCATGAATGGGACTTTCTGTTCTTCGGTTGTGACAATGGATGAGACGTGGATGCCATTTTTCAATCCAGAAACAAAGCGCCAGTCAGCTCAATTGAAGCACACAGATTCACCGCCACCAAAAAAATTTCGGGTAACCGCCAGTGCTGAAAAAATGATGGTGTCCATGTTCTGGGACAGCGAGGGCGTAATCCTTACCCATTGAGTTCCAAAGGGTACTACGGTAACAGGTGCATCCTACGAAAATGTTTTGAAGAACAAATTCCTTCCTGCACTGCAACAAAAACTTCCGGGAAGGACTGTGCGTGTGCTGTTTCACCAAGACAATGCACCCGCACATCGAGCTAACGTTACGCAAAAGTTTCTTCGTGATAACAACTTTGAAGTGATTCCTCATGCTCCCTACTCACCTGACCTCGCTCCTAGTGACTTTTGGCTTTTTCCAACAATGAAAGACACTCTCCGTGGCCACACATTCACCAGCCGTGCTGCTATTGCGTCAGCGATTTTCCAGTGGTCAAAACAGACTCCTAAAGAAACCTTCGCCGCTGCCATGGAACATGGCGTCAGCGTTGTGAAAAATGTGTACGTCTGCAGGGCGATTATGTCGAGAAGTAACGCCAGTTTCATCGATTTCGGGTGAGTAGTTAACTAGAAAAAAAATCGGAGGCCTTAGAACTTGAATGCACCTCGTACTTCCTAACGTCAGTTTGCCGACCTCTCCACCAGTAATTTGAGGCTATTCTCGCATTCATGGGTTATCAGCCATTATGGCAGCCATGCAAACTGACACGACACTGTGCTATTATTCGTTGTTGCAGTTATTTGGGTATTACTACTCCGTTACCCATTGCGGTCTTGCGTATAGTATACCATCTTCTGTAACAAAATCAGATAGTAATGTATACCGGTGGCATTCAACATCTCTCTCTTGTGATTCTTTCAATTCCTCTATGGAAACATCATCTGTTTGCGCAACTCTAACCTTTCTGCTTGGGCCATCAGCATTGCTGTGCAGGCAGCCAGGCTTATGCCAAACTGCGTAATGTTACTCTGACAATTTTAATGCCCATCTAGTCAAGCGACAACTGGGGTCTTTTAAACTTAACATCCAAACTACAGCACCGTGGTCCCTAACCACAGTAAACTGATGTCCAACAAGAAACACTTAAAGTAGTTTACTACAAATATGAGAGCTAGCAACTCCTTCTTGGTAGTCCTGTAATTAATTTCTGCTGAATTCATTTGTCTGGAGGTGTAACCAATTGCTTTTTCTTCGCCATTATATTCCCGACTTTAAACAGTCCGACAGCGTAACTGGATGTGTCTGTCAAAAGAATAAAATATTTTTCAGAATCTGGATATATTGGTAAAGGTGGACTAGTCAAAATTTATTTAATTTTCCTCACTGTAGCTTCGCATCTGTCCGTTCAAATACTGCGTCTTTTTTTTGTAACTTTGTAAAGGCTTTTCTACTGTAGCATAATCCTGCACAAAACTCCTATAATAGTTGGCTAAACCTAGGAAGGATTGTAATTCTCTAACATTTCTTGGGGCTGGAAAATTATCCACTGCTTCAGTTGGCCTAGGACCTGGCTTAACTCCATCTGAACTAATGATGTACCCCAAGTATTGAAACTATGACTGTGCAAAGGAACGTTTTTCTACTTTTAAATTCAAGTGTGCACTTTGTAATCTAGACAATACATTTCTTAATGTTTTAGCATGCTCCTCTATTGTTTTTGCAAAAAGTCGGAAAATCTTTGAAAAGTGACAGGCCCATTTCTTAGACCAAAAGGCATCCATAATAATTCATACAATCCATACCACAAAAGCAGTTTTAGATCTGTTTTGTAGTGCAGTCGGAATCTGATGATATCCAGAAGTCATGTCCAGGGTGGTAAAGTACTTGCAGTTTCTTACCCTGTCTAAGGTCTCGTCGATACATGGCAGAGGGTAAGCGTCTGGTCTGGTAACCTTGTTTACCGCTCTCTTATCGACACACAGACGATAGGTTTTCTCCCATTGATTGATTTTTTTGGACTCGCCCAAGGGTTTGCAGAGGGTTGAATTATCCCTGTAGTCAACTGCTGTTGAATGTATCTTCAACAATAGATTGTAGCTGATGGGGTAAACGATACACCTTCTGCGCTATTGGTCTAGCGTCTCCTGTCGGAATTTCGTGTTTGAGGTCAGTTGCTGGAAAGTATTGCATTTCCTCGAATAAGCATGCATGTTCCTCCAAAATTTGATACAAAAGATTTTGCTCTGACTCCGGCAAATGTGTCAACTTCTCTTTCAACTGATTTCTTATCGAAGCTGCTAATGCACAAAGCTTCCTCGCAGGTAACTGCTTACGTCTTTTCTCTTGACGCTGTTTTTGGTTTGAAACTTCTATTTGCATAACTTCTTTGTCATTGGCTAGTATTATGCCACATGGGATTTCTACATCCCGTTGACCAAAATTGTCAACACACACTGGTATTTGAAACCAGTTCCCTTTCACTTTGGTTCTACTTAGACCTCTCTTTAGTTGGATTTGTAGCCTGTCGACCAAGTTGGGCGAGCAGATCGACCAGAAAGTCCGATCTCGGTGGTCTTTGACTTCAATCCAGATAACTTTTCCCGTTCCACCGCTAATTTTTACAGGTGTGATAGTATTTAACACCCATTTACGCAGTTCAGTTGGAGTCTGTGAGGTAGGCCTCCCTTCACAGGTTCCTCGCGAATGAAACACGCGCTCACTGTACGCCCAGCAGTGTGTATCACTGAATAGAACAGTGTGCGTCCCATAATCTATCACAGCCTGATAGCGTGTTAGGAAATCGTTCCCCAGGATGATGTCAAAATCCCATCTGCACTCCCTCACTACTTCCATTTCAAAGACATATTTTTTTCCCTTCAATATGGAGGTCTGTTGTACAAGTGCCTGCAGGTATAACCATTCCTCTCCAGGTCCACTTACAATGTAGGGTGGCGGTTTTAGAACATGCTTGTCATTATTAGAAAGAAAAAGAACACTAATCTGAGCTTCAGTATCTACAAGAATTTAGACAGTCTTCCCTCTGAGCTTCCCCTCTAAAACTAAATTTGCCACTTCACTGGGTTCTCCCCTTTTTATAGGGTTCATTTGTTTCACTGGGAGCGATGGTGGGTGGCAGAACCAGCCCCACACTTGTTTCCTCGTGGAGTAGTACTCCTTTTTTATTGATTATTATTTTTGTTGCCTGCTGGCACGTTCCTCTTGGGGAAATGTTGCTATTTATTTTTGCGGATAACGATCCTGTTCGTGCCCGACAGTATGGCATTTCTTACAACAGGCAGCCCAGCAGCACTTGGCTGTATTGTTAGGCTTCCTATATCTCCGGCATTTCGAGTCATTAATGAACGTGTGTCACGCTTCGCTGGCACTCGCGGGGGCGGATACAAATCTTCGCGCTTCCTCGCATACTAGAGCAAGCCTGACTGCTTCAAGCAAGGAGGTGGTGAAGGCTACTTTTACCTCACTCCCTATATGTGGATTGATTCTGCGTATGAATACATCGATTGTTCTTCCGCCTCTTCAATTAACATCCCTTCCTAGAGTGTATGTGCAGCAAGATGCTGTGCTAATTGTGAGCGCAAATGCTTCAAAATCCTCCCCACTTTTCTGTCTATGGGTGGACAACCGATCGTGGTAATAGCTAACCCCACGCTTGTCAGAGTAGCGCTCAGCAACCTCTTCGCCCAGAATTCAAAAGTACGTGCTTCCCGCAACGCGTCCACTGATACAACATGAGTTCCCGAGTTATCGAATTAAGCCGCTCCTGTAACACTATTTTTTCAAGTGAGAGGGTCTTTAGTTGCTGTTGCAGTAACGATCAGGTTCGTTCGGGGCCGTAGTTACAGCATTGGGAGCCGATTCGGTCCTCTCCGCTGGTTGGCGAGGACGTAAATCGGGCATGGTTACAAAACTGGGACTGAGACCGAACAGATGTACACAAAAAAAATCTCGCTCTATTCTTGGCGATGGGAAGATCCCTCGGCGCAAGTTCGCCGGAGTTTTAACTACCAGAATGCATTGCAGCGACACTTACATCACATGGGGGCGGAGGCGGCGGCATCGATATGTGCGTAGGGGGCGACGAAGGAGGCGGGGGCGAAAGCGGCGGCGCCGGGGGCCGCGGCAAGAGGCGGCTGCCCCGTTACAGCACACAGCGGCGGGGCACGATGCGGTATGCCCCGCGGCGACTCTTCTACTGTCGGCCTGGTGTGGGACGCGATGTAGCGGCATAGTGCGCTCGCATGCTTGATTGGACCCTCACGGCCAAACATGTTGTGCGTGCCCGGGGTGCGTTTAGCGCAAAGAGTGCAAACAGGTAAGCGGTCCGCGGCGGCAAACTGCTAGGTGTCACTATGGTTGCCGGCACGTAGGATCGGCAGGAAAATATTGATTCGGATCGAACAGTGGGAAAGACTTCACTCTCAGACACCAGTTTGTACATGTCAGGTGAGCATCCAGGGTGTTTTACCTACATGTAAAATGAGAAATGCCAGGATTCAGAAAAAAATGATCTTATTCCCAAGAACTACCACTAAGGGATACAATGTTCATGGAAACTGTCTATTATCACAGAGTGAACCGCACATGGTACGAAAAGAGCATTTCACCCTCAATAGGAAGGACTGGTGGACACGTCCGAAGGGTAAGGAAGCTGGCAGGCAAGAGAGCGACCCGCTGTTGCGGCCGCTACCTTGCCGACCCTCTTGCGTACCTCACGTGATGGCACCCGGTCCTTCCATTGGCGAGTTTGTGGCAGAAACATGGTGTCGCTCCCTCAGCAGTACTGCGGTGGGGTCCCTAGCTCTGTGTAACAGCGTCAGAACCAGCCACAAGTACTGTGGAGTAGTTTACGTAACTGCTCACGTCGCTGCCTGAGGCTAAGTAAAATGATGAAAGGAGAATACAATAAAAATTGTTAGCCTTATTACCCGTTACCGTGCACGACACTGTGCTGACCACGACTGACACACTTGCAGCTCATAGAGGACTTTGCACAGGTGCCGCATGTGGTCAGATACAAGAGCGCAGTCAGCAGGCTTGGCGAGAATCTGCATTTATGTTGAAGCATGCGTTTCTCAAGATGTTTCCCTATTCTTCTCCATCCTCTTTACGCCTACGTCTTTTTCGCTTATAAGATCGCCCACATCGCAGTACTGATACAGACATTTTTATTTAAAATTTTTATGGTTCCGAGCTGTGGCTGCAGTCTATATGGGCTACGAGTGATGCAGCTCAGGGTGGCGGTAGAATGTTTTAAGAGTTTTCGGAAATTGCACGAACGGGGCGATGCAAGTGCGCCATCGGTGTGAAGCCTCGCGACTACACAGCCTGCCGCAGAGTGGGCACTGATGAATATTTCAAAAAAAATGGCTCTGAGCACTATGGGACTCAACTGCTGAGGTCATTAGTCCCCTAGAACTTAGAACTAGTTAAACCTAACTAACCTAAGGACATCACAAACATCCATGCCCGAGGCAGGATTCGAACCTGCGACCGTAGCGGTCTCGCGGTTCCAGACTGCAGCGCCTTTAACCGCACGGCCACTTCGACCGGCGATGAATATTTCACCACGCGAAAGATGTACGCTACACTAGCTTATGCCGCTCATCATCGGAGAGTGTCTCTCAACACAGCAAAAGTCTCTCTCTCTCCCTCTCGCCCCAACACACACACACACACACACACACACACACACACATACACACACGCACAGAATACCCACACACACTCACACATGTACGCTATCTAATTTGATTTTATTTATCCTATGATGATACAGAGCTTGGATCAAATGCATAATTTTAAGAGTATACAGTGTAATAAATGACAAGCAAAATACGTGTACAGAATCAAATGTTCAAAGTATTATGCTAAATTATCTACACATTACACAAGTTCTTAGATTTCTAAGTCCAACCTGTTGATCCAGTTGAGCCCTTCAGGTGATGCATGGTGGATGTCATTTATTGATCCCCCAAAGGATGGTTTCAGGCATTCACCAACAATGTGATTAATTGTTTGCAGGGTAGATCCACAGTCACACTCTGCAGATGTTGCCCAGCCCTATTTGTGCTTTAGATATCCGCAGTTCCCTTGTCCTGTTCGGATGCTGTTGATGGTTCTCCACTGGCGTCTGGTGAGTGTGAAACCTGGAACTCGCATGGAAGGCTGAGATTGTTCCCACTGACTTCTCCATACTTCGTTGATGTTAAAGTCGGAGGCTTCAAGATGTCATATAGTTTGCTAAGGTGGTTTTCTTGACTTCAGAATGGCTCTGAGCACTATGGGACTTAGCTTCTGAGGTCATTAGTCCCCTAGAACTTAGAACCACTTAAACCTAACTAACCTACGGACACGACACACATCCATGCCCGAGGCAGCATTCGAACCTGCGACTGTAGCGGTCGCACGGTTCCAGAGTGTAGCGCCTAGAACCGCTCGGCCACCCCGGCCGGCTTTCTTGACGCTAATGACACTAATGTTCTGCTACCAATATATCGTTGTGTACAGGTAGTTGGGGGTTCTTCTGAATGTTTCTCCAGGTCTTCAGGAGAGCATCTGATCTTCTTAGAGCTGGAGGTTGGATGTTACTTAAAACTGGCAGCTATGCAGTTTGAGTGCTACGTATTCAGCCTGTGATAAGTCGCATTGACTGGTTGAGTTGCGCATCTATTTTGCTACAGTGAGCACTGTTCATCCAAGTTGGACTACAGTATTCAACGACAGAGTATGATAGTGCCAAAGCAGTTGATCTTAGAGTTTGAGCGCTTCAACCCCAGGAGGTACCACCAAGCTTCTGAATGATATTATTACGGGTCTTCACAATCTACGCTTTCTAATCAATAGTATCCAGACTCTCATATAAAATAAGAAATTCACCACGAGATGTCAAAAGAGGCGGACTCGCGGATATAAAAAGAGAAGTGGAGATGTGTGTTATCAGCAGAGAAACAGTAACAGCAGAATTGGTCGGTCAGGAGAGGTCAGTAATTTCCACGTGGACTAGTCACTGAATGTCAGGGATATTTCAACTTTTCTACAGCTGCCAAAGTCGTCTATTCGTGATGTGATTCTAAAGTGGAAACGCGAAGGAACAACCACAGCTAGCTCGAGGCCAGTCAACTGTCGTGTACTGACTGACAAGGACTGTGATGCATTGTGAAGGATGTCGCAAAAAGTCGCACGAATTCAGCAGAAGGAATCCGTCGTGCGTTTCAAAGTGTTGCCAGCCAGCTGCTGTGACCGAGCGGTTCTAGGCGCTTCAGTCCGGAACCGCGCTGCTGCTACGGTCGCAGGTTCGAATCCTGCCTCGGGCATGGCTGTGTGTGAGATGTCCTTAGGTTAGTTAGGTTTAAGTAGTTCTAAGTGTATGGGACTGATGACCTCAGATGTTAAGTCCCATAGTGCTCAGAGCCATTTAAACCATTTTGAAAGAGTTGCCCGCAGTCCAACCAGCACAATGAGCGTGCCCACGGAGTTAAAAGGAATGGGATACAATGGACGAGCAGCTTCTCATAAGCTAAACGTTCATGTAGGCAGAGCTAAGCTACGTTTCCAAGGGTGTAAATAGTGGCACTACCGGGCAGTCAGTGACTGCATACGAGTGGTTTGACCTGATGAATCTCGCTACTCCCTGTAACAATCCAGTGAAAGGGTTTGGGTTTGAGGAATGCCTGGAGCACGTTACCTGTCGCCATATGTAGGGCAAACAGTCAAGTACAGGGTTGGTGATGTTTGACAGGGGGTGTTTTCTGTGATTAAGGTGTGGTCCCCTTACTACGCTCAAGAAAACTCTAAATGCACAAGGTATTAACACTTTTACAGAATTTTGTTTTGTATACAGTAGGAAATCAGTTCGGAGACGATGATTGTTTGTATCAGATACTACACCCACAGATCCATCAGCAGGAGAGGCCTCTGATATTCCGTATACCAATGATTCTAATCGATGTAGCCATTCATTTTAAGCGACTTCTATTCCCAGAAATGTGTCATTGGCAGTAACAATAAACAAGACTCGAGGTAAGAGAGAAGTAAATAGATGGAAAGTGAGGGGGGAGGGGATGCAAATAGAGGACAGGAAGGAGGAGATGGACTGAGTGAGGGGGGAGCAGGAGGTAAAGACAGGTAAGCGGGAGAGGGACGCAGAGGGGGGAAGGCGGAGGAGGTGATGGACAGAGACGGGGGAGGATGAGATGATCAGAGAGAGGGGGGAAAGAAGATTATGACGTATATACAATTACCCATACATATTTACCAATTGGGTAGGAATTCCGGGATCACTAGTACACTACTGGCCATTAAAATTGCTACACCACGAAGATGACATGCTACAGAAGCGAAATTTAACCGACAGGAAGAAGATGCTGTGACATGCAAATGATTAGCTTTTCAGAGCATTCACACAAGGTTGGTGCCGCTGGCGACACCTACAACGTGCTGACATGAGGAAAGTTTCCAACCGATTTCTCATACACAAACAGCAGTTGACCGGCGTTGCCTGGTGAAACGTTGTTGTGATGTCTCGTGTAAAGAGGAGAAATGCGCACCATCACGTTTGCGACTTTGATAAAGGTCGGATTGTAGCCTATCGCGATTGCAGTTTATCGTATCGCGACATTGCTGCTCGCGTTGGTAGAGATCCAATGACTGTTAGCAGAATATGGAATCGGTGGGTTCAGGAGGGTAATACGGAACGCCGTGCTGGATCCCAAAGGCCTCGTATCACTAGCAGTCGAGACGACAGGCATCTTATCCGCATGCTGTAACGGATCGTGAAGCCACGTCTCGATCCCTGAGTCAACAGATGGGGACGTTTGCAAGACGACAACCATCTGCACGAACAGTTCGACGACGTTTGCAGCAGCATGGACTATCAGCTCGGAGACCGTGGCTGCGGTTACCCTTGACACTGCATCACAGACAGGAGCGCCTTTGATGGTGAACTCAAGGACGAACCTGGCTGCACGAATGGCAAAACGTCATTTTTTTCGGATGAATCCAGGTTCTGTTTACAGCATCATGATGGTCTCATCCGTGTTTGGCGTCATCGCGGTGAACGCACATTGGAAGCGTGTATTCGTCATCGCCATACTGGCGTATTACCCGGCGTGATGGTATGAGGTGCCATTGGTTACACGTCTCGGTCACCTCTTGTTCGCATTGACGGCACTTTGAACAGTGGACGTTACATTTTACATGTGTTACGACCCGTGGCTCTACCCTTCATTCGATCCCTGCGAAACCCTACATTTCAGCAGGATAATGCACGACCGCATGTTGCAGGTCCTGTACGGGCCTTTCTGGATATAGAAAATGTTCGACTGCTGCCCTGGCCAGCACATTCTCCATATCTCTCACCAACTGAAAACGTCTGGTCAATGGTGGCCGAGCAATTGGCTCGTCACAATACGCCAGTCACTACTCTTGATGAACTGTGGTATCGTGTGGAAGGTGCAGGGGCAGCTGTACCTGTACACACCATCCATGCTCTGTTTGACTCAATGCTCACGCGCATCAAGGCCGTTATTACAGCCAGAGGTGGTTGTTCTGGATACTGATTTCTCAGGATCTATGCACCCAAATTGCGTGAAAATATAATCACATGTCAGTTGTAGTGTAATATATTTGTCCAATGAATACCCGTTTATCATCTGCATTTCTTCTTGGTGTAGCAATTTTAATGGGCAGTAGTGTAGTTGGATAAAAGTCAAAATTAACTATCCAAATAACATACGGGATTGCAGCCGAGTGACATCGTCGACAACAGCCGATATTCGGACACATCCTGCCATTTTCAAGGCAAAACTGAAAATGGCAGGGCGTGCTTTTGTTGGCATATCGCCGGCTGTACAGAACGTCACCCGGCTTCGTTCCTGTAAGCTGCTACCTGAACACCGCGTACACCGCAAGAAACTCAGGTCTCACAAAATTCGCTGTACTTTGTCAGATTTAATAGCTCTAACGGGATTCAGATATTGCCAAAAGTTTAATTAAGGTATTTATAGTGCAAAAATTGCCCTAATAACTTTGGTTACTAACAAGAAATGAGCTCCAGTTTGAGTGAAAGATTTAGCTTCCTTTTCTGGCAAAATTATCATTCTTATATTCAAATATTTCTTTCATTCATAATGTGGTTCTCGGTATTTACGAAAAAAGGATACGGACTCTGCTTACAGTAACAATGACTTGTGTAAATAACCACTGTAAGATTATGAATAACTTCACATAATTATTGCATTGTCCAAAGAAGGCTCTAAGACTCTGGAAAGTCTTTTAAAGAAATGTTTGTCTGAAATGGTTCAGTCTTACTAGGTGTGTAGTTTCTGGTGTGACATATTAGTTCGGTGGTAACAATAATGTCACCCGTGGCTCATATTTTTGTTGTAGATAATTTTATCCACGCTTTAATCAAACAGTACTGTTCATTCATAATTCTCTTGAAGCTCCTTCATAAATTAAAATTGCAGTGTGACTCACAGGAATTGCAGGCCTCTAACGGCCACAAGGCATTGCTGTACGCATAACCACCTCGCTGGAGGCACACGCACTCACTCGCGCCTTTTATTTTTAATCGCAGCTACTTCAGCGTCATACTCTTTCAGTGCCCATTGCCGTCCGCGGCCCGTGGTCGTGAGGTAGCGTTCCCGCTTCCCGCGCTCGGGGTCCCGGGTTCGATTCCCGGCGGGGTCAGGGATTTTCTAGCCTCGAGATGACTGGTTGTTGTGTGTATTTCATCATCATTGACTCGCAAGTGCGGAAGTGGCGTCAGCTATAAAAGGACTTGCAATTTTCGGCGGCCGAACACCCCGCATAGGGTCTCCCGGCCAACATCGCCGTACGATCATTTCATTTCAGTGCGCACTACTCTCCGCTTTCTTACGGCAAAGATCCTACTCTACTATTCAGGTTATATCGTTGACTTCATACAGACAGTGTGTCTACTTTACAAAAATTATAAAAAATATTGCTTTCACTCACTTACTGGAAATAATCACAGTACTGAAATTTATTGTTTATGGCAAAGAAACAACGGAAAAATTTACGTTCATGAAGAATAGCATTGTATAACACAAAGTAAATACGGTCTCATAATGTCAAATGCTGCGTGGAAGTGTTACATGGTGGCTACAATAGTTCATCGGCAAACCACGCCGGCCGCTGTGACCGAGCGGTTCTAGGCGCTTCTGTCCGGAACCGCGCGACTGCTACGGTTGCAGGTTCGAATCCTGCCTCGGGCATGGATGTGTGTGATGTCCTTCGGTTAGTTAGGTTTAAGTAGTTCTAAGTTCTAGGGGACTGATGACCTCAGATGTTAAGTCCCATAGAGCTCAAGCCATTTGAACCATTTTTCGGCAAACCTCAATCATTAGAAAAGCTCAAACTACTGGAGAAGACAGTAAAAGTGCACTCTGACGATGAGAGTCAGTTATCTAACTTGCACTGCAGTGAACAACTTAACGATGTAAGTAGACCTCTCTACTTTCGCTTGCCTCGTCCAGACAAGCGTGTGGTCGATGGGAGACCGCAGCTGCAGACCGTTGTTGGTTGTTGCAGATGAAATTCCTGCTGCAACTACTTTAGAAACTCAGACCAATGCCTCAGTGAATAGCCGAAGGTGACAAAGTTCTTGTCACCACTTTGCCGGCCTACTCGGCACACGTAAAACAGTTTACGATCATTCACCCTGGTGGTCACGCAGAGGACGGTGGAAAAAAAAAAAAACAGGTGATTCCCTTGGTCAATGGTGGTGGAATTCAGGAAGTCGTCGTAAGCATGTGCAAATAGTCCAGGGAGGGGTCCATATAGGAAAACGTAAACACAGATCAGGTCAATCACTATTATCGATGGCGCGTATTGAAGACAATAGCGAGAACTGCTGCAAGGATGCAGGGCTAGGGAATTTACTGACGCATCAGTGGCCATGCCTAGGTGACGTGCCCGCAGCATGGGCCTTCTCTGCAGGAGCAAGCTGCGGCTGTGTTACTTAGCCTGAGAAAAATGTTCAAGTGTGTGTGAAATCTTATGAGACTTAACTGCTAAGGTCATCAGTCCCTAAGCTTACACACTACTTAACCTAAATTATCCTAAGGACAAACACACACACACCCATGCCCGAGGGAGGACTCGAAACTCCGGCGGGACCAGCCGTAGAGTCCATGACTGCAGCGCCTCAGACCGCTCGGCTAATCCCACGGGGCTAGCCTGGGAATCTCTGACCTTTCCTCCATATCAGTACTCGGGCTGCGTGGGATTCCGAATCACTGTGGGATGCCAAACATATCAATACATGCAGCAATACATTTCTTCTTCTTGCGATGAAGCCTGTTGCGAAAACTTTTTTCAGGGAAGGAATGCCATCAGTTTTAAAACCTCAATTCTTGGAGAGCTTAAATACGTTATAAAAGGTCGGAAAATGCATATTTAACTACAAAGACACAAACTTGAAAGATAAATTTATTTTCCGTTGAAAATATACTTCAAGTAATTCTATTAACGAGTGATTTACGAATTCTTAACCCGTTCGTTTGAAACACAGCATTCAACTTCTGCACTCCTGCAGTTGTTTCGTATTGTTGTTTTCGTCTTTGTCGTCATTGTTGTTGCTGTTGTCTTCAGTCCGAAGACTGGCTTGATGTAGCTCTCCATGTTACTGCATCCTGTGAAAGGCTCTTCATTTCTGCATAACTACTTCAGTGTACATCCATTTGAAGCTGCGTACTGTATTCAAGCCTTGGTCTCTCTCCACAACTTTTATCCCCTCGCACAAAAATCCCTTCATTATCAAACTGACGATTCCTTGGTGCTTCATGATGTGTCCTATCAAGCGATCCCTTGTTTAGTCAAGTAGCGCCATGAATTTCTTTTTTTTTTCTTAATTCCATTTAGTATCTTCCCATTTATTATTCGATCAACCCTTATAATCTCGAGCATTCTTCTATAGCAACATATCTGTAAAGCTTCTATCTTCATTGTGTCTAATTTGCCTGTGGGCCACGTTTCAATTTCATACAAGGCTACATTCAAGACAGATACCTTCAGAGAAAGCTTCCTAACACATTTATATTCGACGTTAACGAAGTCCTCTTTTTCATAAATATTTTGTAGCTATTGGCATTTGTATTTAATAACTTCCCTTCTTTGGCCATCAACAGTTTCGGTGCCCAAATAGAGACACTCGTCTATTACTTCTTACGTTTAATTTCTTAACGCCGTCAGCATCGCGTCGTTTATTTCGACTATATTCCACTTCCTTTGTTCCATTGTTGTTGTTGTTGTTCACTCATGAAGACATTATCCACTTCGCTCAACTGCTCTTCCAAGCCCTTACCTGTCTCTGAGAGAATTACAATGTCATGCGCAAACTGCAAAATTTTTATTTCTTCTTTATGAAGTTTAATTCCTTTCCAAATTTCTCCTTGGTTTTCTTCACAGCCTGCTCAATGTACAGGCTGAACAACATTGGGTTCAAATCTACATCTACATCTACATCCATACTCCGCAAGCCACCTGACGGTGTGTGGCGGAGGGTACCCTGAGTACCTCTATCGGTTCTCCCTTCTATTCCAGTCTCGTATTGTTCGTGGAGAGAAGGATTGCCGGTATGCTTCTGTGTGGGCTCTAATCTCTCTGATTTTATCCTCATGGTCTCTTCGCGAGTATACGTAGGAGGGAGCAATATACTGCTTGACTCTTCGGTGAAGGTATGTTCTCGAAACTTTAACAAAAGCCCGTACCGAGCTACTGAGCGTCTCTCCTGCAGAGTCTTCCACTGGAGTTTATCTATCATCTCCGTAACGCTTTCGCGATCCTGTAACGAAGCGCGCTGCTCTGCGTTGGATCTTCTCTATCTCTTCTATCAACCCTATCTGGTACGGATCCCACACTGTTGAGCAGTATTCAAGCAGTGGGCGAACAAGCGTACTGTAACCTACTTCCTTTGTTTTCGGATTGCATTTCCTTAGAATTCTTCCAATGAATCTCAGTCTGGCATCTGCTTTACCGACGATCAACTTTATATGTTCATTCCATTTTAAATCACTCCTAATGCCTTCTCCCAGATAACTCATGGAATTAACTGCTTCCAGTTGCTGACCTGCTATTTTGTAGCTAAATGATAAGAGAACTATCTTTCTATGTATTCGCAGCACATTACACTTGTCTACATTGAGATTAAATTGCCATTCCCTGCACCATGCGTCAATTCGCTGCAGATCCTCCTGCATTTCAGTATCATTTTCCATTGTTACAACCTCTCGATACACCACAGCATCATCTGCAAAAAGCCTCAGTGAACTTCCGATGTCATCCACAAGGTCATTTATGTATATTGTGAATAGCAAAGGTCCTATGACACTCCCCTGCGGCACACCTGAAATCACTCTTACTTCGGAAGACTTCTCTCCATTGAGAATGACATGCTGCGTTCTGTTACCTAGGAACTCTTCAATCTAATAACACAATTGGTCTGAGAGTCCATATGCTCTTACTTAGTTCATTAAACGACTGTGGGGAACTGTATCGAACGCCTTGCGGAAGTCAAGAAACACGGCATCTACCTGGGAACCCGCGTCTATGGCTCTCTGAGTCTCGTGGACGAATAGCGCGAGCTGGGTTTCACACGACCGTCTTTTTCGAAACCCATGCTGATTCCTACAGAGTAGATTTCTAGTCGCCAGAAAAGTCATTATACTCGAACATAATAGGTGTTCCAAAATTCTACAACTGATCGACGTTAGAGATATAGGTCTATAGTTCTGCACATCTGTTCGACGTCCCTTCCTGAAAACGGGGATGATCTGTGCCCTTTTCCAATCCTTTGGAACCCTACGCTCTTCTAGAGACCTACGGTACACCGCTGCAAGAAGGGGGGCAAGTTCCTTCGCGTACTCTGTGTAAAATCGAACTGTTATCCCATCGGGTCCAGCGGCCTTTCCTCTTTTGAGCGATTTTAATTGTTTCTCTATCCCTCTGTCGTCTATTTTGATATATACCATTTTGTTATCTGTGCGACAACCTAGAGAAGGAACTACAGTGCAGTCTTCCTCTGTGAAACAGCTTTGGAAAAAGACATTTAGTATTTCTGCCTTTAGTTTGTCATCCTCTATTTCAGTACCATTTTGGTCACAGAGTGTCTGGACATTTTGTTTTGATCCACCTACCGCTTTGACATAAGACCAAAATTTCTTAGGATTTTCTGCCAAGTCAGTACATAGAACTTTACTTTCGAATTCATTGAACGCCTCTCGCATACCCCTCCTCACACTACATTTCGCTTCGCGTAATTTTTGTTTGTCTGCAAGGCTTTGGCTATGTTTATGTTTGCTGTGAAGTTCCCTTTGCTTCCGCAGCAGTTTCCTAACTCGGTTGTTGTACCACGGTGGCTCTTTTCCATCTCTTACGATCTTGCTTGGCACATACTCATCTAACGCATATTGTACGATAGTTTTGAACTTTGTCCACTGATCCTCAACACTATCTGTACTTGAGACAAAACTTTTGTGTTGAGCCGTCAGGTACTCTGTAATCTGCTTTTTGTCACTTTTACTAAACAGAAAACTCTTCCTGCCTTTTTTAATATTTCTATTTACGGCTGAAATCATCGATGCAGTAACCGCTTTATGATCGCTGATTCCCTGTTCTGCGTTAACTGTTTCAAATAGTTCGGGTCTGTTTGTCACCAGAAGGTCTAATATGTTATCGCCACGAGTTCAAATGGCTCTAAGCACTATGGGACTTAACATCTGAGGTCATCAGACCCCTAGACTCAGAACTACTTAATCCTTACTAACCAAAGGACATCACACACATCCATGCCCGAGGCAGGATTTGAACCTGCGACCGTAGCAGCAGCGCGGTTCCGGACTGAAGCACCTAGAACTCTTCGGCCACAGCGGCCGGTGAACAACATTGGGGATAAGCTACAATTCAGATACACTGCCTTTTGTAATTCCTCTTCCTAAAAGAATACTTTCCGTATCTGTATACCAATGTTTGCATCGATATTAATATCAACGATTTTGTATGTAAATGCTTGAGTAACAAAAGAAGGCGCAGCCCTCAAATTTTTTAGAGAGGGGGTAGTGGAAGCCTGGCTGTTCGCAATTGTCCTATCACACTGTAAGCATCATGGGCTGTAGCTATAAATGATTTCATAATATACGACCTTATTTTGAGTTATTTGTAGTTTCATTCTTATTGGTCTACCATCTTAGATGTTTATATCAACATTTATTGTATTACCTGTTTTATTTTTCATAATTTTTGTAGGAAAGACGCAACACTTCGATGTGGCACCGATCCGCCATTGGGATTACTAATTTGCAGTGTTCATTTTTACATATTGTGTACGTTGAACCTGCAGTCATTCAGAGAAGAGTTTTTCAAATCAATCATACATCATTGACCGACAACCTGATCGTAATATGCAGAGTACACTTATCAAAAATTCAATCACCCCACATGTTCGGTTGCGCCGCTCCCTGCACCAGTCTGATATTACAATCTTCATTCTGGTAAAAAAAAATTCTGAAATATTTGAGTTGGTGGAGGTGGAACCCAACTCACACTGGTGCTCACGGCCTCACAGTTATTAAATAACGCCCATTGTATGCGACTGGCATTGTTTTCATTGTACTAATTTGTTGTCTTTTTTATGGTCGAGCGATCGCTCGAAGTATTACTGTTTGGACATGAAGTAAGCGAAAGCTTGAACTTGAAACAACTAGACACAGGTAAAGATGAATTACAAAAGAAAATACGAAGGCAAGTTAACAATAATCCAGAACTAGAATGAAAGCATTTGAGGTAAGAGAAAAGTCATTATTGCGCTTTGCTGCTTGGAGGAGTGAGTGCTAGGCTGCTATCTTACGCTTCTTTATTTGTGCCGTCCTCCTTCATGTATACAACCTTCTTCTATGATTCTTCTGCATCTACCTCTACATGGATACTCTGCAATCACACTTGAGTGCCTGGCAGAAGCGTTTATTTCTGAAACAACATTCTCCACTCGGTGACATCCCCCAGGAAATGGAAAAAAAATTTGTAAGGGATAAAATAGGGAGGAAAGCTACGGATTTTTTTGTTTTATCCACTGCTGCGTGCAGATATTTTTATATCTTGTTCCGCACCTTGAGACCAATACAAAAGCCCACAGAATTTTTGATATGTGACGGAGAAGTGCTGTTTCTGAAATAAACGGCAATAACTTACACTACTGGCCATTAAAATATGCTGTGATATGCAAATGATTAGCTTTTCAGAGCATTTACACAAGGTTGGCGCCGGTGGCGACACCTACAACGTGCTGACATGAGGAAAGTTTCCAACCGATTTCTCATACACAAACAGCAGTTGACCGGCGTTGCCTGGTGAAACGTTGTTGTGATAGCTCGTGTAAGGAGGAGAAATGCGTACCATCACGTTTCCGACTTTGATAAAGGTCGGATTGTAGCCTATCGCGATTGCGGTTTATCGTATCGCGACATTGTTGCTCGCGTTGGTCGAGATCCAATGACTGTTAGCAGAATATGGAATCGGTGGGTTCAGGAGGATAATACGGAACGCCGTGCTGGAAATCCAACGGCCTCGTATCACTAGCAGTCGAGATGACAAGCATGTTATCCGCATGCTGTAACGGATCGTGCAGCCACGTCTCGGTCCCTGAGTCAACAGATGGAACGTTTCCAAGACAACAACCATCTGCACGAACAGTTCGACGACGTTTGCAGCAGCATGGACTATCAGCTCAGAGACCACGGCTGCGGTTACTCTTGACGCTGCATCGCAGACAGGAGCGCCCGCGATGGTGTACTCTACGACGAACCTGGGTGCACGAATGGCAAAACGTCATTTTTTCGGATAAATCCAGCTTTTGTTTACAGCATTATGTTGGTCGCATCCGCGTTTGGCGACATCGCGGTGAACGCACATTGGAAGAGTGTATTCGTCATCGCCATACTGGCGTATCACCCGGCGTGATGGTATGGGGTGCCATCGGTTACACGACTCGGTCACCTCTTGTTCGCATTGACGGCGTTTTGAACAGTGGACGTTACATTTCAGATGTGTTACGACCCGTGGCTCTACCCTTCATTCGATCCCTGCGAAACCCTACATTTCAGCAGGATAATGCACGACCGCATGTTGCAGGTCCTGTACGGGCCTTTCTGGATACAGAAAATGTTCGACTGCTGCCCTGGCCAGCACATTCTCCAGATCCCTCACCAATTGAAAACGTCTGGTCAATGGTAGCCGAGCAACTGGCTCGTCACAATACGCCAGTCACTACTCTTGATGAACTGTGGTATCGTGTTGATGCTGCATGGGCAGCTGTACCTGTACACGCCATCCAAGCTCTGTTTGACTCAATGCCCAGGCGTATCAAGGCCGTTATTACGGCGAGAGGTGGTTGTTCTGATTTCTCAGGATCTATGCACCCAAATTGCGTGAAAATGTAGATCACATGTCAGTTCTAGTATAATATATTTGTCCGATGAATACCAGTTTATCGTCTACATTTCTTCTCGGTGTAGCAATTTTAGTGGCCACTAGTGTAGAAACCATATAGCAGTAATTCGATTTTAATAATCTGCGACGAATTTAGAACTTTATTTCTTACTACAGAAAAGTTGTAAACTGATAACAGATTATGTGCCTAATTCATATTCTATGACAGGCGTTCTTAGTAACAAAAAAAAAAAAAAAAAGCTATATGTGGGTCCTGCTCACTCGTCTCTTATAGAGTGCCTAAAGGAAGCTGTCTTCTTAGATAGATATACATAAATTCAAGCAAATCACCGTAATGGTTTTTATGTCGATAAAGCAGATTGACAATACTTAACTTTGGTTAAAAGAGCGTGTCGCAAGCGTTGGCGACACGCAAACAGTCAGTGCCTCTCGTTGTATAGAATGTCTGTGTAAGTAATTCACACTCGCTCATAAGTCACTGCTATCGCTGATATCACTCGCTTCTAGACCTCTCTACTGATGTCCGTCTTCACTGCAGGTCTGCTCTGTTAGTGGCGGTCTACTACTGCCCGGCCGAGGCTCGCAGCAGCTGCGCTTATATTCTCTTCTTCTAGAGGACGCTCCTGTCGTGGTTGCGGTCCTAGTCAGCGCGCTATTGGTTGACGTCGTCTCACGGCCCTGTCTGTTCTTGCGTTCTTCACCTTCGTGAAGGCGCTTGTCGTTCGGCCGGACCATTGTTCCCCCCCTCCCCCCTCCCAAAAGCGAAGAACCGTCGTCGTGTAGGGAGTGCGACCACGGCGGGGGAGGCAGGAGGGTGGACGGATCGCTGGACCGGAAGCTGTGACTGCAGGGGACGTCAAGCTTCCGGTCGTGCCCCGCCGTCCGGTCTTTACTCTGGCGGAAACGTCCCCCGGAAAACGACCAGAAGGGTACGCGTCCATCTCTTGCTGCCACGAACCAGATGAAGAAGGCGACGGCGACTGCTGCAGCGTGGACGGGTCCAGCTCCATCGGTAGGACGAGAGGAGGAGGCGAAGGTTCCGTCTCCATGGGGTCGTCCCGCGGTGTCGTGATGACACCCTCTGGCGGCTCCTGTGGCCGCGCTGTCCTCTTGATCCGTGAATCTGGGGGAAGAGAGACAGAAAGATCTTCGTGCACATGACAGCGACGAAGTTGATTTTGATGTCGGCACTGCAAGCCATCTGGTCCTGGAATAAGATACATGCAAGCGCCAGGTCTACGGACGATCTCGCTTCGCGCCCACCGTCTGCTTCTAACAACCCTACCACAACAAAGGTAGCATTTTAATAACGATTGTGGTGTTGCTCACGCTGGTAAATACTGCATTTTCGGGCAACAGCAGTCATATTATGTGGCAGGTGTCATTAGAGTTAATAGTCATTTCATGTAATACTGAAAAAACTAGGAGCCGGCCGAAGTGGCCGTGCGGTTAAAGGCGCTGCAGTCTGGAACCGCAAGACCGCTACGGTCGCAGGTTCGAATCCTGCCTCGGGCATGGATGTTTGTGATGTCCTTAGGTTAGTTAGGTTTAACTAGTTCTAAGTTCTAGGGGAAAAATGACCTCAGTAGTTGAGTCCCATAGTGCTCAGAGCCATTTGAACCATTTTTGAAAAAACTAGGCAGTCATCTTTTTGTGTTTCCCACGCTGGTCTCGTCGTAAAATCATGGCTCAATCGTTGAAAATCTAGGTGGTTATTTTTCCAAGCTCGGATGCAAAGAGGCCTAGGTTTTATCCTGCTATATTCAAAAGTTTTGTCGATGCGCTTCTCAAACCATTCTTGGAGATTAAACCTTTCAAAGTTAGCACAATAGTGATGTAAAAGAAAATAATCAGCACTCCGAATTTAAGTTACACTTCCTTTTAATTGCTTTTATTGCAATATCACGTAACACACAAAACATCACTTCAGAATACAAAACATACTTGAAAACATCTTCCTCACAGTCACTGTTAAAGTTCACATTTTATAAGCTTACGACAATATTCGTCTCTCTAACATGACGTCCACGACTTGACTTTCTCAAGGTCCGACTCTCTAACAAGTTAACAACTAACTAACTAACTATCGCTTACGCGCCCAAAAATCAGAGTTACAAGTACGTCAAAGATCATAGTGACAAAAGAAAGAATACAGATAAGAATAATATCATTGCAATATAAACATATCGATGTATCAAAAGTGAAATCAAATCTGAATGTTGTCTCAGAAATATGTTAAGTAGTTAACAGAAATACAGTAGAATATTACTGGTATCGAGAGGTTCAGGTGAGGTACCATAATGGTTACGTAATTCAAGTACCATTACATGCTGTCGCTAAAAACCCTGTAAAAGACAATATCATGCTGCACGAGGCGATACTTGCGGCCTTCCATCCGCGCCGGATGCTCAGGAAGGTGGAGCAGGTGGAGCAGTGACCGATGGCGGCGGCCGTGAAGCAGTTCCGTCGGCGATGGTCCATCCCGTGCGTGCGAACGATAGGAGGCGAAAAACGGTTGCAATGCTTGATCCCTGGTGTGTACGGAACGAAGTTTAGCCATCCGCTGCTTCAAGGTCCTGACAAAACGTTCCGCTTCGCCGTTTGACTGTGGATGGAACGGTGCACTAGTTAGGTGCTGTATACCATTGCGTTCACAGAATGTTTCAAATTCATTTGACATGAAGTGAGAGCTGTTGTCTCACACTATTACATCAGGTAAACCTTCGAGGCAAAAAATAGAGGACAACACCTGAATTGTGCTACGTGACGTTGTGGAGTTCACTGGCACAACAAGAAGAAACTTGCTATACGAGTCAACCACAATCGACCAACGGGTGTATCGAAAAGGTCCCCCAAAGTCGATGTGCACACGTTGCCATCACGATTGCGACTTAGGTCAAGCAGAGAATTTTTGAGGTGGGATGGACTGATTTTCAGTACATGCGTGACACTAACGTCATCTGTTCTATTTGGAGGTCAATACCCTGCGAAGTACAGTGCCGACGCGCTAACTGTTTCGTACGAACAATCCCCCAGTGTTCTTGGTGAACTAACAGCAACACTTCTTTTTGCAAAGCCTTAGGGATCAACATACATAACTGTCCACTGTCATTTTGAACAAGAATCATAACTTTCTGTACAGCGAGGCTATGCCGAAGTGCAAAGTATCGGCTCACTACAGATTCTTTATGCTATGCAAGATATCAGGCCAATATGTGGGGATGTACGTTAGTAAAGTGTTCAATTGTGAATCAGTTTTCGCAACCTGTCCAATTTTTCCATAGTTCAGCGGGAAAGATTGAAGCAGTTCAGAATCCTGAGCATCGATGTGACAACAAGGTGCAGCAGAAGCGTCAAAGTCTGTGTCAGGGCCAATCGGAAGATGTGAAAGTGCGTTCGCATTAACATGCTGAGCCGTCTGACGATACACAATCTCGTACAGGTATTGAGACAACAACAAAGCCCATCTTTGCAATTTTTGGGCGGTTCGTACAGGAACCGGTTTATTCGGTTGAAACAAGAACTGCAAAGGCTTGTGATCCATTATTAATTATAATTTTCTGTCATACAAACAGTGGTGAAATTTGGGGAGAGCATACACAATAGCCAAAGCCTCTTTTTCATTTTGTGAATAGTTACAGTGAGCTTTGGTGAACACTTTTAACGTGAAAGTAATAGGCCTGTCTTTATTACCCATTTTGTGCGAAAGCACTACACCGATTCCGTAAGAGGAAGCGTCAACTTGCAATACCACTGGTTTGTCAGGGTCAAAGTGAAGTAAACATCGATCACTGAGCAATGCATCTTTAAGTTTTTGAAAAGCTACTTGGCACTGATTTGTCCAAACAGATGGGATGGTCTGGTTGACGCAAGCGATGCAATGGAGTCGCTATTTGCGCAGCATTCGGTATGAACCAAATACAATATTTCATTTTCTATGAGACTGACTGTGATTGTGTGACATTGCGAGGAACTGACAAATCTCTTATGGCTAACAAATTCGACTGAAGAGGATGTACACCTTGACTGTTTATGACATGACCAAGTCACTGCAACGCAGGTTTAAAAAAAATTACACTTGTCCGGTCTACACTTTAGTCCTGCATCAGACAACACACGAAACAAAGCACGTAAATTTGCAATATATTCTTCAGGTGTACGACCTTCTACGACAATGTCGTCCTAACAGTTTGGTATTTGAGCAGTCAGCTCTTCCAAATACCTTTGCAAAATCGCGGGTGCGGAGGCACTGCCAAAAGGCAACCGCAAATATTTAAACAAGCCCAAATGAGTATTTACTAGCAAACTTTTTGAGATTCTTCTTCTAGCGCTATTTGAAGATGTGTCGCGCAAATCAATTTTTGAAAAGTAGCGACCAGCGCCTAATCTGACCATGAGATCCTCTGGCCGTGGCAATGGATAAGTACCAATAACAGTTTGTGGGGCTTAAAGTCAACACACAGATGTATGTAACCTGAAGGTTTGGGGAGCATAACCAGTGGACTTACCCATTGACTATCTGATATGGGCGCAATAACTCCGCTATGTTGCAATTCTTTAAGTTCAGCCGCGACTTTGTCCCGTAATGCAATGGTAACAGTTCTGGGCCGGCAGAATTTCTGCTGAGCATTGTCTTTCAGAGTAATATGTGCAACAAAATTGTTAGCCTACAGAAAAGAGTTCCAGGAATTCTTTTAGCAAGCTAGCTACACTGTCTTTTGCATGGAATGTAGACATAGACAACACATTGTCCTGAATGTTAAAGCCAAACAAATCAAAAGAATCAAGAAATGGCTCTGAGCACTATGGGACTCAACATCTTAGGTCATAAGTCCCCTAGAACTTAGAACTACTTAAACCTAACTAACCTAAGGACATCACACACACCCATGCCAGAGGCAGGATTCGAACCTGCGACCGTAGCAGTCCCGCGGAAAAGAATCAAGACCAAATATGTTCTCACCATCGCGTGATTGTAGCAAAAAGTTACTGTTCTTGTATAACGGGAATGTCTTGTCCATTACAAGCTGTCAGTTATGTGTTAATTTTAGACAGGCGTGGGGACCCTGTAAGTTCATATGTGTGACGATTAGCAACGTGACAGACACCGGTGTCCAACTGAAGTTTCCCACGTTGCCCACAAAGAAGTAATTGAACAAAAAAGTTTGTTTGACTGGCGTATCACTGAGGAAAACTGCACGCTTTCTAGTTTTGCTGCTCCCTGTTGCAGACTTCTAATTTACTGCGTTAATGACATTGGCATTGTGACTAGATTTTTGTGAGTGAGCCGAATTCTTATGTTTATTCCATTGCAAACATACGTATTGTACATGTCCTTTCCTGCTACAAGCGTAACACTGAGCTTGGCGGAAGGTGCAGTCTTGGCGTTTGTGCCGTGAGTCACACGGAGGGGAAGACTTCATTCTGTTCGCCTGTGTAGCCGCCTGTTTAGCGAACTGCTTACACGGCGTGGAGAGGTGTTGTTTACTCATCTTGGCCAGCGCAAGCTGCCGCTGAATAGGCCGATCACAAACAAGATACTCAACCCGGTAAATAGCTGGCTGCTCAAATGTATCGGCTAACAGGGTACCTGAATCGTGATGATGAAGTCCCATGCTTCTTGATAGAGCGTAGGGGAACGAAGCGGGAGACCCGCACACCTGTACTAGGCAAGCTCCTAATGGAGGTGGTTTGCCGTTGTCTTCCTCCGACCGTAATGGGGATGAATGATGATGATGACGACGACACAACACCCAGTCATCTCGGGGCAGGGGAAAAACCACTGATCCCGCCGGGAATCGAACCCGGGAGCCCGTGCTCGGGAAGTGAAAACGCTACGGCGAGACCACGAGCTGCAGACACCTGAATAGCACTGGTCTAATATTTGCATTACCTGCTGAAATGATGGATCGGATTGGTGCAAAATCTGTTCTCTGATTCTGACGTCAGGTAAATTGTAGACGATCTCATCACGCAACGTAACAGCTGAATATAAAGCACCGCAAGCACATTTGCATTTGCATTTCCTTGCCATACCCTGCAAATCTGTTATCCACTTGTAACGCCGGAAATGCATATCCTCCTATTTCCATCTATTGTACTATATTTTTTTTCCTTATTTTGTTACCTCAATATATCACGTTTCTGTGTCTTTGTATACTGTAATTGTTTTACTATATATACACTCCTGGAAATGGAAAAAAGAACACATTGACACCGGTGTGTCAGACCCACCATACTTGCTCCGGACACTGCGAGAGGGCTGTACAAGCAATGATCACACGCACGGCACAGCGGACACACCAGGAACCGCGGTGTTGGCCGTCGAATGGCGCTAGCTGCGCAGCATTTGTGCACCGCCGCCGTCAGTGTCAGCCAGTTTGCCGTGGCATACGGAGCTCCATCGCAGTCTTTAACACTGGTAGCATGCCGCGACAGCGTGGACGTGAACCGTATGTGCAGTTGACGGACTTTGAGCGAGGGCGTATAGTGGGCATGCGGGAGGCCGGGTGGACGTACCGCCGAATTGCTCAACACGTGGGGCGTGAGGTCTCCACAGTACATCGATGTTGTCGCCAGTGATCGGCGGAAGGTGCACGTGCCCGTCGACCTGGGACCGGACCGCAGCGACGCACGGATGCACGCCAAGACCGTAGGATCCTACGCAGTGCCGTAGGGGACCGCACCGCCACTTCCCAGCAAATTAGGGACACTGTTGCTCCTGGGGTATCGGCGAGGACCATTCGCAACCGTCTCCATGAAGCTGGGCTACGGTCCCGCACACCGTTAGGCCGTCTTCCGCTCACGCCCCAACATCGTGCAGCCCGCCTCCAGTGGTGTCGCGACAGGCGTGAATGGAGGGACGAATGGAGACGTGTCGTCTTCAGCGATGAGAGTCGCTTCTGCCTTGGTGCCAATGATGGTCGTATGCGTGTTTGGCGCCGTGCAGGTGAGCGCCACAATCAGGACTGCATACGACCGAGGCACACAGGGCCAACACCCGGCATCATGGGGTGGGGAGCGATCTCCTACACTGGCCGTACACCACTGGTGATCGTCGAGGGGACACTGAATAGTGCACGGTACATCCAAACCGTCATCGAACCCATCGTTCTACCATTCCTAGACCGGCAAGGGAACTTGCTGTTCCAACAGGACAATGCACGTCCGCATGTATCCCGTGCCACCCAACGTGCTCTAGAAGGTGTAAGTCAACTACCCTGGCCAGCAAGATCTCCGGATCTGTCCCCCATTGAGCATGTTTGGGACTGGATGAAGCGTCGTCTCACGCGGTCTGCACGTCCAGCACGAACGCTGGTCCAACTAAGGCGCCAGGTGCAAATGGCATGGCAAGCCGTTCCACAGGACTACATCCAGCATCTCTACGATCGTCTCCATGGGAGAATAGCAGCCTGCATTGCTGCGAAAGGTGGATATACACTGTACTAGTGCCGACATTGTGCATGCTCTGTTGCCTGTGTCTATGTGCCTGTGGTTCTGTCAGTGTGATCATGTGATGTATCTGACCCCAGGAATGTGTCAATAAAGTTTCCCCTTCCTGGGACAATGAATTCACGGTGTTCTTATTTCAATTTCCAGGAATATATATACTCCTGGAAATGGAAAAAAGAACACATTGACACCGGTGTGTCAGACCCACCATACTTGCTCCGGACACTGCGAGAGGGCTGTACAAGCAATGATCACACGCACGGCACAGCGGACACACCAGGAACCGCGGTGTTGACCGTCGAATGGCGCTAGCTGCGCAGCATTTGTGCACCGCCGCCGTCAGTGTCAGCCAGTTTGCCGTGGCATACGGAGCTCCATCGCAGTCTTTAACACTGGTAGCATGCCGCGACAGCGTGGACGTGAACCGTATGTGCAGTTGACGGACTTTGAGCGAGGGCGTATAGTGGGCATGCGGGAGGCCGGGTGGACGTACCGCCGAATTGCTCAACACGTGGGGCGTGAGGTCTCCACAGTACATCGATGTTGTCGCCAGTGGTCGGCGGAAGGTGCACGTGCCCGTCGACCTGGGACCGGACCGCAGCGACGCACGGATGCACGCCAAGACCGTAGGATCCTACGCAGTGCCGTAGGGGACCGCACCGCCACTTCCCAGCAAATTAGGGACACTGTTGCTCCTGGGGTATCGGCGAGGACCATTCGCAACCGTCTCCATGAAGCTGGGCTACGGTCCCGCACACCGTTAGGCCGTCTTCCGCTCACGCCCCAACATCGTGCAGCCCGCCTCCAGTGGTGTCGCGACAGGCGTGAATGGAGGGACGAATGGAGACGTGTCGTCTTCAGCGATGAGAGTCGCTTCTGCCTTGGTGCCAATGATGGTCGTATGCGTGTTTGGCGCCGTGCAGGTGAGCGCCACAATCAGGACTGCATACGACCGAGGCACACAGGGCCAACACCCGGCATCATGGGGTGGGGAGCGATCTCCTACACTGGCCGTACACCACTGGTGATCGTCGAGGGGACACTGAATAGTGCACGGTACATCCAAACCGTCATCGAACCCATCGTTCTACCATTCCTAGACCGGCAAGGGAACTTGCTGTTCCAACAGGACAATGCACGTCCGCATGTATCTCGTGCCACCCAACGTGCTCTAGAAGGTGTAAGTCAACTACCCTGGCCAGCAAGATCTCCGGATCTGTCCCCCATTGAGCATGTTTGGGACTGGATGAAGCGTCTTCTCACGCGGTCTGCACGTCCGGCACGAACGCTGGTCCAACTGAGGCGCCAGGTGGAAATGGCATGGCAAGCCGTTCCACAGGACTACATCCAGCATCTCTACGATCGTCTCCATGGGAGAATAGCAGCCTGCATTGCTGCGAAAGGTGGATATACACTGTACTAGTGCCGACATTGTGCATGCTCTGTTGCCTGTGTCTATGTGCCTGTGGTTCTGTCAGTGTGATCATGTGATGTATCTGACCCCAGGAATGTGTCAATAAAGTTTCCTCTTCCTGGGACAATGAATTCACGGTGTTCTTATTTCAATTTCCAGGAGTATATATATATATATATATATATATATATATATATATATATATGCATTTACGTCGATGTATGTTGGTTTGTTTTGTGAATATTATTTGTATTTATACGCTGGGTCTGGCCTAGGGAAAACTATGCTATCGAACGAATACATCGATAGGTCGTGTGGAGAACCAAAGTGTTTAGGATCTTTGGTAGTGTTAACTCTGTCGCGTGGAGCGCGGGCAGAGAGGGAGTCTGGCTGGAGTAGCGAGTGGAGCAGGTGTGTTGTGTGACGCTCCCGCGAGTTGCCGCACTTTCGGGGTTTGGCAGCATGTAATTGCGCTCGACTTGCGATGATAGTTCCTGACGTGGTGTCGCGGACGGGAAGCATTAGCTGGCGCACGTCAAGAGCCCGTTTCGTCTGGTGACCGTGTGGAGAAGAAGGCGCGCCGACTCCAGCTTCTGCAACAGCGACGGCCGACAATGAGTGACTGTCGCCACCTCCTCGATCGACGACTTCAAACCTTCAATCAGCCAACAAGGAAGACTAAAAGCACGTATAGTTTCAGAACTGTATGGCAGACCTCAGCTTTTAAAATTGTTGCATCACAAAATTACAGCAACTTAGCATGAACCTTTGTTGCTCATTGTCCCAATTGCATTGCCAAGCAGGGTCCCTTCCTTTTCCGAAATGAACCCGAGTGTCGTTGAAATTCTGACGCCAGCATTAAAATAATATAATTCAATTTCACTGCCTTAATTTCAAAGTTCAGTTAAAGTATTCATAGCTGGCTACAATATTTAGATTACACGAGCACAAATTAAGAGTGCGAGTTTTGTTAGCATATTTTAGCTTACCTGTGACTGCAGCTCAGCTTGGTACGTACTAAATTTTACTATTGTTAATTGTTCAGAATCATTTAATTCAAGTTCGAAGTTAAATCTCTTATTTCTAAATTGCGTAGATTCAAGTAGCTTTTGAAATGATTGTTGAGGTAGCCCAAGACTAACTGTATTTTACTGAATTTCGATATGCTTCAGAAACAAAGTTCACTATTAATTTCAGTCACTAAACTAACTTTCAATTTTCCAGTTTTATTAATTCTTTTGCTGAATTAAGTCAGTGTGTAGCGAAATTTATTACTTCAGACAAGCATTCAGTTTTCACACAACACGTGTCAACCTTCAGTTGCCACGCTTTTAGTGCTAATTATATGTGCAATAACCTTTCTTTTTCAGTTATTATAGTAATTGTCCATAGGACTGGCGACCGTAATTTTTCCCAAATCTCAAATATCTAATTACCGCTAGTTAATTGTTAACGTAACGGCCGCACATTTACTTTCTTTATTAACTTTACCCCATTTCAAAATTAATTTCCACCAGTTTCATTTGCATTTTTCCTTTCATTTAGATGTAACCCTTTCCCCCTCTTTACCGACAGATTAACTTCGGTGACGATTGATTTTCCCAAATTTCCATTAGGTACTCGCGGTTTAATTTTTCACTGTCATTAAGGTCGATAAGTGAGGGGGAGGTTACACACTCACGATAAGTTTGTTCTGGCCGTTTTTTGCAATTAAAGAACTAGCTGCTAACACATTCACTTGTCGGTCATAATAGTTAGTTAGCGACTGTACCACTTGTTTGTAAGCAAGTTCACTCGGAGTGGCGTTTGGGAACACTTCTGAGTTAGTGGGAACACTGGACTACCTACCGTTGACAGTAGGTATGGATGTTTCACAGTACCTGGTACGTTGTGAGCTGTAGGATGTGTGCCTTGAATTGGAACAAACATTCGAACCTTTCCTCTTCTTGTTCACGAAACTGTCGAAAGGGCGGCATAGCAGTAGATGTTGCTGTAGGTGGTGCTTGTTCTGCCGGGCGCGCAGAGTTGGCCAGTAGCTGCTTCACCGTGTTCGGCAGGGCGGAGATTTGCTGCGTCTGGAACTGAAACATCTGCATTAGCTGTGTGGCAACTATCGATTGCGGCTGTGGCGTCTGGGCAGGGAGTAGGATAGGCGGGTGTGGGAGGGGGGGGGGGGGGGGGAAGTTGGGAGAGACCAATGCAACAAACAGACAAGGCAAGCAATCAAAATGACAACAAGCGTAGAAGATATCTACAACGCTCACCTGAAAACACTGATTTGCGAAAGAGACTGTTAAAGCAAGTAAACGCCCCTGTAAAGACAAGAGAGAATTAAGGAGCCAGCAAACACTAAATTCCGTGCCCGTCAGGCGCGTGATTTGTTTGTAACTACTCGTCGCCAATGTGGGGCCCAGCTCACTCGTCTCTTACAGGGTGCCTAAAGGATGCTGCCTTCTCGGATAGCTATGTAATAAATCAAGCATACACTTTAATGGTTTTTATTACAATAAAGCCGATTCACAATACTTAACTTTGGGTTCCAAGAAAGTGTCGCAAGCGACTAGCGACACGCAAACAGTCAGTGCCTTTCGCTATACAGAATGTCCACGCAAGTAATTCACACTCGCTCATATGTCACTGCTATCGTTAATATCACTGCTCTTCTAAGCCTCTCTACTAATGTCCGCCCTCTACTGCAAGTCTGATCTGTTACTGCCGGTCTGCTTATATTCTCTTCTTGTAGAGGCGCTTATATTCTCTTCTTGTAGAGGCCGCTCCTGCCGTGGTTGCGGTCCTAGTCAGCGCGCTATTGGTTGACGTCGTCTCACGGCCCTCTCTGTTCTTGCCTTCTTCATCTTCGTGCGGACGCTTGTCGTTACGCCCGGACACTACTATGACTCAAGAATTTCCTCACAAAACATGCTTTTTAAAAATAAAAATAAAATTTTTCAACATTTCTATTACATTATGAGGCTGCACTGTTAGAAATTCAATAAAGGATGAAAACATAAAAATAATATATCCATGTACGGAGCTTTATCAACACAATTTGTCCCCAGCTGCAGGTCGGTGTGACCGAGCGGTTCTAGGCGCTTCAGTCTGGAACCGCGCGACCGCTATGGTCGCAGGTTCGAATCCTGCCTCGGGCATGGATGTGTGTGATGTCCTTAGGTTAGTTAGGTTTAAGTAGTTGTAAGTTCTAGGGGACTGATGACCTCAGATGTTAAGTCCCGCCGGCCGCGGTGGTCTCGCGGTTCTAGGCGCGCAGTCCGGAAGGCGCGCAGTCCGGAACCGTGCGACTGCTACGGTCGCAGGTTCGAATCCTGCCTCGGGCATGGATGTGTGTGATGTCCTTAGGTTGGTTAGGTTTAAGTAGTTCTAAGTTCTAGGGGACTTATGACCACAGCAGTTGAGTCCCATAGTGCTCAGAGCCATTTGAACCATTTTTGTTAAGTCCCATAGTGCTCAGAGCCATTTGAACCATTTGTCCCCAGCTGTTGTGCTGGGTCTAGCTGGTAGTTCACCATAAATGTCACGACATTTTTTTGGTATATGTGATTGGGATTTCCTTATGCCAGCTACTTTCTCATTTACTTCCACATAGGCCTTCGGATAAGCTGGAGAACATGGTAAAAATAGACAACTGACTGTAGAAAGTATCAGTTGAAAATTGTGGTAAAAATAGACAGCTGATCGTAGAAAGTAACTGTTGAAAATTATGAATAAGCTTTCCATGAAAAACTTCTATCGCAAGACACAATTCTCCTCGTATTGAAATTCCACAAATTCACTTACATGGATCATTGCTTTTTCATCATTTTCACACTGCTTCCCATACACTTCACTGAAAATACTGATGTTTTGAAGCTCTGTCCCACCAATTATGAAAATCAAAAAGTCTGCTGTGTGTCCTTGTTCTGTTCGTTCAGTATTTGTTTATTTAATCGTATGGCTAGCCCTCCCCCCTCCCCCCCCCTGTCGGGCAGACCGTTCGTCGGGTCCCGGTCTTTCAATTTGACGCCACTTCGGCGACCTGCAGTCGATGAGGATGAGAGGGTCATGATGAGGGCAGCACAACACGCAGTCCCTGGGCGGAGAAAATTTCCCGACCCAGCCGGGAGTCGAACCAGGACTAAGAGGACTGACAATCCGTCACGCTGACCATTCAGCTACCGGGGGCGGACTGTTCCTTCAGAGAATAGATTCAACAGAAAGCGTTTTGTGTTGTATGTTTTGCGCAGTGTGGGCCAGTAATAACTAATCGGCGTGAATTTCGTACTAGGTACGGTGTGAATCCTCCTAGAGCACAGAGCATTAGACGATGGCATGAACAATTCGAGAAATAGGTTGGTTGCGTAAAGGCAAATCGCCGGGCGGTCCCCAATGCCTGACACAGACGTCGAACGCATCCGCCGTAGTTGCACAAGGAGTGCGCAGAAATCCGTTCAACGTGCAACTCGACATGCCCCCTATGTCCGTCTGGGGTGTGTGTTGCGTCGCAGCTATGGAAGCTCTTCGTGAAGGTGACAAACAACAACGTGTGGAGGTCTGTAATTTCGTTCTTGGCAAGACGGAGGATGACAGTTTTCTTTCACGCTTAGAATATAGTGACGAGGCATCAATCCATTTAAATGGAAAGGAGAATCGTCACAATGTTTGGATATGGAGTACGGAACAACTACATGAAGTTGTACAACATCAGAGGGATTCTCTAAAATTTGATGTGTTTTATGCAGTTTCATGGGAAAAGGTGTAGAACTTTCGTTTCCCACAGTTGGAGACTGATTCGATCGACTTCAGTTACCAACAGGATGGGACACCACTACATGGCACCTTGAAGTGCGGGAATTTTTAGATCAAAGGATTACTGAACGATGGATCGGTCGCACTGAACCAAATGATTCAGCCCTATATTACTGGCCTCCAACGTCACCGGACCTGACTGTATGTGATTATTGCTTGTGGGGGTTTATAAAAGACTCTTTATGTGCTTCCGTTACCAACAGCAGTGATCGAACTGAGACATCGCATAAAAGCAGCTGAATCTGTAACTCAAGACATGTTAGCAGCAGTGTGGGAACAATTTGAATACCGCATTCAAGTGGGGCATATTGAATACCTATGAAAAGGTAGGAAAAAAAACATTTTGAGTTTCCTGTTCATCAAAAGCCAAATTCATTGTATATGTTTATTTGTATCAGAAATACAGACGTGCCAAATCGGATGATTCTTTTTGATGCACCCTGTATAACAACAGTGTTATATAACAACAGTGTTATTTTTGACTGATCAGAACGCCCATCAGAAAATACGCTTGGGTACTTAGCAGAACTTAGTAGCTCACTACTAATGTCATCTAACATAAAAGAGAAAACTACAACCAGACTTTTATTAGCCTTCCACGCATGATATACATAAAATTTTGCTGTATTGTCCCTCATGTTGTGAATATTAGCTACATTTATGGTGAATTGCCTGCATAAAAAGCTTCCTGTGCTGGTTGATATCGCACGCACACATTTAGAGCAGAAACATCACCTCTCCAGGAGGAGTCTCATTTCTGCACTAAACTGAACTTTTACACGCTGTATGTAGGCCAGGGACATATGATAGACGTGTTCTTTCTACATAAAATGTAGGTATTGTCTCTATTATCATGAAAGTATAAGTAACTCACATAGCGTCGAAAAGTGGAAAAGTGCTATTTCTGCAATAGACTATTCATTTAAATACGAGTATATCAACAGTACATTATTTTCGTAGAAAATACAACATAACACAATACAGTTAACAGTGACAAACTTCACAATATGCAGTTTACCTTGTACAAGGTGGACATCTTGTTGCATCGCTCGCCTTATGGCGTATTCCATTACTGACACAAATGCAGCCCGTACAGTGCCCATTCAGCAACGGTGTTAATATTCTTATTGTTAGATAATGTCATTTACTAAAAAAACGCATCATTACTGTTCGGTCTTTCAGTATTAAGGTGAAAATTGGCAAAAAACGAATAATGTCAGAAATAAATTTTAATACATCTTCAGACGAGTAAAATAACGGAGTACAAATGGACGTAAATGTGGAAGATATTAACGAAGCTGTGAGTGAAAGCAGCATGGATGCTGAAGGTACTACAATAGGTTACAACCAGATGTGCAACCATCCGTAAGTAATGAACACATCGCAAACGCATTGGTTCGACCTTCATCACACCTCGCATTGCTGCCAGCACGAGCTTTTAGTGAACTCGAGATAGGAGAACTGTTGCAAAAGATGATATAAGCTAAGATGTCCACTCTTAATACTATAATATCCACTCCTTCTTAAAGGTGAAATAAAAAATAAAAGCTGATTCACTATGGCTACTAAAGATGAAATATACACTCTGAGTACAAAAGATGATATGACCACATTCAAAGAGATAAAAACTGATATGATCGTTTACAAATATGAGAAGTGAAACTGCCACTGTGGTATCAGCTGAAATGAAGATAAAGGCAACCCTCAATCTTCGCCCCCCCCCTCCCCCCCTTCCCCCCCCCCCCCCTCCCCTGTCGTCGTCGTCATGCGGAACCTAGATGGTTGAATGTTAACCGACCTCTTTGCCAAACGCCTTCGAACACCAGATAAGTACTTGTCTCTCGTAATACACCCGGGTGCCGGTTTCGAGATATCATCGGACATTGCAGACGTCATTGCTCTGTATATTGGGTTTCTGGCGTTTCGCCGTCGTTGTAGAGACGGTATCTTGAAGTGACGCGAGTATACCGTTTGGCTAGTTATTTGTTGCTTTCACGTAATTAACATTGCTGTGTTGATATTTCTTTTGCTGGTCTGTACCCAACGAAAAGGGCCTTGGCACGCTGGTCCTCTCGTTATAACCTTTCTTGGCCTTCATACTGGTGAAACCTCCCCATAGGAAAATTTATGAATGATTGTGCTGATAAACCCCTTACGTTATTTGATTTTCAAACAGCTGAGCAAAACTGAACGTGCACAGACATTTCTCTCTTTACTTATTCAGATAATGAATAAACTGACACAAAATATTTTTAGCACAACGTAATCTGACTTTCAACAATCCCTACAAAAGAATGGCCCTGACTAACAATAACCTATACCTTTCATGAATCACTTAACTCACAAAAATCTTCGTTACTCGAACTACTGCAATACAGCGAGCGTCAATACTGCCAGCTAAATAAAAGATTCTAACTACTGAAGTCACTAACTACCGATAGACATAGTTAGCAAATGAAAGATTTTGATAGAGAACAAACAATATATTTACCTTAATAGTGTTCAAAAGTTATAATGTATGTATCAGTTCATGACATCCAGTCTCACAAATTTACTGTCTCTGTTGGACACACGTCCAGATCATCCGCTCTCAAAACTCCGCCATCTCTCTCCCCACATCCACCACTGCTTGCGGCTCACCTGCAACTGCGCAACGCTACGCGCTGTTCACATCCAACTGCCCAACACTACAATAGCGAATATCCCAACAATGCCAAACAGCCACAGACTGGACACAGCACAGCCAGTGATTTTCATACAGAGCACTCGTGACGTTACCAACATAAAAACCTAAACAGCCTACTTACACTGGGCGTAGTCTTGTGCTCCTTACGTGTAAGCCTTCTGGTGCATCTCTTGCGAGGAGGCAATTCAAACTCTTGGTTACATAACTGAAGCTGTTATTACTGAAGGCCAGCCTGTTTTGCATTTGATAATTTTACTTAACTGAAGCTGTTATTAAAGAAGACCTGCCTGTTTTACATTTAGTAATTCTGCTTAACTGAAGCTATTATCATTGAAGGTCTGTCTGTTTTCTATTTGATAATTTTACTGAACTGAAGCTGTTATTAAAGAAGGTCTGGTTGTTTTCTATTTTGGTAATTTTATTTAACTGAAGCTGTTATCATTGAAGGCCTGCCTGTTTTCTGTTTGGTAATTTTACTTAACGGAAACTGTTATTACTGAAAGCTTGCCTGTTTTCTATTTGATAATTTTACTTAACTGAAGCTGTTATTATTGAAGACCTGCCTGTAACCGTTTAATGAGCTATTTCATGATTTGGATTGGCTGAAACGCTTATTAATCAAGGCCTGCCTGTTTTTACTGCCCTATTATTGAGATCTTATATCTTACTAAATCTGTGTTCTAATTGATTGACACTGTGATTGCCATCTCGCCTCTCGCCAATACCTGTTTCAGAGGTATTTTTGTCAATATGGTAGTAACAGAAAATGACACATGGTACATGGGCTCTAACCTTTCGCCTTACACTCCTTTATCAAAAATTCTAGGTTGCAACTGGTAGCAGAGCATTATTGCATTCTGTTGGCAGGGGGGATTTTTAGAATTGTCTACCCTTTCTCAGGTCACTTGTCATTTCCTGTGATCATTTCCTTAGTGTGTAAGGATCCCTTACTATCTGTCGAGCATTGTATTAATTTATTCTGTTGTTCGCAGGGAGCTAGCTTGCTATGGATCCAAGAGGCCAGACCGGGATCGGGCATCTAAAGAAGGACCACTTGCAGTATGAGCTTAGCGTCGAGGGTAGTGTTGCAGAGCTGTAGGTCAGGTTGCGGGCGACGTTGGGCTCCCCAATCAGCTTTTCGATGAGCGCCATTTGGGAGGTAGGTCTTTCTCTCGCCAATATTTCCTTGGTGTTGGATGAAGTGCAGCGGAACCTGTCCTTGCTGCAGGACAGCCAACCTACTGGCAGGCAATTTGGTAGAATTCAGGCACACCTAGAACATTTGGGGAATCGTTTGAGGGGCATTATCTCCTTGCAACTTAGCCAGCCTGAAGTTACCATGGTGATCGAGAGAGGGATTTGCAGGTCCAAGCAGCATCTATAAGCTTGCAAAGTCAGGAAGTGGGAGCAAGTCCAGCGCCTACCTCCACCAATCAGTTCTTTGCTCAAATGTCTGGGGCTCAAGGTTTAGGGACCCTCCGGCTAATCATTTCGCTAAACTACTCAACCCATTTACGTGCCTACTCAACGGTATTTCAGAGCTTTCACTCGATACCATGGGCCGTATCCAGCTGTTTTTGTGGCTGTTGGTGCGATTTCAGTTTCATGCGAAAGCCTTGGGGACGTCTCACAACGTGATATTAGCATTACTTCATCCGTTGGCGAAGGGTACTCTCAGTGATTTTATATCTGAAATCCTGAAGCGGGAGGGCCCAATAGGACAACTAAGGGGACTGATTGTCGATAGGAAGCTCTAGCCGCCGATGCGGAACTAGCTTGAACGCAAATATTACTGACGGGTGCAGGCATCATTTGAATCGCTGAGCCAGTATGTCAAGCGAGTGCGCCTAGCCACCTTGGCTCTTAGTATGTCGGTTTCGTCACTCAGTACTGTTTCAGAGATTTTGGAGGATAGGTATCGCTTGGCCTTTCCTTCCCGCCCCACTAACTTCCGGGAGTTGCAAACATTGTTGATTCCATGGAGTCCTTGTCATTTGCGATGAGGCGCGAAGGCGTGAGGAGCACTTGGAAACTCCTCCGCCCGTCTCGACAATTAATAAGGCTCCTCAAGGATCCAACACATTTTCTGGGAAACGTTGTCTTCGTCTTCGGTGCGGTGGCCCCGATCACTTGGTGCGCGAGTGTTCCGTAGCACGAGCTCCTCGACCCGGGAAATGACGCCAGGTGAAGAAGGTTGGGTGGGGAGCATTGTTTCCGTCGATGGTGCGCGCATACTCAAGCCCCCTCCGGATCTACGCTCCCTTTTATACGTGCCCGTCTACGGCAAGAACTCTTGTGCTTGCTGTCGGATTCTGGTAGCTTCGTGTCATTTTTGAATTATAGTTGGTATTTGGAGTTTAGGCATTTGTGTAAATTATCTTCCGTGAGCCCATGCCTCAGGGAAGTCGCGTAGCCAATGGGTAAGAGTTGCCTACTGTCGGCGAGGTGCGCGGTAGCTGGTCCATTTGTAATTTTTAATTGCCCGTTAAAGATTCGTTTATTACTCAAGCATTTACATACAAAATCAATGACATTGATATAGATATGAATATTGATACAGTAACTGTAGTCTTGTTTCTGTACACGTTATAAACTTTCGGTCCCTGTATTTTATCCCTGCTTTCAAAGAGTGTAGAGCCATCCACATTGTCAAAATTATTTTCTAAATCTACAACTAAATGTAGGTTACGCTTTCTTCAACCTATCTTCCAAGATAAGTCGTAGAGCCCTTATTGCCTCGCGTGTTCCTCCATTTCTTCGATGACCAAATTGTTCTCCCCCAAGGTTGGCCTCAAATATTAACAGTTGCAACTGTCACAAGGTCTACGCCGCAAAACTGAAGCCATCACTATTCCCCCTTTGCGTGGTGCCGCTGGCGTACTGAAAGTAACTGCCACAGAAATCACGTCGTAAAGCCTTTCAGTCACCACAGCCCACACATAAAACAGGGTCGGACATTAATTTCTCTTTGTTTGGCGTCAGCGACATCTTTAAACATGTCACAAACAGAAGGGGAATAGAATAGCCGCTGATTCAAGTGAGTGAGTGTTGCTAATCTTGACGAACAGTACGGATTTTGAATGCTACTGCTCCTTAGTACGAAACCAGGATTTGACCCTTGTGTCATGTCGCTACATTTACGTTGCCCAAGGGTATTAACTGATCGTTGGCTATTCGTGGCTTACTGCAGGGCGTGTTTGACGTCTTGAACCTTGATCTGCAGAAAAGGCAGTAATGTATTGACTAAAGATAGGCCAGCCACGCAAAACAAAAGATGTTGGGACTCGAGTAGACAGCCACATCTTCAACACAGAGCGTATCCCCAGTGTACAGCAAGAGGGCTGGGGCTCCTCTACCGCCGAAAGGTGAACGTTCTGCATCTTTCTAACATCTCAAGGAGGGATTCCAAGTGAGTCACTAAGAACAATCTTTCTGACAGGGCTGGCAATTTGCAAGGAATATACGTGACAGGCGTAATTAATGCTAAGGCAAAACACGCGCCTGCCGTATAGCAAGCAGCTGCTATCTTCCCACCGCTTCTGGGCTCGCTGCTTCTGTTACGTCTGATGGTACAAGCTGCTTGTGGCAATAGGGGTTTGAAATGCTGTTCTGTTACACTTTTGCGTGCGGATTCTGTAACCAGCGGAATTCAGCATATCGAGATTTGCTTTATACTGCTCAGGCACAGCTAACACTTCCCTTCTCCGCACACCTCTATATTCTCCCCCGTGTACCGTCACACTAAGGATGCATACAACGCTGGAAACAGCATGTGCAACAATATCAGCACAGATTAATAAAAACTCGAAGACCGCCATCTAGTTCTAACTCGGAATAAACAAGGCTAAGAGCAAATACTTTTTTTTAATAATGATTCTCTCACCCCAACGACAATACATCATTGAGAATGAAAACATGGTCCAAGGAGGCTGTAATCTGTTTATCATCTGTGCACTTAGTATCAGCCGTGGGTCATTTTCAAGCAAATATTTGAAGTTTCATGCTTCAGTTCACATTTTACTACATTTCTGTGCGCGCGTGGTACACTATTGTGCCCGCATCTCGTGGGCGTGCGGTAGCGTTCTCGCTTCCCACGCCCGGGTTCCCGGGTTCGATTCCCGGCGGGGTCAGGGATTTTCTCTGCCTCGTGATGGCTGGGTGTTGTGTGCTGTCCTTAGGTTAGTTAGGTTTAAGTAGTTCTAAGTTCTAGGGGACTTATGACCACAGCAGTTGAGTCCCATTGTGCTCAGAGCCATTTGAGCCATTTACACTATTGTATTGTTTTTGTGCCACCTATGCACAGAAATACGATGTATATCTGTCCACATGTACCACCAATGTAGTAAAACTTCAACTGAAGCGTGAAGCTCCAAATATGTGCTTGCAAACGACCCATGATTAAAATTAGCAAATTGCGCAGATAATAAACAGATTGCAGCCCAATTGGACCATGTTTTCATCCTCAAAACACGTTGAAGCTGTGGAACACCATAAAAATAAAATTTAAGGAACCATCATTGACTGATTTTTTGGAGTGACTATGTAAGTCTTGCGCTAATTATTTGTACTAAACTGGTAGGCTACAAATTGTTCTTGCATGTAATCGAATACTGTATGGATGATAAATACATCATTGTATAACAGTAACTAAGGGGTACAAGCTGGTTATAATTCCTTACTGAAAACATACATAAAACAATAGAAATATATGAAGGTAACACAGTACTTGTCAATATAGGCATAAGGAATTAGTACAGACATGTCAGGATAATCATATTCTTCAAAAATGTACTTTCATCAGGTTTACTTGTTAATTACTACTATACAATGATGTATATATATATATATATATATATATATATATATATATATATATATATATATATATATAGAGAGAGAGAGAGAGAGAGAGAGAGAGAGAGAGAGAGAGAGAGAGAGTTCCTATACTATTTGGCCATGGGTTTCTTTTAACTGCTGAAATATGTTATAGCTTGTGATAAACTTCTCCATTCATTTCATTCTGTGAATTTCTATAGTTTCATCATGCCTACTGTTTTATAATGCTACTTAACTAATATGTCCTCTAGGATGTATATACTTTTCCAGCATATTTTTGTGTTTTAAATACCTAAATTTTTGTTCCATAATCTCCATATGTTATGACCAAGTGATTTGCTATAATGGACTAGGCTAAGCTGACAACAATAATATTGTTCTTCATTTTTTTTAAATGTACAATTTTTAACAGAATTTTTGGCATCTTCTTTTCAGGGTACAGCTCTTGGTGATTTTGACAATTGAACAGTGACTGTTATATAAACTTTGTATTTCTACTGTATTACATATTACAAAACTTCTGGAGGATCCTGTCACTTGACCTGCCTTACAATTTTGGGTCTAGGACGTTATGCCATCTATGCATATTACAATGAACATGTCTTCCTGTAACTTCCTCTTAACACTGTACTACTTTAAGCCATATACTGCCATAATCCATGTAACGGATGTAATGGGAATGTATATTTATTTATGTATATTTATTTTTTGTGTCTTGTCTCTTTTCCTATGGTTGAAAAATTTGCCTTTCAGTTGCCTTCACTTGTGCTCCATCGTAGTAATGGCATATTGTTGGTTATCTATGTAACATGCTAGTTTATCCTGGTTTTGTTTAGCATAAAAATGGGAACAAGAGATAAGACAGGGTACCTGTGCAACCAATATACAACTGCCTTTACATGTTTGTAGTAATTCCTTGTTGCTGTATTAACAAGTACTGTGTTACTTTCATATATTTCTATTTTACCATTTATGTCTTCAGTAATCAAATATCACCGATTTGTACTTCTTTGTTACTATTATACAATGGTGTGTTTTATCATCCTTGTAGTATTTGTCTAGGTGTTACTTTTAACAGATTGACATAAATTATAGCTTAGGATACTGTTCCACATTTCATTTCACCTTGTCAATTTTCTGTAACTTTATCATATCTACTGCTATTTATTTTGCACTCAATTGGTATGACCACTAAGATGTATGCACATTACGAACATCTTTAGTTTTGTTCCACATCCCTTGTATTAAAGATAAAATGATCTATGTTGATGGGCTTATTTAACCTGACTACAGTAACTATTATTTCTCTTCATGAATTAAATTATATTGCTTCCCAAAGAAGACTTTTTGGCATTCCATAATTATGTTGGTAGGGAATAGGTACGTGCTGGCATGTTAATTTATCGTTCTAATTGTGAGCTACACTTGCTGCTCCTGGACACAACTGTAACGTTATTGTTATTCGAACACTGATGGTTTCCTAAAAGAATTTGTTTTGCTTCTGTAACTTTCCATTCTTAGTAAATTTCCTGTTTATACTTCACCTACAGGTATGCAGCTCATCTTGTCACTTTCTAGTATTCTGTAAAGTTATTTCAACTTGAATCTGATGGACGTATTTATGTCACTGTCAGTAGCTGTATTCCTATGTTTCCATTCTTATAATATGTACCGTGTTTTTGTTTGAGTTTCGTAAGTACTGCTGTGTAATGCACTTGTCATTTATAGTTTATTTTTGCGATTGTCATTACATTTGTGGTTTGTGCTTCAATTACAATGATACTGGTAGCAGAAAATAGTTTGTAACCATAATCGATAGTACAACAAAAGATTCAAATACAGCTTCATTTTATGAATTTTGTGAAACATTTTATTGTTTCCCATCGAGTTGAGACTGACTGGCATTATTCTGTGACTTGACCTGTGAATTGTTCTTTAAACTGTGTATTGACAGTACGAGGGCCAAGTTTCTGACAATTTATAGTGTTTGGGTGAAATAATAAACCAGCTATTAGCTATTTGAAAATACAGTTAAACAGTTGTCATTGTTGGAAGAGTTAAATCTTGTCTTCCAAATTTCTTCAACCCAGCATATCTCCTCCAGTACTTTTGGAAACAGTCTAAAGCTTATTTTACAGTGTTTTTTGCTACCAAATAACATGCCAGAGCCACCATAAAGTTTTATTTTAATTTTTGTAACTAATTTTTAAATCGACAAATTGGCCATTGCCATCTTGCAGCAGCTCAGCAATAATCGAGAACAGCAGAGTGCAAGCTCCAGAGAACTTCCACTGCCAGGTAGACAATAGTGTTTCAGAAATTAACTATCATTCGTCGTCTTTGTTACTGCGTCATTCAAATCAGACTTCATACAGTATATCACAGTAAAGTGTACTAAATCAAGAGGACAATGTAAACATTCCTTAAGAAAATAACAAACCATATTCCATTAAGCATTAACTACAGTATCAGTAAACAATTGTCTCTTGCAGTTAAAATTTTGTGATCGTATGATAAAACCAAACTAGCCTAACGTAACGAGTTATTGTAGAAGTAATTAAATTTTTTATTATATTAAAATATGGTCGAGAAAGATGATAGAATTATTATTTAATATATTAGAATAAAGATTTAACTTGATGTGAAACAGCACAAAATTATGTGTAGCTGAGAGCAATACTGAACTTAGATCATGTATGGAAGTGCGCATATCGCTCACTGCATTTTATTGCTAATTTGTTTTAGAATTCATTAAATGTTGTTAGAACTCACATCATCCTACACAATCTGCATTTACAACATCAGTTGTTATTATGTTTAGTCTGAATAACTATGCAACTGAAATTTGCTAAGACACTTCAGTGACACATTTCTGTTACCTTCTGCTTTGTATAACTCTGTTGCCACCACCCAGCACAACGCAACTCAGTGCTTAACACACTTGTGCACAGGGCCAAGTCTATCTGTGATGATGATAGCCTACCGGCAGAGTTACAACACCTAAGGAAGACCTTCCGCAGCAACGGTTATAATGAGACGCAAATCTCGCGCGCCCTTCACAAGAGCAGGAAGGTAGACACACCAGAAGAAGAAGATGAGACCAGATGCCTGGCATTTCTACCATACGCGGGACCGCCAACAGCCAAGATTGCCCGCATTCTGGAGAAACACAACATCAAGACAATTTTTCATGCCCCAAGTAAAATTAAGGACATACTTGGCTCAGTCAAAGACCACCTAGGACTGCAGACTCCGGGCGTATACAGTATTGAATGTGAATGTGGTACGAAATACATCGGACAAACGCAGCGCTGCATCACGCAGAGGCGCTCGGAACACATTAGAAATGTACGCCTTGGTCAGACAGAAAAATCGGCGGTAGCGGAACATAGCCTTAACGAAGGACACACCTTCCTCTTTGAGGGTACGAAGAAGCTGTGTGACGCTAAAGGATTTTGGGATTCAGTTTTCAAAGAGGCTGTAGAAATTCGGTTGAACAGCAACCTGATCAATCGAGACACTGGTTTCCAACTCAGTACAGCGTGGAATCCCGCAATAACTAAAATTAGAAGAGAACGCTCCGGCACGAAGACGGTAGCGGCCACAGACGTATTTGGAACCGGCAGGGACTCGACGCCCGGTCCGCGCCGCGAACCTCCCACCACTGGCGCGGCGGCCGATTCCGCAGGTACCTGATTGGTCGGCGCCCGGAATCTGGTCCAGGAGCCTTTATAGGACCGCGCAACACAGCATCTCGACACTTCGCGGAGAGTTGCGCATAAGCTGATTGTCGCTGTTGCCACTCGAGATGCCTGGACGCGGAAGTGGACGCAAAGCTGCTGCCTTGGCGGAGTTGCTGCTCACGTTAGCAAGAACATCCGGCAAGAAGAAGAGGAAGACTGTATTGCAGTGCTTTCGCTGCCAAAAGCTTGGCCACGTGGCTAAGCACTGCAGCGGAGCAGTCGCGTGCTTGAAGTGTGCGCAAGCACACGACACACGTGACTGCAAGAAGCAGAAGGACGTCCCCTGCACCTGCGCCAACTGCGGCGGCGCACACGCGGCCAACGCCCGTTCCTGCGCCTACAGAAGAAATTGGCGCGGACCGGAGAAGAAGACGCAGAAGCAAGTGACGACCACACACGAAGAGGTGGTCACTTGCACAGAAGACGTCGTCTCCAGGCGCCTTAACGACGCCGTACAAGACGCCATGTCCGCCTTCAAATCCGCCATGGCGGAAGAGAGGGCGATCATGCGGGCGGAACTGGGCCAGGCTCGGCGTCAGATTACTGAGCTGACGCAGGAGCTTCGCTCAGCCAAAGCAGCTTCCGCCACAGCAGTCGACACCGCCACCCAGACGACTCCTCCACGAGAGAAGAAGGTCGCGACGGTGGCCACGCAGACCGACGTGCCTGCCGAAGGGGAGGCAACACAGCCCAATACGGACCACGAAGCAGCAGCGCAAGAAGGGGAGTGGGAGGAAGTCCCATTCCTCCCGCTCCCAGACATGTACAGCGCAAGCGCTGTAACTCAGAAGATCGCTGCATCGCTTCGTGATGGCACGTACCCCCACCACGACAACCCTTACCCTTTCCTTCCACCCAACCGTCCTAAACCTCCACCCCCACACCAACCGATTGGGTATCCAGAAGGCCTTGTCGGCCTTTCCAGGGAGGATTACAACCTGATTAATTCCTACCCTATCTTTACCGAGTGGCAAATGCGCTACATCATCTTCGCTCTGGCCAGCGGAGAATACGAAGAAGCAGGGCACACTGTACCCAGCACCCCAACCGAGGGAGAGCCCTCACCAACAGCCAAGAAGAAGAAGAAAAATCGTCACACCGACAAGCACAGGAAATAGGACATCGGCACTCCTTGCCAGTACAGAACCAACCACCAGTACAGACAGAAGATTCGACAGATTCCCAGGGGAGTAAAGGCCAACAGGCCACAAACTTCCAATAGAACATCCTCAGAGTGAGGAAGTCATAAAGGAGAGCAGCAGCAGCTCGACACTTCGCTTGAAGATGATGGGTACGAAACCCTTCGAAACGTTGCGAGAAGACGACGCCTTTACTCGGCTGATCACCCGAGAAGATTTCACGAGTGGTGAGTCATTGTTGAGAAGTTCCCATGGAGAGTGCTTGTTCAGATGTTGTCATATTGTTTTGATGGGCTAGACACCAGATATTGTTGGATTGGGGATGCTGTAATGATCAAAGTGTGCTTTTCGTCAATATATATGAAGGTAAAAAATTCCTTTTTTTATTATTTCAATGTCTTAAACAATAATGCCTCTTGGTCACAGGTTCAGTCAACAAAGCATCTGGCTCGTGTTCTTGTATTAGACTGTATTTCTGGTTTCTATGTGCAATTATAGTATTTCTGGTTTTTTTTAATTACTTCAGTATAAATGGTGTTTAAAATATCTGGTCTTATTGAGGAAGAACCGTGCCAGATGTGTACGTTGAATCACACTTCCACACACAGAACAGCTACACTTGTGTTTTGTTGTTTCCTAGGTTTTATAGTTGCTGGGGACTTAATTAATTAATTGTGTTAACGGAAATTTTCTTTCATTCTTTGTTGTTATTCTATGCAGTCAGATTGCGGAGTAATACTAGTCAGGGCCAACAGGTTACGAGACTTCGTAGCCGGACATTCAGCTACTAAAATTAAAATTATTTAATAATTAAGCCCCCATGCAAATTGTAACACAGTGTGCTTTATTTAGTATTACATATCTGTGATGATATAGTGATCATAGCTTCGTCGACAGTGTGGGGAGAGTGTTGGTTATGCGTTCACTTGTTAATTACAACAGGAGACATCTAGTTTATAGCAGAGATTTAGAAGCTCAACTACCTGTGTAAAATTGTCTTAACCAAACCAATAGCAGTCATGGCAGTCTGGCTGAAGGCAGAAAATTAAGGCGGAGCCATGCCCGGCTCGTGTTCGTCCCATTAATTGTCATCTTCTATTATGGTAGTGCTGCCTCGTTTTCATTTTCCATTTACTGGCGTTACTAACTTCCTGCCTTACTTGCCCGTGAGTGGCAGCAGCAGCGCGTATTGATAAGCTCACTGTCGTACCATCTCTGGAGCGACCAATAGTATTTGCGGGTCGTCGTGTGTCGGGTAGTCAGTGAGTAGGAGATGCACCAGCAGTGCAGTCGCGACGGAGCAGCAGTCACGGACGGACCAGCAGTCCAGTCCGTCGGTTGGCGTGGAGCAGGAAGCAAGCCCCCGTCGTGTGGAGTCGGGCTGGAGAGGCTGGCGGTATGCACGTGCGGTTGGAGTGTGAGGTGCTGCTTGCGAGTGCTACTAAATTCGTCACCCACCGATCTTGGACATGAAAGTTGAGTCCGCACTTAACTTACTATCGAGCTTCAACTGTTTACATTTCTTCATTTGATCCTGGTTGTCGCTTTTGGGACGTTCCCGCGAGCAACAACGGGCGTGTATCTAACTTGGCTAAGATTCCAGACGTCTACCTGTGAAATTTAATTTAACTTAATTATTCCCTGTTATGGAAGTTCACCAGCGGTATCTTCTGCCTTGTGGCTGTTGGCGTTCAGGTTACCTGCCCTGGTCGTTGACGTAATTGTAGGCAGTGTATTTTCCTCGTCGTGTTGTTGCTGTCCAGCGCAGCATGTAGTTCGACAGCTGAGGTGTTGTTGGTCGTTGTGGGCGCCAATATTCTGTGTGTTGTGTATTGAAATCTTGTGGTCGTTCTGCCGGTTGCGTGGAGCGGAACTGATTTGGTTGATTGGTCATTCAGCTGTTTGTCGGTTGGGTTTCCTCCAGATTAAGAAGTCAGTGGACAGGCTGCCTGTCTCACCAAAACGGGCGTTAGTGTTACAGTCCCAGGCCGACCCTTGGAAACTTCTGAGCGCCATTCCCTGTGTGTTATGTAGTAATTTCCCTGTTTGGATTTTAGTTATTTGGTTGATGTGTGGCTTTCAGCCGAATATCAGTATCTCTTAAATTAATGTTCTTGTCTTGCCCTTAAGGCGTGAGATTGTTATATTTTTATATGGAGCCTTCAGCCGAATTTTACTGGAGAGGTTTTAAGATAAGGCCTTCTACCTTTTAGATTGAAACTCTTTCTACGCCTTAAGACGTTAAACGTATTTTGTTGATATGTGGCCTTCGGCCGAGTATTAATAACTCTTAAATTAATGTCCTTGTCTTGCCCTTAAGGCATGAGATTGTTATTCTTCATTTTATATGATAAGTTTTAAGATACGGCCTTCTGCCCTTTAAAATTGAAACTCTTCTTCTAGAGCTTAACCGAATTACACTCCTGGAAATTGAAATAAGAACACCGTGAATTCATTGTCCCAGGAAGGGGAAACTTTATTGACACATTCCTGGGGTCAGATACATCACATGATCACACTGACAGAACCACAGGCACATAGACACAGGCAACAGAGCATGCACAATGTCGGCACTAGTACAGTGTATATCCACCTTTCGCAGCAATGCAGGCTGCTATTCTCCCATGGAGACGATCGTAGAGATGCTGGATGTAGTCCTGTGGAACGGCTTGCCATGCCATTTCCACCTGGCGCCTCAGTTGGACCAGCGTTCGTGCTGGACGTGCAGACCGCGTGAGACGACGCTTCATCCAGTCCCAAACATGCTCAATGGGGGACAGATCCGGAGATCTTGCTGGCCAGGGTAGTTGACTTACACCTTCTAGAGCACGTTGGGTGGCACGGGATACATGCGGACGTGCATTGTCCTGTTGGAACAGCAAGTTCCCTTGCCGGTCTAGGAATGGTAGAACGATGGGTTCGATGACGGTTTGGATGTACCGTGCACTATTCAGTGTCCCCTCGACGATCACCAGTGGTGTACGGCCAGTGTAGGAGATCGCTCCCCACACCATGATGCCAGGTGTTGGCCCTGTGTGCCTCGGTGGTATGCAGTCCTGATTGTGGCGCTCACCTGCACGGCGCCAAACACGCATACGACCATCATTGGCACCAAGGCAGAAGCGACTCTCATCGCTGAAGACGACACGTCTCCATTCGTCCCTCCATTCACGCCTGTCGCGACACCACTGGAGGCGGGCTGCACGATGTTGGGGCGTGAGCGGAAGACGGCCTAACGGTGTGCGGGACCGTAGCCCAGCTTCATGGAGACGGTTGCGAATGGTCCTCGCCGATTCCCCAGGAGCAACAGTGTCCCTAATTTGCTGGGAAGTGGCGGTGCGGTCCCCTACGGCACTGCGTAGGATCCTACGGTCTTGGCGTGCATCCGTGCGTCGCTGCGGTCCGGTCCCAGGTCGACGGGCACGTGCACCTTCCGCCGACCACTGGCGACAACATCGATGTACTGTGGAGACCTCACGCCCCACGTGTTGAGCAATTCGGCGGTACGTCCACCCGGCCTCCCGCATGCCCACTATACGCCCTCGCTCAAAGTCCGTCAACTGCACATACGGTTCACGTCCACGCTGTCGCGGCATGCTACCAGTGTTAAAGACTGCGATGGAGCCCGTATGCCACGGCAAACGCTGACACTAACGGCGGCGGTGCACAAATGCTGCGCAGCTAGCGCCATTCGACGGCCAACACCGCGGTTCCTGGTGTGTCCGCTGTGCCGTGCGTGTGATCATTGCTTGTACAGCCCTCTCGCAGTGTCCGGAGCAAGTATGGTGGGTCTGACACACCGGTGTCAATGTGTTCTTTTTTCCATTTCCAGGAGTGTATTTGTTGGTGAGCAGCCATCAGCGGAGTTTTAATGTCTCTTAAACTAATCTTCTTTTGTTGCCCTTAAGGCATAAGATTGTTATGTTTTTGAATGGGGACTTCAGCCCAATTTGCCTTTTGATTGAAACTCCAAAAAAAATGGTTCAAATGGCTCTGAGCACTATGGGACTCAACTGCTGTGGTCATCAGTCCCCTAGAACTTAGAACTACTTAAACCTGACTAACCTAAGGACATCACACACATCTATGCCCGAGGCAGGATTCGAACCTGCGACCGTAGCAGTCGCACGGTTCCGGACTGCGCGCCTAGAACCGCGAGACCACCGCGGCCGGCATTGAAACTCCTCTTATTGCTTAGTATTCGATCTCCAGCCTAGTTCCTTAAAATTAAATTGCTGAGGCCTTCAGCTGATTAGATTCAAGATTTAGAAAATATTCTCGGGTGAAACCTCCAGAAGAACCTTGTACTTCAATTTTGCAGAAGCCTTGTGTCTTGGATTTTGAATGTAGCCTTCAGCCGATCTAAAGTTAATCAAAGGAGATCGATTAAAGTTTTGCATCCTTGTTGTAATATTGTGTGTTGATAAATAAAGTTTGTATGTTGAATGCAACTGACAGGAACTCATTTTGGCCCCTTACCACAACCTAATCCGCTCTGTTCTGCTAGCCCAGGCATTTCAAAGTTCATTTTGGACTGATGGACGGGTAGCAATAGATGGTGATGTGGAAATCAGGTAGGCAGAAAGAACAGGTTGTACGTTCTATGTCTCTCTCGAATTTTACGTGATTAAATTTTATATAACAGGGATCACACCGTGAGGTGAATTTTTTGGTGTATCTGGAGTGACCGTTGGAAACTAGGAAGGTTGGGAGGGCAAAACGGAAGACAACATCATCAAAATGCAGGAGCAGATGGACAAGGGTAGGTGGCTGGGGCATATCAGTTGCTTTGAGGAACTTGCATACTTTATGGATGGGTGGTATGTCAGTGATTGCGAACATGCTGCAATATGAGGTATCAGCGTTCTTGGACTCTTCAAAATGGAAAATCGAGCCATCTGCTACCATGTCACTCTGGGCGATGAGTTTACATCAGAGGGGTCATCACCTTTGGAAACGCTCCACAATGCCGCAAAATCTTCCAGTTCCCATATGTTGCGATGCCTTGCACATTTTTGTAAATAAGCAACACCGCCTCTAACTTCTATTTCAACCATTGTGCGTGTTGTGGGAGCAGCATAGTTTACACCATGTGATATCTGGCTTTCTCCGAGAGCCAATGGATCGGAATGTCAGTTTAAAACCTGACACAGACCTCGAAGTCATGGTAGAAAAAAACAAAATGTATGGCTGTGGGTACACCTGTAGTCTTAAATTGAAATCAGGCATACAGCAGGAAATACAATGTATCAGACAACTCTCTCTTGCAACTGATAGTCTGTGGGATATGACCCTCCTACAGATTGTAGCGTTTCGTGATGCAAAAACCAATAAATATTGTGCGACGGACTATTAATACGATGATAAGTGTAAAATACCTGCGTGATAGATAAATACTCTGTGGAATTTAAACAAATTGGAAACAGCAGAACGCGAACTTTCTTCCGATCCATTCTTGGTTCCAGACCATGGCGCCTCAAGAAACTATGCTACACAGAAACTCAGCTCCCGATGGCTTCGTATTTTATGTCATAATTTCTAAAGGCTTTAGTCACTGAAATGTTATTGACTTTTAGTTATAACAGATACAAACAAGAACGAAACGTTTTCATGAATCTTGAATGGGTCGTTGCCCAATATGGATTGCTCTCATAACACGTAAGTTATAACGCAAAAGCAACTACACTGAGACGCCAAAGAAACTAGTATAGGCATGCGTATTCAAATGCAGACATATGTAAACAGGCAGAATACGGCGCTGCGGTCGGCAACGCCTAATATGAGACAAGTGTCTGGCGCAGTTGTTAGATCGGTTACTGCTGCTACAATGGCAGGTTATCAAGATTTAAGTGAGTTTGAATGTGGTGTTATAGTCGGCGCACGAGCGATGGGACACAGCATCTCCGAGGTAGGGATGAAATGGGGATCTTCCCGTACGACCATTTTAGAGTTACCGTGTGTATCAAGAGTCCGGTAAAACATCATATCTCCGACATCACTGCGGCCGGGAAAAGATCCTGCAATAACGGGACCAACGACGGCTGAATAGTTCAACGTGACAGAAGTGCAACCCTTCAGCGAGTTGCTGCAGATTTCAACAAGTGTCAGCGTGAAAACCATTGAGCGAACCATCATCGATATGGGCTTTCGGAGCCGAAGGTCCACTCGTGTACCCTTGATGACAGCACTGCTCTAAGCTTTACACCTCGCATAGGCCCGTCAGCACCGATGTTGGACTGTTGATGACTGAAAACATGTTGTCTAATCGGACGAGTCTCGTTTCAAATTGTATCGAATGGATGGACAACCTCCTCAATCCATGCACCCAGCAAATCAGCATCGGACTGTTCAAGCTGGTGGAGGCTCTGTAATGGTGTGGGGCGTGTGCAGTTGGAGTGAAATGGGAATCATGATAGTCTAGATGCAACTGTGACAAGTGACACGTACGTAAGCATTATGTCTGATCACCTGCATCCGTTTATGTCCATTGTGCATTCCGAAGGACTTGAGCAATTCCAGCAGGACAATGCGACACCCCAGAAGTCCAGAACTGTTACAGAGTAGCCCCAGGAACACTTTTCTGAGTTTAAATACTTTCGCGGGCCACCACACTCCGCAGACATGAACATTATTGAGCATACCTGAGGTACCTTACAACGTGCTGTTCAGAAGAGATCTCCACCCCCTCGTACTCTTACGGATTTATTGACGCCCTGGCCGGCCGAAGTGGCCAAGCGGTTCTAGGCGCTACAATCTGGAACCGCGCGACCGCTACGGTTGCAGGTTCGAATCCTGCCTCGGGCATGGATGTGTTTGATGTCCTTAGGTTAGTTAGGTTTAAGTAGTTCTAAGTTCTAGGGGACTGATGACCTCAGAAGTAAGGTCCCATGGTGCTCAGAGCCATTTGAACCATTTTTTTTTTATGGACGCCCTGCAGGATTCATGGTGTCAGTTCCCTCCAACACTACTACTTCATACATTAGTCGAGTCCATGCCACGTCGTGTTGCGGCACTTCTGCGTGTTCGCGGGGCTCCTCACGACGTTAGGCAGGTGTACCAGTTTTTCTGGCTCTTCAGTGTAAATAACAACCAATATGACGTTTCTCGTCACGTTATTACAACAAATCGTACCAATAACGATTCGTTCTCGAAATATTCAATGTGAAACGACGTATGTTCATGTGATGTAACATGTAAGATAAAACCCATCCCATATGGGTTTCTGCTGAACGCGACGAATACAGTAATGCGTCTCGCTTTCTGCTTGTGACGTGGGGAGCCTTTTTGCTTCCTACTGTTCTGCTTACGAGGTACGTTGCCGAAATACCGTAAATCCTTATTTTGTGTTTCATGTGACGACATGGATCCTCAACGAGAAGTAGCAGGTAGTGACGTCACAAAAAACGTAGGGCGCCACATAAACGGTAACTAACTCGTCCCGCGTGGCGAGGATTTACGCTATGCGAGCAGGTTATGTCCCGTCCTGCAATTGGTGTGTTTAATTCGGTTTTGGGCGTTGCGAGTCTTGACAGCGCCGCGCCGGCATTAATTTGGCGAGGTGAGCTAGTTGCCAAGAGCATGTTCCAGCTGTCCGAGCAACCCAGCCTGCTGGCAGGTTTAGTGGACAGCTACAACACCTCTGATAGGCTCTCTGAATCGAAATGCAAGCAAGTCGGAGACACTAAGCAAAGAGGTAAAAATAAATCTGCCCAGTAACTTCCCGCAAGAGACGGAGGAGAGGGGGGGGGGGGAGAAAGAACGACTCTAGTGCACCCCTGGCGTCTCCATAGCAGTCGTTTCTACTAAAGTGTCCGGTAACTAGCAATAAATACTTCATCTCTTACTTCAAGCCGACTTGTTGGGAAGCTAAAACAATTATTTACTGTGGAGGAACAGGTTGTACTGTAATATACTTGCCGCTGGCGCTGTCTGCTCTTGCTGAAATGAGCACTCGTCTTACGGCTTCTTGTTCTGACTGCGACTCAGGCGTAGGCTTCATCTCGTACTTGCAAGCATAATTTAAACTCGATCTCTTAGTCACTGTGATTATGATCTATACAGATGAGGTGATTACGTACCGATATAAATAAGAGTTGAAAGCAGCCTCGAATAAGCAGCTTTATTAAATAAACTCCTTAGATACAGATACAAAAAGTTACCTCGAATGAGTGGCAAAGCGTGCTTAAACTGTTAGAGTTCAAATGTTCAAATGTGTGTGAAATCTTATGGGACTTAACTGCTAAGGTCATCAGTCCCTAAGCTTACACACTACTTAACCTAAATTATCCTAAGGACAAATACATACACCCATGCCCGAGGGAGGACTCGAACCTCCGACGGGACCAGCCGCACAGTCCATGACTGCAGCGCCTCAGACCGCTCGGCTAATCCCGCGCGGCACTGTTAGAGTATTAGAGGCTGTTAGAGTATTAGAGGTTACTTGACCACCAATCACAGCTCGGTCAACAGCAGAAAATCGTATATAATAATTATTGTAACATATGAGGAAGTAAAGACGAAAAAGAGAGTCTGCCAGATGATGGTACGATGGAAACACAACGGTTAGTTTCCTGAACAGCAGCACGGATGACTCTCCAGTTTCGTGAACGGTCGTTCATTCGAGCTGTCATCATAATGTCCGTTATCTGTATTACTAATCAACTAAGACGGTTACACACTCATCCGATTTCAGCTGCCGGTTGCTTATCTAATGGTTTCCATGGGCAACAAAAATTTGATCTGCGGCGCTTCATATTGTAATCAGCGATGGAAAAATGCTCCTGTTGGAGCACAAACTCTGACAAAACATTCGGCAATCAACTTCCTCACTTCCCACCCTCGTCATCAATTCTGGCATGCAAACATACTTGTGCGCTTTCAACAAAAATCGTTTTAAATCCTTTTTCTCTCTGTAGTTAAGCCTCCTGTTCAGCATCTCCCTGTCACTACCGCTGTCTGTATATGTATCTTTTCTATTGTTTCCTCCCCCCCCCCCCCCCTTGATTTAGTTACAGTATATCCCACTATCTCCTCTCTCACACTGTCACCTTTTGTCTTTTTTTTTTTTCATTGCCACTGTTTCCACCACACCTCAGCAGCTCAAAAATTTTGGTGGTGCAATTTAACTTCAGGTTTCCGTGCCTCGGTCGGTAAAAACTGAACCCTTATAGAATAGATTTGTTGTCTGTCTGTCTGTCCGACCATCAAGAACACTTTTTCTCGGAATGAGTAAGTGTGTCAAGTTCAAATTTATGTCACATACTAAGGTCTGTGGTCTCTCCGCGATGTAAAAGATTGAAGCTCCAAAGTCAATGAAATCAACAGATACGGCTCAAGTTCGGTACTCGCAAATTCTCGTAACAAAACCTGTTCGGTACTTCTTGTTCACGTTGAATCATGAAATTCGGCAGGAGTACTTGTAGGGGAAAAAATCCGAAAACTGTTACTTTGTATTTATATCGCATAAAACTATCTTTTTGTGGTTTATCATCCGTCAAAAGCATAATAGATAAATATTACTGCATGCGAACGTAAAACAATGTGTAGTGATGTTTTAGTAAGTAACTTTATCAAACCTTCTCTCTCTCTCTCTCTCTCTCTCTCTCTCTCTCCCTCTCTCTCTCTCTCCACATACACTCATAAAAAAAAAGTTTTGCATCACCTCGGTTCCGAGAGTTCCGGAACCTGTACAGAAAATTGGAATAGAGACCAACATAAAGATCATTTTCGATCTTTTTATTGCTCATGAAAACCACACATTGCGTGTTGTACCACCATACAGCGAGATCTTTAGACGTGGTGGTTCATATTTCTGTACACACCGGTGCGTCTACCGGCCCCTGTGGCCGAGCGTTTCTAGGCGCTTCAGTCCGGAACCGCGCTGCTACTACGGTCGCAGGTTCGAATCCTGCCTTGGGCATGGATGCGTGTGATGTCCTTAGGTTATTTAGGTGTAAGTACCGGGTGATCTAAAAGTCAGTATAAATTTGAAAACTTTATAAACCACGGAATAATGTAAAAATTGACACAGATGCTTGGAATGACAAGGGGTTTTATTAGAACAAAAAAACACCCCATATTGCTAGACGCGTGAAAGATCTCTTGCATGCGTCGTTTGGTGATGATCGTGTGCTCAGCCGCCACTTTCGTCATGCTTGGTCTCCCAGGTCCCCAGACCTCTGTCCGTGCAATTATTGGCTTTGGGGTTACCTGAAGTCGCAAGTGTATCGTGATCGACCGACATCTCTACGGATGCTGAAAGACAACATCCGACGCCAATGCCTCACCATAACTCCGGACATGCTTTACAGTGCTGCTAACAACATTATTCCTTGACTAAAGCTATTGTTGAGGAATGATGATGGGCATATTGAGCATTTCCTGTAAAGAACATCATCTTTGCTTTGTCTTACTTTGTTATGCTAATTATTGCTATTCTGATTAGATGAAGCGCCATCTGTCGGACATTTTTTGAACGTTTGTATTTTTTTTTTGGTTCTAATAAACCCCCATGTCATTTCAAGCATGTGTGTCAATTTGTACCTCTCTATCTACATTATTCCGTGATTTATTCAGTTTTCAAATTTATACTGACTTTTTGATCACTCGGTAGTTCTAAATCTAGGGGACTGATGACCTCAGATGTCAAGTCCCATAGTGCTTAGAGCCATTTGAGCCCATTACTTTACCTCAGCGTATTTAGTGTTGCGACGCGAATTATTTACTGGGCACGACTGAGTAAAAGTGAGCACTTCAAGGCTGACGCAAGAGGCCACAGAAGCGGGTCTTTTCAGGTTGACCGGGCGAAGTCACACCGGCGGCTTCCTGCTAATACGACAAATACTGTCTCCGACGCGTCGAGACGGTTAGTACATGCCACGGCCAAGTAGAGGGCCAAAGATTTAATAGCACTGCACAGCAGAAAGGCAGTGCTGATGCTACATGGGTGACCTGATTGTTTCATACGATATTGCAGTGCCTGTGTTATTCTGATTACGATGGAAAGTTCCTTTGGACAGGCATGTATGTCCAAAGGAACTTTGCAGCGTAATCAGAATAACACAGGCACTGCAATATCATATTTATCTGCCGATACCGGTCAGAAACCAGATGGCAGTTATAAGAGTCGAGGGGCATGAAAGGGAAGCAGTGGTTGCGAAAGGGGTGAGACAGGGTTGTAGTCTCTCCCCAATGTTATTCAATCTGTATATTGAGCAAGCAGTAAAGGAAACAAAAGAAAAATTCGGAGTAGGTATTAAAATTCATGGAGAAGAAGTAAAAACTTTGAGGTTCGCCGATGACATTGTAATTCTGTCAGAGACAGCAAAGGACTTGGAAGAGCAGTTGAACGGAATGGACAGTGTCTTGAAAGGAGGATATAAGATGAACATCAACAAAAGCAAAACGAGGATAATGGAATGTAGTCAAATTAAATCGGGTGATGCTGAGGGGATTAGATTAGGAAATGAGACACTTAAAGTAGTAAAGGAGTTTTGCTATTTAGGGAGTAAAATAACTGATGATGGTCGAAGTAGAGAGGATATAAAATGTAGACTGGCAATGGCAAGGAAATCGTTTCTGAAGAAGAGAAATTTGTTAACATCGAGTATAGATTTAATTGTCAGGAAGGCGTTTCTGAAAGTATTTGTATGGAGTGTAGCCATGTACGGAAGTGAAACATGGACGATAACCAGTTTGGACAAGAAGAGAATAGAAGCTTTCGAAATGTGGTGCTACAGAAGAATGCTGAAGATAAGGTGGGTAGATCACGTAACTGATGAGGAGGTATTGAATAGAATTGGGGAGAAGAGGAGCTTGTGGCACAACTTGACTAGAAGAAGGGATCGGTTGGTAGGACATGTTTTGAGGCATCAAGGGATCACAAATTTAGCATTGGAGGGTAGCGTGGAGGGTAAAAATCGTAGAGGGAGACCAAGAGATGAATACACAAAGCAGATTCAGAAGGATGTAGGTTGCAGTAGGTACTGGGAGATGAAGCAGCTTGCACAGGATAGAGTAGCATGGAGAGCTGCATCAAACCAGTCTCAGGACTGAAGACAACAACAACAACAACAACAACCGGGCAAGTGACTTTCAAGTACAACGTCTGACCTGTGCAGGTATACGCGTATATGGCCTTCTGGAGATCCACAAAGAAAGGGCTCCTCTTCGTCCCATTATAAGTAACATTTGTGCTCCGACATATCGTGTAGCAAAACTGCTTGCTTCTCTGTAGAATCCACTAGCTGGTCGGTGTGAGTGTCACGTTAAGAACTCGGCGAATTTCTCAAGAGAGATCAGACCTTCGTCGCGCTATCGACCACGTATGCCCCAGATGAGTGATGACAATACCGAGGTGGCACCAAAGCCTACGGCCTTTTCGACTTATACGCGTATTTCCAAAAGCACTGGTCGTATATTGGGGAAATATGACCTAAAGTGTGTTTTTCGACCACCGCCTAAGATCAGGGGTCTTACAGGTTTCGTAAAGGGCGATCTTGGTTTGCGGAAGGCGAGTGTCTACCGTATACCTTGCAGCTGTGGCATGTTATGTATTGGTCAGACTATCAGGACCGTGGAGGTCCGTGTACTGACAATAAGCGTCACACACGCTTACAACAGCCGAGGAAACCGGCTATTGCAGAACAGTGTCTTGTCACCAGTCACCTTATGGAATATAACAACACGAGATTGTGGCATGCTCTTCCAGCTATTCGGATAGTATTACTACTGTTCTCTCCCTTGTCAAAAAGATTGTGACAGAGTTGATGCTACCTCACCTGTAGTTTAGTAACTCTCACGATCGATCAAATCTGGCGTTCGTCATCTTTGTTTGTGTGGTGGCGCTTATGTTTACAGTGTATGGCGCGTGTGTTGTCTTTCCGGAAGTGCTCTGCAAAGCGAAGTTTTAAATTCCCGTACACAGAACTTTCTTGCTGAAGTTTTGCCTTGAAAACGACGAAGTATTTACGTGTCGAAATATCGGCTGTTGTTGTCCATGTCACCCGGCTGTATTTCCGTAAGTTGTTCGTACAAGATCCCACTTATCTAGTATCCTAGCTGTCTCCACTACCAAAACGAAAACATCTGCAGGCTCATTAGCCGTAGCTTCTGTCCTCCTCTGCAACAATCTGTCACGCACTCTGCGGACAATTAAACGCCCTGTTGCTTTTAGTAGAAGTTGGAATACTTTCTTGTCATCCTTATAATGTTTCCACTAAAATCACCGTATATGGCCAACTTTCCCTCTGTTATACAGTAAATGCAATGCCATTGTGATTTCCTGTCAGAGAGGTCACAGTTCTTAGTAACTGACGGAAAGTCATCGACTAAAACGGAAGTGATTTTTGGCGTTCCCCAAGGTGGTGTTGTAGGCCCTTTGCTGTTCCTTATCTATATAAACGATTTGGGAGACAATATGAGCAGCCGTCTTCGATTGTTTGCAGACGACGCTGTCGTTTATCGACTAAAAAAGTCATCAGAAGATCAAAACAAACTGCAAAACGATTTAGAAGAAATATCGGAATGGTAGGACATACTCTGAGGCATCAAGGTATCACCAATTTACTATTGGAGGGCAGCGTGGAGGGCAAAAATCGTAGAGGGAGACCAAGAGATGAATACACTAAACAGATTCAGAAGGATGTAGCTTGCAGTAGGTAATGGGAGCTGAAGAAGCTTGCACAGGATAGAGTAGCGTGGAGAGCTGTATCAAACCATTCTCTGGACTGAAGACAACAAAAACAACAACAACGGAATGATGCGGAAAGTGGCAGATGGCACTAAATAACGAAAAGTTTGAGGTCATCCACATGAGTGCTAAAAGAAATTCGTTAAACTTCGGTTACAAGATAAATCAGTCTAATCTAAAAGCCGTAAATTCAACTATATACCTAGGTATTACAATTACGAGCAACTTAAATTGGAAGGAACACACAGAAAATGTGGTGGGGAAGGCTAACTAAAGACCGCGTTTTATTGGCAGGACACTTAGAAAATGTAACAGACCTACTAAGGAGACGGCCTACACTACGCTTGTCCGTCCTCTTTTAGAGTACTGCTGCGTGGTGTGGGATCCTTACCAGATAGGACTGACGGAGTACGTCGAAAAAGTTCAAAGAAAGGCAGCACGTTTTGTATTATCGCGAAGTATGGGAGAGAGTGTCACAGAAATGTTACAGGATTTGGGCTGGAAATCATTAAAAGAAAGGCGTTTTCTCGTTGTGAAAATTTCTCACGAAATTCCAATCACCATCTTTCTCCTCCGAATGCGAAAATATTTTATTGACACCGACCTACACAGGGAGGAACGATCACCACGATAAAATAAGGGAAATCAGAGCTCGTACGGAAAGATATAGGTGTTCATTCTTTCCGCGTGCTATACGAGATTGGAATAATAGAGTATTGTGAGGGTGGTTCGATGAACCCTCTACCAGGCACTTAAATGTGATTTGCAGAGTATTCATATAGATGTAGATGTACAGTGTCTCCTCTCAGTTATCCTTCTCTCTCTCTTCCTTTCTCTGTGAGTCACGCTTATATTCATTATCTGTGTGTCACCACGTTCGTCCTTTTTTCCTTCTTACATCCCTTCCTTTCATGCCCATTGCTGCTAGCGCTTGTAATTAAAACCTACCTTCCTGTAATTTCTATTTATTGTTATACTTCTCATGGACCAATTTAACTGTGTGTGTGTTTTCTAACTCTACTATTGGTATCTTTAATTTCTAATTGTAATACAACATGAATGGAAATGAAATTGAGATAAGGCGAGGAACTCAGGGGTAAATAAGGGATATTTTGACATATGGAACGTGCTGTGCAGCAAAGCAGTTTCGAAACGTTTTAAAATCAGACTATGCTAGAGCGTTATTCTTCCGGAAGCTCTGTATGGGTCTCAAACATTTACATTAAGATAAATAGATGAACAAAAGCTGGTAGTCTTCGAGAGTAATATATTAAGGAAAATATTGGTCACTAGAGGGGTTCAAAATGGTTCAAATAGCTCTGAGCACTATGGCACTTAACATCTGAGGGCATCAGTCCCCTAGACTTAGAACTACTTAAACCTACCGCGCGACTGCTACGGTCGCAGGTTCGAATCCTGCCTCGGGCATGGATGTGTGTGATGTCTTTAGGTTAGTTAGGTTTAAGTAGTTCTAAGTTATAGGGGACTGATGACCTCAGATGTTAAGTCCCATAGTGCTCAGAGATATTTGAACCATACTTAAACCTAACTAACCCAAGGACAGCACACACACCCATGCCCGAGGCAGGATTCGAACCTGTGACCGTAGCAGCAGCGCGGTTCCGGACTGAAGCGCCTAGAACCGCTCGGCCATAACGGCCGGCCCCAAGAGGGGACCCAGGTCACATGAATGGAGGATATTAAAAACCAGGAAATCGCAGAGCTTTACGTACAAAGTGATATTAGCCGAAGGATGAAGAAACGGATACTGATGTGGCCAGGACAGCTAATTAGGATGGAAGACTACTGCTACGAGTGGCGTCCAATAAGTAGTACAACACGTTTTTTATGAAAGGAAGTTGGTTTGAATCAGTATTTCAGTATATCCTATTTTCCCCACTCCTTTGCCTACAAAACCCTATTTTTCACAATCACCGTTCAATGTGACGACCGACCAGCTTACTGGGAGGGCCCGTATGCTCAAATGGTATCACTCTACTAATCGATGTCGGAGCCAACGTCTTACTGCATCAATAACCCCAAATCGTGCTCGTATTGCTTCATTGGGCCTAACAGATGGAATATGCGAGATCCGTGCTGCAGGGTGGATGGGGAAGAACGGGCCAACGAAGTTTTGTGAGCTCTTGTCGGGTGTGCAACTTGTGTGAGGCCTTGCGTTGTCAAATGGCTCAAATGGCTCTGAGCACTATGGGACTTAACATCTGAGGTCATCAGTCCCCTAGAACTTAGAACTACTTTGCTGTGTTGGCAGAAGAGCCAACACCGTGTTGCTAGAGGAGGCCGAAATGCACGCGTTTAAGCTCACGCAGCCTGGCGTGAGGTCTGGAACAATTAAAGGAGTTGAGTCTAATAAATAAAGAACGTAGTTGCTTGAATACTTAACTTTAATCCATAATTGGAGATCATCGGTCTTGATGATACATAATTACAATCTCAATATAAACTGGTAATGGCGCCTTGCTAGGTCGTAGCAAATGACGTAGCTGAAGGCTATGCTAACTATCGTCTCGGCAAATGAGAGCGTATTTGTCATTGTTCCATCTCTGGCAAAGTCTGCTGTACAACTGGGGCGAGTGCTAGGACGTCTCTCTAGACCTGCCGTATGGTGGCGCTCGGTCTGCAATCACTGACAGTGGCGACACGCGGGTCCGACGTATACTAACGGACCGCGGCCGATTTAAAGGCTACCACCTAGCAAGTGTGGTGTCTGGCGGTAACACCACATACTTAAACCTAACTAACCTAAGGACATCACACACATCCATGCCCGAGGCAGGATTCGAACCTGCGACCGTAGCGGTCGCGCGGTTCCAGACTGACGCGCCTAGAACCGCTCGGCCACCCCGGCCGGCCCTTGCGTTGTCAAGGCGGAGAAGCCCGTTTGTGCTTTCGTAGCCACGAACAAGCTGAAGTAGTTTCTTTAGTTTCCTGAGCGTAGCGCAACGCTGTCCAGAACTGACCGTTCACCATGAGGGAGGGCATCAAACAGAAGAAATACTTCAGAGTCCTGGCTGACTGTCGCCATGACTTTAGCGGCGGAGGCTGCGTGTTTGAACTTTTTCTTCGGAGGAGAGGCTGTGTGGCCCCACTCCATGGATTGCCGTTTTGTTTCTGGCTCGAAGTGATGAGCCCACGTTTCATCGTCTGTGACTATGTTCGACAAAAAATTGTCACGATTTGCTGTAACGCGCAAGCAATTGTTCACAGATGGTCCTTCGCTGCTTCTTATGGTTAGGGGGCGAGGAAGCCAGCCGGCACACACCTTTGGATACCCCAGCTGGTAGACGAGGGCGTCAGCGCTACCAACAGAGACGTCCAGTTGTGCAGCGAGTTGTTTTGTTGTGATATGTCGATCACCTCGCATCAAAGTGTTTGCAAGTTCCAACACTGAAGGGATCACGGCCCTGTACGGCCAGGGCGGCGCTCGGGAGCTCGGCCAGGTTTGTGCGATCTTGTTGTTATGACGACAGACGCTTTGCCCAATGACTCACCGTGCTTTTGTTCATTGCCAGGTCTCCGCAGACAATCTCCAAGCAGTCTCCATGTATATCTGCGATGTTCTCATTTTCCACCACAGGAAACTCAGCTCTCTGCTTTGAACGCACCTCCGTTACTGAAGTCATTTTGATGGCTGTGTATAGTGCCGCCACCTATCGGAATTTCATGAACTTCATGGGTATGAAGCGGGAATATTCCACTGTGTCCCACAACAAATTCCGCATTTATTCAACCGAATTTGGCTGAGAAAAAATGTGTTGGATTACTTATTGAACGCCCATTGCAGTGGCTTTCTCAGAATCTGTGGAGGGAAAGGAGCCGAAGAAGGCCACGGACAAGACAGAAGGATGATAGTAGCAGTGATACGCAGATGAAGGGCCTGAGAAGAGGAGAATCGGTTAGGAAAGACAAGAACAGAAATAACTGGTGGAAGAATGTAGATAGCGCATTTGGTGTCTACATGGATACTCTGCAAATCAAACTTAAGAGCCTGGCAGCAGCAACTAACAAATAGTATCATGCACTTTTCATAATATACGAGGGTCACTCCAAAAGAAATGCACACTATTTTTGTAAAAATACAGTTTTCATTCTGCATGTGTGAAAGTGTTACAGTGTGTAGATACATCCTTCCCGCTTGTTTTCAAACTTAGTTCAACCTGTTACCATGAGAGGCGCCGTCACAGCATGTCTTCAAGATGGCTGCGACACTTGACGTTCGTCAGAAGCAACGTGCTGTCCAAAGACCTTGTAAAAAATAATTAGACTCACTGATGGCGCTGCAGTCGCGGGATAATTTGAACCTTCGGCTGGACGCCATTATAGTGGTTGTAGTCTGATGTGTTGTGTAGTATTGTTGTTTATGAAGACCCAGATTCAACGTTGTATATTTGTTGGGGCGTACATACAGTATTTGTTACTCGTAATTCTACTGTCTGTACGTTCCAATCAAAAGAAGTACAATGGTGAAGAGTTGTGCAGCGATTAATTGTACAAATAAATTCGAGAAAGGAACGAATATTACATTTCACAGGTATGTGAATATTTTAAGTTGTTTTGTATGTCAGTGCACTTGCTTAATAAATGTTTTTGTAACACGGTGTTAGCATAATGTCTGTGCATCTATTTACAGGTTTCGTTTCTCAAAACCACAGCTGTTACAAAAATGGTTACACGCTGTCAGGAGGCAAGATTTCCGACCGACAGAATACCATTTTATATGTTCTGATCATTTTGAAGAAAGTTGGCTGATCGGTAGTGTTTTCATGGTCTAGATTAGGTTGAAACTTGATAATTTGGTCGTGAGTTGCCAAAGCACTATGCCATATAAAACGCCCTTCTCGTCATAAAATCTAAAGCAAGGTAGAGTCAGAAAATATCTATTAATATAGTGGGCAAATCTTCGAGTATTTTGATGCATTTTGCGTACATCTATCGTAAATGAACTACGAAAAATGCTAGGGGTCCAGGACATAACTTTTAGCTACGGCAGATTCCATGTAGTACGTAAGATAAATTCATAAACGGTGACTAGCTGCTGTTTGTTCGTAAATTAAAAAGTATATTGTAGTAAAGTATTTAAATTAGGCATTATGTTTGTGACCTAACTCAAGGGAAGGCATTTTATAACCAAAAGCGATGTATAAACATTCGAACTCCGCGCGTCAGTTTACCACTCTAATGGCCGCCGTCCAGCTATTCAATTTGTCCGCTCTTCACAGTCGACCACTCGTGCGGTTGTGGGGGCCTGGTGCTGTCATAGAATTCCTGTGCTGTGAAAACGAGACAGTGGGAAACATCCACAAGAGGTTGCAAAAGGGGTGTGGAGATGCTGCTGTCGATCGCAGTACAGTTAGTCGGTGGGCAAGCGGGTTATGTGGTGAAAGCGGGCACGACAATATTGAGGATTGTCCTCGCAGCGGCAGACTTCGTACTGCACACACTCTAGACAATGTGCAGAGAGTTAACGAATTGGTGACTGCTGGCAGACGGATCACAGTAAACGAATTGACACGCTACGTTGGGATAGGGGAAGGAAGTGTTTGCATATTACTGAAAGTGTTGGCGTTAAAAATGGTTTGTGCCAGGTGGATTCCCAGGATGTTGACAGTGGCTCACAAAGGAACAAGATAAACGGCATGTTGCGAACTTTTGGAACAGTACGAGAGTGGTGGAGATCAGTTTCTTGAAAGAATTGTGACAGGTGATGAAACATGGCTCCATCATTTTTCACCAGAGACAAAGAGGCAATTAGTGGAGTGGCAATATGCAAATTCACCCAAGAAAAAAAATTCAAAACCACACCTTCTGCTGGAACAGTAATGTCTGCGGTGTTTTTCGATTCCGAAGGACTCTTGCTTGTGGACATTATGTCAAGTGGAACCACCATAAATTCTGATGCATATGTGACGACACTGAAGAAATGGTTCAAATGGCTCTGAGCACTATGGGACTTAACATCTATGGTCATCAGTCCCCTAGAAAACTACTTAAACCTAACTAACCTAAGGACATCACACAACACCCAGCCATCACGAGGCAGAGAAAATCCCTGACCCCGCCGGGAATCGAACCCGGGAACCCGGGCGTGGGAAGCGAGAACGCTACCGCACGACCACGAGCTGCGGGCACACTGAAGAAACTTCAAGCTGGACTGTGTTCGACCACACCAGCAAAAGCAGAATGTTTTGCTGTTGCACCACAATGCACAGCCACATGCCAGTCAAAAAACCATGGAAGCGATCACAAAACTCGGATGGACAACACTGAAACACCTGCCTTACAGTCCTGACCTGGCTCCATGTGACTATCATCTCTTTTGGAAACTGAAAGACTCTCTTCGTGGAACAAGGTTTGAAGATAAAGAGTCCCTTGTGCACGTTGCCAAACAGTGGCTCCAATAGATTGGCCCAGAATTTTACTGTGTCGGTATACAGGAGCTGGTTCCAAGATGGCGTAAGGCAGTTGAGAGGGATGGAAATTATGTTCCTAAAGGAGGAATCTACACACTGTAAAACTTTCAAACATGCAGAATAAAAGATGGATTTTAAAAAAATAGTGTGCATTTCTTTTGGAGTGACCCTCATTTGTATTGCAAAACATGTAGAACACTTGGGTTGATGGTTCCAATCTTGTCAGGTTAAATAAATCAATCAATAAATAAAAATAATAATAAAGTCTAAAAAAGCTTGTAATTTGGCCAGTCGACCTCTTTGGAGGTCATTATTGTGGTCGTGTATAGTCTCACAGCCGTATCACAGTTTACAAAGCCAGCTCATAGCTGGTTGTGTATCACAGACGATCTGACGGCTTTCCTCGGGCAACTGGTGTAGTTTATACGCTGTTTTTCCATCTGACTGCGCCGTGCGATCGCGTGCAAACTGCACCGATGGCAGTTTGCTTTCATGGGCGTGGAGAATGCGGTACGGCTGGTCCGCGGTGTGGAGATTTCGCACGGCGGTTACGGCGGCCCGTGCGCTGTGTTCCCGCCTTCACTCCTGCTTCTATCCGCGCCATCTGTGGTCTCTTCCCACACTGGACACGCAACAGAGAGTGCCGTAGCCTAACACAGCTACACTGCTAGCGTAGTTCGGAGAGCTGTGAGGCTGCCATACAAAATGAAAAACGTTAGCCCGAGAGCGTTGTGTGGCGAGTGTCACGGAACTTAGCCAAAGATTAGGCCACACGATCTAGCGTGTGATGACGGAAATGGGAAGTGTTACCCCGTGAAGCACAAGTTAGATTTATATCAAACTCTGAAGAACATTCTGGCTACAGCAACAGTCGAGCTCCGTCTGTATCGAGGTACGTAATGACGTTACTATCAAACATGGTGTTGCTTTATTTTGTTGAAAGATAACACCACGAGATCATAAAATTAGGTGCACTGAGATCTGAAAACTACTTTGGAGTTGATGTTTATTTATATATTTCAATCCCACCTCGTGAGAACAGGACAGGCTGTTGTACAAACATTGTTCTTTGGAGCAAAATGTCCCAGAAGGCTGGTAGTGAGGCAGAAGCAATCCCATTTTGGAATATTTGGGAGTGATATCCAGCTCCGACATTGCCCCTACAAATACCTTAGCTTGTTGTTCTCACTCGTGCTACACTATACAAGCAAACCTTCACATATATTTCTCTGAACCTACTTGACGAAGAGATCACACGTCTCGTACTATCTATTAACACTACCTCTTGCCTTAAATTGTTTTCATCTATTCCCTGCCGATCCGAGTTCTTGTCACACACCTTTCTTACAGCTTATTAAAGTTTGATGTCCTCTGTTACAAAAATCTCGCACAGCCAACAAGATCGACAAGCGTCATTACACCCTCCTCTGAACAAGCGCTGATCTCCCGATTGTCTATCGGATTTTTACCGGAATAATATCTTTTGACCGTGTACCATATGCTCTCTTCACGATGCACTCTTGGACAAAAAATAATTGTCCTTATACACTTTAAAATCATCTTTCATAAAAAAACTCATGCACTACCTCTTAGCACAACTCCGCAACACCACTCCAACCACTATTTCCGTTGTTTTCCCCTTTGTCTTCGCTGAGTTTACATCGACAATATTTTCTCTCTGGTCATAGCTCTCAAATTACACACGTTTCTCATACATAAAACTTACATATGTCAGATAACATAATTAACATAAATATAAGGTAAATATGAAAACAAATAAAGAAACGTGAAATGTAAAATTCCGTCTCAAGTCGGTTTACTTCTTTGCTGAAGCCTTAACCGTTTCCGGACACATATGCCCCTCATCAGATTGCTGCACCCATGTGGCAAACACTGCATGTCGTTAGTGTCCCGTCGCCTACTGTTGCATTGAGTGAGACATAATTATTTCGCTGCTGGGTCTATGACTGTTAAATCTGAACTGAAGCATTTAGTTTCGCAGACTGATAATGAGCACTTTACATGTAAACATTGTTCTTAGCAGAAGCGAAATTAATACTAAATGCCTGATTATTTCTGTTTTTTGTGTCAAATAGTAATTCATGCAGTTATTTACATTACATATGGTCTCACACAAAGAAAATATCCGACTCCAGAACCGTCTGACGAAGTACACAGCTTTAATCTGTCAGAAAGTTTCGTTTCCGTTCGGAGTTAACGTATGTTAACTGTGTGACTTGGTTCCCAAAGAGCCTTAGCCTATACTTGCGTACTTCTGTCCCGTCTGTGCCATGTTTAGAATGACTTGATGGCAGTGCAATTTAGGTTCTGGTATTGTATTTGCGAATATTTCTACAGCTCCTAGCCACAAGGGATATTTTTTCAAAAAAATTATAAGTATTGCTTCCATGACTGTATCACTTTTGTAAAAAAGGGAAGGTTGCCTTCAGTCACAAACCGTGATTTTACTTCAATGCATTATGCATTTCGAGCCCTGGGGACTCGTCTTCAGGTGCTTGATCTGTCTACATCATTCTTCTCAAATTTAGGTTAATAGTTGTCCTGTTAAGGTTGCGTAAGTACAATTACGAAGTGTAAACTTATGTATACACATTTTTACACAAATAAGAAATCGAAAAATTACTTAGTTTCCACTAGTAGTTACATGGATTTCAAGTGCAATATCAGCAGCCATGTTTATATACATGTATAAAGTTTTCATCCTACAGCATATCTGTGAACAAAGTTGAAAACAAGTCAAAGAATATCAAAATTTAAAGATACTATCTTTCTACATATACATAACTATCGTTATTGCAAAGAAGATACAAAGATTTTACAGTGTTAATGATATATACATGCCGTCTGTAAAGCAGTTATTTGTATAAATATCAGATCTGTCTATATGTTATGAAATGGTTGCACTATATTAAATACTTGTTTCTTTAGGAAAAACGAGCTTCTAAAATTGCTGAGAAAACTGTGACTGTTAAACTCTGTTTGTTCATTCATTTTTCTTTATATAAAATTTCTAATTTCTTTCTAACAACCACAGTTTTTCAGCAGTTTTAAAAGTTTATTTTTTCTAAAGAAATAAATATGTAATAGTGCAACCATTTCATAACATATAGTTGCATTCGAAATTTATTCCAGTAACTAATTTACTGATGGCATATATTTATAATTAATAATGTAATATCTTTGTATCTTTTTTGAAATAGCAGCAGTTGCGTATAGGTAGAAAGGTAGTAGTATCTTTAAATTTTGATATCCTTTCACTCGTTTTGAATTGTTTTCACAAATATGTTATAAGACGAAAAACGTATATATGTACCTAAATACGACTATTCATACTGTACTCCAAAACCATCTAACAACTACTGCAAACATTAAATAATTTTTCGATATCTTAGTAATGGTAAAACATGCATACATAAGGTGCCACTTTGTAATTAAACTTATGTAAGCCTTGCAAGAAGAGTATTAACTTTAATTTGAAAAATGATATAAAATGATGAAGCACCTGAAAATGAGCACCCATGAGTCGAAATGTATAGTGTTTTAAAATAAAATCATGATTTGTAACTGAAGGCAATTTGTTTTTCACTTGACGGACATAAGTAGATTCTTGCCATCTACTTTGACAAGTGAGTAAATATATTGTGATTCTCTAATTAATATTTTCAAATGGTTAGACGGATGCCTAGAAGATGTAGCTGTGAGAATGTCACACATATTTGTAATTAGCAACAGATGCTTCTTGCCTGATTGAGAAGCTACTCCAAAATATTATTCATAAAGGGCAGTGAATAATAATACAAAAATATTTTAATTTATTTGAACGTAAACTCTTTAGCAAGTTTGCTCTGTCGTTTTCTCAGTCGAGGTATTCATCAGAGATCCTCAAGAACACAAAAACCTTCCACCTGGTTTACTGTTACTTGTTAGTGAGCTACCGTATCCGAAGATTATACTGCACAGATTTGCAAAAGCTGTATTTTCAACAACAAGAAAAAACCTTTGGCTATAGTGAATACTGTGTCACTGATTTTGTTTATGACAGCACGGAAATAATAAAGTCTGCAGAACTGTACCAAAATATGACTGCGAGAATTCAGTATAACATGTGGTCCCCAAATGCTGCAAGTAACGTATCTAACCGTACTAGAATCAAAGTCAGCCTGAATACGTTCCTACTGTATTTCTCATATGCATTCTAACCGTCAAATATCACCACCGGTAGCTAGTGAAAAATGTCGAGCAACTTGACCGTAACCCAGAAATGTTAGGCGGGGAACTCGTCAGGCGGACGTGTTACAACGTAAGCAGTGGTATCCACCTATGTTCAAAGCAGACTTAGACATTGCTCACCAGGTATTCTCCTGCTTAAATATTGTACTTGAGGTCGCTCCTTTGCTTCTTGGCTGCGAAACGTTGGGCAACGGACGAGACTGTTTGATATTCAACCGCTGATATTCGCCACAGGAAATAAATCAGCTATGGAAAATGTGATCGAAACACATACGTTAGTGAATATACACCAGAAGAAGAAACACATGATCAATATTTTCGGAATAAATGCTAGTTTCTGTAGGGAACGTCGTGTTAGGGACGTGGCAAACAGGCGCCTTAAGTGCGAGAATTCCAATAAGTATGCCAAGGGGCGGAGAGAGAGAGAGAGAGAGAGAGAGAGAGAGAGAGGGTGGGAGGGAGGGAAGAGGGAATAAACCGTTACAGTCATGTAAAGCTTAGATAAATCTCACTGATAGAGGATGGAGAAGTGCGTATGGAAATGGCCCCTCTCTCTCTCTCTTTTCCGCGAAGATATTTATCTACCTATTAGCCTTCTTACGACCTGTTGTGCAGTACTGCCATATATTTAAACGTTGTAGATAGCGCTCACGTGGACCATTAAGACGCTTTCCTCTCACACCTCGCATACTCTGTCCCTGCCTAGATTCCTTGAGTGTCGTCAGTTCGTCTCTTGCGACGAACTGACAAAAAATAGAAATCTAAATGTGATTACTTGGCGTTTTAAATAAACCGCGGGTTTGTCTGAAAAACGAAACTGGTTTCAGACGAACCCAGTCAATAGGTACTGAAATATCGACGCATTTATAATACGTCGAACTTCCGAGTGCCATGTTCGCAACATGTTGTAACACGATTTTTTTGAATGTATCTTCTGTACCCATACAGAGAGGTAAAGTCTCTTGCTTTGTGTCTCACAGTTGCCAGAGATGTCTTACAGCTGAATTCCACTATTTGGTTTATTCCTTTGCTCACATGAATTGCTGTGGTGCATGCCTTTGTTATTGTAAATAAAGTGCCAAGCGTAAAGAAGTTATCTTAAGTTTTGATCCAGGACATACCAACCAACAATAGTACTGGCAAGAAAAAAATAAATAAGTAAAGCAAGCTCCGATGAAAACAAGTAGCTCGTTAGTGCATGGAAGAAGAAATTAACAGTAAATCTGAATTCAATTTACGTCTGCTAAAAAATACAGGATAAGATGACCTGTTGTATTTAGGGTGAATGTAAAATATTAAGAATGTGGTTGAAAGGAAAAGTGAAATATTCAGATGAGAACTGTGTGTCAGTCAGTCACAGAGCCTTCAGAATTAAAGTAGCCTACTCTGCTATCGCTACTACAACTAATATGACTTCGACAGAGCTATAATTCCGTAACACACGTTTGACGTACCAAGAACGACAAATGTTCTTTAGAGATTTCGAGTCCAGATTGAAACACGAAGGAGGCACTACGAAATGTCGATTTTTTGGGGGTTGTGAAGGAAAAACACCGTACTACAGAGTAGAGTAGAAGGAACGGAAAAGATGATGCTTACGTTTTATGCGAAACTGAATACGGTACTAGAATGTAACTGCTACGTAAACTGTAATTAAATTTTTCAACAATATAAACAATAACCACAGATTTTACGAAATTTTGTCCCTAGTTGTTTCTGAACTATTGTCCGCCCCCGGTAGCTGAGTGGTAAGCGTGACAGACTGTCAATCCTCAGGGCCCGGGCTCGATTCCCGGCTGGGTCGGAGATTTTCTCCGCTCAGGGACTGGGTGTTGTGTTCTCCTAATCATCATCATTTCATCCCCATCGACGCGCAGGTCGCCGAAGTGGCGTCAAATCGATAGACCTGCACCAGGCGAACGGTCTACCCGACGGGAGGCCCTAGCCACACGACATTTCATTTCATTTCTGAACTATTCATTAGGGCTTTAGCAATCCCAAAATTGTTAGTGGTAAGCAGATACATAGGTAGCTTGTCAATTAAAATTATATATATATACGAGGGCAGTTATATAAGTAATGCAACACATTTTTTTCCGGAAACAGGGGTTGTTTTATTCAGCATTGAAATACACCAGGTTATTCCCCAATCTTTTAGCTACACAACACTATTTTTCAACGTAATCTCTATTCAATGCTACGGCCTTACGCCACCTTGAAATGAGGGCCTGTATGCCTGCACGGTACCATTCCACTGGTCGATGTCGGAGCCAACGTCGTACTGCATCAATAACTTCTTCATCATCCGCATAATGCCTCCCACGGATTGCGTCCTTCATTGGGCCAAACATATGGAAATCCGACGGTGCGAGATCGGGGCTGTAGGGTGCATGAGGAAGAACAGTCCACTGAAGTTTTGTGAGCTCCTCTCGGGTGCGAAGACTTGTGTAAGGTCTTGCGTTGTCATGAAGAAGGAGAAGTTCGTTCAGATTTTTGTGCCTACGAACACGCTGAAGTCGTTTCTTCAATTTCTGAAGAGTAGCACAATACACTTCAGAGTTGATCGTTTGACCATGGGGAAGGACATCGAACAGAATAACCCCTTCAGCGTCCCAGAAGACTGTAACCATGACTTTACCGGCTGAGGGTATGGCTTTAAACTTTTTCTTGGTAGGGGAGTGGGTGTGGCGCCACTCCATTGATTGCCGTTTTGTTTCAGGTTCGAAGTGATGAACCCATGTTTCATCGCCTGTAACAATCTTTGACAAGAAATTGTCACCCTCAGCCACATGACGAGCAAGCAATTCCGCACAGATGGTTCTCCTTTGCTCTTTATGGTGTTCGGTTAGACAACGAGGGACCCAGCGGGAACAAACCTTTGAATATCCCAACTGGTGAACAATTGTGACAGCACTACCAACTGAGATGTCAAGTTGAGCACTGAGTTGTTTGATGGTGATCCGTCGATCATCTCGAACGAGTGTGTTCGCACGCTCCGCCATTGCAGGAGTCACAGCTGTGCACGGCCGGCCCGCACGCGGGAGATCAGACAGTCTTGCTTGACCTTGCGGCGATGATGACACACGCTTTGCCCAACGACTCACCGTGCTTTTGTCCACTGCCAGATCACCGTAGACATCCTGCAAGCGCCTATGAATATCTGAGATGCCCTGGTTTTCCGCCAAAAGAAACTCGATCACTGCCCGTTGTTTGCGGCGCACAACCGTTACAGACGCCATTTTAACAGCTCCGTACAGCGCTGCCACCTGTCGGAAGTCAATGAAACTATACGAGACGAAGCGGGAATGTTTGAAAATATTCCACAAGAAATTTCCGGTTTTTTCAACCAAAATCGGCCGAGAAAAAAAATGTGTTGCATTACTTATTGAACTGCCCTCGTATATATATATATATATATATATATATATATATATATATATATATATATATATATATGTGTGTGTGTGTGTGTGTGTGTGTGTGAGAGAGAGAGAGAGAGAGAGAGAGAGTCTAATATCTGTTAAACGAATGCTTGCTAATTATTTTTATTATTCGTGTTATCTAAACGTCCTGAAACAAAGCATAGGGGAATAATATCACGTCTCTAAGTGTGTTCCCTGATGAAAAATGATCTTCTCGTAGTGAAGTTGTATTCTGCTGCACAGGCATATGAATTCAGTACGGATCTGAAAAGAGCTACAACATCCAGTGGATATTAATTCATAACAAGTGCGCCCAGAAATACACTCCTGGAAATGGAAAAAAGAACACATTGACACCGGTGTGTCAGACCCACCATACTTGCTCCGGACACTGCGAGAGGGCTGTACAAGCAATGATCACACGCACGGCACAGCGGACACACCAGGAACCGCGGTGTTGGCCGTCGAATGGCGCTAGCTGCGCAGCATTTGGGCACCGCCGCCGTCAGTGTCAGCCAGTTTGCCGTGGCATACGGAGCTCCATCGCAGTCTTTAACACTGGTAGCATGCCGCGACAGCGTGGACGTGAACCGTATGTGCAGTTGACGGACTTTGAGCAAGGGCGTATAGTGGGCATGCGGGAGGCCGGGTGGACGTACCGCCGAATTGCTCAACACGTGGGGCGTGAGGTCTCCACAGTACATCGATGTTGTCGCCAGTGGTCGGCGGAAGGTGCACGTGCCCGTCGACCTGGGACCGGACCGCAGCGACGCACGGATGCACGCCAAGACCGTAGGATCCTACGCAGTGCCGTAGGGGACCGCACCGCCACTTCCCAGCAAATTAGGGACACTGTTGCTCCTGGGGTATCGGCGAGCACCATTCGCAACCGTCTCCATGAAGCTGGGCTACGGTCCCGCACACCGTTAGGCCGTCTTCCGCTCACGCCCCAACATCGTGCAGCCCGCCTCCAGTGGTGTCGCGACAGGCGTGAATGGAGGGACGCGTGGAGACGTGTCGTCTTCAGCGATGAGAGTCGCTTCTGCCTTGGTGCCAATGATGGTCGTATGCGTGTTTGGCGCCGTGCAGGTGAGCGCCACAATCAGGACTGCATACGACCGAGGCACACAGGGCCAACACCCGGCATCATGGTGTGGGGAGCGATCTCCTACACTGGCCGTACACCACTGGTGATCGTCGAGGGGACACTGAATAGTGCACGGTACATCCAAACCGTCATCGAACCCATCGTTCTACCATTCCTAGACCGGCAAGGGAACTTGCTGTTCCAACAGGACAATGCACGTCCGCATGTATCCCGTGCCACCCAACGTGCTCTAGAAGGTGTAAGTCAACTACCCTGGCCAGCAAGATCTCCGGATCTGTCCCCCATTGAGCATGTTTGGGACTGGATGAAGCGTCGTCTCACGCGGTCTGCACGTCCGGCACGAACGGTGGTCCAACTGAGGCGCCAGGTGGAAATGGCATGGCAAGCCGTTCCACAGGACTACATCCAGCATCTCTACGATCGTCTCCATGGGAGAATAGCAGCCTGCATTGCTGCGAAAGGTGGATATACACTGTACTAGTGCCGACATTGTGCATGCTCTGTTGCCTGTGTCTATGTGCCTGTGGTTCTGTCAGTGTGATCATGTGATGTATCTGACCCCAGAAATGTGTCAATAAAGTTTCCCCTTCCTGGGACAATGAATTCACGGTGTTCTTATTTCAATTTCCAGGAGTGTATTTGTCATGAAATATGAAAACTATTTTGCTGTTGGACGCCGTTCTCCTTTCAGCTGAATTTGGCGAACAGCTCTGGGTTTAAAATGTTTCCTGTACCACTGTAACTTTCATTCACGATGTCTTCTCACATTAATAACTAAAGTCAAAAAGTACTAAACTGCGAATTAGAGAGCATTCACATGAGTCTAAGCATTACATTATTGTCAGTAGACACAATAGCAGTAGGGACCTGCACTTCCTAGTGTAGGGTGCATTGTTGCCAGATTTCTGATGACATCACCTGGCGATACCATGCAACATTGCCAAATTTCATGCCCAATCCTACTCCCACCCCTCTGATGTTATAGTCCAAATGGTGGAAGTAATCCACTTTTCCTATAACGAGTTTGTTTGCTTGGCCCTCCTCCGCAGCAGGCACACAAATATTTGTTTTGTAAAAAAAAGAAAAAAAAGCCTTCTCTTGCTGCGCTGTATTTCATTCTCTCAGACATTATCAGAGGGACCTGTAATGATACAGCTGCGATACACTTGTGTTTTGATATGTGCTATTCGTAGATTATAAAACAGTTCACTTCTCGGTTTTTACATAAATAAGTGATTACGTACAATTCTTCACGCTTTTAGTTAGCATCGGTGTTTCCTCTCATCTTGTCACATGGAGGTCGCACTACTGCTCTATTTACGTAGCATAAGCCTGTTTTCGTGTTAAAAGAAAAAAAAAGATTCAGGCATGTATACTCTCTCTCTCTCTCTCTCTCTCTCTCTCTCTCTCCCTCTCTCTCTCTCTCTCTCTCTCTTTCTCTCTCTCACACACACACACTAACACTCACACACACACACAGAGAGAGAGAAATATAAATATAACATAAATGAGTAGACGTTAGTTTTCAGCATATACTTTGTTAGGTTCGCAACATGTTCGTGAACGTAAACAAACCAAACAGGATGAGATACAAAGTGAACTGAAAGTACTTATGTCTAAATTAGTAAATTAGTGTTATGTCTGTATTAGTGACAGAAGACTGATAGTGCATCACAACAACGAGGAGAAACAAAATGAAAAGTATGAAGAAAAATGTTCGAAACACAAAAACATGGTTATATCTCTTAAATAGAGAGGTAGTGCTACGTCCATGTGACCAGATGAGAGGAAACACCGATGCCAACCAAAAAATGTGAAGAACTGTAAGTAATCACTTATTTACATAAAAAGAAGTGAACTGTTTTATAATCTACGAATAATCCATATCAAAACAAAAGTGTATCATAACTGTATCATTATAGATCCAACTGATGATGCCTTAAAGTGAAAAAAGGCGTAATGCGTCTGGGAGAACAAAAAACAGTGCAGCAAGAGAAGGAGTCTTTTATTTACAAAACAAAACACTTTTCCTATGTTTAAAATGAAGCGAAATCCGAAATAGCCCATTTTAAAATGGCGAGAAAAATCCAAGATGAGCACTTGTGCTGTGCTCATATTTAAGGTTTAATCCTTAGCAGTCGGTCGGTTCCGGACCGAAGCGCCTAGAACCGCTCGGCCACCGCGGCCGGGAAACGTTTAATGAATCAGTACATTATCCTCCCCATCCTTTCACCAGAGGCTCTTCACAACAGTAAAAGGGCGAAGTTCAAGGGCACTCTCACACTTATACCTGCTTGGAGATGACACACGACATGATAGATCTTATGAAATGGAGCTGACATACCAAAAATAGAAAAAATGTGCTGGACTATCTGTTCAATGGAAACGCAGTCGCAAACAGTTTTGTTGTTTTTCTATTTAGATCCCAGTACAGAGGAAGGGATCTTAAGCTCCTGATACTCAACTAATATCTAACATATAGACACACGTCAAAAAAAGTTTTGCATCAACTCGGTACCGAGAGTTCCGGAACCTGTACAGAAAATTGGAATAGAGATCAACATAAACATCATTTCCGCCCCTTTTATTGCTCATGAAAACCACACATTGCAAATTGTACCGCCACACAGCGAGACCTTCAGAGGCGGTGGTCCAGATTTCTGTACACACCGGTACCTCTGTAACCCGGTAGCACGTCCTCTTGCATTGATGCATACCTGTATTTGTCATGGCGTACTATCCACAAGTTAATCAAGGCACTGTTGGTCCAGATTGACCCACTCCTCAGCGGCGATTCGGCTTAGATCCCTCAGCTGCAGGACAGTTTCAAACTGGCGTCTGTACAAGCAACGTGTCGCCATTGAAATTCTCAGCCGGCAGGAGTGGCCGAGCGGTTCTAGGCGCTTCAGTCTGGAACCGCGCGTTCGCTACGGTCGCAGGTTCGAATCTTGCCTCGGGCATGGATGTGTGTGATGTCCTTAGGTTAGTTAGGTTTAAATAGTTCTAAGTTCTAGGGGACTGATGACCTCAGATGTTAAATCCCATAGTGGTCAGAGCCATTTGAACCATTTTTGAAATTCTCACTGCAGAGAAAGAAACTGTGGGGAATATTTACAAACGCTTTGTGCAAAGTCTATTGAGCATCTGCTGTCTACAGAAGTACAGTCACTCGCTGAGTACAGAGGGTGAGTTCATCAGAAGGCGGTTCGAGGGGAGCTCCACGATTTGCAACGGTCGGGGAGACCATCCACGGTTGTCACCCTTGACACTCCTGACCTAGCCCCCTCGGACTTCCGCTTGTTTGGACCGTTAAAAGATGCCGTTTGTGGAAGACATTTTGAGAATGATGAGTAGGTGATTCAAAAAGTGAAGCACTGGCTCCGCCACCAGGACAATGACTGCTACCGACAGGGCATACACGCCCTTGTTTCGCGCTGGACGAAGGCCGTAGAACGAGATGGAGATTGCGTGGAAAAATAGGGTGTGTGAATGAAACACCATTCTTTCGTGCGTGTAGTTCTCATTATGTTCAGTAAAGAATTGTTAAAGGAAAAAAATGTGATGCATAACTTTCTGGGCAACCTTCGTATTTGCACTTTTGTTTTAGATTGGATCAGGCCCAACAATTAATTAGCGCTCGTCAAAGATTTTATGCGACACTCAGCGTCAACAGAATGTGTCACTTTGTCTCTCATTACAAACAAAATGATTTTTAAATCGTATTTTTACGTGCCCATTCGTTGGAACAGTCCCAGATTTGTCCAGTGCGACATTTGTTTTATCGGCACGTTTTAACGGATGCAGTAAAACTCGAATAATACACAGCAGTCCAGTAGCGACTGAGCAGCGCTGCCTGCTTGGTGATAGCAGTCGGCGCAGACCACGCCTGTACTGTCGCTGCTGCAATACTGGTTATTCCTCGTGTTTTACTGTCCCTAGTAACACAAATCCATAAAACAAATATCCCACTAGACTACCGTGGGACCGCTCCATCGAATGAGCACGTAAAATTTCACTTTAAAAATAATTTTTTTGTAACGGAAAGTAAACCGACGCTTTTCATCGACAATGGGCGTTGTATGAAAGACGTGATGAGCACTATTTGTCTGGGCTGTCTCCATCTACACAACGCAAAAACGAAACTGTAAATATCTGCCGAAACACCAGACAAAATGCGCCGGACGAATTTTAGGGGCCTTTTATTAGCACTTGAAACGATATTTGGAAGGCAATAAGTGGAGCCTTTTTTACCTTATCCATAATATTGCTTTATAATTCGCTGCATTTCTTCAATAAAGATGACTTTTTTCTGTTGAAAAAAGTAATTTCATGAAAACAGTTTCGTATGTTCCTATTCCTGTACAGTATAGGTTTTTTCTTGGTCCAGATATTGTAAAACCTGAATAATTTTTTGCTTTCAGATACGTGACCTCATTTTCAGAAGCTCGCTCATGGAAAAAACACATAAGTTGTTGTGGAATATCTGGAACCACTAACCCACTGACCTCCTGTTCTACAAAGATTCGAACTCATCCATGTGAAACAGCTAGTTTTTCATGGATCTCAAAGTTTATGGCATATCTCCCGAACTACTCATCGTAAATAAAATTTTGTAGATACATCCAGTGGTATATGTGGATAATGTCTGCGAAATGCGTTGCGAATAGGGTTTGAAGTAAAAAAGAAATAAATTAAAATCTCATGCGTGATGCAGAAGTATTACTGCACACACAGTGAAAATGTCGTAAGTAGTGATCTTTTTTCCTTTCATTATTTGATATTTCGTCAAAGTTTTTTCGAAGTCGCTAAGTGATATTCCCAAATGAATACAGTATGGATAATTTGTGTGCTGTGAGTCACTCTGCCTGAAGACATGTACTATTGCTAACTTTAGTATTTGACTTATTGTGTTAAACCTTTAACGTAAGATTATACCTCTTAATTAGTAGATTACGACAGCATTTTAAATGTTTAAATTCGGCCAATAGTTACATGAAATATTGAAAATCAAGCCGTTAGACAGGCAACTTTCAACTGGAGCCGTGCACTGTTTTAGTGATTTAGTAAACCGAGCGGTTCTAGGCGCGACAATCTGGAACCGCGCGACTGGTACGGTCGAAGGTTCGAATCCTGCCTCGGGCATGGATGTGTGTGATGTCCTTAGGTTAGTTAGGTTTAAGTAGTTCTAAGTTCTAGGGGACTGATGACCTCAGATGTTAAGTCCCATAGTGCTAAGAACCATTTGAACAATTTCATTTAGTAACACGGATGTGGTACGAAAATAATGTAAACAATAGAGTAAACACTAAGAAGACGCAAAACAGCGAAATCAGCAGCCACAAAACTAGTGAGTGCGACGAGAGTTAACTTCCATTGTCAGCAGTCGACGACACCGCCCCTCCTTCCCCCGCCCCCCCTCCCCCTTCTGCCAACGAGGACGTCAAAACTTTCTTTCTGGGAAATCTTGGCCTTGATGTCCCGTACCGTTTCGTTGACGACCTCTGTGAATGCCGCCATTTGAAATGTGTTGTGGAATGTTTTGACGCTTCATTCCTTTACGTCACGTGTGAGTCGACCTTAAAAGATCGTAACTCGACAACCACTCATTCCTGCTCACCTATCATTTAATAAAAAATATCTGTTCTCTTTTCATAACAAAAAAGGAGGGCGGAGCTACATTTGATAAATGTAAAATGGCCACAATAACAGCAAACATCACAGACCAAGTCAGATCGAAGGTAATACTGGCAGCCACGTGGAGAAGCGAGAGAGACTCTCTAGGATGGCAGCCGGCGTGAATGGTGGCTGCGATCTGGCACACCTGAAGGTAGATTACGCTAGAGATGTCCGTTATGCAATGAGCTGAGAGTACATGATGCAGTTGTTGACAAGGACAGGAAATGGGAGATGTTACTGCAACCAATTTGAAACTGGAACTGGAGATGGACTATGGGTTGCCTGAATAAGGAGTGTGATGGCGAGCTTCTTTAACAATTGTATGAGATGGCCTCAGTAAGAACTAATTGGCTGCATACTTTTTTAGTCATTAAATGCTTGAATAAATTGACTTCTTTGTAAAATTAATTTTTGCGGGAGTATATTAATATTCATTTTCTTCCATTGTCTTTCACCGAGTGTTTTTCTTTTCTTTTTTTTTAAAAAAAAAAGAACTTCTTCAAAATTGAAATATAATGTATTTTAAAAATATTATTGTTCCAAGCAGCTGTTTGATATATAACAATGACAAAATTTACTAAATTGTGCATGTAACTTACTACTCCACATAGCCCTAACGAGGTTCTGATGATGATTTTGGTTGCTTTTCGTATCTATATCGATTACACGATAGTAATAATTATTCATCTTTCCAGTTTTGATGTTTTGTATTGTTATGTCAGTGACTTAAAATTGAACGAGATTATTTACGGTAACCCATTTATCGTGCCCATTGTTACCTTGTCGACAGTGTATGTACATTTGTTTGAAAGAGTAATTTTGGGAATAAGAAATGGATAACTTGCTACCTGAAAATTGTGTGGTAGCATTCGAATCCCATGAATTAGAGAAGTCTGAGGCCTAAATTTCTTTCGTGTAGAAAAAGTTCACCACAGTGCAGGATTCGCTACAGCATGACACTAAAGACTCGTCATAGAACCAGTACAATTATAAGACGGTGTAGCGACCACTCCATGGAAGTTTTAAGAGACTTCCGTATCTGAGGCAGTATACATTATGAGAGTCATTCAACAAATAATTCCCCACATTCTTTCTTACAGCTGTTAATCTATGTTTTTTAGGTGTTTCAAATCTGATGCATGTTCTGCATGTGTGCAAAGTGTGAACAATTTCGAGGCAATGGCAGAGCCGCAGTGAACCGTCAAAATGGCGTCCACTCAGTACGGTTATTACGAGCAACGTGCTTAATTGAATTCTTGATTGTAGAAAAAGAAACTTGGTGAACCTCCATAAAAGTTTAAATGCAGTAATGAAGCAATTGATAGAAGTACTGTTGGGCGATGGGCAAACAAAGTTCCATGTTGAGTCATTCACCTCTATTCACAGCCAGGCTCTGACGTGGCGATTCGTGCGGATGGCATTATCCAATTTGACCGGCGCCTCTACAACTGTCAGTGAGCGTTAGAAATGGGTGCTCAGTTACTGAGATCCTTGGTATTCAAAAGTGTGTCAAAGATGGGTTCCACGAATGCTCACAACAGACCATAAGATGAACACTCAGGGATCATTACAGGTGACGAAACTGGGATGTGTCACTCTGAGCACGAAGTAGAAAGGCAGTCAGTGGAGTGGCACCACCCACAGTCACCAAAAATGAGTTCAAGGTAACTTCCTCTGCTTGCGAAGTCATGATGATATTCATTAGCGATACTTATGCAGCCATTCTCGTACAAGTTTTCCAAAAGTGTCAACCATTCATTCAGAAGTATATGTGAGAACTCTGAAGAAACTCAAGAACGTTTTCCGACGAGTTCAGTCTGTCAAGAAAGCGGGAAATCTTGCTCCAACATGACAATGCACGCCCACACACAAGTCTTAGATCACAGAAAAATATTGCTAAATTGGACATCAATGGCTCGTCCATCTTATAGTTCAGACCTGTGGTGCTGGACTTCGATCTGTTTCGACCACTTAAGGATTGCGACACACTTCGAAGATGATGAGACTGTATTTCGTGTAGTTAAAACACGCCTGCGAGCGCAGGACAAGAACTTTTCTCAACAGGTACACAACACCGGCGTAAGACCATACAACGTAATGGAGACTATGTAGAAAATTAGTACATGTAAAACGGTTGTTGGTTGATGACGCTACAAAATTCTAAAGTTTAACAATAAATTAGTTCTGAGAAGAAAAATTGTGGCGCAATTTTTATTGAACGAATCTCCCACTACACTCTGTAAGGAACTGTCAGAGGAGCCAGTAGCTGTCTTTTTTCGCAGGTTTTTTTTATTATTTTTTTCACCAGTATTGTTATGAACGAGCATACAAAAATACTAAAGAACTCATCAGAATATGGCTGATAGGCAGTGAGATTGGCCATTCAGGATGTGTTTATTTTCGCCAGGCGTACGAGATAATTTCGGTTGGTGATAATAACGTGTCCCCCCGGGCTACGCGTAGGCGCTCAGCCGGAGTTTAGACTTGGCGAATTGCGCTGAGCGCGTTCCGGTCGTCAGCTGTCGGTGCTGCTGGCGTGCGGGCATTAGTGGCGCCACTGCGGTACCTCCTGCCAATTAACACGTGGCCTGCCGGCATCAGCCTCGCGCTCGCCGGGAGAAACGGCGAGCGGGTGATTTACGAGCCTCGTCCACAAGGCGCGGGACCCTGGACAGACGGAGCCGCGGCGAAAGTCGCGGACTCGGGGGAACAGAGGAGAAGAAAAGCGAAGAGGACGGCAGCGAAGAGAAACCGACGTAAGCTTTTTTTTCTTGCGGCTGCTTGCAAATGACCGCCTGTGGCCTGTGGAATCAATGCCACGCAGTTCCCGTCGCTTTCTCGTCGGGCGACATACGATATTAGCCTCCTCTTGTTTCTTTTCGTCTCCTCCTCTTTTGTTTTTGTTTTTTGCCCCTCCAAGTGCTCTCCCACTTACAGCGCACCGACCCCCTCCGTGAGGATTGGCATCTGTCTTCCTCCCTCTATTTCCCATCTGACGCAAAATGACTTACAGTCTAAATTGAAGCAGGAATAATTATAGTTCTTACTAAATTATTACTAATTTGCATCGCCATAGACTGGATTTAAGAAATCTCATTACATCTGTAATGTAGCGCTCCATTTGCATATTCAGTAATCGTGACTTGAGATGGTCATGTTGGAACTATAAAAAATACTCTAACTCTTCCATCACTGTTCACCACTCCACGCTCCATGTGTTTCAGGCCTTCTGGAACATACTTCATCGTAAATTACATATAGTTCAGCTCCATACTGCATTGAAGAAGAAGCAGAAGTACTTTGTATTCGTCATTACAGTAATTTGTTCTAAAGAACGCTACTAAATTCTTCACCAGTCAAACATATCTTATCTCCTTCCTTCTCATCTTTTGGATTTTGATAGCCCTCTGTCTCACCTGTTTCTTCCGTCTTCTTCATAAAGGCTGCTGCCTCTCCACACAGATCAAATTTTCCCTCATTACCTGCATTGATATTAGATAGTCTTGTCACACTTTCTTGTCTAAATGATGCCTCCAATCGTCTACACCGAGATACATTTGATTACTGTAATTGCCAAAGTACTTATTACGATTTACAATGTGCTTTTCGTAACTAACTGTGTGAGTGTATTTGGAACACACTGCTACTTTTATCTTTTCTGTTAATCCGCATACAACATGGTAGAAGCATTTTAGAGCTGCAGTTTGTGTATGTGTGTGTGTGTGTGTGTGTGTGTGTGTGTGTGTGTGTGTGTGTGTTCGAGGCATACAGGTGCCCAAGGGAGAGGTTATCAGCGCCCTTACGAAAAGTACTGAAACGAATGTGGTTAAACAACCCAGCCATACTAAAGGTCACCCAAAGAATCACACTATCTCACAGCCCTTAAGAGAGAGCAAATAGGGACAGAAGAGCAATTTAAACACAAATAATATAAAAGGGAAGCTAAAATAATTACACAGGAATACATGACTGGCTGATAACTTACGAGGGTTGAAACTTTAATAGTGGCAACTATTTATTTACAACTTATACAAAATAGATACATATTCTGAAGTTTTGCTGTCCATAAGAGTAGCCACAAGCCTTGAGTACAACCTGTTGCCAGCAGTGTGGAAGTCGTAGGATACCCACAGGAGCACGAGTGGTGTCGACAGCTGGAGTGGAGCGATCTACTGCCCACCGAACAGCTCTGAAGCGAATGCCACGAAGTGCTTCCTTCAACTTGAAGCCTCAAGGGCTCAAGTCCTGTGAGTGTGGTGGGCGGTAAAGCACTTCCCAGCCCCATCGATCGAATAAATTGAAAGCCGTCGCTCGCTTTTAATCATAAATACACTCCTGGAAATTGAAATAAGAACACCGTGAATTCATTGTCCCAGGAAGGGGAAACTTTATTGACACATTCCTGGGGTCAGATACATCACATGATCACACTGACTGAACCACAGGCACATAGACACAGGCAACAGAGCATGCACAATGTCGGCACTAGTACAGTGTATATCCACCTTTCGCAGCAATGCAGGCTGCTATTCTCCCATGGAGACGATCGTAGAGATGCTGGATGTGGAACGGCTTGCCATGCCATTTCCACCTGGCGCCTCAGTTGGACCAGCGTTCGTGCTGGACGTGCAGCTCAATGGGGGACAGATCCGGAGATCTTGCTGGCCAGGGTAGTTGACTTACACCTTCTAGAGCACGTTGGGTGGCACGGGATACATGCGGACGTGCATTGTCCTGTTGGAACAGCAAGTTCCCTTGCCGGTCTAGGAATGGTAGAACGATGGGTTCGATGACGGTTTGGATGTACCGTGCACTATTCAGTGTCCCCTCGACGATCACCAGTGGTGTACGGCCAGTGTAGGAGATCGCTCCCCACACCATGATGCCGGGTGTTGGCTCTGTGTGCCTCGGTCGTATGCAGTCCTGATTGTGGCGCTCACCTGCACGGCGCCAAACACGCATACGACCATCATTGGCACCAAGGCAGAAGCGACTCTCATCGCTGAAGACGACACGTCTCCATTCGTCCCTCCATTCACGCCTGTCGCGACACCACTGGAGGCGGGCTGCACGATGTTGGGGCGTGAGCGGAAGACGGCCTAACGGTGTGCAGGACCGTAGCCCAGCTTCATGGAGACGGTTGCGAATGGTCCTCGCCGATACCTCAGGAGCAACAGTGTCCCTAATTTGCTGGGAAGTGGCGGTGCGGTCCCCTACGGCACTGCGTAAGATCCTACGGTCTTGGCGTGCATCCGTGCGTCGCTGCGGTCCGGTCCCAGGTCGACGGGCACGTGCACCTTCCGCCGACCACTGGCGACAACATCGATGTACTGTGGAGACCTCACGCCCCACGTGTTGAGCAATTCGGCGGTACGTCCACCCGGCCTCCCGCATGCCCACTATACGCCCTCGCTCAAAGTCCGTCAACTGCACATACGGTTCACGTCCACGCTGTCGCGGCATGCTACCAGTGTTAAAGACTGCGATGGAGCTCCGTATGCCACGGCAAACTGGCTGACACTGACGGCGGCGGTGCACAAATGCTGCGCAGCTAGCGCCATTCGACGGCCAACACCGCGGGTCCTGATGTGTCCGCTGTGCCGTGCGTGTGATCATTGCTTGTACAGCCCTCTCGCAGTGTCCGGAGCAAGTATGGTGGGTCTGACACACCGGTGTCAATGTGTTCTTTTTTCCATTTCCAAGAGTGTATATGTCTGAGTGATGCTAAATATTATAAAGAAAAGTATTATTTCTCAATAATCTCCAAATTGTAAGCTACAACCTTAATTTTTTATATGAAGTTAGTGAACATATTCATGCCACTTTTGTTGCCTATGCCAGCGACCACTTTCAGAACTCAAATTAATAATCAAATTAATTAATATAATCAGATCGAAACGAATTTCTCGTGTACCTATGTACCACTATAATAAAAGTCCGCCCCCGGTAGCTGAGTGGTCAACGTTACAGAATGTCAATCCTAAGGGTCCGGTTTCGATTCCCGGCTGAGTCGAGATTTTCTCCGCCCAGGGACTAGGTGTTGTGTTGTTCTAATCATGATCGTTTCATTCCGATCGACGAGAAAGCCGCCTAAGTGGCGTCAAATCGAAAGACTTGCACCTGACGAACAGTCTGCCCGCCGGGAGGCCCTAGTGACACGACGACGACGACTACAATAAAATAAAAACAGTGAATAGCTGAGGGAGTCTGAATGAGAACAGTGGTGTATTTAAGTTTACAAAAGTAATGAAAAGTTTTATTAACCTTTTTATACGTACAATTTGGTAATACATCTTACAGAAAAAAGTGACAAACACAAATCGGAAAAGGGATGGTGCCTGATTGGCAAAGCATTCATTGGGGTGCAAGCTATACAAATTCTCCCCTGAATTGATCCCTTTTACAACGCAAACTGACTTCGTTTACATGAATCCACTGAGAGGCCAATTCTGTTCAAATGGAATCAACTACGACCAAGTATACCATAAACTATGGTTCACCAGAGAACAGGGAGCTATGCATCTCAATTAACAGCTCTACCCCAGTGCAGCAGTATTTTACACTTTCACCTTGATTCCGGCGGCGACAGAAAACGGCGCGATATTGGCGAGGAGCGGAGTTCTGCGGCAGCTGTAATGTTCTTAAATGTCCACGAAAATTTGCAACCTACACGGTCCGGTGCTCTAATTATCAGAATGCGGGAAACTTCCCTATCAGAGTCCCGAAATTCTGGCAGATTTCAGTGTGAGGTGCACCTGTTCGCTGGTCTGATCAAACCAATTTGACTCACAGTCACGACGTTGCGTGCTGGAATTGTCAAACGTCAGACAGCCGGTTCAGGACAAATAAGTGCACCCTTGTGATACACGATATGTCTGATATGATATGCAGCTCCACTGTCTATACAGTTGGAAACTGCCACTGGCTCTTAGTTCACCACCAGATACAGACCACATGTCTCACTCACTCGGGGAAAGATCTGAAGTTCTCCACCGGGAGAGGACCACAACACGAAGAAGGCAAAGAATCACAATCGTTTTCCACCAAGCCTCGGTGCGGGAGCCGAATTAGCAAAAACGAAACTGCCTCCACATTGCGCTAACCAGTCGAATTCTGCTCTCTCATTCATTGTCCCCTCTTGACCGTTCTGTTGGCCTGGCAGCCAATCCAGACACACCACCGGGGTTCTTATGCTGGGGAAGCGAGTCTTCGCTTTTCATATCCTGAGAGGAACCAATCAGCAACTCAAAATTTCTCTTGTCTGAAAAAAGAAGGTTTTAGACTAGGGAGCCGTCGTTCTAAAAATAAGCATGCCCATGTTATTGGCAAAAAAAAAAAAAAAAAAAAAAGAATATCTACCTAGACGCGACCACAGTCTTTCATTTATGGAGGGATCTAATCGCCTCTCCATTTCCTGAAAGAAGGCTGTTAAGCTTCCCAGACAATCATGCCCGTGAAATATATAGTTTTTGCTCTCGTTAAAAGAACCTGGTGACTTTCTGGCATCAGAGGAGTTCGAGTCTTGCCTCCACTAAACAAGTACACCAGCCGCTCTGTCCGTACCATCCCAGCTTCTAACATGAGAATGCACAGAGTTTCATGACCTCACCACCGTTTGCACAGTTTACAGCAGTCTCTCTTAAATGGCTTCCTCCACCCACTTTCCGCCAACTGCCCACTTTGCGACGGACTGCCACCTGGCCCACTTAAAATGTTTTGCAAGCTGGCGTCCTCCTGCTCCAACCCTAAGCTAAGTGGAAGGGGGGGGGAGGGTTACAGCCAGGAGTCCCTCTGCAGGTCCAATCCAGAGAGTGCTGCTCAGAGCCACTAGCACAGTCAGGTCGCTGCACTCAGTATTATGCCCCGCAGTCCACCTCTCTCTCTCTCTGTCGCCTCCACTACGGCCTCTCAGGTGCAAGTTTTCTACAGACTACACATGCAATTGTATGAACATCCTGCCCAAATTTCCTCATATAAAAAGTCATAAACGACACATAAGCAATGAAGGACACCGAGATGATGACCTAAAATATGAATATTACTCTGACTGAAACTGATGGCAAATTGAGAGATTGCCATGCCACCTCTTAATATTATCCACGATTTGCACCATACGCACCCAAGCATAGTCCTGCAACACGAAAGATGGGTCCTACAGAAAGTGTCGTCACTTCCTTCTCTAAGGTGATCGCAGGATCTGTTCCAAAAATGAACATGGTATGGCTTCTTGTCACGGCTGGTAATGATTGAAAGAACTCTGATTGCCTACGGTTCTTCATGTGGTACATCTCATATGGCAGTATGGTGGGCCCACTTTTTGCAGGACGATACTCGTCAACTCATTGCACTTGATGGTGAGATAAACTCGTGGCCAGTAAGCTCCCCAAATCTGCGTGTGAGCGCCAGCTGGGACACCAATTCCGTCTCAGTACCAGTATCCAGGACATGAAGGGCCAGTTACAACAGTTCTTGATCAGTCAGCCTCAGGAGACGATAAAATCGGTGCTTCCACGCAAGCCAGAGGGGCTACAACGTTGTAGTTCTATCTCATGCTGCCAAGTTCCTTGTAAATTTGACTCGATTTTGTACTCACTAAAATAACGTCACATACTCCTGCAAAACGTAAAGTTAAAGAGTGCTTAACGTAGGCAGTGTACGAGGTGCGACAATAAAGTAATGAGACATGTGAAAAAAAATGTTGCTTACAGTTTTAGTAAAGTTTAGTGTTGTCTGCGTCAAAGTAGTTCCCTTCTGATTGCACGCACTTTTTCCAGCGCTTCTGTCGTTGATGGTAACATTTCTGGAATTCATCTTCTTTAATATCCTCCAAGACCCTCGTCACAGCTTTTTGGACATCTTGTGTTGTTTGAAAATGGTGTACCTTGAGCACCGTTCTGATTCTTGGAAATAGAAAAAAGTCGCATGGAGCGATATTTGTTGCATAAGTACTGGTAGTACTGAAATTTGTTTTGAGGTTAAAAATTGCTGTACTGACAGAGCAGTATGGGATGGCGCATTATCGTGTTGCAGAATCCAATTATCAGCAATGTTGGCACGGACACGAAGAACTCTTTTACGAAGTCTCAATCGATGTTCAGTTCTTCTGCAATCATTTTCACGGATAATCTTCGATCAGATCGTAAGAGTTCATACACCCTAGCCAAGTTGACATCCGTCAGTGAGGTTGACGGTCGTCCACTGCGATCTTCACCTTCAACATCCGTTCTGCCTTCACTTAACATTTTATGCCAACGAAAAACTTGAGCTCGTGACATAACCTCCTCTCCAAAAGCCTTCTGAAGCTTACCGTCAGTCGTCGCGTTTTCAGCCAATTTAATGCAAAAAGAAATGGCGTACCGTTGCGCAATATTATGCCGTTCCATTTCCGTGACGAGAGCCACAAACACATGTTAACTTATTACAGCACAACTCTCGACTGAGCAGTTGCATCGATGTGCCGCTTGGACTAGAAGCAGCTTATAGACGAAGGTCAAAGATATTGTGCCTACGCAAGCCTGCAGGGTTGCCACATCTTGCAAAGAAAGTCAGTCTAATAACTTATTGTCGTACCTCGTATATTGCGCGACTCATCTTGAAACTTAAGCTTTAGGGATTTCAATAATAAACTTTTCCGTGAAGCACAATACCTCTCTAATGACCTATGACTCTAGAGTTTAGTGGGTATTTTTCTTATGCTATTATAATCACCAAACGATATGGTGACGATATGTGTCGGTGTCTTCATTTTCTCTATCTGTTCTGTAATTCAGATGTAAGGTGTCCCAGACAGACGAACAATACTCAGGAATCGGCCGAATGAGATATTTGTAATCTATCTCATTCTCGAGTGATTTGTGGGGGGTGTTCAATAAGAAATGTAAGACAATGTCTTCCTGAAAGCAGGTTGGTTTTGTTCAGGATTCCAGTACACCATATTATTCCCCACGGTTTTGCCACCCAAAACCCTACTTTTAAACATAATCTCTGTTCAATGCCTTGGCCTTACGCCACCTTACTGGGAGGGTCTGTATACTTGCATAGTAGCACCCTACTGGTCGATGTCGGAGACATCGTTTTGCTGCATCAATAACCTCCTCCCCCCCCCCCCTCCCAATCACCTAGCTACTGCTTTCTGTGGAGTGCATCCTCTGCCAGGCCAAGCAGATGGAAAGATGGAAGTAGGGTAGTGCGACATCAGGACTGTAAGGTCAATGAGCAAGAACAGTCCAATGAGATTTATGAGTTCCTCTCAGGTGCGCAGAGTTGTGTCAGGTCTTGTGGGTCATGGAGAAGGAGAAATTCGTTTGCATTTTTGAGGCGACGAACACGCTGAAGTCTTTTCTTCAGTTTCCGGAGAGTGGAATAACACACTTCATAGTTGATCGTTGCACCATGAGAGAAGATAGCAAACCCCTTCAGAGTCCCTAAAGACCGTCGCCATGACTTTACCAGCTGAGGGTGCGACTTTGAACTTTTTCTTCGGAGGAGAGGTGGTGTGGCGCCACTCCGTGGATTGCTGTTTTGTTTCCAGTTCGAAGTAATGAGCACATGTTTCATCGTATGCTACGATGTTCGAAAAAAAAATTGTCACCGTCAGCCTCGTAACGAACAAGCAATTCAGCACAGACAGTCCTCGATTGTTCTTTGTCAACTACCGTTAGGCGGCGAGGAACCCAGCAGCATGCACATACCTTTGAATACCCCAGCTGGTGGGGGAGGGTGTCGGCACTGCCAACAGAGACGTCCAGTTGTGCAGCGAGGTGTTTGACTGTGATCCGTCGATCACCTCGAATGAAAAGGCCATAGGTTCCGACACTGAAGGGGTCACAGCTGTGTGCAGCCTGCCGGCATGCGTGAGATCGGACCGGACTGCGCGACCTCTTTGTGATGATGATGGATGTCTCGCCCAACGACTCAGTGTGCTTTTGTTCGCTGTTAGGTCTCCGTAGATATTCTGTAAGCGCCTTTGAATATCTGCGATGCTGTGGTTTTCCGCCAAAAGAAACTCAATGACGGCTCTCTGCTTTTAACGCACCTCCATTACAGACGCCATCTTGAATGCTACGTATAGGGCTGACACCTATCGGAACTTCATGAAACTATAGAGGCTGAAGCTGGAATATTCCACGACCTTCCACAAGAAATTTCGCTCTTTTCAATCGAAACTGGCCTTGAAAAAAAATGTGTTGCATAACTTACTGAACATTCCTTGTATATTCCTTTGTATTTTTCGAATGAATCAGAGTCTGGCATCTGGGTTCCTATAAATCGTTTTATGTGATCGCTCCATTTACATCGTTCTGGGGGGATACCTTAAGATATTTTACAGTTGTTACTGTGCCCGCGATTCATCACCAATACTATTGTAATCTGACAGTTATAGGTCTTTACATTTATGCGTTATAAGTTAACATATATTTACGTCGAATACGTTAGTCCTCTATAGAAGTTTCTGCATTTCGCTACACGTTCAGGCAAGCGATTTTTCCATCTACAACAGCATCACTGTTAAATAGTTTCACAAAACTTCTTACTTTGTACACCAGATGAGCCGGCCGCAGTGGTCGTGCGGTTCTAGGCGCTCCAGTCTGGAGCTGCGCTGCTGCTACGGTCGTAGGTTCGAATCCTGCCTCGGGCATGGGTGTGTGTGATGTCCTTAGGTTAGTTAGGTTTAAGTGGTTCTAAGTTCTAGGGGACTGATGACCACAGCAGTTGAGTCCCATAGTGCTCAGAGCCATTTTACATCAGATGATTCATACAGGGTGAACCTGAAACTGACAAAATTTCGGGTTTGTTCGAGGATGTTTTATGATCATCTTGTTACAAGGGATTCGTGGTATCCGGTAGCAAGTTGCAGATAAACGTCGTAAGGTTTCTTAGCCCGATTTACCTTTGTGTCTGCTTTGCACTGAGAATACTGCATGACAATACAAATGTCGACGATATGCGATGTTGTTTGGAAACAAAATGGTCCAGTAACTCAGGATATTTGTTGTTGACAACAGTAATGCCCCCTATATTCGTCGCTCTCAACCTTGTATTCAGTACAACTGGGTCCTTCGTCAGGTTTGTTTTTCCGAGAATGATGGTTGTATGTTAACAGAGATAGACATGTACATTACGCTTGTTAAATTATGACGAAGAACTAACCAAAACCCATGACAGGGGCTATAGACAGTGTTTGTTAAGCCCAAAACGGTGTTACCAGAACATAACTTTCAGACTTTCTGACGACAATAAATTTTGCAATTCCAAATGTACTCACGGTTACTCTCGTTAAGACACCAAATGAACTAATTATACTTTGTACAATAATAACTGTAAGTGTAATAATACACTCAGGTTGCTGTTGTTGTCTTCAGTCCGAAGACTGGTCGAAGGCAGCTCTCCATGCTACAATCATCTCCCATCTCCAAATAACTACTGCAGCCTATATCCTTCACAATTTGCTTACTTTATTCATCTCTTGGTCTTCTTCTACGATTCCCCCCCCCCTCCCCACGCACACACACACACACACACACACACACACACAAACACAGTTCCGTCCAATACCCCCCAACACACATACACACACACACACATACACAGTTCCCTCCAATACTGTTGCTTTGAAAGGGCACGGCCGACTTCCTTCCCCATCCTTCCCTAATCTGATCGGATCGATGACCCCGCTGTTTGGTCCCCTCCCCCCCCCCCCCCCGCCTGAAATCAACCACCCAACCCGCCAATACTAAATTGGTGATCCCTTGATATTTCGAAATGTGTCCTGTCAACCGGTACCTTCTTGTAGTAAGGTTGTGTTCTAAATTTCTTTTCTCCCCAGTTATATTCACTACCTCCTCATTAGTTACGTGATCTACCCATTTGATATACTGCATTGTTCCACAGCATCACATTTCTAAAGCCTCTGTCCTCATCTTGCCTAAACTGTTTATCTTCCATTTTCACTTCTGCACTTGGCTATACTCCGTACAAATACTCCCAGAAAAGACTTCCTAACACCCTAATCTATATTCGATATTAACAAACGTCTCTTCTTCAAAAACGATTTTGTTGCCATTTTCCAGTCTACATTTTATATCTACTTCCGCTATCGTTAGTTATTTTGCTTACCAAAAGGCAAAGCTCGTCTGCTGCTCTAAGTATCTCGTTTCCTAACGTAATTCCTTTAGCATCACCTGATTTAATTCGACTGCATCTCATTATCCTTGTTTTGCTTTCTTGATGTTCATCTTACACCCTCCTTTCAAGATACCATCCATTCCGTCCAACTGCTCTTTCAAGTCCTTTGCTGTCTGAGAGAATTATGTCATCGGCAAAACATCAAAGTTTTTATTTCTTCTCCCTGGACTTTAATTTCTACTACAAATTTTTCTTTGGTTTCCTTTACTGCTTGTTTAATGTACAGGTTGAATAACATTGAGGGCATGCTACAAACCTGTCTCACTCCCTTCACAACCACTTCTTCCCTTTCATGCTTCTCGACTTTTATAACTGCCGTCTGGTTTCTGTACAAACCTTTCGATCCCTGTATATAGCCCTTGCTACCTTCAGAATAGGCTATTTTCCTACGTTAACAATATGGTTCAGATCGTTGTTATTCTGACTGATTATAACATTTAAAAAGAGTTTACGATGAATATTCTCACAAAATATTTGTTATTTTTGCCCGCATCTCGTGGTCGTGCGGTAGCGTTCTCGCTTCCCACGCCCGGGTTCCCGGGTTCGATTCCCGGCGGGGTCAGGGATTTTCTCTGCCTCGTGATGGCTGGGTGTTGTGTGCTGTCCTTAGGTTAGTTAGGTTTAAGTAGTTCTAAGTTCTAGGGGACTGATGACCATAGATGTTAAGTCGCATAGTGCTCAGAGCCATTTGAACCATTTTTTTGCTATTTTTATGTAATATAAAGCTTAAGAATCATTAAATATCAAGATCTGGTCACGTGACCGAAATCGCTCTGTTATTGGCAGATGCTCTGGTCACGTCACAAGCTAGAAGTAAGATGAAGGTATACTTGTATTATAGGAACTTTAGCCGAAGTTTCGAGGTTTTTACGTACTTTTACTGTAAAGAGTTTAGCTATTTAGTGATGGAAAACGCAATTACAAATTTTAAGTAACAATAAAAAGGGATTTTGTGAACGCTGTTAGTGAAAGCCTAACGAAAGTCATTGCATTTATGCTTCACACATTTAAAGCGGCGCGACGGACATTCTTTGCACACCTCCCTGCAACGTCATTAAACTTTCTCAGAACTAAGGAACTGCAGAACTTTTGCAAATGGGTCCGCATATTATAACTAGGCCCAAAGCACAACAAAATTAGTCTTGGTAAAACTTAGTGCTGATTTTCTTTGCATAAGGCACTCGGTAGAGACGCAGCGTTCATCAGGCATTCCGTGGCGCAACGGATAGCGCATTCGACTGCTGCAAAAGAGGTCACGTATTTTTGAAAGTTTCGCAAGAAATACGAAAATAGCATTGGTAAGAACTGATTCTAGCAGTTGTTTCGATTGTGAGATGTGTTATGTATAGCTTCACATTGGTCTTAGTCTGAGAAATGGACAACAGAGGATAATTGAATTTGCTTTGCTAACAAACAATTCACTTCTATGGAAACCATTGCTAGTAGTGAAGATATAACCATACGTCCACAGTACAACTAGGTGTACGACGATAAGTCTGTACCGAGAGATATAAAGGACGTACAGCACGTAGGCGATCCAAACGTAACGGCTGTGATGTTTGTGAGCGTAAACTAACATTAGCGTCTGAAGCAGACTTACTTCGTATCTACCTAAGATGATGAAATTGCAAAACTTTAAGCAATAAAGATTCTAGCTAGACAGTATGAAGATAAAAAACACAGTTTCTAATAATATCTTTTTGAACGTGACATATGTGAATAGCGATTGCAAATGTAAGCTCACGTAAACAGCTAGAAAAACACAATAATATTTGTTTCTGATCAGTGTGGCGAAGTCTTACAATTGTGATTTGGTTTTCATATGAGAGGACTGTCTAGTCGTTTTACAAATAAGTTGAAACTTTCTTCGGGTTAGATTCGAGCCAGTGATCTATGGTCATCGTCTTATAAAATTCGGCGGTTTACTACTACACCAACTGAGCTACAGAATAAGTGGGATCTAGTTGGGTAAAATGACCGTTTTCACTAGGAGTTTATTTTCGTTAAATGACGCTATTGTTCGTTGTAGCGGTGGGAGACCATATCTCGGGGATAACTTTGGAAATTTGTGGTAAGCTTCTATGGGACCAAACTGCTGAGGTCAGCGGTCGCTAGACTTACACGCTACTTAATCTAACTTAAATTAACTTACGCTAAGAACCACACACACACCCCTGCCCGAGGGAGGACTCGAACCTCCGACGGAGGTAGCCGCGCGAACCATGACAAGGCGCCCCTAGACCACGGGGCTACTGCGCGCGGCTCTCGGAGATAAGTTAATGTTAACATCACAGTCAACACATTTTTAATTATGTTAGTGAACTTGTGCGCCGATGTGGTGGCAATTTTCCGGTGCAGTGCAAGCACAATTTGCGCATCTTCTCATTCTCTAGAACACTCAAAAACAACTTTTCAAGAGTGTTTTAGATATATTTGTACAGTATGGTACTATACACCATTTGTAACCCATTTTCCGAAACGCAGATTCCAAAACAAGGCATCAGTTGTGAATTAGCATTATGACAGTAGTAGCAGTGAGCTAGCCAGTGACGTCACAGGCATGACATGACTCGAATGGAGCCTTTTAGCGGGCATTCAAATTATTTGAATTTCATTTCCGTTTTTATAAAATAATACTAAAATTCAAGAGCAAGAAAGCATGTTAGAAGCACAAAATGACATAATTGATCATTTAAGAAAATTTCTAGGAAACAAACAACCTATTTCAAAGAGAGTACTCGATTCAATACTGTTAAAAGCCTACAGATGCTATGAACGTACGTTCGTTTTTCTTTCCTTAGCCTATCTTCTAATATGCTCATATACAAAATATATTCTTCTAAAAAGGAAAAAAAGTAATAACTAAAAATATGGAGCAAGCCGGCCGAAGTGGCCGAGCGGTTCTAGGCGCTACAGTCTGGAACCGCGCGACCGCTGCGGTCGCAGGTTCGAAACCTGCCTCGGGCATGGATGTGTGTGATGTCCTTAGGTTAGTTAGGTTTAGGTGGTTGTAAGTTCTAGGGGACTGATGACCTCAGCACTTAAATCTCATAGTGCTCAGAGCCATATGGAGCAAAAGCGAGTGTCGGAGGGAGTTAAACTGCCAACATTCGAGGAATGTAGGACGCGACAGCATCAGAAGCTGAGGGCGATAATAGGGTATTAGAGGAAAGCGTGTTAACGGTCCACTTGAGTGTAAGTATATGGCCGTACGGGAGAGGACCTCGCGGAAAGACTACAGGGGTAAAGAAAGAGAGAGAGTGTGCGCATTTCCATACAAACGCCTCTGTCCTCGATCAGTATGTCTTGTCTAACCCTTATGCTGTTAAAACGGTTTATGTTTGTTCTCTCTTTCTCTCTCTCTCTCTCTCTCTCTCTCTCTCTCTCTCTTGACGTATGTATTGCGAAGCTCGCGCTCAGCCCACATCGAGTGCCACATTGCCGAGAATTATTTTTTCCACAGTAAGTAGAATTAACTCTGAAAGTCTCGATTACGTGGAACCCAATTCATACTACTGTTCTTCTTCTTACAATACATATCACCATTGGCTGTTTTCAGTCATATTTCCCGTAGCTACTCGGTTCCCTGCGGCGTGTGTCAGTCTCGTAGACTGCCTAATGTTTCGCAGCCAAAGAGCTGTGTGAACTAGCTCTGTGTGAAATATTTCTGCAGAACAGTGCCTGGCCGTGTGTGGCGGAGATTGTACAAGAAATCTTTCCTGCACGACCTTATGTCATGTTTCCCATCGAATACGTCTCACTTACGTTTGACAGTTTGCTCGTCATGATTCTCTGCCGTGACCGAAATCTCTGTGCGTTTCCTTAAGGCGCTGCGAGTAGTCAGCACATATCTGGTGTAGATTGGCGCTTAAAGTTGAGGTGATAATACACTGATGAGGCAAAATAATATGACTGGCTGCTTAATACATTACTGTTTGGAAAAAGTGAAACACCAGGACCGAGAGATGTGGAGGGGATTAGTGTTTAAATTCCCCTCGACAAGGAGGTCATTGGAAACGGAGCAGAAGCTCGGGTTAGGGAAGGATGGGGGAATGAAATCGGCCTGTCAAAGGAACCATTCCGGCATTTGCCTGAAGCGATTTAGGGAAATCTCGGAAAACCTAAATCAGAATGGCCGGTCGCTCGGTCCTAGAGATATGGCCGGTTGCGCTATTCATCTGTGTCCTCGGTGGCTCAGATGGATAGAGCGTCTGCCATGTAAGCAGGAGATCCCGGGTTCGAGTCCCGGTCGGGGCACACATTTTCAGCTGTCCACATCGAAGTATATCAACAACACCTGTCAGCAGCTGAGGTTGTCAGTCATCATTTATAAGTATGGAGGTATGCAGGTGGTCTGCAATAATGTTGACGCAGTCCACAGGTGTCGTGGTACTACCACAGGCCCCACGAAAGCCTGGGTGAATGCCTCGCACAGCACAACACTGCCCCACAGGCCTGCGCCCGTGGCTCTGTGCGTGTTTCGAGCAGTAATTCGGCTGGGTGATGGCGTGTTCGCAGACGACCACCGACCTGGTGTAACAAGAAACGTGGTTCATCCGCCAAGGCAACTCGTTTTCAGTTATCCACCTTCCAACCTTGAAGATACTGTGTCCACTGCAATTGTGTTATCAGATCTGCCATAGATCGCCGACCACCTGCTAACCAGAGTAGGTGAGCCTCCGATCTCAAAAATTCTGTGATGAGGCGTGGAAGTCCAACATCTTGTCTCCTGCTCGTGGGTTCATCAACCTTCAACCACTTTCTATAGGTGCTGAGGACAGTAACAGACGAACAGCAGACCACCTTCGCCGCTTCCGAGCTGCTCATTCCCAGGCGCTGTACCACAGCAGCATGCCCTTTGTCAAAGTCAGTGGATTTGGGGACTTGCGGCCGGTATCGTTGCCAGAATGATTCCCTATTCCTCTCTGCTTATATGCTGTCCTTACAGCATCGCTTGACCACAACACCGTATGGCTTTCAGTATCGCGGTGGACAGTCGTCATAATGCTCCGGCAAGTCAGCGGACGTCCTATTGTAGGGACATCTGCGTTGGACGCGGCTAAATCTGGGAATAAATCCTACTGAAGTCAAATAACCAACTATTTACTGTCATTGATTAAAGGCAGCTATACACTGAGGTGATAAAACCCACGGGATACCGCCTAACATTCTGTGGAAGCTCCTTTTGCCCGGCGTACCGCAGCGACTCGACGTGGCATGGATTCAACAACTCGTTGGAAGTTCCCTGCGGAAATATCGAGCTACTCTGCCTCTTTAGCCGAACATAATTGCGAAAATGTTACCGGTGCAGGATGTTGTACAGGAATTGACGCCTCCATTATTTTCCTTAAATGTTCTATGGGATTCGTGTGGGGCGATCTGGGTGGCCGAATCATTCGCTCGAACTGTTCAGTATGTTGTTCAAACCAATCACCGACAGTTGTGGCTTACTGACATGGCATCTTAAATGGCTGTAAATGTTCTCTAAGTAGCTGAAAGTAACTATTTCCACTCAATGATTCGTTCAGTTGGACCAGACGACGCAGTCCACTCGATATAAACACAGCTCACACCATTAAGGAGCCACTACCAGCTTGCACGGTGTCTTCTGGACAACTTGCGTCTGTGGCTTCGTGGGGTCTGCGCCAGACTCGAACCCTACCGTCAGCTCTATTACCTGAAATCAGGGCTCATCTGGCTAGACCACACAGTCGTCTAGGGTCCAACCGATACGGTCACAGAAATTGTACACTGCCCAAGAGAGGCGCTGCGGGCGACGTCGTGCTGTTGGCAAACGTACTAGCATAGGTCGTTTGCTGTCATTGCCCATTAACGACAGATTCTGCCTCACTGTCCTAACGAATACGTTAGTCGTAACTGCTAAATTGATTTCTGTGATTGTTTCGTGCAGTGTTGCTTGTCTGTTAGCACTGACAACTCTGTTAAATTGCCGCTGCTCTCGGCCATGAACTGGAGGCCTTCGCCGTCTGCGTTGTCCGCAGTGAGAGATAGTGCCTGAAATTTGGTATTCTCGGCGCACTCTTGACACTGTACATCACGGAATATTGAACTCCCTAACGGTTTCCGTAATGGAATGCATCATGCCTCTAGCTCCGACTACCATTCGGCATCCAGAGTCTGTTAATTCCCGTCGTACGACTATAATCACGTCGGAAATCTTTTCACATGAGTGAAAATGACATATCCGCCAACGCACTGCGCTTTTATACCTTGTGTACGCGATACTACCGCCATTTGTATAAGTCTTCGTATATCCATAATTGAAACGGACGAGCTGTATTAAGGTGTTGGTTTTATTGGCAACTAGTTTCGATGTTGTGACAACATCGAAACTAGTTGTCAATGAGCCGTGGTAAAAATTGCTGTTTTGAAGAGCGCGCCGAAGCGTGTAGTGTGAAGCAGTCGCCCTCCGTTTCTGGCGGTGGCGCCGCTTTGGCAATCGCAGCTTTGGTGTCTCCCTCTGGTGCGAAAGGGGAAAGGTTGCCTGTTCACGTGCATTTAAGGGGCGCTATGAGCTCGCCAGTCCCGTCACCTTCGTGAAGCTCCTGTCTCTTTCCTCTCCACCCTGGCCAGGCTCTACAATGTAGTCCTGTCCACCGGTTACTACCCCGACCTGTGGAAAACTTCCCGTATCCTCATGTTCCTTAAACCTGGCAAACCGCCGTCCGCCGTCTCCTCCTACAGTCCCATCAGCCTTACCTCGGTCTTCAGCAAGGTCCTCGAACCTATCCTCACCTGACGCATCCACCAGCATCTCCGCCAGCACCGCCTCCTTCCCGTTACGCAGTGTGGCTTTCGGCCGTCCTTCTCTTCCGACGACCTTCTCCTTCACCTCACCCATCTCCTTTCTGACCAGCTTAATTCCCGTCGCTCCACCATCTTCCTCTCCCTGGACCTCGAACGTGCTTATGACCGCGTCTGGCATTCCGGTCTCCTCTTCAAGCTCCAAACCTTCGCCCTTCCCATTAACTACGTCCGTCTGATTGGCTCCTTTCTCCCCCGCCGTCTTCCTATGTCACCATCCATAACACGGATTCCTACACGTTTTTCCCCTCCGCCGGTGTGCCCCAAGGCTCCGTCCTCTCCCCCCTTCTGTACCTTTTGTACACGGCGGACATGCCGCCGCCGTCACCCCCCGTCCACCTTCTCCAGTTTGCCGATGACACCGCCTTCCTTGCCCTTGCCCCCACCCTCCAGCGCTCCCAACACCTTCTCCAATACCATCTTGACCGGTTTACCACTTGGTGCAACCAGTGGTTGCTGAAGGTCAATCCCTCCAAAAACCAGGCGATCATTGTAGGCAAAACCACCCCTTCCTTCCGCCTCCTTGATTTCTATATCACCATCTATGGCCGTCCTATCGCCCTCACTCCCACCCTTAAGTACCTTGGCGTCACCCTCGACCGTCGCCTCTCCTGGACCCCCCACCTCCGGACAATCCAAGCCAAAGCACGCTACCGACTCAGTCTCCTCAAGCTCCTCTCCGGCCGTACGTGGGGTCTGGACACCTCCACCATCCTCCACACCTATAAATCCCTCATCCGCCCTGTCCTTTGTTACGCCCATCCGGCTTGGATCTCCGCCCCCCCTACCTTTTATAAATCCCTCCAAATCCTTGAATGCCATGCTCTCCGCCTCGCCTATCGCATCCGTCTCCCCTCCCCCACGTGGATCCTGTGCGATCTCATCCCCTTCCCCCATCTCCTCCTTTTCCTTGAAAGGATACATATCCTGTACACCTCCCGTAAACTCGATCCTCCTCACCCACTAGTCTCCCCGATCCTCTCCCGCCCCCACCTGCTGCCGCACCTGTATTCCCACATCCCACCCGGTCTCCATCTCTCCACCCTCCTTACCCTCTCCCAAGGTGGCTTCCGTCAGCTCCCCCTCCCTGATGATGTCCTCCTCCCCTCCATCTACCCCTCCTATCAACTTTGACCCTGCCCCACCCCCCACTTCCGGTGTCCTTTCCTTTAGGCACCCTCCCTCCCTTCTCTTCCCTTCCCTTCTCTTTCCTTTTCCCCCGTCCCCTCCCTCCACCCCTCTTCCCCCGGGCTTCCCCTCCCCCTTCCTCCCTCCCCAATATCTCCCATGCCCGTGGCATCTCTGCTCTCCCCTCTCGCTCTCCCACTCCCCTTCCTCCTCCTCCTCTCTTGGCAGGTCCTCGGACTCGCACACGCATAGTGAACATTCGCGCGCCGGAAATCATCGCCATCAGTGTCTCGTGCGTGTGCCTTCGCTTTGTGTTTAGCGTTCTTTCGCAGTTACACCTCCACTGTTCACATGTGCCGTCGCCGTCCTCCGTGTTCTGTGCGCCGTGTCAACAAGTGTTAGTGCTTTTATCGTCCAGCGTGAACGGCTTCATGTTTATTGTTTTTTTTTTGTCTCTACCTTTTTTGCCCGCCATTTTCATTGTATTGTCTGTGTCACTTATTTGTCATATGATTGTACCGCTTAAGGCTGAAGAGCGGCGTAATATGCTGCTGACAGCCCGCCTGTATGAGGTGCATAAAATTACGATAAAGAAAAAAAAACTCGCCAGTCGGTCAGTCTGGGTCAGTCTCTCGTCCGCATTTGTTAGGCAGTTAGTGTCTGTCGTTCGGATCAATCTTTAAAGCCGGCAAAATGAGAGTCTTTCCACTCGCCAGTAAGAGAACTCAGCGAGTGGTCGACCGGTGGGGGCTTAGTTCCTGCATCTGAGTCTGCGCGTTAGGCCGCCAGTCTGCTCGAGTTTGCCCAGGCAATGGTCATTGGCGGTTGGATCGAACGGTTGGTCGGTCGCGCCCTGAGACACAAGATGACTTGTCCGTCTTGAGCGTCGGCGCATGTGAGGTCGCCACGTGAGTCCAGTGGGCCGCGCCGTAGAGCGAGGGGTAGTGACTTCGCTGTCGACACGAGAGCAACAGGAATCAACCCACGACATCGGTCTGGCCGGTGCGAGCTGCGACGCCGTGAGATGGGAGATCGGCGCACCTTCCTGCGTCCGTTAAAGCGGCTGGCAGCGGACGGTTCGGGAGAGCGTTGGGGGTGCTGCGCCAGGTCTTCGCCAGAAATCGCAGTTTATTAGAAGTTGAGTGATTGGTGATATCTTGTTTGATATACTCTTTTAAATTCTACTTGTTTTCTTGGTGAGGTCACCAGCCGTTTTGCTTTGGGGTCGTCCCACCATTCTTCTCCGTTTGTCCACCCGCGGGACGGTGGTTGTTTATAAATTGGGTGGTCCGTTTTTCCCTTGTAGAGTAGAGGCAGGTTAGAGCAACCTGCGGTTCGGGTTGTTCGGTAATCTCCCTATCAATCTACCGTACGTTAGTAGCTGCCTCTGTCAAGTTTGTCGGATTTGGGGTGTTAACGAATTTATTGCTTGGAGTGAAACGGCCTAATACCTGAAATATGTTTTGATCTTTGGAAACTTTGATATTATTGCTTATGATCTTGAGAGGCGGTATCTGTGTACTGTAGAGCATCTTAACTATTGTTTGGCCAACCTTGTAGAAATTTATATAAGATTGCATTTCATGGGCTTTTATTTAAATGATCATTTTAGTATATAAAGTTGCCACCCTTTCACCGTAAGAGTTTTCTTAGAAGTTAAAATCAAGTTGCACCTTCGGTGGCAAAGTTAATATTTTAATTGTTAGTGTTTTGTACCATTTACATCCCTCCTACGGGGGGGGCATAGTTTGTGTGCTTGTGTAAATTGTTAAAACTCTTAGTTTAAAGTAATCTGGTGTGATGCAGATTTGCACCAGTGTAGTCTTCCAGAGGCTGTTGTGAGTGGTCGTAACTACGGCCGTGTCAAAAACTTTGATGTTTAGAGGGTGCTTTCTAATTTTGAGTCCGTTTCTTTTAAAAAAATGCTTTTAGGCACTATTAAAGTAAAATTCCCATTTGTTAAAAGGAATTTGGTTATGATTTCATCAGTTACTGCCTGGCAACTACTTCCACGCTTACATAGTGTGATTAAATGTGTTAATGTTCTTGATGAATTGCTGTTAAATAAAAAATTCTTAAGAATATTCTTTGAAAATAAATCGCGGTTCAGCTAATAAAACCAACACCTTAATACAGCTGGAGGAATTTCGTCATTTTGTAACATATACAAATATGCTATATCGCTGTCCCATGACTTTTGTCTTGTCAGTGTACTAGCCATATGTAGGCCGTTGCAGAGGGGATGCACAAACTTCAGTTTCTACGTCCTATCAGAGGAGAGGGGAGACACGGAGTGCAGGTCTGGGTTTACTTAATGAGAGTTGGCCGATATGCACCTCATGATGAATGCAGTGGAATAGCGGCGCAACGAAATTATGCTGAGGTGTTGCCACAGCGACGACAGCCGTATTACAGTACTTTTGCATGTGAGACTTGTTCCATTACTTAGTGTTTCGTGATGTACATTTTGGGGATTGCATATTGAAGCCGTTTTCATTGAATCAAACTACAATAACAAACCGAATAAATCATAATTGCCTTATTACGGTGTTACTAGCCACCAGGTGCATTATATATAAATACTCAGAAAATAATCCTGAACAACCTCCGAAGTTTTGAAAGTGGAATTCAGGTTCACCCTGTATGTAACATGAACGGTGACGGTCCCATAACATACCGTTGGGATTCGCCGGAGATTAGTTTTACATCTGACGACTGCATTCTGTTAGAACGATGAGTTGATTTTTATTTCGTAGGAAGTTTAGAATCCAATCGCAAAGCTGGTCGTGATTCTTTAATCTCGTTGTGTTCTCAAGGCGACGGTAAAGAATTGTAGAGAGCGCCTTCCGGAAGTCAAGGAATGCGCCGTCAATGTGAGGTCAGGTATCCATTCATTCTACTGCCTTCTGCAACTGATGAACGATCAAAGCGATTCGGATTTCACAAGCTGGTGGTTTCCGAATACTCGTCGATTCCAACAGGTACCATTTTCGTTCTCTGTAATCGGTCATACTACGCGATGATAAAACGAGATCTATTTTTTCTTCTTTCTTTCTTTCACTGGTGCCATGTCCCGCGCTGACGCAGGGTCGGCATTGTTAGGAACGGATTTGGCAAGGTTAGTGGAAAGGGGTGGCCGGATGCGCTTCCTGCTGCCACTCTGTACCCCCCCCCCCACCCACCCCAGACGGAATTAGTGTACCCCTGCTGTCTGCGTCGAGTATAATTAATGGAATAGTGCGAGCGTGTTCAGGTGTCTGCAACTGAGGCGGAACATGCGGACCAGCCCGGTATTCACCTAGCGGGATGTGGAAAACCGCCTAAAATCCACATCCAGGCTGGTAGGCACACCGACCGACGACGGCAATCCGGGGGCGGTGCGCCTGCCCGAGTCCCGGAAGCAGTGCGTTAGCGCTCTTGGCTAACCTGGCGGGTGATAAAACTAGATCTACGAGGGCAGTTCAATAAGTAATGCAACACATTTTTTTTCTGAAACAGGGGTTGTTTTATTCAGCATTGAAATACACCAGGTTATTCCCCAATCTTTTAGCTACACAACACTATTTTTCAACGTAATCTCAATTCAATGCTACGGCCTTACGCCACCTTGAAATGAGGGCCTGTATGCCTGCACGGTACCATTCCACTGGTCGATGTCGGAGCCAACGTCGTACTGCATCAATAACTTCTTCATATTCCGCGTAGTGCGTCCCACGGATTGCGTCCTTCATTGGGCCAAACATATGGAAATCCGACGGTGCGAGATCGGGGCTGTAGGGTGCATGAGGAAGAACAGTCCACTGAAGTTTTGTGAGCTCCTCTCGGGTGCGAAGACTTGTGTGAGGTCTTGCGTTGTCATGAAGAAGGAGAAGTTCGTTCAGATTTCTGTGCCTACGAACACGCTGAAGTCGTTTCTTCAATTTCTGAAGAGTAGCACAATACACTTCAGAGTTGATCGTTTGACCATGGGGAAGAACATCGAACAGAATAACCCCTTCAGCGTCCCAGAAGACTGTAACCATGACTTTACCGGCTGAGGGTATGGCTTTAAACTTTTTCTTGGTAGGGGAGTGGGTGTGGCGCCACGCCATTGATTGCCGTTTTGTTTCAGGTTCGAAGTGATGAACCCATGTTTCATCGCCTGTAACAATCTTTGACAAGAAATTGTCACCCTCAGCCACATGACGAGCAAGCAATTCCGCACAGATGGTTCTCCTTTGCTCTTTATGGTGTTCGGTTAGACAACGAGGGACCCAGCGGGAACAAACCTTTGAATATCCCAACTGGTGAACAATTGTGACAGCACTACCAACAGAGATGTCAAGTTGAGCACTGAGTTGTTTGATGGTGATCCGTCGATCATCTCGAACGAGTGTGTTCGCACGCTCCGCCATTGCAGGAGTCACAGCTGTGCACGGCCGGCCCGCACGCGGGAGATCAGACAGTCTTGCTTGACCTTGCGGCGATGATGACACACGCTTTGCCCAACGACTCACCGTGCTTTTGTCCACTGCCAGATCACCGTAGACATTCTGCAAGCGCCTATGAATATCTGAGATGCCCTGGTTTTCCGCCAAAAGAAACTCGATCACTGCCCGTTGTTTGCAACGCACATCCGTTACAGACGCCATTTTAACAGCTCCGTACAGCGCTGCCACCTGTCGGAAGTCAATGAAACTATACGAGACGAAGCGGAAATGTTTGAAAATATTCCAAAAGAAATTTTCGGTTTTTTCAACCAAAATTCGCCGAGAAAAAAAATGAGTTGCATTACTTATTGTACTGCCCTCGTATAATTCTTCAAAAGCCTTATGGTATTCGTATAGAGTATAAAAATTCGATGACTCTTCTCAAAAATGGAAATTGATTCATGCCTCTTTCTAATCGTTTGGAACGCTTCGTTGCTGTAGTCTCCTACGATGACCTGAAGCATTTTATTTCGCACGAGCCACATAGTGTCGTACAGTTAGGTCCATATGTTTTGTCTCTCCTCTGCTGAGCGAGTATACTTGACACTCTGTTCCCCATTGCAGGAGACGTGTCACGAGCTGTTGCTCAACGACGTTCCTGCAGCAGTGTGTAACTACAACAAAGTAGGCCTGTTTACTGTGCATTAGGAAGTTCTTTTTTGCCTGTTTAACCAATAAATGGTTAATGTGAGCCAATCTTATTGCTTGTGTCTTCAAGTGTAATTTCCACAGTAACTGTCTCCAGCTGCAGATGTCTGCGCTGTACACCTGCATCGTTGCTCTAGCACCGCATCAAAGCTTTATTTTGAACCTCAACTAAATAGATCCTTCAGACATTAGCTGGGTTCGACCCTTACACTATTAACTCCAAGGCTCTCCCATTACGTGAAAATTTTTATAAAAACAATTTAACATATTTAAATTTTCTATATTAATCTTTATTAAGGAGTTCACTTGTGCCAATATGTCATTTTTACCGTATTGAAAGTGATTTATAAGTGAAACCTCCTCTATCTGACTTGTGCGTTCAGCAGCCGGTCATTCCAACTTCCCTTGCTGCGAGAAATATGATACCATTCTGTCGAGATCGAGAGAAACAAGGGACGCTGTTAAAGTTTAATCTAGTAATTAGTAAATGGGAAAAAAATACGCAACTGGTCATTAAAATTGCTACACCACGAAGATGACGTGCTACAGACGCGAAATTTAATCGACAGGAAGACGATGCTGTAATATGCAAATGATTAGCTCTTCAGAGCATTCACATAAGGTTGGCGCCGGTGGCGACACCTACAACGTGCTGACATGAGGAAAGTTTCCAACCGATTTCTTGTACACAAACAGCGGTTGACCGGCTTTGCCTTGTGAAACGTTGTTGTGATGCCTCGTGTAAGGAGGAGAAATGCGTACCATCACGTTTCCGACTTTGATAAACGTCGTATTGTAGCCTATCGCGATTGCGGTTTATCGTATCGCGACATTTCTGCTCGCGTTGGTCGAGAACCAATGACTGTTAGCAGAATATGTAATCGGCGGCTTCAGGAGGGTAATACGGAAAGCCGTCGAGATGACAGGCATCTTATCCGCATGGCTGTAACGGATCGTGCAGCCACGTCACGATCCCTGAGTCAACAGATGGGGACGTTTGCAAGACAACAACCATCTGCACGAACAGTTCGACGACGTTTGCAGCAGCATGGACTATCAGCTTGGAGACCATGGCTGCAGTTACCCTTGACACTGCATCACAGACAGGAGCGCTTGCGATGCTGTACTCAACGACGAACCTGGATGCACGAATGGCAAAACGTCATTTTTTCGGATGAATCCAGGTTCTGTTTACAGCATCATGATGGTTGCATCCACGTTTGATGGCATCGCGGTGAACGCACATTGGAAGCGTGTATTCGTCATCGCCATACTGGCGTATCACCCGGCGTGATGGTATGGGGTGCCATTGGTTACACGTCTCGGTCACCTCTTGTTCGCATTGATGGCACTTTGAACAATGGACGTTACTTTTCACATGTGTTAACGACCCGTGGCTCTACCCTTCATTCGATCCCTGCAAAACCCTACATTTCAGCAGGATAATGCACGACCGCATGTTGCAGGTCCTGTACGAGCCTTTCTGGATACAGAAAATGTTCGACTGCTGCCCTGGCCAGCACATTCTCCAGTTCTCTCACCAATTGAAAAGTCTGGTAAATGGTGGCCGAGTAACTGGCTCGTCACAATACGCCAGTCACTACTCTTGATGAACTGTGGTATCGTCTTGAAGCTGCATGGGCAGCTGTGCCTGTACACGCCATCCAAGCCTTGTTTGACTCAATGGACGGCCAAAGGTGGTTGTTCTGGGTCATGGACTGTGCGGCTGGTCCCGGCGGAGGTTCGAGTCCTCCCTCGGGCATGTGTGTGTGTGTTTATCCTGAGGATAATTTAGGTTAAGTAGTGTGTAAGCTTAGGGACTGATGACCTTAGCAGTTAAATCCCATAAGATTTCACACACATTTGAACATTTGTTTGGTTGTTCTGGGTACGTGCATGAAAATGTAATGACATGCCACTTATACTATCATATATTTGTCCAATGAATACCCGTTTATCATCTGCATTTCTTCTTGGTGTAGTAATTTTAATGGCCAGTAGTGTAATCAAAGATATGCGAAAATTGACAAATTACTGCAAAATAAAGAAATAATTTGACATAATCACTTCCTTAACCATACACTATCTGCATCACAGAAGTAGCTACACCTCTACATTAAATTTTGATAACAGTAATAACCCAAACTTTAATTAAAGTGAAAAGTGTCAAGCCATCTTATACGTCCCATTTCATTTAATTCGAGGATAACACTCTACCTAGTTAGAGGATTATGAGAGGGCTGTGTATGATAAAAATGTTTATAAAAGTGAATTGGACTTGTGTGACTTTATTTACTGACTTATAACTGACTTCAAATGTTAACTACACTGGTGTCTAACCCACGATATAATCATGCTGTCAACCACATGCCCGTACGGTCGTGTTCTGCACGTAAGATGCCATTCCGTTAACAGATAACCATGCCAACGATGACTTAAGGGCACCTATGAAACGAGGTATTGTTTTCCGGGTAGCCCAAAATCCACAATCGACCTTAAAGAGCACAGGTGGTTGATGTTTTCTTGGGAACTGAAGATACTGTACGCATGGCGTGGCCTGCTCGCTCTCCCGATTTGAATCCCGTAAAGTATGTCTGGGATACTAGGGTGACGGCTTGCATCACATCACCATCCACCAACCAAGACTGTGAGCAGCTCTGCAGGAATAATGGGTGTTACTGCCTCAACATGAGACTGATGACATCATTAACAGCATTGTCAGGCCTGTACTGCTGTCAGAGCACCCCATACTGAGCACATTAACTAGTTGTCGGAATGTGTGTGCCAATCCTTGAAATTGGAAAAAAACGAAGAACATTTTTCTCTACCGTTATGCATGTTGCAGCTGTTTGCGTTCTGTACTCATTGCATTGTTTCTAGTTTACTGTCACCTGTTTATACTGTTTTGTAGCAAAATAAACGCAACCTTGCAAAATTTGCTTTTGTTGCTTTAATTTTGGACACCCGTGTACATTTAAAATGGTGAGAGTTATCGTTTCTTTTTTCTTTTGACAGCGTATAGTGACCGAATGCTGGATCTGGGACAGGCGCATCCGTGTCCGACATCACGAAAATAGTGGCTTCTGGCGTCCACACAGGCATCAGAGGCTGGCTCTGTGAAAGGCACCTCAGTGGCGAGCTCCAGGGCGTTGGAGGTATTGAGCGCTTATGAGCCACTCCTAGCTCTGCGAGCTGGATCTGGGACAGGCGCAGCCGTGTCCGACATCACGAAAATAGTGGCTTCTGGCGTCCATACAGGCATCAGAGGCTGGCTCTGTGAAAGGCACCTCAGTGGCGAGCTCCAGGGCGTTGGAGGTATTGAGCGCTTATGAGCCACCCCTAGCTCTGCGACCGAGCAGAGGTCACGGAAGGAACTTCACATCAGCAGTAGGCTGGTGCTTTCCCATGTTCTGAAGAGTCCCTTCAGCAGATAACGACCTTACGCTTTACTAAATAAACACGGCTTGCAGAAAAATAAGGCCATAGCCTCAGGTGCAGTCTTTTCTTTTGTTTGCTTCCAAAAGACCTCGCAAGCAAAGGTAGTTGCTGTGTGCAAAAACGCGTGAGTGGTACAAATGTTGTAACACCAGAAACAGGAAGCAGAATCAGTAACTTTTTTTGTGCGGGGGGGGGGGGGGGGGGGGAGGGGGAGGGGGAAAGAAGGGCGAATCAGAAAGTCATTGACATTTTAATGTGACGCACTTTCTTGGCGGGATATTTGGATATTGGTGCAAAAAGGAATCACGCCATTGGCAGGTTGTTATTTAGCAGTTGCTGGGCATGTGCTGTTTGCCTGGATGAAAACAGATGGCTCACTGGCCTTAAGGAAAATGTCAATTTCGAACTAATCATTGCGGTGTCGAAAGAATTACAGGAACAGCTTTCTAAATGTTTGAGGACGCGCCAACCCGCAACATTTTTGAGCTGTTTTCAAGACCGTTTGCCATTTCAGTTGAAATTGCCCCTTTGCATCGGTAGATGGAACTGGTCGATCTGCAATCTAATTCCTCTTTTTGATAGACAAATGGTTTTGCGTTAGATATTTTCTTCAGAAGAGTTTCCACGTCTTTATAATCAGCTTGCAAATGTGATATCAATGTTTCGATCAACATATGTGTGTAAAAGGCTTTTATTTTTCAATTTTCTTAGTCATCAGTTTTCCGTCTGCGTTGATGTGATCCGCCACAAATTGCTCTCCCGTGCCTACCTGTTCGTCGCAGAGTAGCACTTCCAACCTACGTCCTCAATTACTTGCAGGATGTATTCCAATTTCTGTCTTCCTTTACAGTTTTATCCTCTACAGCTTCCTCTAGTATCATGCAGGTTATTCCTTGATGTCTTAGAAGATGTCCCACAATCCTGTCAGTTCTTCTTGTCAGTGTTCTCCACATATTCCTTTCTTGATATTCTGCGGAGAACCTCTTCATTCGTTACCGCATCAGTCTACCTAATTTTCAACATTCTTCTGAAGCGCCACATTTCAAATGCTTCGATTCTCCTCTGTTCGTTTTCCAGCAGTCCATGTTTCACTACCATTCAATGTTGTGCTCCAGACGTACGTACTCAGAAATTTCTTCCTCAAATTAAGGCCCACGTTTGATACTAGTAGACTTCTCTTTGCCAGGAATGACCTTCTTGCCAGTGCTAGTCTGGTTTTCTTGTCCTCCTTGCACCATCCGTCATGACTTATTTTGCTGTCTGGGTAGCAGAAGTCCATAGCTTCATCTACTTCATGATCACTAATCCTGATATTAAGTTTCTCGCCGTTGTCATTTCTGCTACTTCTCATTACATTCGTCTTTCTTCGATTTACAGTCAATCCATATTCTATACTGATTAGACTGCTCATTCCTTTCAGTGCCGAGTGAGGTGGCGCAATGGTTAGCACACTGGACTCGCATTCGGAAGGACGACGGTTCAATCCCGCGTCCGGCCATCCTGATTTAGGTTTTCTGTGATTTCCCTAAATCTCTTCAGGCAAATGCCGGGATGGTTCCTTGGCACGGCCGACTTCCTTCCCTAATCCGACGAGACCGATGACCTCGCATCTGGTCTCCTCCCCCCAACACAACCTAACCCATTCCTTTCAGCAAATCCTGTTATTCTTCTTCACTTTCACGGAGGATAGCAACGTCATCAGCGAAATTTATCATTGATATCCTTTCACTTTGAATTTTAATTCCACTCTTGAACCTTTCGTTTATTTTCTTAATTGATTATTCGACGTATACATCGAACAGTAGGGTTCAAAGACTACATCCCTGTCTTACACCCTTTTTAATCCGAGCCCTTCGTTCTTGTTCATCCACTCTTATTGTCCCCTCTTGGTTCTTCTACATATTGCATATTACCCGTCTTTCCCTGTAGCTTACAGCTATTTTTCTCAGAATTTCGAACAGCTGGCACCATTTGATTTCGTCGAATGCTTTTTTCAGGTCGACAAATCCTATGAACGTGTTCTGATTTTCTTTAGTCTTCCTTCCATTACCAACCGCGACGTCAGAACTGCCTCTTTGGTGCCTTTACCTTTCCTAAAGCGAAAATGATCGTCACCTAAAACATCTTCAATTTTGTTTTCTGCTTCTCTGTATGTTATTAATTTCAGAAACTTGGATGTATCAGCTGTTGAGCTGAGTGTGCGATAATTCTCGCGTTTGTTGACTCTTTCTGTCTTCGGAATTGTGTGGATGATATTTTTCTGAAAGTCTGATGCTATTTCGCCAGTATTAAGTCTTCCAGAACTATTTTAAATTCTGATTTTAATACTGGATCACCTGTCTCTTCTATATCGACTCCTGTTTCTTCTTCTAGCACCTCATCAGACCAGTCCTCCCCCTCGTAGAAGCCTTCAATGTACTCTCTTCACCTATCCGCTCCCTCCACTGCACTCTAAACGTTACCACCCTTGCTTTTAATTTCACAGAAGATTGTTGTGACTCTTCTATATGTTGAGACTCCTTTCGACAATAATTCAATTTTCGATTTCTTCACATATTTTATGCAGCCATTTCGCCTTAGCGTCCTTATACTTTCAATTTTTTTTCATTCGTAAGTGACTTGTATTTCTGTATTCCTGATTTTGCTTGAGCGTTTTTGTACTTCTTTCTTTCATCGATCAATTGACCCACGGTTTCTTCGCAGTTACCTTCTTTGTACCTACGTTTTTCTTTTCAACTCTATTATTGCCCCCTTTAGAGATGTCCATTCCTCTTCAACTGAACAGCTTACTGAGCTCACAGCGTCTGTAGCCTTAGAGAACTTCAAGCGTTTGTCTTTATTCCTTAGTACTTCCGTATCCCACTTCTTTGCACATTGATTCTTCATGACTAGTCTCTTAAACTTGAGCCTAATGTACATCATTACTTAATTGTGCCCTAAGTCTATGTCGGCTCCGGGGTACACATTAAAACGCAATATCTGATTTCGGAATCCCTGCTTGACCATAACGTAATCTAACTGAAATCTTCCCGTATCTCTTGACCTCCTTCTAGTATACCTCCTCCTCTTGTGATTCTTGATCAGAGTATTCGCTGTTGGTAGCTCAGATTTATTGCAGAACTCAATTACTCTTTCTCCTCCCTCATTCTTACTACTAAGCCCATATTCTCCCGTAACCCTTTTTCTTCTCCTGTTTCCCCTACAAACACATCCAATCCCCCATGTCTATTATCCGTTAAAAATCCTCGTATGCTTCCTCTATCCCTTCATCTTCAGCCTGCGATGTCGGTATGTACACCTGGACTGTCTTTGTCAGTGTTGGTTTGCTGTCGATTCTGAAGGGGACAACAATGTCACTGAATCATTCACAGTAACTCACTATCTGCCCTATCTTCCTATTTAGAACTAATCGTATCCCGTGGTACAATTTTCTGCTGCTGTTGAGCCGGCCGGTGTGGCCGAGCTGTTCTAGGCGCTTCAGTCTGGAACCGCGCAACCGCTAAGGTCGCAGATTCGAATCCTGCCTCGGGCATGGATGTGTGTGATGTCCTTAGGTTAGTTAGATTTAAGTAGTTCTAGGTTCTAGGGGACTGATGACCTCAGATGTTAAGTCCCATAGTGCTCAGAGCCATTACGTGCGACCAGAAGACCTTGTCTTTTTCCTAGTTCATTTCACTTACCCCCACCGTATCTAGATTGAGCCTAAGCATTTCTCTTTTTATATTTTCTAGTTTCTCTAAGAAGTTCTAACTTCTAGCATTCTACGTCCTGACGTTATATTTTCATTGGATATTTGATTGCTTTTTCTCATGGTTACATCCTCCTTGGCAGTCCGTTCCCAGTGACCCGAATGGGGGATTAGTTCGGAATTTTTTTGCCGACGGAAAGATCGTCATGACAGTTTCTCAATTACAGGATTCGTGTCCTGTGGATACACATTATACGTCTTTAATGCAATGGTTTCATTGCCTTCGCATCCTGGCGCCATTGATCATTGCTGATTCTTTCGCCTTTACGGGCTGCTTTCCACTCCAAGAGCAAGAGAGTGCGCCGAACCTCTGTCCGCTGCTCCACCCTCTTTGACAAAGCTGTTGGCTGAACGAGGGTGACTTCATATGCCAGAAATCTTCGGCTTCCATTCATGATGATTTTTATTCAACGTTTATGCGGTGACAGGGTTCGAACTCGGGAACGAGGACGTTTTGATTACTAATCAAAGACGCTATACCTGGTGTAAACCTTAAGGGTCACGATTGTGTGGCAAACTGACTAACGAAAATGCGCGAAACTGTCTGTATGTGTCTGTATGCGCTAAAAATATTTTTAAAAACATGATACTAAATATACCGGGTGATCAAAAAGTCAGTATAAATTTCAAAACTTAATAAACCACGCGCGTCGTTTGATGATGATCGTGTGCTCAGCCGCCACTTTCGTCATGCTTGACCTCCCAGGTCCCCAGATCTCAGTCCGTGCGATTATTGGCTTTGGGGTTACCTCAAGTCGCAAGTGTATCATGATCGACCGACATCTCTAGGGATGCTGAAAGACAACATCCGACGCCAATGCCTCACCGTAACTCCGACATTCTTTACAGTGCTGTTCACAACATTATTCCTCGACTACAGCTATTGTTGAGGAATGATGATGGACATATTGAGCATTTCCTGTAAAGAGCATCATCGTTGCTTTGTCTTACTTTGTTATGCTAATTATTGCTATTCTGATCAGATGAAGCGCCATCTGTCGGACATTTTTTGAACGTTTGTATTTTTTTTGGTTCTAATAAAACCCCATGTCATTCCAAGCATGTGTGTCAATTTGTACCTCTCTATCTACATTATTTCGTGATTTATTCAGTTTTCCAATTTATATTGACTTCTTGATCACCCGGTATGTTTTGTTGATGATTTACGTTGTTGAGAAGTGTGAAACAAAGCCGCACGCCGCAGGCGATGCTTTGCCTGTCCTCCCGTTCTCCCTCTTCCCTCTCAGACAGCGTGGAATTTTAGAGGGGGAAGTGTTCACTCGGACAAGAGAGCTTGCTACATGTGAATGAGCACTGCACGCTAGCGGAGTTCTTGGCTGTCCCTGATACAAAACGTCTGACTGACAGAGTTCTGTCTGTCAGACAGCGAAGATAAATTTGGTAACAAACTGATAAAGTTTATATTGCTTCTAGGTAATGGGTAGGAATTACTAATTCACGTCTGTATTTTAAAAAATGAAATAAAAAATAAGCACTTGTAAAAGGTCAGCATGTAGCCATATTTACACACGAATGTGTAACCTGAATGTAAAATGACTCCTTTCACATCATTGCCATCAGCTGTACAAAGAAACAACTAACTATGAACGCTCTGGCTCAGCTATCTGCTGTTAAAATGCGCTATAGTCGACGGCGACCATCGTCATCAATACTTTGTTGCTCTTGGCCATTAGTTCGGTGTAATGTTCCTTTCTCTGTCTCTGCTTTTCCTGATTTTATTTCTCTTTACCCGGATTATTTAATCTTCTTGAGCACAGGGTCCTGAACAAAGAATGTAAATTGGAGTATCAGTTGTTGAAATAACAAACTCGGAACCATTTGTTATATAAATGTAGCTCACTTTGTATTTATTTGCGTTCTGAAAACCTGCCTCCACTAGTATTTGGTTGGCAAGGATGAAAGAGGTGTTGGTGTTTTAAGTTATTGATCAACAGACTAGGCGCCAATGTTCTGGATTAAATGCCGAGCTTCACCGCAGTGTCTCTTGAAGTGAGGACATGTGACACTGTTGATTGTGATCCACCTATCTGAAGGGGTCCTTATGCCCGACGGTCCACTTGGTGTTATTAGAGAGTAGTAAGCTGCGTTCAAATGGTTCAAATGGCTCTGAGCACTATGGGACTTAACATCTATGGTCATTAGTCCCCTAGAACTTAGAACTACTTAAACCTAACTAACCTAAGGACATCACACAACACCCAGCCATCACGAGGCAGAGAAAATCCCTGACCCCGCCGGGAATCGAACCCGGGAACCCGGGCGTGGGAAGCGAGAACGCTACCGCACGACCACGAGATGCGGGCAGTAAGCTGCGTGCTGGCAATGAATTTCACCCTCTCCTTTCTCCCTTCATCATACAACACAAACATGACACCACGCTATACAGGTACATCCGTTACAGTCTTACTCTCAGCAGGTACAAATAAGATAAACCAGGAGGAAAGGACGTAGGTGTACAAAGAAACAACAAAGACGTCCCAACATACCCCTTGGGGCCTACCCGCCAACAATGCCGTACGACGCTGTTTGTTCGTTCTTTCCGTTTTCCAAAATAAATTAGCTGCATGGTATATTAACTCCTCGTCAGAAAAAGGAACTTGCTAGCTTGTCTTGCGTTAAGGGGAAAACGAAAAAAGCGAAGTTTCTTGTGGCAGCGATTTTCGCAGCAGCTGTACATAAACTGAAGTAGTTTGAAAGAAAGACGTCTTTCGCATGTTGCACATTAAGTTTTTTTTATTTAACCTGTGCACCCTACGCCTTCCTCCATAATTGCAAGCCATCTTCAGTGGTTGACCTGAATGTTACGCGAGTTTTTTCGTTTCCACATATACGTTATTGTTTGCTTTACAAATAAGGCTATACCTGCTTGGTTACACAAGTTAAATAAAGAAAAACTTAATCTTCAGCATGCAAAAGGTTTTTCTTTTTTACACTATGGCAATTTAAATTGAAGACACTCTCCTCATCTTCTCGTGTTTCGACAGGTGAAGGAAATTCAGGCGACAATGATTTAATTGGCATGGAGTGTGCTACATCACTGGACATGCAGATAACTAGTATGTTAGGACGACTGCACAAAGAGTATAGATTCTGCATCTACATTCTGTATAAAGGGTGTTAGGGATATAAGTGCAGATGTTTTTATTGGTGACTGATAACGGTTTACTGAACAACAGTGCATTAATATTTACTTCGATTGCAGACTAATAATGCAGCTATTAGGAGCAGAAAGTTTTTAGGTTTCTTAGTACCTCTGAATATATGTGGCAAGAGCAAACCATTAACGTTTATTTTCCTCTGGGCAGTAGGTCAGGTGTTGAAGTTTGGATGCGTGGATGCATTCCAGTTATACTGACAGGTATAGTCCACTTAGTGGTGCAGTACGACTGTGCAGAAAATATCAGGTAGTAAATTACGTAATGTGTGTGGGAAGACTGTTACACACAGAGAAAAAACGAGTAACACACTAAAGTGGGTACATTTTAATCTACTAATGATCACAATATGCGCACTTATGCCACTAGCATACTGTAGTGGGTTTCTCATTCACAAATCACATTTGAATGTTGATTGTTTGTGAGAAGATTGCCTTACCATCAAGTAAATAGGAGAAAAGTTTACGTGTCGATACCACCCCACGGGCGTCATAGCAACGGAATTGCAAGTTTTCGTCTGCGCGACCTAGCGGACCCAATGGTGTGCAATTGCTGAGCTACGCCTGCAGCAGCTCTACAATACGAGCGCCCTCTGCCGCCGCAACAGCACAGCTGGTAGCAGCCTCTCATGTAGTCGTGCTTGGAGCCTCTTCCTTGTGACATTGGGAGCTGGACTCTAACTCTTACTGCATTATTTGTAATCAGTCTTGAGTAGTGATTCTCCAGCTGAAGGAGGTTCTTACTCATTGGTCTGATGATGACGACAGTAGTGGTCGAAACCGGTCACCATAATAAATAAATTGTGATCAAGACTGTTTTTGATAGTAAATACTTGTTAAGTAACTCTCCTGATTACTGTGTTAACTTGTTTGATAATCATTTCTCCTTGTATTCAGCTTTCCTACGACGACAGAACCACATCACTCTGTAGCCCACCTCTCGTTACTGTTGTGTACGAAGTCTTACACAACAAGTAGGTGCCGAGATCGTGGCCTATGAAGACGGCAGTTTATCGTGTCACCGTGGAGACGATTGTTACAGCGTTCCTCGACGTGGCAGCAATGCGCCGAACGACAACAATGAACACAGGAGGGACGCCAAGTCGTCTTTTCAGAGAAGTAGCGGTTCTGCAAGCAGCATCAAGTATCCGTGGGTCGAATCTCCCAGGAGAACGAATGTTGCCAGATTGCATTCGTCATCGTCCTACGGGCTCAGCATCTCGAGTGACTGTGGAGTGCAGTAAGAAATACAGTACGATCACCCCTGGTTCACACAGCAAGTAATTTGGACATCAGACTCTACACTTCTGATGTTTTAAGACCGGTAGCTGTGGTCTATCTTGGAGGTCTATGTGACGTTAACTTTCAACAATACAGTGCAAGACCGCACACTGCTTGTGCTGTCCTGATCTTCCACGATGCAGAATGTATTCGACTATTGCCCTGACCATCATACTCTCCAGACCACTCATCCAATTAAAACAACTGGTTTTGGGTAACTGAGAGACTGTCACGCCACCATTCGCCAGCCACCATGAGAGGAATTCTGGCATAGAGATAAAGCAAGTCGGAGTAACGTATAAGGCACTGCCATCCACGCTCAGTTTGACTCGACACCTTGCTCCATTAACGTGGTTGTTGCTGCAGAGGTGACAGCTCATCGTACTAAACCTGAAACCTCGTGGACCTCTAAATCACCTACAAATTTAGTCTTGTCTTCTTCCTACTACACTATAGATGCATACAACAGGGGCATTCACTACGTCATGCGACTCATTTTTTCCTTGGCTAGTTTCGGTTGAATGAACGCAGAATTTTTTTGTGGGACATCGTGGAATATTCCCAATTCAGACCCTATCGTTTCCAGAATTTCCGGCAGATGGTGGGGCTACGAATTCTTCAAAATGGCATCTCTAATGGAGGTCCGTTGCAGGCAGAGAGCTGTCATTGAGTTTCTTTTGGTGGAAAATGAGAGCATCGCAGATGTACATAGGCACTTGAAGAATGTCTTCAGAGACTTGGCATAGTAAGTCGTTGGGCTGGGCGTCTGTCATCTTCGCAACAAGGTCGCGCAAAACCAGTTCGAACTCCCGCGAGCCGGCCGGCCGCACACAGCTACGTATGATGCCTGGAGTGTTGGAACTTGAGGACATTCTCATTCGAAGTGATCGATGGATCGGAATGAAACATCTCGCTGCACAACTGAACGCCTCTGTTGGTAGTGATGACACACCCTTCCACCAGTTGAGTTACTCTAAGGTACGTGGCCGCTGGATTCCTCGCCGCCTGACAGAAGACTATGAAGAACATCCAAGCACCATCTGTACGAAATTGCTTGCACGTTACGAGACTGATCGTGACACTTTTTTGTCTGACATCGTCACAGGCGATGAAACATGGGTTCATCACTTCGAACCGGAAAGAAAACGGCAATTCATGAAGTGCCGCCACACCAGCTATCTTCCAAAGAGAAAGTTCAAAGCCGCACCCTGTAATCTCCCCCTCCTTCCTTCTTCAATCTATTGTCCCCAATAAACATTGCCCAGTCCAAGCAGTTAATAAGCAAAGTCTTTTATAAAGATTTGAGAGCAGCAAAGGTTACAATAAACTTTCAAGTTTACTTATCTTGTCATGTTGAGATGGCGCCAGTTCTTCTCGTCTAGGGGTCTAATTCTTGAAGCTGAAAATCTAACATCAGGTCCTCACGGTTAGTTTGAACTAAATAAATTGAAAGATCGTTGTTGCAGAATTATTCACGTAAATATGTTTTCTACTGATTGTAGTCGAATGAAATCAGGCGATGCTAAGGGAATTAGATTAGGAAATGAGACACTTGAAGTAGTAAATGAGTTTTGCTATTTGGGGAGCAAAATAACTGTTGATGGTCGAAGTAGAAAGGATATAAAATGTAGAATGGCTACGACAAGGAAAGCGTTTCTGAGGAAGAGAAATTTTTTAACATCGACTATAGACTTAAGTGACAGGATGTCTTTTCTGAAAGTATTTTATGGAGTGTAGCCATGTATGAAACATGGACGATAAATAGTTTAGACAAGAAGAGAACACAAGCTTTCGAAATGTGGTGCTACAGAAGGATGCTGAAGATTACATGGGTAGATCACGTAACTAATGAGGAGGTACTAAATAGAATTGGGGAGAAGAGGAATTTGTGGCACAACTTGACTAGAAGAAGGAATCGGTTGGTAGGACACGTTCTGAGGCATCAAGGTATCACCAATTTAGTATTGGAGGGAATCTTGGAGGGTAAAAATCGTAGGTAGTTGAATACACTAAGCAGATTCGGAAGGATGTAGGTTGCAGTAGTTACTCGGAGATGAAGAAGCTTGCACAGGATAGAGTATAGAGTAGCATGGAGAGCTGCATCAAACCAGTCTCTGGACTAAAGACCGCAACAACAACAACAGTATTTGGACTTTTCACATTAAAAAAGCCGAAATTACATTGTTCACACCTATTATACAAAAAATACGTCAGATCACATCAGAGGCAAGCTTACGACTCTCACGCTCTGCGGAAAAAAATATTCCAAAGGGTTTACAATTTTTTTTAACAAATGAATTCCTACTAGTTTTCGTTACATTATTAATTTCGGTTATTATTTCATAAAGGAATCCAGAAATAAACATAGTAAATAGTACAGGTTGCGTAATTAATAATAGAAAAGTTTAGTGTTCAAATAATGTGTAATTTCAAAAGTTTCCAAAAAAAAAATAATTTTAACTGTACATTCAGAACTGGTACTTAGCGATTATGACATCGAAACTAAAATATTTTATAAAGTAATTCCTTTCCATAAATTTTAGCACATAATGCGTATAAAATTAGATGAAAGTTTTCAAAAAGCAACTGAGATAATATTGACCTGTCCAAAATTCGAAAAATAATACTGGTGTCAACAACTACTGTTGAGATAAAGTAATGCTAGAGGAGGCTGTACCGTTACAGCCCTCAGCCTGGAACTCATGGAGACGGTACCCTATGACACTCAAGGGATCGTTCTGTTTGATGTCCTGCCTCATAGTACATGGATTAAGTCAGAAGTGTATCGTGCAACCCTCTGGAAACTGAAGAAACGACTTCAGTGTTTTAGTCACCACAAAAATGCAAACGAACTTCTCCTTCTCCATGACAACGCAGGTCTCTCACAAATCTGGCCGGCCGCGGTGGCCGAGCGGTTCTAGGCGCTTCAGTCTGGAACCGCGCGACTGCTACGGTCGCAGGTTCGAATCCTGCCTCGGGCATGGATGTGTGTGATGTCCTTAGGTTAGTTAGGTTTAAGTAGTTCTAGGTTCTAGGGGACTGGTGACCTCAGATGTTAAGTCCCATAGTGCTCAGCGCCATTTGAACCATTTTCTCACAAATCTGCACTCCCGAGAGGAGCTCACGAAACTTCATTGGAGCGTTGTTCTTCATCCACTCTACAGATCGGATCCCGCAACTGCCGACTTCCATCTGTTTGAGTCAATGAAGGATGCGTTCTGCAAGAAGCAGTATGCGGATGATGAGGACGTTATTGATGCCGCAAGACAATGGCTGCGACCTCGACCAATGGAGCATCGTGCTGCTATAGAGGCCTTCCCAATACGGTGACTTAAGGCTCGCAGTGAACGGAGATTATGTTGGAAGTTTAGGGTTTTATAGTCAAAAGAGTGATGATGTGATGTTTGTTTGTGGGGCGCTCAATTGCGCGGTCATCAGTGTCCGTACAAAGTCCCAAGTTATACATAGTCAAATTTTTACACAATCCAATCTAGCCACTGTCACGAATGATAATGATGATGGTGATGAAATGATGAGAACAACACAAACACCAGGTCCCCGGCAGAGAAAAGCCCCAACCCGGCCGGGAATCGAATCCGGGACCCTGTGATCCAGAGCAGCTACGCTAGCCACTAGACCAGTCAAAGGAGTGGGGAACAATATGGTGTACTGAACCCTGAATGAAACCAACCTACATTAAGAAACAAAAAATGAATTTAGCGTTACTTATAAAACGCCACTCGTATCTTGGAGGTCTACATGACGGTAACTTTCAACAAGATAGCGCAAGACCGCACGTTACTCGTTCTGTCCTGATCCACCTGGATACAGAAGGTATTCGACCTTTGCCCTGATCAGTGTGCTCTCCAGACCACTCACCAACTGGAAACTTGTCGTCACGGGTTACCGAGAGAGTGGCACAGTAGCACTTGCCAGCCATCACGACTGATAAATTCTGTCTTAGAGGTAAAGCAAACTTAGTGAGTTACAAGGCTCTGTCATCCACGCTCAGTTCGAAGCAGTTCGCCCGGTTAGAGCACTGCTGCTGCAGAGATGGCAGCTTAGTGTGCAAAATCTCACACCTCCCATACCTCCAAATCATCTACAAATTTAGCCATCTGTTCTACCTACTACACTATACACACATACACCACTGGCCATTAAAATTGCTACACCACGAAGATGACGTGCTACAGACACGAAATTTAACCGACCCGAAGAAGATGCTCTGATATGGAAATGATTAGCTTTTCAGAGCATTCACACAAGGTTGGCGCCGGTGGCGACACCTACAACGTGCTGACATGAGGAAAGTTTCCAACCAATTCCTCATACACAAACAGCATTTGACCGGCGTTGCCTGGTGAAACATTGTTGTGATGCCTCGTGTAAGGAGGAGAAATGCGTAACATCACGTTTCCGACTTTGATAAAGGTCGGATTGTTGCCTATCGCGATTGCGGTTTATCGTATCGCGACATTGCTGCTCGCGTTGATCGAGATCCAATGACTGTTAGCCGAATATGGAATCGGTGGGTTAAGGAGGGTAATACGGAACGCCGTGCTGGATCCTAAAGGCCTCGTATCACTAGCAGTCGAGATGACAGGCATCTTATCCGCATGCTGTAACGGATCGTGCAGCCACGTCTCGATCCGAGTCAACAGATGGGGACGTTTGCAAGACGACAACCATCTGCACGAACAGTTCGACGACGTTTGCAGCAGCATGGACTATCAGCTCGGAGACCGTGGCTGCGGTTACCCTTGACGCTGCATCACAGACAGGAGCGCCTTTGATGGTGAACTCAACGACGAACTTGGGTCCACGAATGGCAAAACGTCATTTTTCCAGATGAATCCAGGTTCTGTTTACAGCATCATGATGGTAGCATCCGCGTTTGACGGCATCGCGGTGAACGCACATTGGAAGCGTGTATTCGTCATCGCCATACTGGCGTATCACCCGGCGTGATGGTATGGGGTGCCATTGGTTACACGTCTCGGTCACCTCTTGTTCGAATTGACGGCGTTTTGAACAGTGGACGTTACATTTCAGATGTGTTACGACCCGTGGCTCTACCCTTCATTCGATCCCTGCGAAACCCTACATTTCAGCAGGATAATGCACGACCGCATGTTGCAGGTCCTGTACGGGCCTTTCTGGATACAGAAAATGTTCGACTGCTGCCCTCGTCAGTACATTCTCCAGATCTCTCACCAACTGAAAACGTCTGGTCAATGGTGGCCGAGCAACTGGCTCGTGACAATACGCCTGTCACTACTCTTAACGAACTATGGTATCGTGTTGAAGCTGCATGGGCAGCTGTACCTGTATAAGCCATCTAAGCTCTGTTGACTCAATGCCCAGGAGTCTCAAGGCCGTTATTACAGCCAGAGGTGGTTGTTCTGGGTACTGATTTCTCAGGATCTATGCACCCAAATTGCGTGAATATGTAATCGCATGTCAGTTCTAGTATAATATATTTGTCTAATGAATACCCGTTTATCATCCGCATTTCTTCTTGGTGTAGCAATTTTAATTTCGTTATTTACTATCCTCTTTGGTGCTGCAATTTTACTGTCCGTCAGCGTTCTGTCCTCCACATGTAAACACATTCCTGTTGTCGTTGTCCGTTCCGTCGCATAGGACGGGCCGTGCCACCGCCAGCTGATCCTGGACGTGCTGACCGCTACTCGGCGGCCGTGAGGCAGCTGACGCTACCGGAGAAAGTGGCTGCTCTAATGGAGGCGAGGGAACCGTCGTGTGATCTAGCCGCGTTACAGTTTCCACGTCCGCCGCTCTCCTCCGCCGCCGGACCGTCGCTCATTCTGCTGCCCCGTCGTTTTGGAGCCCCGTTATTAATCAGGGTCGTCGAGCTTCGCGACGCAGCGGAGCTATTAGCTTCAGGGTCCGCGAGCAGGACACTGTAATTAAAAGACGCGGTTGTGGTGAAAGCAGGCGGATACAGAGATGCAGGACACAGAGGCTGAGGCCAGCTAAACCACTGTTTGATTTCCAAAATGGCACTACGGTTGGATCGAGTTCGCTGCTCAGATGAAACAACGTAGGTTATTTGTTCTATTTCGCAGTCATCCTTATAATGGTGTTGAATTTGTTTACATTTATGATTACATAGAGAGTAGTGATATGTAATATGCAACAGCAAGATTTGCCAGCCGGAGTGGCCGAGCGGTTCTAGGCGCTACAGTGTGGAACCGTGCGACCGCTACGGTCGCAGGTTCGAATCCTGCCTCGGGCAGGGGTGTGTGTGATGTCCTTAGGTTAGTTAGGTTTAAGTAGTTCTAAGTTCTGTGGGACTGATGGCCTCAGAAGTTAAGTCCAACAGTGCTCAGAGCCATTTTTTGAACAGCATGATTTACTTTCAGTGGAAGGAAACAGCTGTTGGCGAACAAGCTATTTAATGTGACGAAAACAATTTTTAAAGACATTCCACTCTACTGTGTTTCACATGGCTCTGGAAAGTGGGCACTGTTGAAAACAGGCAGGAAGCGCCTAGAAGCGATGGAAATGTGATAATTGAGAACGCCAGCGAGTACCAACTGGACAGAAAGAAACTCCAATGAATATGTCGTGAAAGAAATTGGTGAACAAATAAAAGACATGGCAGTTAGTCAAAATAGGAGACTAACTTTTTATACATTTATTTAGGGACGGCACATTTTTAATAAATGTACAGGAACGAAATCCAAGTGGAGTTCAAGAAAGAAATTAGAAGTATTAGACAAATGGTTCAAATGGCTCTGAGCACTATGCGACTTAGCTTCGGGGTCATCAGTCGCCTAGAACTTAGAACTAATTAAACCTAACTAACCTAAGGACTCACACACATCCATGCCCGAGGCAGGATTCGAACCTGCGACCGTAGCGGTAGCTCGGCTCCAGACTGTAACGCCTAGAACCCACGGCCACTCCGGCCGGCAGTGTTAGACAAAACCAAATCCATGGCAGTACTGTGAATCTAACCCGGGTCCTCCGCACGGCAGTCAGCCGCACTGATGACTCTCCGCCGAGGTGGACTAACACAGTTATTAATACAGAAATAATAATTAAAATACCACGCCTGACGCTGACGTTTTACCGAATGAACAGCGAACATGTAGTAAACGGCAACCGGGATTCCTTTCGTTATTTTGTGGAGCAGTAAAGGAGAAAAAACTTTAGAAAAAGTTTGAAATTATATTTGAAGTTGAAACTTCCTGGCAGATTAAATCTGTGTGCCGGACCGAGACTCGAACTCGGGACCTTTGCATTTCGCGGGCAAGTGCTCTACCAACTGAGCTACCCAAGCACGACTCACGTCCCGTCCTCACAGCTTTACTTCTGCCAGTACCTCGTCTCCTACCTTCCAAACTTTACAGAAGTTCTCCTGCGAACATAGCAGAACTAGCACTCCTGAAAGAAAGGATATTGCGGAGACCTGACTTAGCCATAGCCTAGGGGATGTTTCCAGAATGAGATTTTCACTCTGCAGCGAAGTGTGCACTGATATGAAACTTCCTGACAGATTAAAACTGTGTTCCAGACCGAGAGACTCGAACTCGGGACCTTTGCCTTTCGCCGGAGGGCTCCTGTAAAGTTTGGAAGGTAGGAGATGAGGTACTGGCAAAAGTAAAGCTATGATGACGGGCCGTGAGTCGTGCTTGGGTAGCTCAGTTGGTAGAGCACTATCCCGTGAAAGGCAAAGGTCCCGAGTTCGAGTCTCGGTCCGGCACACAGTTTTAATCTGACAGGAAGTTTCATATCAGCGCACACTCCGCAGCAGAGTGAAAATCTCATTCTGGATATTTGAAGGTAGTCGGAAGTCGCTAGGCCCTCTCATTATCAAACATTGGCTGGGTATGGTTTGGGTAATACGCATTCCGTTTCAAGAAAACCTCGTTTTTCACGCTTCACAATGTTTATGGCGTCGTATCTCCTGAACTATGTACCGTACAGTAATATAATTTTGCAGGTACATTCAGCAGATACTGTCTACAGATTGTGTTGCGAATAGAGGTCATCACTGAGGCTGAAGTTTTATTACGCGAACAGCGAAGATGTAGTAAAACACAAAGTCTTTTTTTTTTCCTTTCGTTACTTTCTGGAGGGTGTCAGCGAGAGGAAGTATCAAAAAGGTTTGAAAATGTGTATTAAGTTTATTGGATTTACTATCAAATAGATATTGGATAAATCTCGTATCTGTGATTTGGACACCGTGACATATGCTGTCTTACGAAATACCCTCACTTTTTGACCTGAATACTTGGTCCATTGTGTTAAGCCTTTAACGCAAGATTATACATCTTAATGAATAGATTATGATGGCATTTTAAATTTTTAAATTATATGATCATGATGTAATTTGTATACAAGGTGATTCAACTGCCCCTACCGATATCGTTTTATGGGACCCACAATGCCTAACCTCATGCTGCACTGTTTTGAACATGCTTGTATTAAGAATAGATCCTGGTATTCTGTCAGTTCGGTGTTTAATACATTATTTACTTCACCGTTACCTCATTGTAAGCATTTAGTTTGTCATTGTTACACCTGGTCACAAGGCACGACATACTAACATAGTTAAGTGGCACACAGTGAAATATTGATGTTTTGCGAACGGATTATATCATCTGTCAGGTGTGTCCAGTATCGTTTGCAAGACGCGTATACTGGACAGTAGTACCATACAAGCCAGCAGGGGAATATCGACATCCTTTGATGGCTTCTCACTCTTGTTGGGCTCCATCTGACTATTTCGGTAGAGGCAACTGACTAACCCTGTATATGAACTAGCAAACATACAGGGTGTTTCAGCTGAATCTGCTGATGTAGTTTTGTGCAACACTACATGGCAGAACAATGTTCTTGGCCAGTTCGCTCTGAAGATGTGCTGCACATTTTTAGAATGTCACAGAATAACTGGGAATGTATATGAAGATAATTTAGACCTATTGCCAAATTTTGTTTATGAAACTGCTTTAGCACATCAGCGCGCGAGTCGTATATTAAGCTTTTCCTTGGGTTATATACTGGAAAGTTGTCACTTCCACATTTCCCAATTTGCTAATGTCATTGTTTCCGATGGTGAACTGAAACTTCTTTATTTAAATGTGTGTGTCAGTATTGGGGCGAGGGGTCACCACCACAAAGTACCGTTATTGAAGATGGCGGCGATGACGTCATCCAAGATGGCAGCGATGACATCATTCAAGATAGCTGCTATGACGTCATTCAAGATGGCGGCTTTTGGCGGGCATTTTGAATTTTGGCGGGAAGATAGGTCAATTGGGCTGCCTCCACTAACCTAACCCCCCCTCCCCTCACCCAGAAAAATGGCGGGAAGCTCAAATTGCAACAGAATAGTGCATCACACCTCTACTAACCTAACAAAATCGCCAGAAGATAGGCCACTTGAGCTACCTCCAATAACCTTAGTCATCCAACCGCCAACTCTTCCTACAAACTGGAGCCAAGTTTGAATTTTGGTGGCAAAGAAAGGTCAATTCGTGTATCTCTACTAAGCTAAGAAAATGGCGCGAAAGAAAGGTTACCCCCACTAACATAGGCCACCCGACTGCCACCTCTTCCTGGGGATTGGTGGGAAAAAGACTACGCCTGCACCGGGCTGGTGCAGAGAGGAAGGAGTGTACTTTATTTATTTTGGAACAATTTATTTAGGGATGGAGTATATTTATCTCAGTGATGCTCTGACATGCTACACAGCATCCAAACCTACAAACTACTACTAAATAACATGTATAATGCTCTGCACACGCACTTTCTAATTGTAAACTTTCAAAAGAACGCATTTTACAGCCTACAGACCTGCAAACCATTCGTAAATAATGCAATACATCTAATCCAGAGAGCCAAACAACTCTTATCTTGTCAAAATAATAATCCATCTAAAAGACTGCAAATATGCTTGTTTATTGGCAACTGTTAAAATCATGCAACTGTCTTTATTTAAACAATTAGAGACAGCAGCACCATCCAGTGTATTAGCCAGGAGGTCCGCACTCCAACTAACCTAGTACACAGTACCACCACCAGAGGCCACCGTTGTCCATTCCTCGACATAATCGAAGATGGCAGCCATGATGTCAGCTGATGACACAAGTACCATAATCCAAGATGGTGGCAAACAGTGTGTTCACCATAAGGTCTGGACCTAGTACGCAGTACCACCACCAGAGAGTGCTGTTGTCTGTTTTGTGACATAATCCAAGATGGTGGGGGGGGGGGTGGTCTGGTGGGAAAAGGATTCTGCAGGCAGCCTCTCCACAACGAGATCTAGAGTCCAACTGACCTAGTACACAGTACTGCCACCAGAGGGTACTGTCATCCCTCCTGTGATGTAATCCAAGATGGAGGTCTGGAGGAGGAAAATGGCATGAAAATGGATCAGCCTGCCCTGGGCTGTTGGGGAGAGTAAGGAAGGAGTGTACTCTGTTTATTTTGGCACATTAGATATAGGGATGGAGTATATTTATCACAATGACACAAAACACTCGCCCTGATGTGCCTGGGGTCACAATACACAGTCTGCAGACCAGTAAACTACTTCTAAATAATGCTCTCCAGACATGCAAACATCTCCTAATTTACCAAAATAATTTCAACATAGACAGGCAAACTCCTCCTAAATAATGCAGCACACTGATGTGCAGACACGAAATCTTCTTGTAAACTGTCCAAATAACGCATAGCACAGCCTACAGACCCACTCACAAAATAATCCAACAGCCAAGCAATCAATGCGTGCAAGCACCGTCCACCACCCCCTCTCCACTGGACTGCACAGGAGGTTAGCAGCAGCCCCAGCAAAGTGACACGGCTTTTAGCTGTCAAACTACACACAGGTACCCTCAAACATGAGGCGGTGACATCCCTTTCATACTTGACACCTGAGAAATTCCTCTCAGAGTATGTGTTCACCTAGACCCCGTTGCTGACGCGACTGGACGAGGTCACAGACGCTCTAGGGGGCATCAGTCTTATATAAAATGCATAGCAGCAGTGTCCGACATGGGAAAATTACAAGTCATTCCTTCACTAACTCTGTAAACAGCACACCTGTCAGGAAAAGGTGCAAATGGGGATTGCACTGCCACACAAGCACCTATCACTGACCGAGTTATGACGCTTAAGTCTCAATTTTACATCCAAGATGCGACATGGGGATGGATTACATCACATTAATCAAAGTTCGTTTAGGTGAATGTGCCACATTTCATCACACATGAGATGGAAGTCCTCTGATGACTCTACACAATGCAAGCAAACTTGCGGTTTCCTTATGATGTAACTGTCTTTTATTTCAAATCAGCCGATGTGTGGCGTGTTGAAGTATCTGCAGTATGAACATGATTTACACTGTGGAAGGCTGTGGATCAGAACTTCTTAATGTCAGTTTAGAACCAGCACAGGCCTCAAAGTCATGGCAGAAAAACGAAATGTTTGGCATTGTACAAAAGCGTGTTAGAAAACAGTGTTCGAAACAACTAAACAGGACCAGAGGAAGCGTCTTTTGTGACTTAGTATAGTCTGTGGGATGCGATCATTCGCCTAGAGTATAGATGATCAAACTTCAAAGCGGACTCTGCACTGCCTGTATATGTAATAGGATCATCACATACAGTCAGCAGTGGCAGCAGCAGTTTGAGGTGTAAATTCGGTGAGGGATGGGGTATACCGTTAGGAATGCTTGGAGGGCTGCATGCTGTTCTATTCTTGGGAGCATTGTGAAATCTCTTTCTCCGCATTGGACCACGCTACAGCTAAGTGTCATTCCACCAGCATCGGTGCCTAGGTGACTTCTATATTGGATGAAGTTAGTGGAGCTTTTATAGTTCGTAATTTTTCTCTGTTGGGGGGTAGAGAATAACGATGATAGCATGTTCGGTTGATTGATTTGAATGGATGTGGATCTGCTTCATACTGTAGTATCTGTATATAGTTTGGAGACATACCATATTGCGTGCATTTCCGCCGAATGATTAAAACACGGTGCTGTTGCACTAACTCAGGTCATTCGGTTTCTACACGGGTTGCAGAAGGTGGTGGATATGTCTTTTTCTGACTTCTACTCAGTTCCGACTTAAATTGGAACGATCACATGTGGAAAGCTGTAGAAATGAGATCAGCTGCAAGATGTGTAGTGGGTGACTAAAACCACGATGGAATTTTACTGTAGCAGCTAGTTTTAGGAAAGGTGACTTGTTTCGAGGAATGGGAGTGTCCAAAGTATGTTTGAGTAGTGGTTGTAATCATTAAATGAATTGTCAATAGGATCCAACGCAGGTATGAACTTGAATGGAAAGACCCAATTCCAAATAATGAACATCATTTATAGCAGATACTGTAACACTAGAGATCTGAGAAGATAGTTTGCATTTTCTAACGACCTCAATCAGCACATCATCTACCAACACTGTTTGTGTTCCTTCTCAGTCAGTCATCATCTATAACTCAGTGGATATGTCGCAGAACCTCTGATATGGTATCGAGTCAGATTATGTTACAAGTACTATAGAAATATCTAGCTGGGGTGGTGTGAGGGAGTCGCAAAATAACGCTTACATACCACATTCCTTAGCTGAACCACTTTCTAAACTGAGTAATTTTATTACAAGGTTGCACCGTCGGCGACTTGTTGGTCTGATAATATACACCCCAGCAATCACTGTACGGATATAAAAACCCACTTAATTCAGAGGTAATGTTGTACCTCGATTTATAAAGTGGGTATAGCTTTTAACATTAATACTTGTATGCATCTGTAGAACCAAGACTGCTTGTGACAGCAAAGGAAAGAGTATGTCAAGTCATAAGAATGGTACTGATATTTCTATTTCCAGAGCCATAGCTGTCAACAGGGTGTATTTCCCATACATTGCTCATTGTTGAATGTCGTTCAATTGAGTCTTCAATCGTAACATTTAGTTGTAAGTACAGGGTTGAAATATATATGTGACCAATTTCTTAGGATGATTGATTCTCCTGTGTGTGCTCGGCCTGCAGCGCCGGTGACCTGTGTGGGGGTGATTCATGTTTCCCTTTAACAGTAGGAGCTGTCAGAATGGAGAGGCCTTTTGGATTGTAGGAATGTAGATGAATTAAGGTGTTGACCTCTGGACTACCGAATAGCGAAGTAATACTTGGTATGTCTTGGATAGCTTTCGTGATTGCGTGGAAATTTGAGAATGAATATGGAGGTGTGTTTGTGCTGGACCATTATTCCTTCCCATGTAAATTGCTTCTGCATACTTCGTGCCTTTATTTAGTTGAGAGAAGATCGATTGTGGAGTGTGCATCTAGCATGTGGAAGATATGTTTGCTGGTTCTCCAGACATGAAAAACACCTTAGTTGACCTTGTAAATTATAGGGATGATTTCGAATCTGTTACATCACCAAGATCGGTATTTGTGGGTGGAAATATCATATTTTGCTGTTTGTTTATAGTTACTCAATGGTCTAGAGCATGTTTCACCTAGCTAAGGTTCCGAGTTTGTATAGAAATAATTCTCAATCTATATCTTCAGAATTATGTTGCGTGAGCGTTTGGTATAATACTGCTGTGTGTGAATCATGCAAAATTAGATATGTTCTTGTAATCCCAGTGTCTGGAGATGGGTGTAGAAATGCGAGCAAGCAGGCAGATGCAGACGAGAAACAGTAACACACTTGTACTGAGGGGGGGGGGGGGGGGGGAACGAGCCAGTATTTGCAGTTCTGAGAGTTATTTCGATCCACTGACAGCTTTCTGATGTAAATGGGATGATTTTGTATGGCGGAGGATATGAATTGTGTGTTTACTACGTCGACAGCATATGCGGTGATATATTGCTGGGTTGGAGATCGGTTTCACACTTTAATATTCAAGCTCCTGTCCTAAGTGGGAGAGCACTGTAATTGAGTGAGAGTCTTTCCGTATTTGACAATATGTATGGCACTTCGTGAGGTTTAGTTGTCGGTGCAATTGGTGATCAGTGTAAAATAGTTTACTGCTGCTGAATGTCTAATCTGTAGAAAGAAAGAAAAGGCTGATGGTGCTTTCCTAGGACTGAGGACCATTGTGACATATAGCCGGTGTGAGTGTAGGCATAACATAATTTCTTGGGTGCTGTACAGACATAAAAGATACACTCCTGGAAATGGAAAAAAGAACACATTGACACCGGTGTGTCAGACCCACCATACTTGCTCCGGACACTGCAAGAGGGCTGTACAAGCAATGATCACACGCACGGCACAGCGGACACACCAGGAACCGCGGTGTTGGCCGTCGAATGGCGCTAGCTGCGCAGCATTTGTGCACCGCCGCCGTCAGTGTCAGCCAGTTTGCCGTGGCATACGGAGCTCCATCGCAGTCTTTAACACTGGTAGCATGCCGCGACAGCGTGGACGTGAACCGTATGTGCAGTTGACGGACTTTGAGCGAGAGCGTATAGTGGGCATGCGGGAGGCCGGGTGGACATACCGCCGAATTGCTCAACACGTGGGGCGTGAGGTCTCCACAGTACATCGATGTTGTCGCCAGTTGTCGGCGGAAGGTGCACGTGCCCGTCGACCTGGGACTGGACCGCAGCGACGCACGGATGCACGCCAAGACCGTAGGATCCTACGCAGTGCCGTAGGGGACCGCACCGCCACTTCCCAGCAAATTAGGGACACTGTTGCTCCTGGGGTATCGGCGAGGACCATTCGCAACCGTCTCCATGAAGCTGGGCTACGGTCCCGCACACAGTTAGGCCATCTTCCGCTCACGCCCCAACATCGTGCAGCCCGCCTCCAGCGGTGTCGCGACAGGCGTGAATGGAGGGACGAATGGAGAAGTGTCGTCTTCAGCGATGAGAGTCACTTCTGCCTTGGTGCCAATGATGGTCGTATGCGTGTTTGGCGCCGTGCAGGTGAGCGCCACAATCAGGACTGCATACGACCGAGGCACACAGGGCCAACACCCGGCATCATGGTGTGGGGAGCGATCTCCTACACTGGCCGTACACCACTGGTGATCGTCGAGGGGACACTGAATAGTGCACGGTACATCCAAACCGTCATCGAACCCATCGTTCTACCATTCCTAGACCGGCAAGGGAACTTGCTGTTCCAACAGGACAATGCAGGTCCGCATGTATCCCGTGCCACCCAACGTGCTCTAGAAGGTGTAAGTCAACTACCCTGGCCAGCAAGATCTCCAGATCTGTCCCCCATTGAGCATGTTTGGTACTGGATGAAGCGTCGTCTCACGCGGTGTGCACGTCCAGCACGAATGCTGGTCCAACTGAGGCGCCAGGTGGAAATGGCATGGCAAGCCGTTCCACAGGACTACATCCAGCATCTCTACGATCGTCTCCATGGGAGAATAGCAGCCTGCATTGCTGCGAAAGGTGGATATACACTGTACTAGTGCCGATATTGTGCATGCTCTGTTGCCTGTGTCTATGTGCCTGTGGTTCTGTCAGTGTGATCATGTGATGTATCTGACCCCAGGAATGTGTCAATAAAGTTTCCCCTTCCTGGGACAATGAATTCACGGTGTTCTTATTTCAATTTCCAGGAGTGTATTTAATTGTAGTTTCACTGGTAAATATGTTCCTGGCTTCCAATATTCTTGTGAGTCTCATTTGTATTTGATGAGTTGTAGACAACTTTGTGGGTTTAGCTGTCAATGCAATTTATCGATCTGTGTGAAACAATTTTACCACTGAAAGTCCCGACTACAGAAAGAAAGAAAAGGTGGATTGTGCTTCGATACCGGCAGCATCAGTAATTCGGCGGGTGAATTCGATAAAAGACAATCATAATGCTCAATTCATTCACATCCTTGGTGCTGGAATACTGGAGCCTCTAAATAGCGGTGGGAACGTTTGTGTGTGTTGAAAGCAGGACGGGTAATGCGTGATGGACTGGGTACCATGTTAGGTCAGTGAGGAAGACTGCATTCGACGTTATTCTGCGCTATTTTTGTAAACAGGTTCTGTCATGGCAAGAATTTCCTTGCATACAAGCTGAGACATCAAGAAAGTGAGTGTTAACTATTTCTGGGACACTATACAATTTCCGCGAGGTCGCCTCGGTTATTACTTTAGATAGCCCAGTGGCTTCAGTATAACATTGGGAACATTGCTAGATGCGCTTGCAAGGGTATGTAGCTACACGCAGCGTTGCTTCAGTCATGCTGGGTAGTTAAGTATGGTTAGACACTTCTCTCATGTTGCGCTAGGAACATTGCGTCCTGTGCTTGTCTGTCGTCAATGGTAAAGACACACGCTGCCGAGAGACATCCTGCATATGGGAGCTGCGTGAGCACGCTATGGAGATCTGTGACGTCAGTATACACTGACTGCATACCCAAAAATAGAGGCTGATTTCACCTGCATCCAGCGGTGGCTCACGGTTGTGATGCCGCGTACTCGACCCCCCTGGAGCGTCTGTGCCACTGTCCAGTCGCGTCAGCAACGGTGTCTAGGTGAAAAAGTATTCTGAGAGGAATTTCTCAGGTGTCAAGTATGAAAGGGATGTCGCTACCTCATGCTCGAGAGTATCTGTGTGTAGTTTGACAGCTAACAGCCACGTCACTTCGCTGGGAACTGTTTATTGTGATCCCAAGCATATCAGGGCGAGTGTTTTATGTCATTGTGACAAGTATACTCCATCCCTAAATAAAAAATTTCAAAATGAATAGAGTACACTCCTTCCTTACTCTCCCCAGCAGCCCAGCACAGGCTGAGTCATTTTCACGACTTTTCCTCCTCCAGCTCACCATCTTAGATTATATCACAGGAGGGATGACAGTACCCTCTGGTGGCAGTACTGTGTACTAGGTCAGTTGGACTCTAGAGCTCATGGAGGAGAGGCTGCCTGCAAAATAAAGACTTATGTCCATCACGGGCAGAGTCCTTTTCCTGCCATTTCCCCCAACCCCACCCCACCATCTTGGATTCTGTCACGAAACAGACAACAGCACTCTCTGGTGGTGGTACTGCGTACTAGGTCCAGACCTTATGGTGAACACACTGTTTGCCACCATCTTGGATTATGGTACTTGTGTCATCAGCTGACATCATGGCTGCCATCTTCGATTATGTCGAGGAATGGACGACAGTGCACTCTGGTGATGGTATTGTGTACTAGGTCAGTTGGAGTGTGGACATCTTGGCGATCACACTGGATGGTGCTGTTGCCTCTAATTGTTTGAATAAAGACTGGTGCATGATTTCGACAGTTGCCAATAAACAAGCATATTTGCGTTCTTTTAGATGGATTATTATTTTGACAACTTACGAGTTGTTTGGCTCTCTGGACATAGATGTATTGCATTATTTACGAATGGTTTGCAGGTCTGTAGGCTGTACAATGCGTCATTTTGAAAGTTTACAATTAGAAAGTGCATGTGCAGAGCATTATACATGTTATTTAGGAGTAGTTTGTAGGTTAGTATGCTATGTAGCATGTCAGAGCATCACTGAGATTAATATACTCCATCCCTAAATAAATTGTTCCAAAATAAATAAAGTACACTCCTTCCTCTCTGCACCAGCCCAGTGCAAGCTTAGTCTTTTTCCCACCAATCCCCAGGAAGAGGTGGCAGTCAGGTGGCCTAGGTTAGTGGAGGTAACCTTTCTTTTGCGTCATTTTCTTAGCTTAGTAGCGATACACGAATTGACCTTGAAAGGTGGCTACACTGAGCCACAGCGCCAGAGATCACGCTAGAGAGTATTGTTCCGCCGCCTGCACTGGCAGTGATTATTGAGATGTCGTAGTGGGCAGTGATTATTGAGAGCTCGTAGTGGGCAGTGCTTTGGGAGAACTCGTGGTAGTCAGTGCTGAGATGTCGTAGTGAGGAGTGTTTGTTGAGATGAGCTAGTAGGCAGTGCTTGCTGAGATGTGATACTGAAAAGTTCTTGTTGAGATGTGATAGTAGCGAGTCGGTGTGGAGAGATTGTAATGTCTAGAGTGCTTTTCATCAATATAAATTAAGGTAACAAACTACTTTTCTTTTCAGAATGAGATTTTCACTCTGCAGCGGAGTGTGCGCTGATATGAAACTTCCTGGCAGATTAAAACTGTGTGCCCGACCGAGACTCGAACTCGGCTGTGGCTAAGCCATGTCTCCGCAATATCCTTTCTTTCAGGAGTGCTAGTTCTGCAAGGTTCGCAGGAGAGCTTCTGTAAAGTTTGGAAGGTAGGAGACGAGGTACTGGCAGAAGTAAAGCTGTGAGTACCGGGCGTGAGTCGTGGTTCGGTAGCTCAGTTGGTAGAGCACTTGCCCGCGAAAGGCAAAGGTCCCGAGTTCGAGTCTCGGTCGGGCACACAGTTTTAATCTGCCAGGAAGTTTCATACTTTTCTTTTCTTTCTCATTATTTCAATGTCCTGAATAATGCGTCATTACAGGTTCAGTCAACAAAGCATCTGGCTTGTGTTCTTGTATTAGAGTGTAATTCTGGTTTTCTTGAGTAATTATGGTATTTCTATTTTCTTTAATTAATTCAGTATAAATGATATTTAAAATTTCTTGTGTTGTTGAAGAAGAACCGTGCCAGATGCGTACGTTGAGTCATACTTCCACACACAGAACAGTTACACTTGTGCTTTGGTTTCGTAGGTTTTATAGTTGCTGGGGACTTAATTAATTAATTGTGTTAATGAAAATTTCCATTTCATTCTTTGTTGTTGTTATTTGCAGTCAGATAGCGTAATAATACTAGTCAGGGCCAACCGGTTACGAGACTTCGTAATCGGACAAACAGCTACCAAAAATTAAAATTATTTGCATTGTATTTTAATTAAGCCCCCATGCACGTGGCGACCGCTGCTTCGGATCGTCCCTTGGAATTCTTCTGATTGTAAAAATAGTAGACAGTAGTATTGTTGTAGTAATTTGTAGTTTAGTAATTGTAGTCTATTTTGCAAGTGTAGATTTGGTAATTGTCATTCTTCTAATGGTATTTTTTTCTCTGAATTTGATTTGTTGTCTTGTATACGCGTTTGACGATTCAGTGCAATTATTTCAATTGTTCGTTAATCGTGTTTGAGGGAAACATTTCGAGTGAATGGTATTGTTGGAGATAAAGAGTCATTGTGTATAATTTCCGTACAGTGACGAGTTTTGTATGTTTTGTAAATGATTACGCGATCAATGAAAAAGGCGAAAATGATGGATAGTGAGAATGACGAAATTGTTAACATGGCGAACTCGCCAACAGAGGAAAACAGTATGATGGATAATGAAGTGGAAAACAATGTAATAAGTCGGGAAAATAGTCCGGAACCATTTCAAAATTTTTCTCAATCAGAAAATTCAAAGAATCCGAGATTAACGACAGAAGATTCTGAAATAGTATCGAACACAGATAGCTTTACAGCCATGACGAAAGAAGTTGGTTTCGCAGGAAATGTTGGGGGCGAAAAGAATTTCGAACCGGCTATTACGGAGCAGTTGATGAGTGCTATATTAAATTTGGGAGCACGAATGGAAACAATTAAAACAGAGATAGGAACTTTAGCAACATGGTTAGACTCACAGGGATCACAAATAGGAATAATTACAACTGGTATGGGAACAATGGAGCAGTTTCGATCTGAATTTAAAACAGAAATAGGAACAATTAAAACTGAGATGGGAACAATGGAAACATGGTTAGATTCACGAATAGGGACATGTTTCAAAAATATGAAAGATGAATTAAAGAAAGAAATCAGAGAAGAAGTACAACCGATTTTGAATGCTCACAATAATAGATTAATTGCAGTAGAGATTAGACAAAGGGAACAGGATAGAGAACAGGAGGAAAGAGATCTCGTGATAGTACAAAAACTTTCAGAGTTAAATTTACAATGTGCACACGATAAGGAAGAAATATTTGAGAGAATCGAGGAATCCGTACCAAATGACAGATTAAATAACCTAACACAACAATATGGACAGTTAACTACCAAATGTGTCAATACTGAAACCCGAGTCGCGACACTTACGGAAGACGTAAGTAAACAGAAAGAAAAAATAGGTGACTTATCGGAAAGAGTTGAGGAGATTTCAGATAAATTGACAAATCTAAGTTTACATGGGGACAGAGATTCGGATGATACAGCTCCATTACCATTTGCAGAAACCGAAGAGTACCAGAATATAAATAAACATGTTGACAATCAGGGAAAATTTAATGAACGCGTTAAAAGGGAATTTGAGGCATTAAAAAAGCAAGTCAAACAAATTGAAGGCGAAATCGTAGGAAAAGACGGCAAAAGAAATTTAGAATCACAGATACCAGAGGGGTTTGAAGAAAATAATTTGTTTCATTTACGGGATGCAACAAGGGAGCGCCAGGCGCGCGAACTTGACAATAATCAACATTGGGACTGGGACAGACGCGGTAGGTCTTTGTCGCCACGAGGCGAAAACTTTGACTATAAACACTTTTTGACTGTTCGGAAATTTAAAATCTTCCGCAATTCTGAGAATGACATACATCCACGTGCATGGGGGCTTAATTAAAATACAATGCAAATAATTTTAATTTTTGGTAGCTGTTTTTCCGATTACGAAGTCTCGTAACCGGTTGGCCCTGACTAGTATTATTACGCTATCTGACTGCAAAGAACAACAACAAAGAATGAAATGGAAATTTTCATTAACACAATTATTTTTGGTAGCTGTTTGTCCGATTACGAAGTCTCGTAACCGGTTGGCCCTGACTAGTATTATTACGCTATCTGACTGCAAAGAACAACAACAAAGAATGAAATGGAAATTTTCATTAACACAATTAATTAATTAAGTCCCCAGCAACTATAAAACCTACGAAACCAAAGCACAAGTGTAACTGTTCTGTGTGTGGAAGTATGACTCAACGTACGCATCTGGCACGGTTCTTCTTCAACAACACAAGAAATTTTAAATATCATTTATACTGAATTAATTAAAGAAAATAGAAATACCATAATTACTCAAGAAAACCAGAATTACACTCTAATACAAGAACACAAGCCAGATGCTTTGTTGACTGAACCTGTAATGACGCATTATTCAGGACATTGAAATAATGAGAAAGAAAAGAAAAGTAGTTTGTTACCTTAATTTATATTGATGAAAAGCACTCTAGACATTACAATCTCTCCACACCGACTCGCTACTATCACATCTCAACAAGAACTTTTCAGTATCACATCTCAGCAAGCACTGCCTACTAGCTCATCTCAACAAACACTCCTCACTACGACATCTCAGCACTGACTACCACGAGTTCTCCCAAAGCACTGCCCACTACGAGTTCTCAATAATCACTGCCCACTACGACATCTCAATAATCACTGCCAGTGGAGGCGGCGGAACAATACTCTCTAGCGCGATCTCTGGCGCTGTGGCTCAGTGTAGCCACCTTTCAACCTTCCTTTGCCACCAAAATTCAAACTTGGCACCAGTTCCTAGGAAGAGGTGGCGGTTGTATGACAAAGGTTATTGGAGGTAGTACAAGTGACCTATCTTCTGGCGATTTTCTTAGGTTAGTAGAGGTGTGATGCATTATCCTGTTGGAATTTGAACTTCATGCCATTTTTCTGGGTGAGTGAGTCCTATTGACCTATCTTCCAGGCAAAATTCAAACTTTCCGCCATCTTGAATGACGTCATGGCCACCATCGTGGATAACGTCATCGCTGACATCTTGGATGACATCATCGCCACCATATTGGATAACGGTAGTTTGGGGTGGTAGCCCCCTAGACCCAATAGTTAAGTCTGTACTCAAATTGCTGAATGAGTGAGAAGATGAAACTTCTACGTTATTTGATTGTGAAACAGCTGAGTAAAGTTGAATGTACTGAGCCCACTTTCCCTTTAGTTTTTCTTATCATGTCAACAGTGAACCGCAATATTCTAACACAACACAATCTGACTGCTCAAAAATATTACAACATGGCTTCAAATAGTTAATTGAAACGAATGGACCTGACTAAAAAGAAATCTTAACAATAACCTATACATTTCATTAAGCACTTTCCTCACAAAAATCTTCATTACACGAAATACTGCAATACAGCGAGTGTCAATACTGCCAGCTAAATAAAAGATTCTAAGTACTAAAGCCACTAACTACTAACAGGCATATGGTTAACAAATGAAAGATTTTGTTGCAAACCAAATAATGTATTTTTTACCTTAGTAATGTGACATCCAGTTCAAACAACCAGTACAAAGATATATAATAATGAGTAATTTTCAATCTCCAAGTTGGATACTTCCCGATCATTAGCCTATGCTAACACTTCAGACCTCCGCCCTCTATCAATGCTAATTTCTCAAATTGAACATCCATTGCTGCTGGCTGTTCAACTCCAACTGCCAACAGTACTTCCATCACTGCTGGTGACTAACTTCCAACTGCCCAGCACTACTGGCGATTAACCTCCAACAATGAGTCCAACCAGCCACAGAGTCTCTTACAAAGAAAGCACAGTCAGAGATCCAATGCATAGCGCTACACAGCGCTGGCAATACAGAAGCAGCCCACTTACATAGCCCCCTTGCTCCCTACAAAAAAATTTATTAATTATTTTGGGTAGCAGCCAGTAGCAATTTGTTAAAAATTTTTATTAACAATATCAAATAGATCAAATGAACACAATTATTAATGCACTGTTGGTCAAAAGCAAATGTTGCCCTCACAGTCTCTAAAGACAGTCCTAATTACAAATCAGAAAAGTAACCTATGGTATTTTTATGCACAAAGTCTGAGCAATAAAAGAAAATGCACATGCAAGTAGTGGATCACCATTCCGGCCTGAAGAAGTGTTGTTCTCCCTACACAAACACAGTGCTGACTCTTGACATGAATATCGTTAGAATTAGTAGGTCACCACAGAGCTGACCCACAGTATTTCTTGCAGAGATTATGGTAGTAGTGGGCCACCATGGGTGCAGACCCACCGTAGTCCTTGCAGAGATGGCCAACAGCCATCCATTGCGACAGTGTGGGTGCACAATCGCAATTGAAGAGTCTTGTGGATAATAATGCAAGTCCATAAACCACCACTTGTGCACTCACTAATTTTTTTTGCAATGTCCTTAGAACCAACAATGCTGTTAACCAGTCCCTTGCTGAATTATTAACACATGTCCAAACGCTAATACAGTCATTTAGCCTCTGAGATTTTACACATACCATACGACCAATATAAATGTGTGCAGTTAAATGAATCCCTATTTACTTAATTTGAAGAAGTGGTGTCTATACAATTTACAATTTTACGGCATAAGAATACAATTACAAAGGTACAGAAAACATCATTAAAGAACATGATAATGCAGATAACAGTTGTAATAATATTGGCTTTACAATAGAATAGAAATACGCATATACATGAGTATACAGGAATTGTGACATAAATAAATAAATGAAAAATGAGAATATCCATTGAAATATTTTGACACATGAGCATTACAATAAAACAGAACATAATAAATAATGTCTAAACATCTTTCCAAAGTAAAGGATATATTAGATTTGAGGATAATAGTATTCATCATAGTGAATGCAGCTTAGTACTAGAAGAGAAAAATTCAGTTAATCTTATCAGGTAAATACACAGAGACTGGCAAAACACAGATACACAAGGATACATATAAACACATAGCGGAATAACACAAAAGGAAAGGACAGGGTTTGTTTTCAGTTTAACATTTGGTACTACAATTCTTGTGATAATTTCCAACCACAAATTCGTTTCCCTACAAATCTTTTCTTCTTATTTCAACATTTGTTCCCACAAAGAAAAATCCTATCTAGGCATGCTTTCTGTATTTACTTTCACATATTTCTTACCTCATCATTTATTTTCCATCATCTTACCTCATCATTTGTTTCCAAGAAAATCCTACCTAAACCTGTTGTCCCCAAACCCTACTTATCAGTTCATTTGCTGTTTCAAAATAACTATCCTCAATATGCAATACACTTTTGGCCACATTTTTTTTCTTATAGCTTCTCAATACATTTTTTTGCAACTCGTCACAATTCATTTTCTTATATAGCATACCCTCTCTTAAACTAACTTAAATCTACTGAGCTCAGATTCATAAACTAGAGAACGAGGGAATGCATCACAAAAAACAATTAACATAAACAGCAATAACAAAAAATGCTAACTGGCAAAGTAACCAGCAGTATATCTAAATTAGCAAAGCAAATGCAATATTACAACTAATATTAGACAACATGCAAAAACAAGAAAAATAAATTGGTGGTAACTGGCTTATCAGTGTAGTACAAAGTAACATTCATAGGATAATGCCTGGCAAATAGTAGCAGTAAATGCAGTAACTCCAAGTTTAAACGCAGCCAAAACCTCTCAGACAAACAGAACCTAAACGATGTCATAGTTAGCGTAAGGAGGGCTATGCGTGAAGCGTTCAGTGAAATCGAAAGCAAAATTCTATGTACCGACTTAACAGAAAATCCTAGGAAGTTCTGGTCTTATGTTAAATCAGTAAGTGGCTCGAAACAGCATATCCAGACACTCCGGGATGATGATGGCATTGAAACAGAGGATTACACGCGTAAAGCTGAAATACTAAACACCTTTTTTCAAAGCTGTTTCACAGAGGAAGACCGCACTGCAGTTCCTTCTCTAAATCCTCGCACAAACGAAAAAATGGCTGACATCGAAATAAGTGTCCGAGGAATAGAAAAGCAACTGGAATCACTCAACAGAGGAAAGTCCACTGGGCCTGACGGGATACCAATTCGTTTCTACACAGAGTACGCGAAAGAACTTGCCCCCCTTCTGACAGCCGTGTACCGCAAGTCTCTAGAGGAACGGAAGGTTCCAAATTATTGGAAAAGAGCACAAGTAGTCCCAGTCTTCAAGAAGGGTCGTCGAGCAGATGCGCAAAACTATAGACCTATATCTCTGACGTCGATATGTTGTAGCATTTTAGAACATGTTTTTTGCTCGAGTATCATGTCGTTTTTGGAAACCCAGAATCTACTCTGTAGGAATCAACATGGGTTCCGGAAACAGCGATCGTGTGAGACCCAACTCGCTTTGTTTGTTCATGAGACCCAGAAAATATTAGATACAGGCTCCCAGGTAGATGCTATTTTCCTTGACTTCCGGAAGGCGTTCGATACAGTTCCGCACTGTCACCTGATAAACAAAGTAAGAGCCTACGGAATATCAGACCAGCTGTGTGGCTGGATTGAAGAGTTTTTAGCAAACAGAACACAGCATGTTGTTGTCAATGGAGAGACGTCTACAGACGTTAAAGTAACCTCTGGCGTACCACAGGGGAATGTTATGGGACCATTGCTTTTCACAATATATATAAATGACCTAGTAGATAGTGTCGGATGTTCCATGCGGCTTTTCGCGGATGATGCTGTAGTATACAGAGAAGTTGCAGCATTAGAAAATTGTAGCGAAATGCAGGAAGATCTGCAGCGGATAGGCACTTGGTGCAGGGAGTGGCAACTGACCCTTAACATAGACAAATGTAATGTATTGCGAATACATAGAAATAAGGATCCTTTATTGTATGATTATATGATAGCGGAACAAACACTGGTAGCAGTTACTTCTGTAAAATATCTGGGAGTATGCGTGCGGAACGATTTGAAGTGGAATGATCATATAAAATTAATTGTTGGTAAGGCGGGTACCAGGTTGAGATTCATTGGGAGAGTCCTTAGAAAATGTAGTCCATCAACAAAGGAGGTGGCTTACAAAACACTCGTTCGACCTATACTTGAGTATTGCTCAACAGTGTGGGATCCATACCAGATCGGGTTGACGGAGGAGATAGAGAAGATCCAAAGAAGAGCGGCGCATTTCGTCACAGGGTTATTTGGTAACCGTGATAGCGTTACGGAGATGTTTAGGAAACTCAAGTGGCAGACTCTGCAAGAGAGGCGCTCTGCATCGCGGTGTAGCTTGCTCGCCAGGTTTCGAGAGGGTGCGTTTCTGGATGAGGTATCGAATATATTGCTCCCCCCTACTTATACCTCCCGAGGAGATCACGAATGTAAAATTAGAGAGATTCGAGCGCGCACGGAGGCTTTCAGACAGTCGTTCTTCCCGCGAACCATACGCGACTGGAACAGAAAAGGGAGGTAATGACAGTGGCACGTAAAGTGCCCTCCGCCACCCACCGTTGGGTGGCTTGCGGAGTATAAATGTTGATGTAGATGTAACTTATACCTAAATGTAACAAAGCACAAGCAGAAAAAATATTACAGTAAAGATAGCAGTGCAGATAAGGGAATGTCTATTTACATCCTAATGCCTATGTCACATCTTAACACTAAAGTGATGCACCACAACAACCTATTCTACCGAAAAATTATCAAGTCCTTGAAAAGGAAATTATGTATACAATTCCTGTTATCAAGCACTTCTCCTTCTTATGCTTCTTTTGTTTCCTAGTGATCCTTTTTTTTAAGAATGTAGATCATAAAATTATTATTTAATAGATCCATAGACAGAAAGTGTGTACATTAGTATATGTGTATTAAATTTTATTTTATAAAACTAAAGCCACAGCGCAACTAGAAACTAGATATCAAATAAAATAAATATGTACAAGGCAAAGCATGAAAATGTCATTCAATAGCCATATAGCATTTCATAAGTCAGTAAAAGTTGTCTCAGCTTTCGTAGAAAGACACTTGTCGTAATCAGGTGTGTAGACATAAAAATATTTCTCATCACTTCATAAGCATTTCAGTAAATAGCACAAAGTATGAGCTCCACAGTATGATCATATGTTTCCAAGTAATAGCATGTCACGTTTGTGATGCATTCTGCAAAGAAATGTCAATAACGAGGTCAATAGCCTCTCCTTTTAACAACTACGTGAGCGCTTACAAAAGTGTGGGTAGCTTGAAAGCAGCTAAAGCAACACAAGAAAAGTTAAAAGTACACACAACAATAATTATATTTCAAAGCAAGTAGCGTGCAGCCCAGCGCAGCTTTATGTCAAGGTCACATACACACTTTACCAAAATATTTACGACAGCAGTCTCCACTACAATGACAGCTTGATACCAGTAAAAAAATTCACAGGTTGAAAATTTATGTTAGAAGTGTACAGAAACAAAATCTCATGAATAACAGTGTCCAAAAATTTCCGTCGGCGTTGTGGTGCTCACATTCACATATATATATTCACATCTCATAACACTTCAAGTACAATTCTATAATATCATCTCATAACAGATCAATCACCTCTCAGAATCGTCGTAGCTTCCTTCAATAATCTCAAAACCTCTAAAAAAATTCTCTGCTCGCTTCAGTAGAGTCATCTACCTCAAACGTACTTCAAAAATCATGATCCCATACAAAATACATCACTCAAATCTCTCGTAGTATCACAGTGGTTCCTAAAATAAATGTGAACAGTTCCCAAAATACAGACATAGTGCAATTTTATAAGTGTGAAGTAATCGAACTGTGTAATTACATAAATATGTGTCACTGGCGTAGTAAAAGAAATGTTTGTCTCTCTCAGTTAAATGATCAGATAGCTGTCTAATTCTGTTAGAGAAATATGGTACCAATGTGTGAAGTTGCATAAGCAAATACCACATTAGCTAGTGTTCCTTGTACTTGCCACACACATGGTACACAAAGTAAGCGTGTACCCCCCTGAGGGTTAATGTCATTATACCCACAGATCTTACAGATAACAACAACGGAATGAAACATATCTCCGAAAATCTTCTCTGTATCATAGTAGTTCTAAAATATTTTTAAAAATATTCTACGTACGAAAAATAACCACTCAAATGCGTGTCACGAGGCGCTAAACTGTGTGTCTTGCTGTAAGATAATATCTGTCATTGGCTAACGGTAAAAATGTGCCAAGTGCTGTAGTTATCGTCGTTCATAAGCAAAGCTCTCCAGAAGTCCATGTTCTTACCTTGTCATATACAAAAGTAACGATGCTATGCGTATAGATGTAATTATTACGTACATTACTGTGACCAAGAAAGTACTGTATTGTAACATATTGTTGTGTTACGAAAAATACCCATTTCATTGTAGCTACGTCACAAGTGTCATAACCAAATTATGTTTTACTTTCCAGAGGAACGCAGAAAACTGTGCAGAGAGGAAACAAATGCAGCACAAAAATAATAATAAAAACTGTGTCACTCATTGGTAGCGTCGTAGTATAATCGTGTAGTCATCTGTAATCTCGCAGAAAGTACTTTAAAATATATCTTTTCAAGTAAACCAATATATTGCAGTAAAAACTCATTATCAATATGTTCCAAAAAGATGGACTTTATAGTGGTGACGTAATCATGCAGCTAACAAGAAAAACGTACACACACTGAGACTGTGTCGTCTGTTCACTATAAAAATGCACTCGTAAAATTACTGTCCTAATAAGTTTCATAGGTTCTTGACTGGATAGTTGACTTCAAAACATGGTTGCATGTTAACAGTTTCTAAGTGTGACAAAGCGTAATAGTAACGTGAAGTAAAAAATTTTGTAGCAAAGACTAAGTTAGAAAGCAAATTATCTCTCACTAAACGGGTTTACATGAGAAATGTGGTGTAGTCCTTTACTTTTATTAGTACGCAGAGTTTCAACTTCAACACAATTATCATGTGGTATACGTCGTATACTATAAGGTCCATTGTAAATCAGAAAGAATTTGTGTCTCAAATGTTTCTTCTTATGCGACAATGAATGGACTTTAATGAGAACTTTCTGACCAATATGTAGTTTCTTTGCATTTGTCTTACCGTGTAGTTTTCTCCTTTTGTCTGCAGCAGTATTTATATTTTTAATAGCCAAATCAATCATGTCTTTATGCCGAAGTTTACGTGTATTCGGAATAGGTACAAGCTCTCTAATTCTGTTCAGTGGTTCCTCGTTCTTCAGTACAGGAATTGGTGGTAAAGCAGTGGAGTCATGAGGCATTTCATTCAGCATGTTTTGAAATAAATGTAAGTATCTGTCCCAATATCAGTATTGCTTCCTGTGACAATAAAGTCAGCATAGCTTATTGATTTCTTTCATAATCCGTTCGGACGGGTTACAATGTGGAGAGTACAATGAAATAAAAACAGGCTTGATTTTACGATTCCGAAGCATGTGTGACCAAACAGCAGATCTTAATTGTGGTCCGTTATCTGAAATAACTTTAACAACGTGTCCAACTTCACGTAAGAAATTTTTAACAAAGGCGTTGGATACAGACCGTCCAGTGGCTTTGCGTAAGGGTGAGAAAGAAACAAAATTTGAAGTAAGTTCAACAGCGACTAGAACGTACGAAAATCCCTTCGATGTTTTGACAAGGGTAGTTTCTGTAGTTTCTTTCTTATTGGTTAAGTGGTGGAGACTTTCTCCTGGAATCGTAACTGCGGGGTGGACCATTGCATCTGAAATTATTCTGTCTCCCTTGATAATAATTATTCTGGTTCACATATTGTTTGTTTCTACGATTGTCTCTGTCATAATCATTATCACAAAGAGGTGATCTTTCCCTGTAACTATTGTTATTCTGCCAACGGCCATCGTACGGGTGGTCACGATTTGCGTTATAATAGTAGTCTTGTCGTGTCCAGTTTTTATTTCTATCGTCACAGAATTGTGATGGATGTGACCTGTAATTGTTGTTTTCCTGTTTTCACTTCCCGCGACACTCTGTGCCATTCCCAGTTCTTGTAAAATTCCCTGAAAAGTTTCGATGTCGTCTTTACAACGTCCTGTCAAAATAATATGTCTTAAATGTTCAGGCAATTTAATTAAGCAAATACGGATGAGTTCTGAGGGGCTGTACAGGTTTGACAAATACTGATTTTTGTGCAACATTTCTTCAAAATATTTTACCAAGCTAGAGAATTCAGACCGTTAAAAATGTTTCATCATTATAATGCTGTGTTTTACTCGATCTTGAGTAGCCTGAGACCAATATGTAGAAAGGAAGGCGTGATAGAAATCTTCACTGTGACAGTCGCGTCGCGAATGACCTATAGCATTCTTACTGCTGGTTCATTTTCTAGATAGCCACACATAATTCCTAATCTGTGCTCCAATGACCAATTAGGAGGAAAGCAATGAGCAAACTGATGAAGCCAAGCTTGTGGATGTAAATCATTACCGGAATTTTTGAGTGTTTTAAATTTCCGCGTTGTGATGAAGAGCTTATAGTCAAAATCATCAAGTCAGCGAGGTGCAAATCGGTCACTGTTAAGTCGTGTCGGCGGTTCCGTCTCAAGATTCGGTGCTCGTTGTTATCTCCTTTCAAAAATTCCGAAATACCCTGTGTTGTTACTTTGTCACTTTTCCTTATTCCTGAATCTCTCTTCCCGTGTCGGAGCGCGAGTGTCCTCCGAAATATGTAATTCTTGTATGACTTGTGCCAACTTATTTGTACTTTCTGCATTTCTCTTTTGTACTGTGTATTGATTTGTTTCTGATTTTGTTTGAATTTCCTAATTTGATCATACTCTTCTGTGTCAGTAAAGGCTACCGGTCTTGTGTCATTCGGCTCATCATCTACCTTCGTAGCTAAATTAGTTATCTGATTCGAAAGGTAGACTACTTTTTCCGATAATGTACTGATTTCCTCCGTGTGTTTTTCTGAACCACTTTTAGAGTGTTCATTTGTGTCGAAATCGTGTCTACAGTGTCCTTTTCCTGGTTTTGTACAAGTTGCGTGACCGTATCGGTAGACGCAACTGAGTCAACTTTAGCCTGCAAGGTGTCGTGATTTTAGTCAAAAATAGTCCGCAGTTCTTTTATGGCTGTAGCTGTATGGTATTAAACAGTGAATACCCTTACATACACAATGTGACGTACAAATGCACACTGATTTTGTACTAATGAACCTGCATACAGTACACACATCAAAAAAAGTTTTGCATCACTCTGGTTCCCAAAATTCCTGGAGACAGACGTTGACTGTGAATATTGTATCACAAACAGTCCCTTTGTCTGTTCAGAGATGTTACTGAATCCGCCCAAAGATGTAAACAACCATGCAAGAGCAGCGCCTATTAGACGGAGGGGGATCCGACAGCCGAACAGTTCCAGTCATTCCACCAGGAAGGAGGTACACGGCTCGACTTGTCTGTAGTTCAACCATGCCTAAAGTGCGCGTCATTTATGACGGCGGCCGAGTTTAGGTTCGCTCTGCGCATCTGACGTCACAAAACACAGTCAGCCAATGAACAGAGAACGACGTTGCCAGAGCTCGACTGCAGTGCAGAGCACGGACGAGTGTGTTCAGTTTTAGAAACGTTCAGCCATAAATAAAGTAATTGAACAAAAGCAATGTCTTGATAGCAGACTTTCTTTTATAGAAAGTTTGGAAAAAGCATTCTTTATACCAATTGCTTCATATTCTATTAATTAATTAAACCAAACAACCAATAAGCCTCCTAATTTAGGCGACAGCAAGGAAAGGTGTTTGTATCATGCTCACTAATCGCTTTTCGCAATAAAGAACAGCGGTAATTGTTTATTTCCTATTGTACTTCGACGAAGCATGAGTAATTCATAATCATACCAACAATGTTTGTCGATATTTTGCTTGATATTTTAAAGTCCTCTGGGAGATATAGTGAATGATGAGTTCTGTTAGCGTAATGGTTAAAGTGCATGGCTGCTAAGTGAAAGGTTCTGAGTTCAAACCTTCATCGGAGCTTAATATTTTCTTTATTGAAAAACAACATCGAAGTGTCTTACTTCATGAATTTTATTCGTTTGAATGTAATTTTTTGAAATTTCTAGTGGCAACTAAAATCGACCATACGGAAAGTATACGCTATGGACTTTTACCTCTGCAAACTCTTCAAAATTTCGTGCAGTGGTTTACTACATCTAATGCTGCACAATAACTGCGTTGAACATCGAAACAAAAATAAGTCATTTATGGGGGGAAGGTATCAGTCAAGAAGATGTGTAAAAATCAAATTTTTTGGCCAAATAGTTTTTGTGAAATCGAATGGTAAGTGTGTCAAAGCAGTCGAAACACCATGTGTCTGCACAGGCGAGCAGTGCAATGATGACAAAATCGCGCACATAGCGGAATGTGGGGAGCACGTCTCTGTAGCAGCGAAAGGGTTAATGCGGCCGTGGTAGCTTTACTTCATAAACTGCGCGCTCCCCCCTAAACGTAAGTTTGCAAACTATACTATGGCGCTGTTTCTCTTGGCGCGTACAACTGGCAACGCAGCAATCTCCCGCGTCTGGGCGGGTATGCGCGAACCGCCAAGATAAAAGAATTGAACTATAGACGGTCAATACCGCGGTTTGACCGCATCCGCATTGTTACTTTGTGCCAGGAAGGGCTCTCAACAAGAGAAGTGTCCAGGCGTCTCGGAGTGAACCAAAGCGATGTTGTTCAGACATGAAGGAGATACAGAGAGACTGTAACTGTCGATGACGTGCCTCGCTCAGGCCGCCCAAGGGCTAATACTGCAGTGAATGATCGCTACCTACGGATTATGGCTCGGAGGAACCCTGACAGCAAAGCCACCGTGTTGAATACTTTTCGTGCAGCCACAGGACGTCGTGTTACGACTCAAACTGTGTGCAATCGGCTGCATGATGCGCAACTTCACTCCCTTTGCAACCACGACACAATGCTGCGCGGCACAGACGGGCCCAGCAACATGCCGAATGGCCTGCTCAGGATTGGCATCACGTTCTCTTCACCGATGAGTGTCGCATATGCCTTCAACCAGACAGTAGCTTTCATGTCGCGAAACAATAGACTGAAAATGCTCACAAATTTGTGTTTTTACATCTTCAAAAATTTTTTGACATTGAGATTCGATTTTAAGTACGAGGGCAGTTCAATAAGTAATGCAACACATTTTTTTTCTCGGCCAATTTTAGTTGAAAAAAACGGAAATTTCTTGTGGAATATTTTCAAACATTCCCGCTTCGTCTCGTATAGTTTCATTGACTTCCGACAGGTGGCAGCGCTGTAAGGAGCTGTTAAAATGGCGTCTGTAACGGATGTGCGTTGCAAACAACGGGCAGTGATCGATTTCTTTTGGCGGAAAACCAGGGCATCTCAGATATTCATAGGCGCTTGCTGAATGTCTACGGTGATCTGGCAGTGGACAAAAGCACGGTGAGTCGTTGGGCAAAGCGTGTGCCATCATCGCCGCAAGGTCAAGCAAGACTGATCTCCCGCGTGCGGGCCGGCCGTGCACAGCTGTGACTCCTGCAATGGCGGAGCGTGCGAACCCACTCGTTCGAGATGATCGACGGATCACCATCAAACAACTCAGTGCTCAACTTGACATCTCTGTTGGTAGTGCTGTCACAATTGTTCACCAGTTGGGATATTCAAAGGTTTGTTCCCGCTGGGTCCCTCGTTGTCTAACCGAACACCATAAAGAGCAAAGGAGAACCATCTGTGCGGAATTGCTTGCTCGTCATGTGGCTGAGGGTGACAATTTCTTGTCAAAGATTGTTACAGGCGATGAAACATGGGTTCATCACTTCGAACCTGAAACAAAACGGCAATCAATGGAGTGGCGCCACACCCACTCCCCTACCAAGAAAAAGTTTAAAGCCATACCCTCAGCCGGTAAAGTCATGGTTACAGTCTTCTGGGACGCTGAAGGGGTTATTCTGTTCGATGTCCTTCCCCATGGTCAAACGATCAACTCTGTATTGTGCTACTCTTCAGAAATTGAAGAAACGACTTCAGCGTGTTCGTAGGCACAAAAATCTGAACGAACTTCTCCTTCTTCATGACAACGCAAGACCTCACACAAGTCTTCGCACCCGAGAGGAGCTCACAAAACTTCAGTGGACTGTTCTTCCTCATGCACCCTACAGCCCCGATCTCGCACCGTCGGATTTCCATATGTTTGGCCCAATGAAGGACGCAATCCGTGGGAGGCACTACGCGGATGACGAAGAAGTTATTGATGCAGTACGACGTTGGCTCCGACATCGACCAGTGGAATGGTACCGTGCAGGCATACAGGCCCTCATTTCAAGGTGGCGTAAGGCCGTAGCATTGAATGGGGATTACGTTGAAAAATAGTGTTGTGTAGCTAAAAGATTGGGGAATAACCTGGTGTATTTCAATGCTGAATAAAACAACCCCTGTTTCAGAAAAAAAATGTGTTGCATTACTTATTGAACTGCCCTCGTAACTCAGCGGTTAAACCTTCACGTGTTTGTTCAAGTGTTTCTTTAATTTGTTTCTGATTTTGTTCCAATTGTTGCTGTGATTGTTTCTGATTTTGTTCCATTTGTTGCATTAATTGTAATAACATAATATTAGTGTCTGGAACATGTTCCTATGTGCTTTTCGGCAGTGCATTTGCACCGGCAACATTCGTATATTGAAAAGCAGAGAGTGAGCCTTGCCTTAGTTGAGAAAAGGGTAAGGACGCAAAACCTGAGTCTACGGTATTTGCAAGATTTTGTTCTGTCATTTCGTATTCCTGAGGCGAGCTATTGCTGACCGACCGATCGACAATACTTCCCTGTTCACTAATTGTTTCACTGTCTTCAGAATTATTTACTGCGTGGCCAATTTCCCAATGCACAATTAAGAAATTATTTTGGACATTTGTTACTTGATTACAAGGTAGTGCTGAAACGCTACGCTCATCGTCACTATCATTTCTCAATTTCCTTTGTAGCCCAGTGTTGCGCTTTCCACACGCCATGATTATCACAGAATTTTCCACAATAACACAGAAAACATAATTTGAAGAACAAAATTAGCATTGAAAATAATAAATATCTAATTAATTGCAAAAGCGACTGCAAAGTACTTAATGCAAATCCACATACATGCTACAACTGCTTTGCTCATTGCAATATTGTACAAAAATGAAAAACTACAACTACAAAGGGAATTCTCTATACAATTACGCGCTGCCAGTAACAATAACTACTTTCTAATCATGCACTAATTATTCCAAATACCAGAAAGATGAGAAGATTCCAGTGAGGCATCCTCGGCTAAGGGCCGACAGATGAAACTTCTTTATCTAAATGTGTGTGTCTGTACTTAAACTGCTGAATGACTGAGAAGATGAAATTTCTACGTTATTTGATTCTGAAACAGCTGACAAGGAAACCTCCCCATCGCACCACCCTCAGATATAGTTATAAGTTGGCACAGTGGATAGGCCTTGAAAAACTGAACACAGATCAATCGAGAAAACAGGAAGTTGTGTGAGACTACGAAAAAAATAAGCAAAATATAAAAACTGAGTAGTCCATGCGCAAGATAGGCAACATCAAGGACCGTGTGAGCTCAGGAGCGCCGTGGTCCCGTGGTTAGCGTGAGCAGCTGCGAAACGAGAGGTCCTTGGTTCAAGTCTTCCCTTGAGTGAAAAAGTTTAATTTTTTATTTTCAGACAATTATTATCAGTCCGTCCGATGCGAGGTAACTGCGCCGTAGTATGGGGACGCTACACCTAAACACTTCTTTGGGAGTGATTATCACATCCACACGAAAACCTAAATCGGGCAAGGTAGAAGAATCTTTTTACCCATTCGCCAAGTGTACAAGTTAGGTGGGTCGACAACATATTCCTGTCGTGTGACGCACATGCCGTCACCAGTGTCGTATAGAATATATCAGACGTGTTTTCCTGTGGAGGAAACGGTTGACCTATGACCTTGCGATCAAATGTTTTCGGTTCCCATTGGAGAGGCACGTCCTTTCGTCTACTAATCGCACGGTTTTGCGGTGCGGTCGCAAAACACAGACACTAAACTTACTACAGTGAACAGAGACGTCAATGAACGGAAGGACAGATAATAAATTTGCGAAAATAAAAAAGTAAACTTTTCACTCGAGGGAAGACTTGAACCAAGGAACTCTCATTCCGCAGCTGCTTACGCTAACCACGGGACCACGGCGCTCCGGGGCTCACACTGCCCTTTATGTTGCCTATCTTGCGCATGGATTACTCAGTTAGTATATTTTGCTTATTTTTTTCATAGTTCCACACAACTTCTTCCTGTTTTCTCGATTGATCTTTGTTCAGTTTTTCAAGGCCTATCCACTGTGCCAACTTATAACTAAATCTGAGGGGGGTGCGATGGGGAGGTTCCCTTGTGAGTAAAACTGAACGTACTGAGCCTACTTTCTCTTTACTTTTTCTTAAACACTGACCCACAATATTCTAGCGCAACGCAATCTGATTGCTCAAAAACATTACAACCTGACTTCAGATGATTAATTAAAAAGAATGGCCCTGACTAAAAAGACACCTTAACAATAACCTATACATTTCATTAAGCACTTACCTCACAAAATTCTTCATTGCACGAACTACTGCAATACAGCGAGTGTCAATACTGCCAGCTAAATAAAAGATTCTAACTACTAAATCCACTAACTACCAACAAGCATATGGTTAACAAAGGAAAGATTTTGTTGCAAACCAAATAATGTATTTTTTACCTTAATAATGTGACATCCAGTTCAAACATCCACTACAAAGAAATATAATCATGAGTAATTTTCAATGTCCAAGTCGGATACTTCCAGATCGTTAGCCTACGCTATCACTTCAGACCTCTACCCTCCATCAACGCTAACTTTTCACATCTAACATCCATCACTGCTGGCTGTTGACCTCCAACTGCCCGACAGTACTTCCATCACTGCTGGCGGCTAACTTCCAACTGCCCAACACTACTGGCGATTAACTCCCAACAACGAGTCCAACCAGCCACAGAGTCTCTTACAAAGAAAGCACAGTCAGAGATCCAATGCATAGCGCTGCACAGCGCTGCCAACACAGAAGCAGCCCACTTACAGTTATATCAAAGTACTGAATTTTTGGGAAGACTGAAGTATTAAAGATGTATCAGTTCACAGTTACTTGAAAAAACTAAAGAACGTAAGAAATTTCTGATCAAAATTGTATTCCTATGTGCTTTACATTGTAAGGTTCACTTACCCTATGTAAGTTTAAGATGGAATGTCTAAATTCGTTCTTGTGCCACGATCACAGCATGCTTTAGAAAATAAAATCGACAACAAACAGAACCACCCCATTACTATATCCGTTGGCAACACCAACACCGATGCTTCAAAGTGTTGAAGCTAGCGTCTACCATTTGTAGGCGGGAAAAAAGAGGTCGAAATGGCTCTGAGCATTATGGGACTTAACATCTGAGGTCATCAGTCCCCTAGAACTTAGAACTACTTAAACCTAACTAACCTAAGGACATCACACACATCCATGCCCGAGGTAGGAATCGAATCTGCGACCGTAGTGGTCGCGCGGTTCCAGACTGTAGCGCCTAGAACCGCTCGGCCACAACGGCCGGCGTAGGCGGGAAAGAGAAATCACGGTGTCCAGTAGCCATGTCAGGGAGTTGGTGAACAGATTTCACGTTTTGGAAGAGCTGAATATCCGCCTTGTGACTCTATGACATTTACAGCAATTTTTATAGATTTAATTCAGTAGTATACCGGTTATTTCAGAAATAAGTACAGAAGTTTTGTGGGATGATAACTTGGATATAGGCAATCAGTTTAAGTATACGGACATGGGGATTCTGACTTATAGTATGTGCGTTAGACAACGCCATAGCGCATTCGCTTCGCTTAGAGGAAACGTCACTGTACATTGTGATTACTGCCGTAAATACTCGAAATGTGTACCACTGACTTGATGACATAACTCAAGCCATCGATTGCACGGAACGGTGAAAACTGGGTGACGTTTCATTGACTTGACCTGGAACGTCTCCTGCAGCAACAGCAATTCGAGCTAGGACTTCTTCCACAGTGTTTACAGGAGTTTGATACACAAGAGACTTCACGTGGCTCCAGAGAAGAGCCTGGGGTTCTTGCAGGTCAGTGGACAGGTCCATTACGTCCAGTCAGCGTCCAGTGTATTTTCTGCCCAAGGGTTCTCTCATTCGATTTGTGAAATGGGGATGTGCCAATCATGATGAAGAACATTCGTCCTCTGATTTGAAGCGGTACGTCTTCGAGAAATACGCGGTAAACACGCCCATTTAGACAGTGTGGTAGAATGTAACGACCCACTACTTGGTTTTGAATAATCCCAGCCCAAACACTAAATGAAAAACGTTCCAAAGCGGTGGACAACTTGGATAATTTTCACAAGACCATACATGGGAGTTGCGATTGTTGAACATTCCTTCGCGGATGAAAGTCGACTCATCAGTCCACAGAACAATGTTTACGAAGTCGGGAGTTAGTTTTCTTTGGTGCAAAAACCATACGGCAGAGTCAGTGGATAGAAGATCCTGTACCTTACATAACTTGCGGAAAGGACGATAATCATCACGCATATTTCTCGAAACACTGCTAGAACCAGCTTTTAGAGCATGAGCAACTGAGTCTACTCTACCTGAAGGAGAGTTGTCGATCATTTGTAGTTTACTCGAAACCAGGACTGCACACATTCCATGGTCGACCTCGAGCATAGAAATCTCCCTCTAATGTCCCCCTTTCACGGAGACGACGATCCGAATCAGTACATGTTCCTAACGTTCTGCGTACAATCGCCGTGCTCCTTCCATAGTTCTTGCAGCACTAACAGCCAAGTTCATGTCTGCTAGTTAATTCCACGTGAAATGTTCCATGTCCCACGCATGATAAGACATAGCAAACAATCTTTCAGCATTTACAAGAGCATACACACTACCTTGCCTTTGGTACAACACTTGATTACGAATAACGCTAACGCGGAAGCGAAGTACACAAGCGACATCTCACTTCATGTACACAGCACCGAATGAGAACAAAGGGAATTAGTACAGTGTTTTCTCGTTAGGGCGCGGGTACCAACGAAATCAAATGACACGAAACATTGAAACTTACCGATACGTACCGCCAGTTATCGCACCATCAGGTGTTCTTGTTTCTAAAACACCCGGTGTATTTTAATATATTCTAAATTGTCGCTGGACAACCACTCAGAGTCGGTACGCTGTTGGATTTGCACATTTTGCGAAATACAAGTGATGGCAGGCTGTGTGAACAAATTCCATACAGGACACGTGTAATGTCAAGTAATGTACTGGCAAAAACAACGGACTGTTAAGCGCTAGAAAGGATATAGAATTATTAAAATTATGTTTAAGTATTTGAAGTAAAAATTTTATTTTTGATGTTTTCCGTGAAGACTGTATCATTCACGACGAGGAAATGAATTAACTGTTGGTTAGGAATTTTTATTTTATTTTTTCGGTTTAAAAGCACAAGGTGTTAGATATGCGCCACCATTGTCTAAGTTAAGGACACGGGGGCAACCACAGTGGAACTCTTTTTGGAAAGAATTATAAGTGAATTATAAAATTTGTTACAGAGTTATTTAAATAACAATAACATTTATTTATCTTACTAGAATAATCTATACTACTAAGAGGCTAAAAGGATCACCTTGTCACCCGGTTCTTCTTGACATTAGTTAGGATAAGCTTCTACGATTATGAATATCTTTATTAGCATACGACGTCCTCTTGCAGGTGCGACTGTCCTGTTCTTACAGCTACATTTTCCTGTTACACTAATAATAAATTCGTTTCGCGATTTAATCCCGCAACGATCCGAAAAACATATGATAATATAAAGGGAATTCTTTTACAGGTTCGATGAAATTGATTCAGAACTGAATGCAACGGTAGCTCCGTCAACAAGTCGACAACAAGGTAATGTGTCGCATGCAAGGCATTCGGAAATTTAGGGACTCTGCCTGTTCGCCTGTTTCCTTTGTGTGTAATATGTCGTGTACGGAAAAGGAGAGTTACGGTCCGTTTGAGTCGTGTTTCCTGAACAGATGCTAATTCTCCGAGAGAAGCTACCTGTCCTCTTAATTAAATTCGTGCGCAAAATTTGGTCTAGCGGAGTGTAGAGTCTTGAGGTGAACGTGCGAACAACAAACTGACCACCCAGCAGTAACCGTGAGATCTTCAGACAGCAGCAAAAAACAGCAAGTCAGCAACACGCTGGGTTTCCATAGCACGAGCCCACGATTGGCACTCAGCGAGTGGAGTGTGCTACAGAGGGACGTGTTTATGAAAATAAACCAGCACCCGACAAGTGGCATCTTTATCCTGTCGTCGAGTGCCGCAATTAGCATTCTGGCTGGACAAGCCATGTCCACCGAACTAGCAGCCAGTTATGCAAGCACGACGGACCCCAGATACCACTTATACTCCTGAATGCAGTTGATTATGAATCGGTTTGTTTGTTCTTGGTAGCCTTGGGAAGCCTAAGCATGGCCAGCAGGGAGTTGGGTGGTGTGGGGGGGGGGGGAGATATAACGCAACGTTTTCTTGATGCAGACACCTGGCACTGTATTATACGTTGAATAACGCAACGTTGTAAGTGTTAAATGGCGCAGGTTTGGGAGTACACCTGCTACTCGATGTATTAATGCACGATTAGAAACTACCACTTGCTCTTCTGCGAACTTTGCTTCTGTAAAGTTTGGAAGGTAGGAGACGAGATACTGGCAGAATTAAAGCTGTGAGTACCGGGCGTGAGTCGTGCTTCGGTAGGTCAGTTGGTAGAGCACTTGCCCGCGAAAGGCAAAGGTCCCGAGTTCGAGTCTCGGTCGGGCACACAGTTTTAATCTGCCAGGAAGTTTCATATCTTGGTCTTTTGTCCAAGTTCAGGAAGCCAGCTGCATCTGATGATGGTCTTGTAGACCTACACCGATCGTAAAATTAAGGAAAAATTTTGCAGTCAAAGACGGTTTTGCATTCCTAGAGTTTTATTAGCATGCTTTCGTGAGTATAATTATCAGCCAGTGTGTGGATGATGTACTGGCGTCAAAGAACTTGTGCCGCGAGTGCAAGTTGGTAACGTATCCGGGTGTTGAGTATTAATTGTGTGGGTACGAGTTCAGCGGGAATGGACCATGCATTTGGCAGCAGTGACTCTGATCATGACCACTTACACCCACCTGATCTGATTATTATTTGAGTAATGATGAAAACTGGCTGAAGTTTAAGAGAATTCTGAGGAAACATTGACGTTGAAGGAACTAAGATACAGAACTATTGAAGACTGATTGTGTGCATTTTATGTTCTCTGAGGCTGCAGATACTACAGTAGTGAATATCGCAGAAGGTAGTTTAGATAAAGAAGAATGGATGCCCCTAAACAGACCTGTACAGACAACTGTTGTTATCAAAAAGCTAAACGTGGAGAAATTGTAATGGAAGAAAAACAAAAGAATTCATGAAAGGAAAAGAGGAAGCAGAGCAGTTAAACAAGGCAGACGGGAAAGGTAACATTTTTGCGGAATTTCTGAATTAGTTGGGGGCAGTGGCAACGAAACCAGTGTTCAAGGTGGTGTGTAGAATTATGACACTGGATACGTAACGCCTACCAGCGGACTTTTGGAAGAATATCATTCACTCAATCCCGAGGACAATAAAAGCAGATAAATATGTGTTTGTTCAATTCAAGGAGCAGAACATACATGCGATAACACAAAAGAAAACAATTTATAAGGTAGAGAGGTATTTCTAATGGTAGAAATAGAAGTACTCGTTACCAGTATGTAGTTCATACGCAACAAAAAACCTGATCTGACTGTCTTGCGACATTCAGAGTTGGCACTATTTTATGCCGATCCCTTCATTTAGCGCACAATGTGTTTCACAACTCATCTCATACTCCCAAATCGCTGACCAGAATAACTATAAAAGAATGGAAAAGAAAACTGAGGATGTATTATGTGACCATTAGTTTGGCTTTAGGAAGGGTAGAGGCACAAGAGAGGTAGTTGTGACGTTACGCTTGACAGCGGAAACAAAAGTTAAGAAAAATAAGACATTTTTTGATCTAGATAAATCGCTCGACAACGCAAAATGGTGCAAGGTATCAGAAATCAAAGCAACATCTGGTTACGCTCTAGAGAAAATATGCTCAAGTACTAACATGGAACATAAGTAGGGTACAGAGGGGTTATTTCGCTCATTTCAACTGTAAGCCGTATGTAATATGACATGAAACGTTTTAAAAAAGTTAGTCAATGTGATACAGTATGATAATTTAATTGTGAATACATTCCACTACATAAAAAGTGGAAACTCGTTTACAAGAAAAAATATTAAGCAAACATCTGAAGAAGGCAGAAATCACAATATCCCAAAATGGTGAGGCTATTCCGCTGAGTCACGGGGCCATTCCAGTCAGTATATTTCAGTGTCCAAATGACAAGCATTTACCACAAGTAAAGATTTTTCGTCCTTTTGCATTCACACACATTTCGCGAAACCATATAGCACATTGCAGGCATTGTATCCATTCTCCTTCATGACCGATTCTGGCGTATAGTATTTCAGACCGCAAAGCCCGCAAGGAGTGTTCTCACGACCGTCTTCAATTGGAGTTGGCTGTAAGTCATCATCTGACTCACTCAGTTGACGATGATGTTTCTTACTTGCATTACCTTTGCCTACCTTCTCGATTTTTAGTCTGCGTTTAGCCTTCGTCACTTCGTAGTTCATGTCTGAGGTCAAATGCCTTGGTTCCTAACTTTTTGACGTCCTTTGGAATTTTCTTTTTCCTGGGCTGGAAATGATTGCATTGAAAGGAGAAGTCTTCGGTTAAAGGAGGAAGAGGGTCCTGCCAAAGGGGACTCAAGTCGTAGCTGGGAACATTGAGGAATCTCCTGAAGGGGATATGAAAGTACATTTGAAATGTCTGCCTGGAAATGAACTGAGACGAGAAATTTGTCTTCGGAAATAACTGATTAAAAGGATATAACGCAGTGCATTTAAATCCTTTAACACCATTTCCAGAGGTGGTAGCGTTATTCCAAGCTGTGGAAAACAGTTCTCCGAAGTTAAACTTGTTGATTGCACCTCTTGGTGTCGTTGCAGCATGATGGTAGAAAAATTTCAGCGTTCTGAATACTGATCTGTCCAGTGGTTGAAGAGCATGTGTGGTGTGAGGTTGAAGGCAGAGTATCTCTATGTCATCGTGACTATAATACTACAGACACTGGAGAGAACAAAGAGAGCTATGACAATCTAAACTTATACGACACTTTCCATGTGAGCCCTGCTTCTGAAAGTGTTCGAGCCACTTTATGAAAACATCTTCGTTCACATACCCGGAGTCAAACACGGTCAACCACTGGTGGGGGATGTTCGTACACCTCTCTAAATCGAATAGCTTTGAAGGTAGGAAAGGGAGGAATAAAAACGCCACTAGCACTACAGCAAGCAATAATAGTGACGTTTTCCCCCCTTTCCACATTTATTATCTTCACTAATTTCCTGGTACCTTTTGTTGTCACTATTTTAGGTGGGAAATTATTAAGGGGTAAACCCGTCTCATCAACACTGAAGATGAGTTGAGGCTTACCACAAACTCCAGTCTGCTCAGACAAATTCCGACACACATCGAAAACTGCAGTCACAGCCTGCTTATTCATTCCCTTCGCTCTAGCTTTGGACAAGCCTTGTGATTTTCGGAGTGACAAACCACGATGGCTCTTCATAAACCCAGTAAACCAGTTTTTACCTGCAATCATGTGTTCCATGCACCAGAGATGCTTGATGTTATTCGTCGTAACATACGTGAATGCTGCTCTTCGAATTAGTTCAGAAGTGCAGCCAAAACCCCTTGCAGCTGTCTTTCAACGTAGAACTTAAATCATCATCTTCTTAAATCATCTTCTTCTTCCGAGCTGAGCACAGTCGCATGTCCAGCTGGTCTATGAGGTTTCTTTTCTCCAATTGCCGAATCATGTTTTGAAATTGTTACCTGATCCTTAAGAGTCGAATAACGGATTTTGAACAACGCAGCTCCTCTCATAATCACGTCTCCGACTAAAACACTTGTTATTGCGTGTTTCGTTTCTTCCTCGGACCATGAAGCGCTTGGCTTTTTCTTTTTGAATGTACGGACCATCTGAAAAGAACCCAGTAAAACATGTTCTCTAGAATTTCGCATTAAACATCGATTAAGCTAATAATGTGACCGAGCGCAAGTAGCTCCACGTGTACAGGGCGAAATAGCCACATGCAGAGACATTTAGAAAGACGCGCCAAATCAGACGTTTGTGAAAAAAAAAACACCAATATTAGTAGAGACACACACTGCGTAATCTGTGTTCTTACACAAGTAACATAAAGAGTTTGAAATTTCATGGCCGGCCGCGGTGGTCTAGCGGTTCTAGGCGCTCAGTCCGGAACCGCGCGACTGCTACGGTCGCTGGTTCGAATCCTGCTTCGGGCATGGATGTGTGTGATGTCCTTAGGTTAGTTAGGTTTAAGTAGTTCTAAGTTCTAGGGGACTGATGACCACAGATGTTAAGTCCCATAGTGCTCAGAGCCATTTGCACCATTTTTGAAATTTCATGTTATTGTGCATGGTACACCTTAATTTGTTAGGCTATGTTCTTTTAATCCATCACAATGCGTTCACCTCGTTTGTTCTTCTGTCCCGTCAATACTATAACAGAAAACAGCCTTATTAGAAGCACATGCGGTGACACAAGAGTTACTGGCGGACATTGCTGGCAAAACGGCCTTAGCTCTGTGAGGGACTGGCGCACTGTTACAACATTTCCTGTTTCAGGCGGATTAGCCCCGTGAGCGGAATTGCCCCGCTATGCTCTAGGCAAGTCCAGGAAATAAGTGCTTTGATTAAAAATGAGTTACGGAAGGGATTTATATAGAAAAACTTATCGAAAATATAAAAATAATGCGAGTTGTCTGAAATCCACGGAACGGCTAGTTTACGACCTAGCGGAAGGCGGTAATTTAAAGTATATTCAAGAAATAACAGGACACAATAAGTAGGGAAGACCAGGAATTAAGTTCTCGGATTGAAAATGGCGTAGAAAAGGGACGCAGTCTTTCTCCTCTACTACACAGGGCGTATCATAAACATAGTGTAAACACATACAGTTGGAAGTACACGAAGGTAGAAGCATCCCGTAAGAACTATGTACACTTCTTCATCTTCGCTGTTGTGAGACACATCTCATCTATCGAACAGGTGCTCGTAGCTCTTAAGGTATGAACTTTACAGCACATTTTTACTGAAGCTTTTTTTTCTTGCTTTGGTCCTCCTCCCAAAATATGGAAAGCAAAGAGCTTACAGTAGAAGATATGTGTTTCACAGCATCGAAGATGAACAAGTGCTCATACGTCTTAAGCTACGCATTTTACACCCCATGTTTACTAGACATTTTTGCTTGTAGTATCGTGTACTTTCCATTGTATGCGTGTAGGTTCTAAATTATGATGTCACCTGTATATCGAAGCAGTAATGCATTAAACAGAAGTTTCGGAAGGGAGGCTATGATTCAGGATGAAAGGATAACAAGCATAAGATTCCGAACTGTCATAGCTATACTCTGTGAAAGTGAGAATGAATTACAAGACGTGTTGAATTGGAATGAACCATGAAGAATAGCAAAGCCAAACACAGCTCGCTTTTTTCATCCATGATATCCATAGCGCCGTGGACAAAGGCTTACAGCTAGATACCGTGTTCCCTGAGTTCCGCACTGCCTATTAGTGAACCAGATACGAGCTTACTGGAGTACCGGACCAGACTTGTACCGGTATTCAAAACTTCCTAGAAGACAGAATTGAAGAAGCCTCTTTTTATTTATTTTATACTACTGGCCTTAAAATTACTACACCACAAAGATGACGTGCTACAGACGCGAAATTTAACCGACAGGAACAAGATGCTGTGATATGCAAATGATTAGCTTTCCAGAGCATTCACACAGGGTTGGCGCCGGTGGCGACACCTACAACGTGTTGACATGAGGAAAGTTTCCAACCGATTTCCCATACACAAACAGCAGTTGACTGGTGAAAAGTTGTTGTGATGCCTCCTCTAAGGAGGAGAAATGCGTACCATCACGTTTCAGATTTTGATAAAGGTCGGATTGTAGCCTATCGCGATTGCGGTTTATCGTATCGCGACATTGCTGCTCACGTTGGTCGAGATCCAATGACTGTTAGCAGAATATGGAATTGGTGGGTTCAGGATGGTAATACGGGACGCCGTGCTGGATCCCAACGGCCTCGTATCACTAGCAGTCGAGATGACAGGCATCTTATCCGCATGGCTGTAACGGATCGTGCAGCCACGTCTCGATCCCTGAGTAAACAGATGGGGACGTTTGCAAGACAACAACCATTTGCACGAACAGTTCGACGACGTTTGGAGCAGCATGAACTATCAGCTTGGAGACCACGGCTGCGATTACCCTTGACGCTGCATCACAGACAGGAGCGCCTGCGATAGTGTACTCAACGACGAACCTGGGCGCACGAATGGCAAAACGTCATTTTTTCGAATGAATACAGGTTCTGTTTACAGCATCATGATGGTCGCATCCGTGTTTGGCGACATCGCGGTGAACGCACTTTGGATACTGGCGTATCATCCGGCATGACGGTATGGGGTGCCATTGGTTACACGTCTCGGTCACCTCTTGTTCGCACTGACGGCACTTTGAACAGTGGACGTTATATTTCAGATGTGTTACGACCCGTGGCTTCACCCCTCATTCGATCCCTGCGAAACCCTACATTTCAGCAGGATAATGCGCGACCGCATGTTGCAGGTCCTGTACAGGCCATTCTGGATTCAGAAAATGTTCGAGTGCTGCCCTGGCCAGCACATTCTCCAGATATCTCACCAATTGAAAACGTCTGGTCAATGGTGGCCGAGCAACTGGCTCGTCACAATACGCCAGTCACTGCTCTTGATGAACTGTGGTATCGTGTTGAAGCTGCATGGGCAGCTGTACCTGTACACGCCATCCAAGCTCTGTATGCCCGGGTGCATCAAGGCCGTTATTACGGCCAGAGGTAGTTGTTCTGGGTACTGATTTCTCAGGATCTATTCACCCAAATTGCGTGAAAATGTAATCACATATCAGTTCTAGTATAATATATTTGTCCAATGAATATCCGTTTATCATCTGTATTTCCTGTTGGTGTAGCAATTTTAATGGCCAGTAGCGTATTTTGAGTCGTCAGTCTTCCGACTATTTGGATACAGCCCAACATTAATTTCTCTCCTGTGCCAACCTTTTCATCACGAGTAGCACTTTCAACGTACGTCCTCAATTGTTTGCTGAATGTATCCAAATCTCTGTCTTCCTGCCAGTAATTTGGATAGCAGCCGTTGTATTCCTGCCGTGTTAACCCTTTGAGGCCCTCTAGTTACAATCGTTTACATTAACTTTTACTGTGCCTTGACAGCAATAGAAGTATTTTTTCCCAGTAAAAGCTTGAGATACACATTTGTAAATGTTCAGCCTATTCATTATGCACAGGTGCTGTCTTCACTCTGTTGGCATCACTATGAAAAAAAAACAGCAAGTCAATGTAGCAGTGTGCGTCAGCGCGTGACCACCAGATTACACTGATGTGGTTGGTTCGCTATATAGCACACTATAATTGAGTACTGTTGCTGTTATTTTGAATGTTAATTATTGAATGATCGTTTTACTTTTTATTGTAATAGAGAATATTTTGTAGCTAGTCATTTTAGTCGATAAAATGAAGCCAAGTGTATAAAGTATATTTTGAAAACGGGTACATATTTTTGTATAAACCTTGCATCCAAAATAATTTAAAAAGTTACCTAAGAGCATTACCAAATAAAGAAAAATTTTCCTTCCTCCAGAAGAAATTCAGGTCTGAAAGGTTTAAGGCCGGTGGCTGTGAATTATCCGCGAGGTCTCTGTGACATTATTCTTTAACAAGATAATACAAGACCACATGTAGCCCGCGCTTGGCTGACTTACATCAGTACAGCCTGTTAGCCTCTTTATTACCAAGTAACAAGCCTCAACAATGGGTGAGGTGATAGTGGTGCTCCAGACCCCTTCGCACTTTCCGCGGGAATGCTTGGCTCGCTGCAGAGAGTTTCATTTTCTGACCCAAGGTACGTGACTGCTGCGCTGCAGGGTCGAGTGAACAATACGTATGTCCTCTCAGGTGCTAGTTGCGTGGGGCTGCTGAGTGGCTGCAAGGCATCAAGTATGGTTTACCTGAACCCATCGAGTCCATGTACCCAAGGCATTGGTACGACACCGACCTAAGCGAGCAGCGATATTGCAGCATCTTAAATTGAAGTCTCGTGAGGCCACAGGACTGTCGCTGTCGAACTCTGGCACGTGCTGCGAGACGTTTCTTCTTCTTACACGAGGCACCAAGTCATATTGTGACAAAGAAGCAAATGCGATTTCTGAACGAGAAACGAAGTGCGTAATCTTCCCTTCTATATGGACTGTACCTATACTCTTTCTTACTTAAGCTCCTTTTGCACGATGGACTTACTTTTCCCAGTTGACTACTCGAGAAAAGTGAGTCTACTGCAGCGTCCCTGTTGTTTTGTTACTCTACTGAGCCTCGTCTGTTTCGAGCGGCCATTTACATTCTCACATCAGCTCCTAAACTGCGTGAGTTGTGAGAGCTGAATGCTGTGCAGTTGGTCGTGTTAACGGTAAAGTAGGGCTATGAGGGACTATCCTTTTTTCACGAAAAAATAGAAATATAGCAGCAAAATATTGGAACAAGCAATGATAAGAGAGTTTATCAATGTCCACGGCTGTTGTGGAAGTTCTTGTCAAATGTCGTGTATTAAATACTTCGCACTCCTGAAAACTGAAAGAATAGGAAAATTGTCATCCTAGCATTTCAGAACACCGGTATACATTTATTTGCCCTAGAAAACATATACTTGCAAAGCTCAAACACATCAAATAATATTTAGAACGCAGTAAGAAACGTTTTTATCTTTATCCTTCATATTTTGACTTCTTGTTAAGTGCCAAATAACGTGGAAAATTATTTTTCTCGTTAAATAACTCTGATCTTCACGGTTGAAATAATTTTCATAAAAACACTTTATCTATTTCCGTTTTTCTTTTTGCATAGTGTAGGCGTTTCCTTTGTAACACATACGTATCTTTTAGATTTCAGATACTTCGTCTGTCTTGTGAGAGAACACTAGCAGGGAAAAGTATCAGGACCTTGCTTGAGTTTTCACCGCGTCGTAAAAACAAAGAAAATAGCACAACAGAGATAAGCACAAAACCAATTTCTACAATTTCTAAAACAGGAGTAAGCTCGGCCAGAATACGTTAACTTTCGATTTCAGCAGACGCCGCCAAGTCCCATGTCAAGCGCATGCGCAGTGTTGGGTAGAGTAGTATGGTATTCTGCCTTGCGGCAGGTCTTGTCATGGGTTAAGCCTCTTCCACTTTTGTCTGTCCATAGCCAGTCTTTTCATTTCTGAATATTTGCCTCCTCTGATATTGTCCAGCATTTGATATCTTCTTTCTCGTCTCCCCCTTTTTCCCTCCACATATTCCCTCTATTCCTTCCTTCAATAAACAGTCCCTCCTCAAACAATGTCCAATCCAGTTCCGTCTTTTCTTTCTGATGACTTTCAGCATGTTTCTTTCTTCTCCAACTCTTCTTAATACCTCTTCGTTCCTTACTCGCTTTTCCCATTTCACTTTTTCCATTCTTCTTCTCCATATCCACATCTCTAGAGCCTTCAGTCTTCTTTCACCTTCCTTCCTCAATGTCCAGGTCTCCGCTCCAGATGTAACATTTGGCAAGTCTTTTCCTCAGATCTTTGTTTAGTGGTCCACAAAGTAATTTCTGTTTCCTCTTGAATCCTTCTTTTGCCATTGCAAATCGTTTCCTAATTTCTGTTGAGCAATACATATCATCCATTATTACACTTCACAAGTAACTGAAGTTATTCACTTGCTCTATTTCCTCTCCCCCTATTTTCATACGGTTTTTTCTCCCCTTTGCTCCAATTACCATGCGTTTCGTTTTCTTCTGGTTAATTTTCAATCCATATTCTTCTAATTTTGTGTTTATATCATCTAACATTTGTTCCATGTCACTCTCTGCCATCATAACCATGTCGTCTGCAAATCTTATACGCTCCACTCTCCGACCCCCTATACAAACTCCTCTCCTTCCATCAAAACTTTCACTAATAATTTCCTCCAGATATATATTGAACAGTGTTGCTGATAAACAACAACCTTGTCTTACACATCTTTCCAGTTCAATTTCTTCACTCATCACACCTATTCTTACTCTTGCTCTCTGGTTCAAATACAAAATTCTATTTAGCCGTCTATCCCTCCAGTCAGCTCCATGTTTCCTTAGGATTTCCATCAGTTTGTCCCATCTGACACAGTCAAAAGTCTTCTCAAGATCAATGAACACAACACACACCTTACTTTTCTTCTCCATGTACCTCTCCCTATCACCATCCGTAGTCCAATGGCATCTATAGTTCCCACTCCTCTCCTGAAAACAAATTGTTCATCTCCTATTACGCAATTCCGCTGTTCAGTGCAGTTTTGAACGTACAGGTTTATAACTCCACACTCGGCACAGTCTACAGTTCATTGACATCATAGGTACGCCATTGGTTGCTGATTTACAAGTAGACATAAAAGGTGCACGAACTTACAGTATTCGGTTTTGACCAGAAAGTTGCTCGCGATTGCGCTGAAATGCTAATCATATGCATATCCGTGCAGGCCAGTTTGGCGTTTGTTACACTCTGCCTGCTGGGTGTCACAATTTTAATGGCAATTGATAGCTTCTGAACACTCCTCACCTCCAATGCGTTTGTCGCCGTCAAACAACGGTACAGGTTTATGTAACATAACATCTGTCGGCACGACGTGGAACTCCGTTTGGGCAGCAAGGTAAAGATACGACAGATATTCGGCAGAATTTCTAGATGATGTCTGCGAATGCTGTGAAACACCTTTCACTCCCTATACTACGTGGCGTTTCTTGGGAAGTGGAGCGTAGCGGAAGGAGGTAAACGTGAACATCACCGCCTGGCTAAACGCTTGTTAGACATTTCTGAAAGCGGTTCTAACAGCCACTTAGACGGACGGCTGCACGTTAGTGGGTCTTTAGAGCAACGCGTTCGGGCGGAGCTCTGTTTTTGTCAGGCAGCGATCGCCCGACCTGCGGCGCTCGTCTTGATTCTTCCCCTTTACAGAAAGACCGTCCAAACCATCAACAGTTTATTTTGCAGCTTTGGCAGTCCGAGTGAACCTTGATTTATTTTCAAAGAATATTCTTAAGAATTTATTTTATTTAATAGCGATTCATCAGGAACATTAACACATTTAATCACACTATGTAAGCATGGAAGTAGTTGCCAGGGAGTAGCTGATGAAATCATAACCAACATTCCTTTTAACAAATGGGAATTTTATTCACTTTAATAGCGCCTAAAAGCATTTTTTAAAAGAAACAGATTTAAAATTATAATCAGAAAGCACCCTCTAAATATCAAAGTTACAATTTATTCAGAGGCAGAAAGAAACGAGTTTTGACTGTATGAGCTTTCGGGCAGAGAACCTTGCCGCTCCCTTTTGACACGGCCGTAGTCACAACCGCTCACAACAACCTCTGAAAGACTACACAGGTGCAAATCTGCAACACACCAGATTACCTTAAAGTTTTAATAATTCACACAAGCACACAAATAATGCACCCCCTAGAAGGGATGGAAATGGTACAAAACACTAATATTAAAAGATTAGCTTGCCACCGAAGGTGCAACATGATTTTGACTTCTAAGAAAAGTCTTACGGTGGAAGGGTGGCAAATTTATATACTAAAATGACCATTTAAATAAAAGCCCATGAAATGCAATCTCACATAAAATTATACAAGGTTGGCCAAACATGCTCTGCAGTACACATATACCGCCTCTCAAGATCAAAGGCAATAATATCAAAGTTTCCAAAGATGAAAACATATTTCATCTATTAGGCCGTTACACTCCAAGCAATAAATTCGTTAACACACCAAATCCGACAAACATGACAGAGGCAGCTACTAACGTACGGTAGATTGATAGGGAGATTACCGAACAACCCGAACCGCAGGGTGCTCTAACCCGCCCTTACTTCACAAGGGAAAAACGGACCACCCAATTTATAAACAACCACCTTCCCACAGGTGGGCAAACGGAACGGAGAAGAATGGTGGGACGACCCCAAAGCAAAACGGCTGGTGACCTCACGAAGAAAACAAGTAGAATTTAACAAGAGTAAATCAAACAACATATCACCAATCACTTAACTTCTAATAAACTGCGATTTCTCCAGAAGACCTGGCGCAGCACCCCCAAATCGCTCTTCCGATCCGTCCGCTGCCAGCTGCTTCAACGGACGCAGGAAGGAGCGCCGAACTCCCGTCTCACGGCTTCGCAGCTCGCACCGGCCAGACTGATGTGGGTTGACTCCTGTTGCTCTCGTGTCGTCCGCGAAGTCACTACCCCTCGCTATACGCCGCGGCCCACTGGACTCATGTGGCGACCTCACATGCGCCGACGCTCAAGACGGACAAGTCATCTTGTGTCTCAGTGCGCGACCGACCAACCAATCGATCCAACCGCCAATGACCATTGCCTGAACAAACTCGAGCAGACTGGCGGCCTAACACGCAGACTCAGATGCAGGAACTAAGCCCCGACTGGGAAACCACTCACTGAGTTCTCTTACTGGCGGAGTTGAAAGATTCTCATTTTGCCGGCTTTAAAGGTTGATCCAAACGACAGATATACTAGCACTCCGAACGACAGACAGACACTAAATGCCTAACAAATGCGGACGAGAGACAGACTAGCAGGCTAGGGACGAGAGACTGACCGACTGGCGAGCTCATAGCGCCCCTTAAATGCACGTGAACAGGCAACCTTTCCCCTTTCGCACCAGAGGGAGACACCAAAGCTGCGATTGCCAAAGCGGCGCCACCGCCAGAAACGGAGGGCGGCTGCTTCACACTACGCGCTTCGGCGCGCTCTTCAAAACTGCAATTTTTACCACGGCTCACGATGCTGGCACGATACTGGTCTGCTTTCATGCGTTCTCCATGCTAGTGAGTCCTGTAACTGCTACAACATCCGTCCATTTGAACCTGCTGACTGTAGTCAAGCCTGGATCTCCCAGCGCAGTTTTTACTCCACCCATACCCGCACACCTCCATCCATTACCAAACTACTTCTTCCTTGATGCCTCAGCGAGTTTATTATGTTCTATTAATCTCTTCTTTTAGTCAAGTTATGCCACAAAACACATTTCTCTCCAATTCTGTTTAGGGCATATCGATTAGTTTGTCAAGTTACCCACTTAATATTCAGCATTATACACTACTGGCCATTAAAATTGGTACACCACGAAGATGATGTGCTACAGACGCGAAATTTAACCGACAGGAAGAAGATGCTATGATATGCAAATGATTAACTTCTCAGAGCATTCACATGAGGTTGGCGCCGGTGGCGACACCTTCAACGTGCTGACATGAGGAAAGTTTCAAACCGATTTGTCATACACAAACAGCAATTGACCGGCGTTGCCTGGTGAAAAGTTATTGTGATGCCTCGTGTAAGGAGGAGAAATGCGTACCATCACGTTTCCGACTTTGACAGAGGTCGGATTGTAGCCTATCGCGATTACGGTTTATCGTACCATGACATTGCTGCTCGCGTTGGTCGAGATCCAATGACTGTTAGCAGAATATCGAATCGGTGGGTTCAGAAGGGTAATACGGAACGCCGTGCTGGATCCCAGCGGCCTCGTATCACTAGCAGTAAAGATGACAGGCATCTTATCCGCATGGCTGTAACGGATCGTGCAGCCACGTCTCGATACCTGAGTCAACAGATGGGAACGTTTGCAAGACAACAACCATCTGCACGAACAGTTCTTCGACGTTTGCAGCAGCAAGGACTATTAGCTCGGAGACCATGGCTGCGGTTACCCTTGACGCTGCATCACAGACAGGAGCGCCTAGGATGATGTACTCAACGACGAACCTGGGTGCACGAATGGCAAAACGTAATTTTTTCGGATGAATACAGGTTCTGTTTACAGCATAATGATGGTCGCATCCGTGTTTGGTGACATCGCGGTGAACGCACATTGGAAGCGTGTATTCGTCACCGCCATACTAGCGTATCACCCGTCGTGATGGTATGGGGTGCCATTGGTTACACGTCTCGGCCACCTCTTGTTCGCATTGACGGCACTTTGAACAGTGGACATTATATTTCAGATGTGTTACGACCCGTGGCTCTACCCTTCATTCGATCCCTGCGAAACCCTACATTTCAGCAGGATAATGCACGACCGCATGTTGCAGGTCCTGTACGGGCCTTTCTGGATACACAAAATGTTCGACTGCTGCCCTGGCCAGCACATTCTCCAGATCTCTCACCCATTGAAAACGTCTGGTCAATGATGGCCGAGCAACTGGCTCGTCACAATACGCCAGTCACTACTCTTGATGAACTGTGGTATCGTGTTGAAGCTGCATGGGCAGCTGTACCTGTACACGCCATCCAAGCTCTGTATGACTCAATGCCCAGGCGTATCAAGGCCGTTATTACGGCCAGAGGTAGTTCTTCTGGGTACTGATTTCTCAGGATCTATGCACCCAAACTGCGTGAAAATGTAATCATATGTCAGTTCTAGTATAATATATTTTTCCAATGAATACCAGCTTATCATCTGTAGTTTTTCTTGGTGTAGCAATTTTAATGGCCAGTAGAGTACTTTAATACCGCACTTCAAAACTTCCTATTCTTCTCTTGTCTACATTCCTTACCTTTCATGTTTGAGTTCCATATAAGGTTATACTCCAGACAAATGCTTTCAGGAAATACTTCCTAGCCCTTAAACTTCAAGACCTCGGCTGTATACAGTGGCAAAGGATTAGTTCATTGTTTTTAGAAATTTTGGTTAATTTTATTTTTTGTTTACTTTTTTGCAGTATGCTTCATTACAGTGTAAGAGGCGTATTGCTCATGCGCTGCCTGCGATATGCAAGGTATAAGAAAATCTCTGACTAGAGAGCAATGTTGACTGCAGTAGGAACTGTGTAGTTGTAGCAGTAAGTTGTTGCTAGTCTGGAGTCTGCTCTGGTCTGGTCTGGTGTATCCTATTAGGTGGCCTTAAAAATCTCGTAATAATAATCTTTCTCATAAAAAGTAACTTTTAACAACCATTCATTTCAATTTAAAGAATTTACTAACTTCTCCCATCCATGATCATCCCGATTATTGCAATAGAAAAATCAGTTGCTTCCTTTCATAAATGACAGATAGGTCGGCCAGCATTGCACAGAGCTGTGCCGGAAAAATTTATTGTAAGAGCAGATATATCCGGCGACTTCATTGAGGTAAAAATTTTTCCTTTTTTTATTCAGAATGATCTTTCAGGACCATGACGCAGCACTGCTGACGTCCAAAATTTACCAGGTTAAATTCACAGTCAATTATTGAAAAGTCATAAGTGAGCGACAGTTTAATTGAGAGGTTAGTTACATTGTATTATTACCAGGTTACTGAATTTTTTTTTCTGAGGAAGATTATTATTACGAGAGTTTTAAAACATTTACATGGGAGCATGCAGCGCATGAGCAATACACCTCTTACAACAGTATTTGTAATACTACTTGTATGTGTAGTGTGTGTACATATCGTGTGTATAGCAATGTTTGTGTTGTATGATGATGATGATGATGATGATGATGAGAAGGGAGTTGGCGAAACCATGTGCTGGCACACAGCCTGCTCCTCGTGAATAGCACCAAGGCGGCTGCCAAGCTTGTCTGCAACCAACAGTCGTATCACCATAGACAGACAGTGTCACACGCCCTCACTTCACTAGACACTGTGGAAAGGTTTGGTATTCAAGCCAAGGCCCTGGTGCAAAGTCTGGTAATGAGGCAATTTTAGCCCTTCAAGTAGTAGTAGTGACAATTTTTCCGACCAGCAGGATTCGAACACGTTTACCCTCAGGGCGACAGCCACCACATAAGCGTGCGTTAGGCGCCCCCCCCCCCCTCTCCCCCTCTCAATGTCTGTGACCACGGCCACGAAGGTTGTGTGTATCGGGATGAAATCTCGTAAATAAGATATTTCAAATGCATCCATTGTGATTGTGAGTCACTGTTTTCAGATATTTCTAGGAAAGTTGCATACAGGGTGACTCACGAAGATATGCAAATATTTTAATATGTTATTGTACAAGTAAAACTAAAGAAAAATGTTAATGTAAACATAGGTCTGCAAATGTTGGTTACGGAGTTACGGCTAGTAAAAGATTTTTCCTGAAGTTTAGCAACTTCACTAATATGAAGCCATCGAAAAACTGTACGAGGTTAAAGTAAAGCACAATTTCCATTTAGTTTATTGTTATTGATCTGGTGAATCCAATAAAACATGACGCAGACGTGTATCTGCAGTAGTTTTCCAGAACATCCAGAGAAGCAAAGACGTAATTTGGTAAAATTTTTAATTTATTAACTACGAGCCCGTGGTACAATTTGTTTTTTAAATTCCAGACAACTGCGCAAAGTCTTCAACAGAAGTTGTAGAGAATTTAATTTTGGAAAAATGATGGTACTAACGTTAGCTGAAACTGTATGAATGTGTCAGATAATCTGCTTTTATTAATACCATGGCACACGTGAATTCATGTTCAACCGGACAAATAAAGCTCAGTGTTAATGAAGTTGTAGTGTGTACATACAATTTCACAATACATTCACAAAAAATGTTCAGAAATGTCTCCAACGAGATCAATGCATTTAGCTGCACGTGTATGAACAGCTTTTGTTGCTTGTTTCAGTTTCACAGGGTTGTTCTTAATTTCGTCTTTGCATTCATAATGCTAGCAAGTAATGCCTCACGTGTATTGGCTTTGTGTCCGTTTGTCTTTCATCATACCCATATACAAAAATCTATTGCTGTTAAATCGGGCGATCTGGGTGGCCACAGACGTGTAGCACCACGACCAATCAATTTCTGGGGAAAACTACAACAGTTACTATGTGTTTTCACTTAAATACACTGTTATTATTATGTTCTTTCATTGAACAATACAGGAAACTCATTTCAATATTAGGGAATTACTGAAACATCACACTAACGGTTGCCAACAATGATATGGTTCAAATGGGTAGAAGCACTATGGGACTTAACATCTGAGGTCATCAGTCCCCTAGACTTAGAACCTAACTAACCTTAGGACATCACACACATCCATGCCCGAGGCAGGATTCGAACCTCCGACCGTAGGAGCAGCGCGGTTCCGGACTGAAGCGCCTAGAACCGCTCGGTCACAGAGGTCGGCAACAATGATATAGACGTTTCTACATTGTTAATGGAAAGTAAACAAATTTACTTGTATTATGATCTTTACTTCTCTGGATGTTCTGGAAACTACTGCAGATCCACGTCTGGGACATGTTTTATTAGATTCACCAAGCCAATAATAACCAAATAAATGGAAATCGTGCTTTACTTTAATCTTGTACAGTTTTCCGATGGCCTTATATTAGCAAAGTTCCTAAATTTCAGACGAAATCTTTTATTAGCCGTAAAACTAACCTTTTGCAGACCTATGTTTATATGAACTTTTTTCTTTAGTTTTACTTGTAGAATAATATATTAAAATATTTGTATATCTTCGTGAATCACCGTGTATTTTAAAAATCGAAAGTTTTATCCAAATTATTATTAAAAGTACGTAAGTGGTATTTAAGATTGTTTACTTTCAAACTAAAAGTATCTAACATGGGGTGGCCTTGACTTACCACAGTTTATTTGTTGGGCGAGTAAACGAATCATTATTGTGAAATTTCTGAAAATTACAAATTTAAAAGGTCCGATTTGTGTTACCCACTTCCGCAGTAATGAAGTGTTAAACCTTAAAACTTAATCTGCTATGCAGCACAGTATACAATTAATGCTGCTGTTGCCTTACTACAGCACGTCAACAATGCTAAGAATCGCCGTTAACATTTCTGCCGTTACATTGTCACGAAAATTCACATAATCTGTGGTAAGGGACACTAGTTAACATTGTTTACTTGCTTAAATAATTATCCACAATTACTCGATTAACTACAACTTTCGAAGTAGATTTGCGTTTAGCAACATATTTACCGCCTTTATCTGTGTCGCAGTTACCCACATTATCCCCTATTTGCACAAATAGTCGCTGAAAAGCATTTCTTGGCACTAATACCACACGCATAACTACTACTGATAACCATGTTTTGCACTTTTTCCCTGTGTTTATCGAACGCGAAAACAAAGTTGACACTCGGTGCGCTGGCTGAGTTGAGCGGCTGTAAATGGCAAATACCTTTGCAGTCGCTCCCATCAGTCGTACAATACATGCACACATGCTGGCAAAGTTGTCATTGATGAGATTCTAGAGAGATAAAGCTGCCATTTCTTGGTTTACTGTGGAACTATCAACTAATATCAATAAAGCACATCGCGTGCAATGTTTATGATGCAATAACTCTGTTTCTCATTGACTGCCTCTTACCACTGCTACAGACGAGGTCTTCATTTCTGTTCGATGTTAACGTACTTATCTTTATACTGATGGCGCTGACAGGTATTTTACTGTTCTAATATCAGAACTCATCTACTACTTTAGTGTCTCATTTTTTAGCCTAACTCCCTCAGCATCGCCTGATGTAGTTGGCTACACTTCACTATCCTTATTTTCCTTTTACTGGTGTCCATCTCTTTCCAAGAAGTTATCCATTGCAATCAGCTAATGTTTCAAGGTCTTCGTCGTGTCTCACAAAAATGCTACGTCACCGGCAAAATTTTCAGCGTTCTGTTTCTTCTGCCTGAACAAAAATTCACTTCCCAAATATTTCCCCGGTTTCTGCTTCCTCGGTACACTAACAGAATAATATTGGGTTAGGCTGTAACCTTGTCCCGCTCCGTTTTCAGCTAATGACTCCCTTCTATGTTCTTCGACTAATAGCAGCAGTCTGGTTCCTGCATAAGTTGTTGAGAACCTTCGCTCCTTTTATATGACGCCTAGTAACTTCACAACTTACCGTTTTCCAGTAAGCGATGTAAAAAGCTTTCTCTAAATATGCAAAACCGATGTTTGCCTTTCTGCATCTACGTATGTTCTAACACGAGGTGTAGGTTCAGTATTGCCGCACTCAATTTATCTGGAACTCAGGCTGATCTTGCCCCAGGTTGGCTTCTATCGGTAGTTTCGTGTTTCTATGAATAATTCCTGTTGGTATTTCGCAAATATTACTTATTACCCTGATGTTTCGGTAGTAAAACTGACAACAATTATCTTCTTTGATACTGAGTTATTACCTTACTAGGTTAGCGTTCTCTCTCTTCACAGGATGATCACAACAGTCATGTAAAGTTTTAATATCTGTATGAACATGTATTAAATGTTTTTGTGATGCCAATAAAGCCTGATGATGAGGCATCAAGTGGTTCAAATGGCTCTGAGCACTATGGGACTTAACATCAGTGGTCATCAGTCCCCTAGAACTTAGAACTACTTAAACCTAATGAACCTAAGGACATCACACACATGCATGCCCGAGGCAGGATTCGAACCTGCGACCGTAGCAGTCGCGCAGCTCCGGACTGAGCGCCTAGAACCGCGAGACCACCGCGGCCGGCGATGAGGCATCACTTCGAAACACGTCGCTAAATAAATAATTTAATTGTCAACAAATTTTGTGATTCGTAGCAATATTTTAAAACCTTTTCAAATTACTACTAAGCCTCCACCAAAGGCTCAGGGAATGTGAGGACGCAAAAAATGACCGGAAAAGAAAATAAGTAAGAAAGCCTTTTGAAGGATTAACCGGGAAAGGTATAGAGTTTTCCTACCGTGATTTTCTATTTTCTCCCTAGAGAAGAAGCTTCTCCCTCGTCTCGGCACTGTAAACGCACGCTGTTGTTGTGCTCAATAACAAATATGTGTGAAATGTTATGGGACTTAACTGCTAAGGCCATCAGTCCCTAGCTTACACACTACTTAAATTATCCTAACGACAAACACACACACACCCATGCCCGAGGGAGGACTCGAACCTCCGCCGGAACCAGCCGCACAGTCCGTGACTGCAGCGCCCTAGACCGCTCGGCTAATCCCGCGCGGTGCACCCTGTTGTGAAACTGTCGTTAAGAGCTCCACACACGACTGATGCATCGCAGCGATCGACGCATGGGCATGCGATCCCTTCGCAGATCACACGTGTGGTGGGAAATTGTAGATCAGTCGCTGATTTCTGTCGCATGAAATCGCCGGCACTCTGATGGATCGCATGCAGTGTGTACCAGTATGGCCGCCTCGTCGCGAGTTGCTTGCCTAGTTACTATACGACCGTAGTTATCTTTCCCATGTTGAGTGTGACTTTTACGTTATAATTTATACTTATTCAGAAATCACAAACCTCTATGAGAAGTGAAATCGTCGCCTGAGTTGCCATTTATATTAAAAAGTAATATAAAATGCAACCTCCGATTTTGCAATAACTATTGTTGTGAAGCTTGTGCTGTGGAAGTACACTACTGGCCATTAAAATTGCTACACGACGAAGATGACGTGCTCCAGACGCGAAATTTAACCGACAGGAAGAAGATGCTGTGATACGCAAATGATTAGCTTTTCAGAGCATTCACACAAGGTTGGCGCCGGTGGCGACAACCGTTTTCTCATACACAAAAAGCAGTTGACCGGCGTTGCCTGGTGAAACGTTGTTGTGATGCCTTGTGAAAGGAGGAAAAATGCGTACCATCACGTTTCCTACTTTGATAAAGGTCGGATTGTAGCCTATCGCGATTGCGGTTTATCGTATAACGACACTGCTGTTCGCGTTGGTCGAGATCCAATGACTGTAAGCAGAATATGGAATCGGTGGGTTCAGAAGGGTAATACGGAACGCCGCCCTGGATCCCAATGGCCTCGTATCACTAGAAGTCGAGATGACAGGCATCTTATCCGCATGGCTGTAACGGATCGTGCAGCCACGTCTCGATCCCTGAGTCAACGGAATAGTTCGACGACGTTTCCAGCAGCATGGACTATCAGCTCGGAGACCATGGCTGCGGTTACCCTTGACGCTGCATCACAGGCAGGAGCGCCTGCGATGGTGTACTCAACGACGAACCTGGGTGTACGAATGGCAAAACGTCATTTTTTCGGATGAATCCAGGTTCTGTTTACAGCATCATTGTGGTCGCTTCCGTGTTTGGCGTCATTGCGATGAACGCACATTGGAAGCGTGTATTCGTCATCGCCATACTGGCGTAACACCCTGCGTGATGGTATGGGGTACCATTGATTACACGTCTCGGTCATCTCTTGTTCGCATTGACGGCACTTTGAACAGTGGAAGTTACATTTCAGATGTGTTACTACCCATGGCTCTACCCATCATTCGATCCCTGCGAAACCCTACAATTCAGCAGGATAATGCACGACCGCATATTGGAGGTCCTGTACGGACCTTTCTGGATACAGAAAATGTTCGACTGCTGCCCTAGCCAGCACATTCTCCAGATCTCTCACCAATTGAAAACGTCTGGTCAATGGTGGCCGAGCAACTGGCTCGTCACAATACGCCAGTCACTACTCTTGATGAACCGTGGTATCATGTTGAAGCTACACGGGCAGCTGTATCTGTACACGCCATTCAAGCTGTGTTTGACTCAATGCCCAGGCGTATCAAGGCTGTTATTACGGCCAGAGGTGTTTGTTCTGGGTACTGATTTCTCAGGATCTATGTACGCAAATTGCGTGAAAATGTAATCACATGTCAGTTCTAGTATAATATATTTGTCCAATGAATACCCGTTTATCATCTGTATTTCTTCTTGGTGTAGCAGTTTTAATGGCCAGTAGTGTACAATTGGTGGGAATTTCAAAGTAATAGTCATTATACGTTGGGCTCTAGCTGATGATTTCGAGTTTTTTATGAAACAACTACACGCATTATTAAAGTTTTAATGTATAAACAAAATGACTTATCGTAGTATTAAGTGGATATTTTAATTTCAATGTTGACGACAAATCTATTACACAGCTATATTGAAGTCCCTTATCACTGCATATGATCTAACTCTCCTTCACACGATTCATGACAAGAGTTATTTTAATCAAAAGCGCTGCTATTAACATCATTTCTCTAGACATTTTGGGATTAGAAAACAAATTATGTAAATACTTGAAGTTAAAGTATAAGACAGAAGACTGCTGAATCAAAAAGGGCGGTGGTCTAGCGGTTCTGGCGCTGCAGTTCGGAACCGCGGGACTGCTACGGTCGCAGGTTCGAATCCTGCCTCGGGCATGGGTGTGTGTGATGTCCTTAGGTTAGTTAGGTTTAAGTAGTTCTAAGTTCTAGGGGACTTATGACCTAAGCTGTTGAGTCCCATAGTGCTCAGAGCCAATCAAAAAGGATGTGGGGACTAATATACGAATAACGAATTGTAATAGGACGCTGGAACGATTTACACAATCCACTTGGTGTCAATGAAATAAGTGCTATGTTGTGGAAAGTAACTTAGACTCTCCAAGGAAAGCGTTTCAAAAGAAGCTCAATAAGTTCTTGTCTGGCGCTGCAGTCCGGAACCGCGGGACTGCTACGGTCGCAGGTTCGAATCCTGCCTCGGGCATGGGTGTGTGTGATGTCCTTAGGTTAGTTAGGTTTAAGTAGTTCTAAGTTCTAGGGGACTTATGACCTAAGATGTTGAGTCCCATAGTGCTCAGAGCCGTTTGAACCATTTTTTGAATAAGTTCTTGGAGGTACGGAGTTATGCTGCTAAACAGAACGGTTTATTCTCCATAGCAGGATTCTAGACACAATGGCGTTCTTAATACTGGTTTACAAAGCTTGGCAAAGCCCTCTGGTGTGGCGGGATCGATGCCAGCGGCCGACTGCAGCGGTATCACTACGATCCGTCTCCGTGTATCTTGTCTTTGCGTCCAGGAACGTCACAAAGAAACGTCTGCTTCCCAACAGACATGTACCGCTAACTTGCTTCATGTGGAAACAATGCGCGTGGTTCACAAATTGCCGCCTACAGATCTCGTTCGTGTTCGACAATGGAGTTCTTGTTGCTACTCGGCCAGCGAATGCTGAACTGCCTAAATGTGCTATTTGACTGACAGCTACCGATTTTTGTCGATTACTACCGACAAGGAACTGGAGCGAGATGTAGAGTTGGAGGAAGAAAAAGAAAGCAAAATGCGAAGACAATATGTAATTTACTCACCTCTCCAGCCGGTACTTCTGGTGCTCCCAAGTTACGGTTGATACGATCTACTGTGTGAATAAAAATGAATCGAGAATAATCCCTCTGTGGTAATAATGTTGCGAGAGCTCTTAGTAGTTCTGCATAAGACAGCTACACTGTTCAGAGTTATACTCTGCAACTGGCCATCAGCTGCATGACTCAAGCACCTGGTGTAAGGACACAGAGGCAATTCCCAATTATATATTAGGACTATGGTTGTTATTCCAGCGCGAATGAACCCGACTCACGTTAAAGTCTTAAGTATCTTTGCTATTCACTGTGCTAAACGTTTAACCTATGCAGTTCTTTTCTCTGGTTTTGCTGTGGCTGCCGGTCATCCACATGTGAACCAATGTACAGTAGCTTCCTTAAGCAATACGATGTAGGTTTCGTTATACATTCAGTTTCTTTCAGAAAGTTTATATAATTTTCCATTAATCAACTACGATGATACATTTAGTTTGTTGCATATAATATTGTTGTGGATATAATTAAGTATGAATTTTAACAATGCCTTCGCCTTGGGAAGGTTCTGGTCTGAGGTATTTCATCTATCTCATAGAAACTACATACCAGCTAGAACGGTTTTGTCATATATCTTTCAGCCAGGGTCTTTATGATTCAGAGGGTGTGTCGTCTACGACGATGCCTTCTTTCTACTTAGGTCTCTCAGTTTTCTGTCAAATTCTTCTCTCAGTATCGCATCCAATTACTTATCTTCATCCACTTTCCTTTCTACACTCCTGGAAATTGAAATAAGAACACCGTGAATTCATTGTCCCAGGAAGGGGAAACTTTATTGACACATTCCTGGGGTCAGATACATCACATGATCACACTGACAGAACCACAGGCACATAGACACAGGCAACAGAGCATGCACAATGTCGGCACTAGTACAGTGTATATCCACCTTTCGCAGCAATGCAGGCTGCTATTCTCCCATGGAGACGATCGTAGAGATGCTAGATGTAGTCCTGTGGAACGGCTTGCCATGCCATTTCCACCTGGCGCCTCAGTTGGACCAGCGTTCGTGCAGGACGTGCAGACCGCGTGAGACGACGCTTTATCCAGTCCCAAACATGCTCAATGGGGGACAGATCCGGAGATCTTGCTGGCCAGGGTAGTTGACTTACACCTTCTAGAGCACGTTGGGTGGCACGGGATACATGCGGACGTGCATTGTCCTGTTGGAACAGCAAGTTCCCTTGCCGGTCTAGGAATGGTAGAACGATGGGTTCGATGACGGTTTGGATGTACCGTGCACTATTCAGTGTCCCCTCGACGATCACCAGTGGTGTACGGCCAGTGTAGGAGATCGCTCCCCACACCATGATGCCGGGTGTTGGCCCTGTGTGCCTCGGTCGTATGCAGTCCTGATTGTGGCGCTCACCTGCACGGCGCCAAACACGCATACGACCATCATTGGCACCAAGGCAGAAGCGACTCTCATCGCTGAAGACGACACGTCTCCATTCGTCCCTCCATTCACGCCTGTCGCGACACCACTGGAGGCGGGCTGCACGATGTTGGGGCGTGAGCGGAAGACGGCCTAACGGTGTGCGGGACCGTAGCCCAGCTTCATGGAGACGGTTGCGAATGGTCCTCGCCGATACCCCAGGAGCAACAGTGTCCCTAATTTGCTGGGAAGTGGCGGTGCGGTCCCCTACGGCACTGCGTAGGATCTTACGGTCTTGGCGTGCATCCGTGCGTCGCTGCGGTCCGGTCCCAGGTCGACGGGCACGTGCACCTTCCGCCGACCACTGGCGACAACATCGATGTACTGTGGAGACCTCACGCCCCACGTGTTGAGCAATTTGGCGGTACGTCCACCCGGCCTCCCGCATGCCCACTATACGCCCTCGCTCAAAGTCCGTCAACTGCACATACGGTTCACGTCCACGCTGTCGCGGCATGCTACCAGTGTTAAAGACTGCGATGGAGCTCCGTATGCCACGGCAAACTGGCTGACACTGACGGCGGCGGTGCACAAATGCTGCGCAGCTAGCGCCATTCGACGGCCAACACCGCGGTTCCTGGTGTGTCCGCTGTGCCGTGCGTGTGATCATTGCTTGTACAGCCCTCTCGCAGTGTCCGGAGCAAGTATGGTGGGTCTGACACACCGGTGTCAATGTGTTCTTTTTTCCATTTCCAGGAGTGCATAATTTTAGGCTTTCGTATCCCCCCTTTTCCTGCTTCATTTTTAGATTTTCTCCTTAAATCAGTTAAATTTGAGTTGTCGTGTGTTATCCAAGAACAAGTGGGTCTTGCCTACTTGTTTCTCTGCTATCTTCACTATTTCAGTGTTCGAAGCCATCCATTTAACTTCTGTTCAGTTTCTTTCGTCTATATCAGTCGGTCGTTCTGTAATACTGTCTTTGAACTTCTATATATCCTCTCGTTGTTTCAACTTACCCAGATCACTTCTTCTTAATTTACTTCCTTTCTCCAATTTCTTTAGTTTTAATCAGGATTTCATAAATAATCAATACGGTCAGAGTACGCGCCTGCTTCTGAATATGTTTTTCAGATTAAAATCTTGTTTTTGAATCTCTATCTTCACATCACATAATAAATCTGATTCCTTCAGGAGCTCCAGACCTCTTTCACATATGAAACCTTCTTTCATGAGTATTGAACCAAGTGTTCTCAACGATTACATTGTGCCACGTGAAAAATTCTACCAGGGGGCTTCCCCTTTTATTCCTTTATCACTGTTCATGTTTTCCTACTTTTTTACCATCTGTTTCTTTCCTACTATAAAATTGCAGTTCCGTTGCACAACTAAATATTCATAATTTAACATTCTAAGCAATATTTACATCAACAAGTGTTTTTTTCAGTCTCTTTACTATCTGCCAGACTAAATGTGATATGTACTTGATGTACTGCGGTAGGTCGTGGTTTTCTGTCTATGTCTGCTATGATGATCCCATCACCATACTCTTCGTAGTATTTTACACACACTCTCATTTTCTCGTAACTATTAGACCTGCAAGATCGTTTTTTAGTTTTATCTTGATAGCCCTGTACTCGTATGGCCACAAATCTTATTTTTCATGTCACCTCACTTCGCTAACTCTCGCTGTATTTAAATAGAACATTTGCTTTTCAAGTTCTGTCACCTACCTATAACACTGAGGGATCCAACATTTGGCGCTCCTACCATCAGATGGCTACATAAGTTTTTTTTCTGGTGACAAATCCTTCTGAGTACCCTGAAACAGATCAAACTGGCGAAGTATTTCACCTCAGGAATGTTTTACCTAGAGGATGCAATCATCATTAAGCCATACAGCACAGCTGGATGTACTCAAGAAATATAACGGCTGCAGAGTTCAGCCGTTTGCAGTACTAACATAATGGGACCATCTTGGCAAACATTACAAGGCTATAGTAGTCGTGCCTGTGATCACGCAGAAGATTGCTGCCTTTCTTCAGAAAGCATACGCGGGCCCGGCCTCTCCACGGATATCCCTCCGATGGGGTCGTACCTACGGTACGGGTACGTGTAAGGGGAATATGGACACACTTAATGGAGCGACATGGTAACTAGGGTCTACTGGATATGATAATTGTAACTTAATGAAAAAAGGCTGCAAACGTGTAGAAGCCTACAAGATCTCTAGAGAAAACTAGGGCTATACATAAACAGTTAGTACTATAAAGCGACAGCACTTGAATGTGCAGAGCAGTGCTTTCCGGGCCTGTACAAGGATGGCAAACGATTGCTGAATGGCGTCTGTAATGGTATGTCAGCGGTAAATCACCCACAGGGAACCATTACGTCTCGTCACGAAATTAAAGACTCCGAAGCAGCAAATCCGGTTGACCTGCTCATGTGTAATTTGTCGTTCTCTGAAATTACTCTCTGAATCATACCGTAATGCTTATACAGTCATACAGTGGTGCGCCCTCAAGAATACACACACACACACACACACACACACACACACAAGAGCGCGAGCGCGCCCGCACACACAGACACACAGCAGACTGTAGAGTTCAATACTCTAGTTCTCTCTTAGAAGGATGGGGAGAGAGAGAGAGAGAGGAAGAGAAAGAAAGGTGGTTCTTGTAAATCATACGCATTTTCCGGCTGGGCGCTAGAAATGTAACGTCATTGCGAGACGGCTCAGCCCTGATCCTCACAAGTTTAGTGACGCACATCGAGAGTTTACGACTATAGTGAGTGTACGAAACATTGAATCCTTACTATACAGGAGCCAGAGCTGCCGTCTCATTCGCCCACCCCACATCTTCTCCCAAGCTGAATATGTGTACTCATTCATATGGGCAGGTTATGCTTCAGACCAAGCTGGTCTGTCTACTTCTCAAAACGAAGATTACCGAGAAACTGCGGCAGTATAGTGAATATTAGATCTTAATTAAAGCTTCATTTAATGTCTTCACCGAGTGGTCTAGGGCGCTGCAGTCATGGACTGTGCGGCTGGTCCCGGCTGAGGTTCGAGTCCTCCCTCGGACATGGGTGTGTGTGTTTGTACTTAGGATGATTTAGGTTAAGTAGTGTGTAAGCTTAGGGACTAATGACCTTAGCAGTTAAGTCCCATAAGATTTCACACACATTTTTTGAATGTCTACAGGTCATACTACAATTAACTGCGAAAACTGACACTGGTGAAAATATAGGATAGTAAAAACAAAAACGATCCAATAAACAGGTATCCGAATGTGTGGTTACGAGCTGCCATTGATTTCACTTTGGAATATTGTTCCACTTTGTACAAATATATTCGAAATTCGAAATGTTACGACGTGTCGTCCTCGCATCTGAAAGCAATACTGAACAGTAAGGTAGGAATTCTTTCAAGTACCTTCACACCTTCTTGCAAATCTTGATAAGATTGTAGAATTCAGTGTCCCAGTTGTTCAAGTGTGTCATGTGACTGCTGCGCACCTCAAGTTTGAAATGTCCCCAGAGGGTCGAGGTCAGGCGGTTTTGTAGGCCAAGATACGTGTCTCACACGACCTATCCGTCTTGAGCCATACTGACGCGTTAGACGTCGCATGAACATCAGCTAGAAAATTTGTCGTTGTCCCACCATGCATGTACCAAACTCCCAAACCACTAGCCGAATTATAAGAGGACTTAATCCAAAAGCTTATATTTGAAAAGTATTTGTACGAAATAGTACAATAAGTCATACTAAAGTTAGTGGTAGCTCGTAACCACTGTTAATATCCACAACAATATGTTCTAGCCACAAGATATAAAAATGAACTAAGTGTACAAACTTCAACAAATATTATCGATACTTCGTATAAAAAAGACTGTATCGTGTAAAAATGACGACAATTATTTCATTATTTCTGTAATAATTTAATTTCTGCGTGAGTTAAAACTATTATCGGAGAACTACATTCATGGACAACGACAATTATAATTTTTTTTGTTATCTGTGATAATTGTCGTTCAGTTGTTCTTCCTGTGCTAACCGATGAACTGTTCGGAAGTGAGACGTGTGAGGTCTGTAAAGAGAAACCCTGTAACTATATTGTTAACTATTATTTGAAAAATAGAGTCACTATTGTCTACACGTGGATTTGTATTTATTTCAATTGTAATCCAATCTAATTAATATTTTAAGTGTTAGTTTTTAGCTCCGCAATTAGGAGCGCAGCCATAAGCACTAGTAACTTACAGCGGAGTTTACTAGTAGCTGGTATAAAAAATATGACGGTATTTATCATTGAAAATGATTTTAAATGCTAAAGAATAGAGATAAAAGGCTTAAAGAGTTTTGTCTAAATATATTACCTTGATATAAAAGCAATGGAGAATAACAATAGACAAATTGACTGTCGTCTGTCTGCCGCCATCTTAGCAAAAATATCTCTGCGGCAGTTTTGAATCGAGAATTTTAACAAACATAAATGTTGTTAGATATGAATGAATGGAAATGAATGTGCACTGATGATCCCGAATCTACTTTAAAAGACAGAATTCAACTCAGATTGAATATTTAAAAATAGTGCTCACAGGATGTTACATAATATCAATTTCTTATTTTCTGATGAATGTAGAATAATTGTTTCGGACGATTTACATGAAATATTTTAATAAGAGACATACGTAAGTGTTGTGCGCGAGTAGTATTTTGTGACTAAATGCTCCTTTTGCTAGAGAAAAGTGCTTCCATCTTAAGTAACAGTTGTGTAACATTACAGACAACATTTCTACACAACGTCAAGTGAAGATATCTTTAGCAGAGTGAAAAATATTAGCCGGGATAATCATTTTTGAGATCAAACGAATTGTTACGCTGACAATAGGTAACTGGTTATATATATTTTTTATTTTTTTTATCTTCCTGAAATATCATTTATAAGTAATTAAAGTCATGAAATACTATGAACCGGTTCCGCCACACCACACATTCACAATCGTCTCGCAAACGGCTCGTTTGCGAATCCATGTTTACTGGGACATTTTTGTCTCTGTTATTCTTTCATCCGTGTTACTTTTCGCTATTAATCATGATATACTCGGTATGATGATGATGTTGACTGTGCCTTGAACTACAGGGATAGTGATATGCACATATACAGATGATGGTAGTATCGTGTGCGCGAGGTATAAAAGGGCAGAGCATTGGAGGCACTGCCATTTGTACACAGGTGATTCATGTGAAAAGGTTTCCTACATGATTACGGCCGCATCACTGAAATTAACGGACTCTGAACGCGGAATGCTAGTTGGAGCAAGACGCACGGGACATTCCATTTCCGAAATTATTAGGTAATTCAATATTCCGAGATCCACAGTGTCAAGAATGTGCTGAGAATAACAAATTTCAGACATTGCCTCTCACTACGAACAACGCAGCAGCCGACGACCCTCCCTTTACGACCGAAAGCAGCAGAGTTTCCGTAGAGTTGTCAGTGCTAACACACAAGTAATAATGCGTGAACTAACAGCAGAAATCAATGTGGTGCGTACGACGAACGTATCAGTTAGGACAGAGTGGGGGAATTTGATGTTAGTGGACTATGGCAGCAGACAACCGACGCGAGTGGCTTTGCTAACAGCACGACATCGTCTGCAGCGCCCCTCCTCGGCTCGTGATCCTATCGGTTGAAGCCGAGAAACCGTGGCCTGATCAGCTGAGTGCCGATTTCAACTGGTAAGAGATGATGTTAGGGTTCGAGAGTGGCGCAGGCCCCACGAAGCTATGGACCCAAGTAAACAAGGCACTGTGTAAGCTGGTGGTGGCTCCATAATGGTGTTAACATGGAACGGACTGGGTTCTGGTTATGTTTGGCTACTGGGAGACCATTTGGAGCCATTCAAGGACGTCATGTTCCGAAACAACGATGGAATCTTTATGGGTGAAAATGCGTGAGGTCACCGGGTCACAATCATTTACGATTGGTTTGAAGAACACTCTGGACAGTCCGAGCGAATGATTTGGCCACCCATATCGCCCGATATGAATCCCAACGAACATTTATTGGGCATAATTCTGACGTCAGCTCGTACACAAAATCCTGCACCGGCAATACTTTCGCAGTTATGGACGGCTGTAGAGGCAGCGTGGCTCAATATTTCTGCGGGGGCCTTCCAACGACTTGTTCACTCCGTGCCACGTCGAGTCGCCGAGCTACGCCGAGTAGGAGCTTCAACACGATATTGGGAGGTGTCCCACGAATTCTGCCACCTCAGTGTAATGTTTATCTTTGTCTGTCAGTTTCTACTCTGAAGGTCAGTAAAACTTTGAAACACTTATCTATTTTGTACGAGCTGTAAATAAATAGTTGCCAGTATTAAAGTTCCAACCCTCGTACTACAGCTATTACGGTGTATCCTGATTCCGAAATTTCAGCTTTCAATTATCTTTTCATTTTACCCCTTTGTTTACATTGCACAATTCTAGCTCTTGTACTTTCGTCTCCAGGCTTCTTCAGTTCCACATCAATTCGCAACCCAAACTCGCCTATCCCTAAGGATGCTTGTCTTCTACAAAGCTTATCCTCTTTACCATCCTGGTCATACGCAATCCTTTACGACAGCATAGTGCGTCACGACCTTCCAAGCCGCACTCAGGAGACACCGTAATAGCTGTAGTACGAGGGTTGGAACTTTAATGGTGGCAACTACTTATTTACAGCTCGTACAAAATAGATACGTGTTTTAAAGTTTTACTGACCTTCAAAGTAGTCACCACCATTGTGTATATCCCGTTGCCAGCGATGTGGAAATCTTAGGATACTCTTCGCAGTGTCAGTTGTGTTGACAGTTCGAGCAACGCTTGAGCATTGTCCTGCAAAATGATGGTCAGGTCCTGCAGAAAGTGTCATCACTTCTGTCTATATGCTGTTTCCTTAAATAACGTAACTACCCGGCGAACGGTCCGGACACTCGGATGATGTCGTCCAGGATAGCCGGCCGAAGTGGCCGTGCGGTTAAAGGCGCTGCAGTCTGGAACCGCATGACCGCTACGGTCGCAGGTTCGAATCCTGCCTTGGGCATGGATGTTTGTGATGTCCTTAGGTTAGTTAGGTTTAACTAGTTCTAAGTTCTAGGGGACTAATGACCTCAGAAGTTGAGTCCCATAGTGCTCAGAGCCATTTGAACCATTTTTTCGTCCAGGATACCGAGCAGCACACGTCAGTTGGGCATTTTGATCACAATAACCATACATCAACACAATAGCGACCTTTTCCGCAATTGGTAAACGATCCTTTTTTTCTCTTTATTGTTATTTTGAACACCTTGTACAAAGGTGGGCTGTCAGCAGCATAATACGCTGCTCTTCAGCCGCGAATGATACAATATAAAACATAATGGAGGTAAAAAAACTGTAGACACAGAAAACAATATACACGAAGCCGTTCACGCTGGACAAGGAAAAACACTAAAACCTGTTGACACGGCGCACAAAACATGGACGACTGCGACGGCACAGGTGAACGGTGGTGGCGTGACAGCGAAAGAACACTAAACACAAACACGAAGCCACACACACGAGACACTGATGGTGATGATCTCTGGCGCGCGAATGTCCACTGAGCGTGTACAAGTCCGGGGACCTGCCAAGAGAGGAGGAGGGGGGTGGGAGAGGGAGAGGGGAGAGCAGAGATGCCAAGGGCAGGGGAGATAGGGGGGAGGAAGGAAGGGAGGAAGATGGAGGGGAAGCCCGGGGGAAGAGGGGCGGAGGAAGGGGGGATGTGGCGAAAGGAGAGACAAGGGAGGGAGGGTGCCCAAAGGAAAAAACACAGGAAGTGGGAGGGGGGATCAAAGTTGATAGGAGGGGTAGATGGAGGGGAGGAGGGCGTCATCAGAGAGGGGGAGCTGGCGGAAGCCACCTTAGGAGAGGGTAAGGAGGGTGGAGAGATGGAGACCAGGTGGGACATGGGAATACAGGTGCGGCAGTGGTTGGGGGTGGAAGAGGATGGATGAGACAAGCGGGTGAGGAGGTTCGAGTTTACAGGAGGTGTAGAGGATCCGTATACGTTTGAGGAAAAGGAGGAGGTGGGAAAACGGAATTAGGTCGTACAGGATCTGAGTGGGGGAGGGGAGACAGGTGCGATATGCGAGGTGGAGAGCATGGCGTTCAAGGATCTGAAGGGATTTATAAAAGGTAGGGGGGGCGGAGATCCAGGCCTGATGGGCGTAACAGAGAATAGGGCGAATGAGGGATTTATAGGTGTGGAGCATGGTGGAGGGGTCCAGACCCGACGTACGGCCGGAAAGGAGCTTGAGGAGACGGTCGGGAGCGTGCCTTGGCTTGGATTGTCCAGAGATGGGGGGTCCAGGAGAGGCGACGGTCGAGGGTGACGCCAAGGTACTTAAGGGTGGGGGTGAGGGCGATAGGACGGCCATAGATGGTTAGATAGAAATCGAGGAGGCGGAAGGAAGGGGTGGTTTTGCCTACAATGATCGCCTGGGTTTTGCAGGGATTGACCTTGAGCAACCACTGGTTGCACCAAGCGGTGAACCAGTCAAGATGGGATTGGAGAAGGTGTTGGGAACGCTGCAGAGCGGGGGCAAGGGCAAGGAAGGCGGTCCAGCTTAACACGGGTAATGTATCACGAAGCAAATACCGTCCACACTGGCGGAATCTTATGTGATACCATGTACTTATACGTTTGTAACTATTACAGCGCCATCTATCACAAAGCGAAAAAAGTACTGCACGAATATGTAATAAAAAATGGGGGTTCCTATTAAAAAAACAAAAAAAACAAAAAAACGCAGTTGATATCTGTGTGAAACAAGCATAGCGCCATCTGGTTTCCCCCTTCAAGCTAGACAAGTTACGTTCTTTGTAGCTTTTTCGTTTGACGCTTATTTCGTGAGATATTTGGCCTGGTCACGATCAATGGACCATCCTGTATAAGTAAGTTGTAACACGGAACTTTTAGCCTTGCCAAGACGCCGTTTAATTAAAACAAAATCTTGCAACATAACTGAAACACAAGGTGAAACAATATCACTATATTCAGCAAATGTGCCTTTAAACTACACCAGGTCGATATTCGTGTCCAGATACGTCGTCATCCTGGCGAAAGGCTTCTCAAAACATGCAACGCATCACAGGCAAAGGCCAGTAATAGTATAGTGGGAGAGATTCACTTTGGCTTCCAAGGGGCTAGCAGCACAGTTATGGACGGCGTGGATCTTATTACGGCCACCTGCATCTCTGCACGCTTGATGTCTTCTCGGACAGCAATGGCATCTTGCAGCAGGACGTAGATCCGGACCACAAGGCCAGAATCGTGCTACAGTTGTTTGAGGATCATTACGGTGAAGTCACGTTGATGTCTTAGCCATCAAATTTGCCTAATCTGGACCATGTATAACACATATGGGACGCTATCTGGTGCCAGTTACGCGACTATCAGCCACCAGGCCGCATTCCTCAGGAAATGTGAGACCAGTGTGTAGACGTCAGTGCCACATACCTCCGGAAACCTTCAAGAACTTTTCGAATCCACGCCACGCAAAATCGCTGCTGAATTACATTCCAAAGCTGGACCAACTTGCCATTAAGCAGGTAATCATAATGCTTTGGCACCTCAGTGTATCTTCTACAGCAGGCATGGGCAACGTTTGGTCACCCCGGGACCAGATCACATACACTACTGGCCATTAAAATTGCTACACCAAGAAGAAACGCAAATGATAAACGGGTATTCATTGGACAAATATGTTATACTGGAACTGACATTACATTTTCACGCAATTTGAGTGCATAGATCATGAGAAATCAGTACCCAGAACAACCACCTCTGGCCGTAATAACGGCCTTGATACGCCTGGGCATTGAGTCAAACAGAGCTTGGATGGCGTGTACAGTTACAGCTGCCCATGCAGCTTCAACACGATACCACAGTTCATCAAGAGTCGTGATTGGCGTATTGTGACGAGTCAGCTGCTCGGCCACCATTGGCCAGACGTTTTCAATTGGTGAGAGTTCTGGAGACTGTGCTGGCCAGGGCAGCAGTCGAACATTTTATGTATCCAGAAAGGCCCGTACAGGACCTGAAACATGCGGTCGTGCATTATCCTGCTGAAATGTAGGGTTTCGCAGGGATCGAATGAAGAGTAGAGCCACGGGTCGTAACACATCTGAAATGTAACGTCCACTGTTCAAAGTGCCGTCAATGCGAACAAGAGGTGACCGAGAACTGTAACCAATGGCACCCCATACCATCATGCCGGGTGATAAAGCCAGTATGGCGATGTTGTATACTCGCTTCCAATGTGCGTTCACCGCGATGTCGCCAAACACGGTTGCGACCATCATGATGCTGTAAACAGAACCTGGATTCATATGAGAAAATGACGTTTTGCCATTCGTGCACCCAGGTTCGTCGTTGAGTAGACCATCGCAGGCGCTCCTGTCTGTGATGCAGCGTCAAGGGTAACCGCAGACATGGTCTCCGAGCTGATAGTTCATGGTGCTCCAAACGTCGTCGAACTGTTCGTGCAGATGGTTGTTGTCTTGCATACGTCCCCATCTGTTGACTCAGGGATCGAGACGTGGCTGCACGATCCGTTACAGCCCTGCGGATAAGATGCGTGTCATCTCGACTGCTAGTGATACGAGGCCGTTGGGATCCAGCACGGTGTTCCGTATTACCCTCCTCAACCCACCGATTCCATATTCTGCTAAGTCATTGGATCTTGACCAAAGCGAGCAGCAATGTCTCGATACGATAAACCGCAATCGCGGTAGGCTACAATCCAACCGTTATCAAAGTCGTAAACGTGATGGTACGCATTTCTCCTCCTTACACGAGGCATCAGAACAACGTTTCACCAGGGAACGCCAGTCAACTGCTGTTTGTGTGTGAGAAATCGGTTGGAAACTTTCTTCATGTCAGCACGTTGTAGGTGTCGCCGCCGGCGCCAACCTTGTGTGAATGCTCTGAAAAACTAATCATTTGCATATCACAGCATCTTCTTCCTGTCCGTTAAATTTCGCTTCTGTAGCACGTCATTTTCGTGGTGTAGCAATTTTAATGGCCATTAGTGTATTTCATTACGCTCGCGGGACGCCACGTCACCTGAAACGACAGCAGCGCTCCTAGAACAAAAAGTCAAAACTATAGGGTCCATAACGTTAATGTTTTTGCAGAAACGTTCGGATATGAATTCACCCTTGCCTGAGAAGCCACGTCAGCAAGTTACGTTGTTGACGCACGTTTTTGAAAGTGAATTCATTTTATGTTCACCATATCTTCAGATGTTTGCATTCAATAGCGCGTCGTAAACATTGATTCATTACTTGAGACGTTTCACAATAGCTGTCTTAAAGATCTCCATTGCAAAATTCTGCAGCGCGTTAATGAAATATCAAAGTTCACGACACATGAATACATGTAGACATCTGAGGACGGGATGTCGGACATCTTGAAATGTTAAAATGGAAAAATAAATTGCCTATAGAAGCTAGTTCATTATAAATTACCTTCAATATCAGCTGTTGCAGTGTTCTCATGGTTATGCTTTGTCCTCCACGAATTTATTCCGTGGGCCCGATTGAAACCATCGAGGCGTCCGATTGCCTTCCAGTGTTCTATATGAATGAAGATAGAAATTTGATATAAATTTTAACGTGTACATAGGACATACAAGTTTTCATTTTCAAAATAACTGTTCAATTTTGTAAGTGTAGGGGAACAGCGGGTATTACGGGCCATTTACGGAAAAATGCAAATTACAAGATATATTTGTAACTTAACTCAGTTATGAGCGAAAAAATCATATTTTCAACTTCTTTCCTGTAAGTAACTAAAATATATTTAGCAATATATGAAGAGAACATAATACAAAATGTAATTAGAATTAACCTTGCATTTTGGGCATTTTAAAAATTGGCAGGTAGTATGGGCCACACCAATATGTTATGTTTATAAATTAAAAACATTGTTTCGAATAAAAGTTTTATTGTTTGATATTATACACAATGTATAACATATTATAGCTCTTGTACCCTACGATTTATTTAGCTTACAGAGCTCACAAAAGTAAAGAAGTAAGTCGTCACTGCCCGCACAGAGCTCATGCGCCCAACCCTCACACTCGCCCCCACTGAATCTAGTTTTCCTCATAGCTTTCTCCACATACAATACATTTTACATCTACAACGTCTTGAAAAGTGCTTGGTGTAGGACTGCCATTACGAATAATTTTGATTTGTTCGTTTTTCTTCTTCTTATTGATCACCGTTTGTTCTTGTTTTGAAAGTTTCATTTGTCTCTTTTTCTGTTGTTCTTTTTCCTTCTACTCTTCTCAATCTTTCTTGTATGTCAGCATATTTTTTATTGGAGTTAATGTCAATATTTCGCTTCTCTTTGCCTTTATTTTCTTACATGTCAACCTCTTTTCCCTGCAGGAGGGCAAAGGCGACAACTCAGAACGTTCACTTGAATGTAGTGCATTGGAGGAAGTGGTGGTCTCTCCAGAGGTGCTTATAGATTATGCATAGGAAGCAAGCTGCGGTTTTTTTTTAATTAAATGTTGGCATAGTATCCTGAAAAAAAGGGAAATGAGATCCGTGGCCCATACCACCCGAATGTTGCACGGCCCATATTACCCGACTCACACTGATATGAAAACATGATAGCAAGCTAAACATTATTAGCGCAAACGAGTGCAGTTGTCACTGTCTTATATTAATAGAGTAAACTAAATAACAGCTCTAGTTTCATAATTATATTCTTACCTGTAATGGTGCAGAGTGATGTTAAAAATTATTCGAGGCAACAACTTGTAGGAGCACAAACAAACAATAATCACTGACAGACGATACTACACTGGGAATCAAACAGACTCTCTGCACATGGCGAAATGGCGTTGGCGGCAAAATTACACTGTGTACCGTGCTGCTACCTAGAAGTGAATAGCTGAAATACCAACTGGCGCATACTACCCGCCGATCCCCTATATCGTTTACATTCATAAACATACAACCTTATGTTACTTTTAACAATTCCGATTAGGAGCACAGTTTTCATTAACTTTTCATAAATATTCATTCTTTCTTGAATCGGACGCACAGTAAACAACCAAACGATAACAGTTTCATTCATTATGGATGTGGATCACTGCAACTGTGATGAATAAAGGAATTCAGAAATAACAGCAACCTGTCGGCTTTTGTATTACTTCAATTTTCTTTGTATCGTGTACGTTTACAAGTCGTCTAGTGACTCAATAGCACATTGAAAGTATGTACTATTTGATGATTAGTCGCTAGCCGACTCGGAACCGGTCAAGGTGGAATAAAAATTTAAGCATCACTAAAGGCGGCCTGTTGGATTTATTTCTGATAAACTAAAATTTGACGACAGTCAAAGTTGTCGCACACTATTGTGAGCGTGTCTGCAGTTAATGTTTTCGCAGCTTCTGCTTTGCGTTGACAGAGTTCTAGCCAAGTTGTTGGAAGGGCGGGCACATAGACGACATACTTCACTAACTTTCACAAAATCAGCCAGTCCGCACTTAGACATGATCCATGCAAGATTTCTGTATAGGCTATGATATTTATATTTTCCATTTCCGAGTTAATTACCTTCGCTAATGTTAGAAGATAATTAACTCGAAAATGGAAAGTACGTTCGTTCATATCTGGAGATCCTCGGAATTATTGATATCCTCGGGAGAGTATGCCACGACGAAACTATTACACCTTCTGCGTAAGATAAATAAGACAGGCGAAATATCCTCAGACTTCAAGCAGAATTACAATTCTAAAGAAATTGGATGCTGCCAAGTCTGAATATTACCTAACAATCATTTCGATAAGTCATGATTGCAAAATAATGACACAATTATTTACAGAAGAATGAAAAACTGGCAGAAATCGGCCTCGAAAAAAATAGTCTGTGTTTCGGAGAAATGTAGGAAGACGCGGGGCAATACTGACTACACGACTTGTCTTAGAAGATAGATTAAAGAAGGCAAACCTCGATTGACAACATTTGTAGATTTAGAAAGAGCTTCTGTCAGCGTTAACTAAAACGCACTGCCGGCCGCAGTGGTCGAGCGGTTCTAGGCACTTCAATCTGGAACCGCGCGACCGCTACGGTCGCAGGTTCGAATCCTGCCTCGGGCATGGATTGTGTGATGTTCTTAGGTTAGTTAGGTTTAAGTTGTTCTAAGTTCTAGGGGACTGATGACCTCAGATGTTAAGTCCCATAGTGCTTAGAGCCATTTGAACCATTTTTTGGAACGCACTCTTGGAAATTCTGAGTGTAGCAGGGGTAAAATACAGCGAGCGAAAGATTGTTTACAACTTGTACAGAACCCAGACTCAAGTTGCAAGATTCGAAGGACTTGAAACGGAAGCAGTGGTTGAGAAGGGAATAATGAAGGAGTGCAGGCTACTCCTAGTTTTACCCAGTCTGTACACTAAGCAAGGAGTGAAAGTAACAAATGGGAGAGGTGGAGACAGAATTAAAGTTCAGAGACAAAAAAATAAAAGCTTTGAGATAAACCGATGGCACTGTCAATCTGTCAGAGACAGAGCAGTTGAATGAAATGGGTAGCCTCATGAGAAGGGATTATAACTGCCAAAAAAAGTGAAGCAAAGCTAATGGAATGTAATCGAATTAAATCAAATAATGCTTAAGGAATCATAATACAAAATGCGAACTAAAAGTACTAGATGACTTTTGCTGTTGGAGCAGCAAAATAACGACGACGGCCGAAGTGGAAAGGAGATAAATCCAGACTGGCTATATCAGGAAACGCATTTCTGAGGAGGAGATTAGTGTTTAACGTCCCGTCGACAACGATGTCATTAGAAACGGAGCACAAGCTCGGATTAGGGAAGGATGGTGAAAGAAATCGGCCATGCCCTTTCAAAGGAACCATACCGGCATTTGCCTAAAGAGATCTAGAGAAATCACGGGAAACCTAAATCAGGATGGCTGGACGCGGGATTGAAGCGACGTTCTCCCGAATGAAGTGTGCTAACCACTGCGCGCGTGCCGGCCGAAGTGGCCGTGCGGTTAAAGGCGCTGCAGTCTGGAACCGCAGGACCGCTACGGTCGCAGGTTCGAATCCTGCCTCGGGCATGGATGTTTGTGATGTCCTTAGGTTAGTTAGGTTTAACTAGTTCTAAGTTCTAGGGGACTAATGACCTCAGAAGTTGAGTCCCATAGTGCTCAGAGCCATTTGAACCATTTTTAACCACTGCGCCACCTCGCTCGGTAGGCATTTCTGAGAAGAAGAATCTGTTAAGATCTAATATCAATTTACGTGGCTGAAAGTCCTTTCTGAAGGCATTAGTCTGCTGTGTAGCCTTGTGTGGAAATCAAACATGGACGGTAAGCGGTTCAGACAAGAAGAGAATAGAAGCGTATGGAATGTGATGCTCGAGCAGAATGCTGAAAATTAGATAGGAAGATCGAATAACTAACGGGGAGGTACTGAATCGAATTTGTGGAAAATAGAAGTTTATGGCAGAGCTTGACTAAAAGGAGGGATCTGTAGTTAAAACATACCTGGGGCATTAAGGAATGCGCAATGGAAGGAAGTGTGGGGGTACAAATTGTAGGTGCTGTCCAGTGCTCGAACACAGCAGGCTACACATGCCAAACAAATCCGCCACAGTTGTAAAATACCGGTCTAAGGTGCTGCAGTCATGGACTGTGCGGCTGATCCCGACGAAGGTTCGAGTCCTCCCTCGGGCATGGGTGGGTGTGTTTGTCCTTAGAGTAATTTAGGTTAAGTAGTGTGTAAGCTTAGGGACTGGTGACCTTAGCAGTTAAGTCCCATAAGATTTCACACACATTTGAACATTTTCAGTCGTAAAATACTTTTATCGATAGAAGTCTTACACAGCAGGAAACATGGTAGTGTACTGCGACTTCTGTCGGTAAGACTTTGGTGAATAAAAGCTTTTGCAACTATTTTCACCATGAATATGTTCAAGAGCAGTTGTGGATACGCCACAAATAAAAATTTATGAATGTAGGCTCACAGTGCGCGGACGGGCGTGGAGAGCTACAGACTGACGGCCACAACAAAAACAACAATTAACTTCTCAGTTAGGACAATTACATCACACCATGCACATAATGTTTCCAAGATGTCCGTCATCTTCCGTGCCTACATAGTTATCTGGCCGGTCGTCCATAAAACATTCGTAGGATGCTGTGGGTAGCCGCGTCACCCACGACATCCCGTGGCCATCCGTAACGACTCGTTGGGGCAGCATATCTGTACTGACGCGTTGGAGCAGCGTGTTGCGCATCTCCGAGTATATCATCCGACACACCACTGATCGTCTCCAAGAAAAATTGCAGGACTGTATTGGAAGTGGAGGAGACTGCACAAGATACTGAAATTACTATACTTCGGTGATTGGACGTGTGAAAAGATAGTACACAGCGAGCTACTGGTCGTGTATGATGAGAGAAAGTGCGTTCATAAGAAACTCATAAGAAACTATTGCTTCCGAGTGTTCAGTTTTCATTACCGATAGTTTGTCAAAATAGCTGCTGACGGATTCCTCTCTTGTGTCAACTTATTCATCTCAGAGAAGCACTTGCACGATTTGTCCTCTATAATTTGTTGGATGTCTTTCAATCACTGTCTTCCTGTATCGGTTTTTACCCTCTATAGCTCCCTCTAGCACCATGAAAGTTATTCCCTGATGTATTAAAAGGTGCCCTTCCCTTCTTGTCAGTGTTTCCAATCGTGTTCCTTTCTTCGCGAACCTGCATAGAATTTCTTCATTCCTTATTTCATCAGTCCACCTAATTTTCAACATACTTCTATTACACCGCATCTCAAATACTTCGATATTCTCCTTTTCCGGTTTCCCCACCGTCCACGATTCACTAGCAAACAATGGCGTGCTCGAAATGTCCATTCTAAGAAATATCTTCCTTAGATTAAGTGCGATATCCGACACTACCAGACTTCTCTCGGCCAGGAAATCCCTCTTTGCCTGTGCTAATCTACTTGCTTCGTCCATCTCGCATCAGTGAATCTTACCATTGATATACTTTCACCCTGAATTTAAATCACACTCTTGAACATTTCTTTAATTGCCGTCACTGCTTCAGAGTTAACATCAGAGTCTAAATCTTACATAACTACCTTATACCCTTTTTAATACAAGTACTTCGTTCTTTCTCTTCCATTATTTTCGTTCCCTCTTGGTTTTTGCACATCTTGCATACTGTCCGTCTTTTCTTACAGCTTACTCCTATTTTCCTCAGAATTTTGAACGTCTTACACCATTTTACATTGTCTAACTCTTCTGCCATGTCGACGCATCCTATAATAGTGTTTTAATTTTTTTCAAGTCTCACTTCTGCTATCGTCGCAAAGGTCAGAACAGCCTCTCCGGTGCCCTTACATTTCCTAAAGCCAACTTATCGTCATCTAACAGAACCTCAGTTTTAAACAATGGAAAGTCCAGGTTGGAATATCAACAGTTATGAAAAGGACACATTGCTGCTTACCGTAAAGACGACACACTGAGCTGCATAGAGGCAAAACGAAAAGATTGTTACACAATAAGTTTTCGACCAAATCTTTCTTGAAAAGAGAAAGCAGAGGCCGGCCGCGGTGGCCGAGCGGTTGTAGGGGCTTCAGTACGGAACCACGCGGCTGCTACGGTCGCAGGTTCGAATCCTGCCACGGGCATGGATGTGTGTGATCTCCTTAGGTTAGTTAGGTCTAAGTAGTTCTAAGTCTATGGGACTGATGACCTCAGCTGTTAAGTCCCATAGTGCTCAGAGCCATTTGAACCATCAGAAAGCAAAACACACACACATTCACACAAGCAGGCACACTTCGCGCGCACTTGTCCGCTATCTACGGCCACTTCAGGTTTTCTTTCCCGTTATTCTATATATTATTCTTGTCAGCGACTTGGATGCATCAGCCGTTAAGCTGATTATGCTACGGTTCGCGCTCTTATCTGCCCTTGCTATCTTGGGAATGGTGTGGATGATACTTTTCCGAAAATCTGATAATGAGGAGTGTAGCGTTCCTGAATGAAAAAAATTTCTGTGAACCATGTGCTTGGCACACAGCACTCTGTTGCCAGCCGTGGTAAAACCAGATGATTGCGTTGCTTCCCAGTTAAGGGAAGGGATTGGACGTAGCAAATACAAGACCGAGTCCGGAATCATAGCGTCTTGGATTTTATGTCTACTTTCTCCTTGATATCCAGTTTACTATATGGTTGTTCATTTACGGATCTGCTATGGTACAGACTGAATGGCTGTGAAAATTTTATTTTATAGACAAATCCGATGCCATTACGAATGGAATCAAGCAGGAAGAAGACTCTGAAACTTCACTGGACTTTCAGCATTGCAGCTACCGGGGGCCAGCTTTCCCCATTAGCAAAAATTTGCAGGTCGCTACTGGCGACAAGTCGACAGTGAGGAAGTGCTACCCGTAGCGAACCGTCCGCGACGTTTTCGCTCGGCCGGCTCCCATTGACGAGGTGCACAATGCTTTCCAGAAGTTACGTAACAGTTGTCACGCTCTGGAGGCAGCGTCAACGGCTACTCCTTCCGTGCTTAGTACACCACCGTAGCAATTGATCAGGAACATAGAAAATAAAAATTTAACCCTCTACCCTGCGTTTGTAATGGTGTATTCGGCAATCTGTAGCAATGAGATCGAGTTCTTTCTTATCAGCAGTTATCGCTGCAATGTTTTCAATTTTTTTTATTTCGTTATGTCCAACTGATGAGCGCGAAGGAACATAATCAGCTGATGTACTTCCTTTCTTCTCCTTCACTCTTTTGAACTACCAGCTGGTATTCTTTCCCTCTTTTTTTTTTAGATGATGAGGATGGTGTTCCCACAAAGCTTTGATCTTGAGTCTACTACTTCCGTGTACAGTGTCCAGTATGATAATTGTATACTAATGTCTCCAAATTCAAGCAACCACTTGCCCATGATTTTCGTTTAGAAAAGTTGTGACTGAGAGCCTTTGATAAGTAAAGAATTGTTCATTCTGATAACGTGCCTGTAAATTTTCGGCTACATCATCCTGAAGGTGTAGGAAATTTTTTCAGTGCTTGAATATAGTTCCTGGTATTTTCATTTCATCCCGATTCTGTGTTTCAAGGGTGCACCAAAAAATTTTTGAAAAATTCTCTTCCTTCAGTTCCCGGTCTGGACTCCCAGACTATCGTTAACGGGAAGTCAAAGGGTATTCTGTCTATCTTCGTTCCTTAATTATTGGTTTGTAGCGTACTTTCGTGTTCCAGGTTGCAGCAGTTCTGTGTCAACATGACAGAAATGGGTGTGTGTTTATGATGTTCAGATGTGTGTGAAACCTGGCTCTGGCTCTGAGCACTATGGGACTTAACATCTGAAGTCATCCGTCCCCTAGAACTTAGAGCTACTTGACTAACCTAAGGGCGTCACACACATCCATGCCCGAGGCAGGATTCGAACCTGCGACCGTAGCGGTCGCGCAGTTCCAGACTGAATCGCCTAGAACCGCTCGGCCGCACCGGCCGGCTGTGTGAAATCTTATGGGACTTAACTGCTAAGGTCATCAGTCCGTAAGCTTACACACTACTTAACCTAAATTATCCTAAGGACAAACACACACACCAATGCCCGAGGGAGGACTCGAACCTCCACCGGGACCAGCCTCATAGTCCATGACTGCAGCGCCTGAGTCCGCTCGGCTAATCCCGCGCGGCTGGGTGTGTGTGACTGGATACTAAACACTGGTGCAGGCACTATACAGGGTGAACGTTAATAAAACCGATAAACTGCAGGGTCGCATTCCTAAGTGGAGACGGAGGAAAAAAGGTCCTATGAACATGTGTCCGGAAATGCATCCTTGCCACGATACATACAGTCGGCTGCCTCCCTGCATGTTCGTCTGTCTGAAAGGACCTGTGATCTTAAAAACGCCCGAAAAGGGAATGAAATGTTGTGTGATGTGGTTGGTGTCTGTGAAGGTACTTGTTTTGCAATGATAATTAAATAGGCACCCTAGCTGCAAACAGACGTTGATGTACTTCATTGGGGACATGTTAAAAATGTGTGCCCCGCCCGGGACTCGAACCCGGGATCTCCTGCTTACATGGCAGACGCTCTATCCATCTTTTTTGTTCTTTTTTTGTTATTTTGTTGTTGTTTTTGTTTAAAAATTTGTATTGAACAAACTAAAAGTACATATATATTCACTATGCAAGAGTTCTTCAAGGTACCATTTAAAAATATACAAATGACTGTTAGTTAAACAAAAAAAAATATTAAAAAAGAAAAACATTAAATACAACAAAATATAACATATTCTGTCTTCTTCCTTTAAAAAAAATTGTGTTTGTTTTTGGTCGATGCATGAGAACGTGGATAAGGGTGTTGCATCATGTGACAGGTAGGCATGGTACACCCCAACTTTGAGGGGGTTCAAGGAAGACGCTGCGGAGATAACCGGCAAAAGTTTGTCGGTAAGATGGTTTTCGGGTGAGGGTGCTATACGCGGTCACAACTTTGCACCAGAAGTCAAGGACTGTATGCGGACCACTCTGAAAGAGGTATTCTAAAGCCTGTCCTCGAAACCAGATTAGGGTATGGTGCTTAGCAAGAGGGTAGTGAAATGTCTGGGGCAACAACAGGAAATCCGGGGTTACCGTCGTTGGCGGGGCACGGAGGTAAAACCCCACGATTCGTTGGATGAGGAGCCATACGTTTTGTTTCAGGGGGCACGTAAGACGGTGCTCGTCGGTGTCTTCGAGCTGACAGTCATGGCAGAGTGGGGAGGTGGCCAGTCCTATGCGATAAAGTCGACTATTAGTCGGGAATTTTCCATAGACTAAAACATACCAGAGTGCAGACACAGACGACGGTAAAAAGGGTGCATGCACACACCCCCAAACCGTGCGCCGCCATCTGAGCCACCGCGGGCACAGAGGATAGTGCGTCTGCAGGGACTTATCCCTTGCACGCTCCCCGTGAGATCCACATTCCCAACATGCCCACACCACTACATTCGTAGTGCGCCTAATAGATGTTTGCCCATCATACTCATTACTCGTGGCAGATTAATCTACCAAGTCCCGTACGAGTTCGTGCATAGCGTGTGCGTTCGCACAAGAAGGTCAATGGCCGGGAAGCCATATTTTAACTATATATGACGGTAGTATCTGTTCCCGAAAGAACAGTTACCGTGGATGACCATGCAGCTTTGCTAGAAATGAAATGATAATTAAATAGACACCCTAGCTGCAAACAGACGTTGATGTACTTCATTGGGGACATGCTGAAAATGTGTGCACCGACCGGGAACAGATACTACCGTCATATATAGTTAAAATATGGCTTCCCGGCCATTGACCTTCTTGTGCGAACGCACACGCTATGCCCGAACTCGTACGGGACTTGGTAGATTAATCTGCCACGAGTAATGAGTATGATGGGCAAACATCTATTAGGCGCACTACGAATGTAGTGGTGTGGGCATGTTGGGAATGTGGATCTCACGGGGAGCGTGCAAGGGATAAGTCCCTGCAGACGCACTATCCTCTGTGCCCGCGGTGGCTCAGATGGATAGAGCGTCTGCCATGTAAGCAGGAGATCCCGGGTTCGAGTCCCGGGCGGGGCACACATTTTCAACATGTCCCCACTGAAGTACATCAACGTCTGTTTGCAGCTAGGGTGTCTATTTAATTATCATGTCATTTCTAGCAAAGCTGCATGGTCATCCACGGTAACTGTTCTTTCGGGAACAGATACTACCGTCATATATAGTACTTGTTTTGGTATAGCCGTGCTGCCTCTCGATCGTTTCTATCTGCTCAGCCGTACACGAGCAGTATCTCACCTTGTTCCCGACATGGTTACCGGACCGTTCTGCTGCTTACAGTTGTTGTGGTCTTCAGTCCAGAGACGGGTTTGATGCAGCTCTCCATGCTACTCTATGCTGTGCAAGCTTCTTCATCACCTAGTACCTACTGCAACCAAATCCTTCTGAATCTGCTTAGTGTATTCATCGTTTGGTCCCCTTCTACGATTTTTACCCTCCTCGCTGCCCTCCAGTACTAAACTGATGATCCTTTGATGCATCAGAACATGTCCTAGCAACCAATCCTTTCTTCTAGTCAAGTTGTGCCACAAATTTCTCTTCTCCCCAATTCTCTTTAATACCTCCTCATTAGTTATGTGATCTACCCATCTAATCTTCAGCGTTCTTCTGTACTGCTTACAGTACGCTGCGTCAATCACCCAGCCTGCAGCACGCAAGGAACGCACGAAACGTGGGCAGAGGAACTTTCGTTCGTCAGCGACATCTACCGTGACAACGATGCATTTTCAGACACGTGTTCGTAGGACCTTTTTTCCTACGTGTCCAATCTGGAATCCGCCCGTTAAATTTGTCGGTTTTATTAATGTTCACCTTGGGTACTATTCAGTTCATAACGGCAGCTTGTGAGAAGCGAAAGCTTCCTGCTAGTGCAAGAAGAGGTCTTCCTGGAGACTTTCCACTAACTTTGCCTAGGCAGACGCATTAGCATACCTCTCTTAACCATAGGCTGTCAGCTTGGACACAGGAAACATCTGTCCTTGGAGAGGCAGGGCAGAAGAAATACACCAAAAGACGCTGCCAGAAAATGTCGAATCGATGGAATCTTGGCTCTCATAGAAGAAAATTTCCCGTGGCCGGAAGGAAATAACAGCCCAAATGTAGTTTATAGCGCAATGTGTTTATGGAAAAATTTGTTTGGCTGATGAACAAACCGACACTGATGTTCCAACAAACGCAAATTCTCTCAGTGTTTTCCAGCTCTGGTAGATACGATAGCTGACTAGACTTAAATACACTGAGTGCTGGACTCGAAGCGTTGTTTAAATTGAAACCACTGTCCCTACTTGTTAGGTTTTCCAGTAGCTTTGTCTCGATAGGCTTGTAAATTGTGCTGTCCCAGGAACTTGGCATCTGCGCCACGGTATTGGTCGCATCTTATTTCATTCCGTGATTATATTCGAGGCAGCGCTCGGCGACAGTTGATTTGCTTGGTAGTTTTAGTCAAGTGTGTCGCTGTTGTTCCTCGACTTTCCTGGTAGTGTGCCTCACGTAAGACCTGTGGAACGAGATATACAGTCGGCTTTCAGAGATCTGGATCGTCTTTAACATTACAAAGAAGATTTTTTTATCTTCGTTGAAGGGAAGATCAAAAGTTTGAGTTAACCGATCTTTCCGGAGATTAGGCCAGCATAAGGTAAACGAGGGACGCTTGCTTTCTCTTATTCTGTCTCAGTCACCTTCTTACTCCAGAAGTTCTCCATTTTCATTGCAACACCTATTCAGTTTGACGATCTGTGTACCCATTCCTTCGGGACACTGTTCGTAGGTGGTGTGATTCCCTAGACATCACATCCACCAGGGCTTGGATATGTTGAGTGAATTTGCGTTTTACGGACGATCAGGGGAAACTCTGACCAACAAAAGAGCACGTAAGGGCGTAGTAGGCTCCGGGAGTCGAACTCAGCTGCAAACAGCGTCGTGAGACCAACAGTAATTCTCAGTCTGGTTGGAGTCCAAGCTGCAAAAAGCGCAGCACCTGAATAAGACGGTTCGCTCACTCATCTAAATATTGTACATAAAATGGAAACAACAACTCGGCGCCGGCCGGAGTGGCCGAGCGGTTCTAGGCGCTACAGTATGGAACCGCGCGACCGCTACGGGCGCAGGTTCGAATCCTGCCTCGGGCATGGATGTGCGTGATGTCCTTAGGTTAGTTAGGTTTAAGTACTTCTAAGTTCTAGGGGACTGATGACCTCGGAAGTTAAGTCCCATAGTGCTCAGAGCCATTTGAATCAACAACTCGGCAGAACACCCGGAAGCACACCATTAACCAAACACAGCGAAAAAACCTCAAAGATAACAATTTACTAACTTTTTTCAGTTTTAAAACTTTGTTCCAACTTATGGAGATTAATATAGGGTGAAAACTAAGCGTCTTGACAATGGCAAGGCATTCTACTTCTAGTTGATTCCTCGCACGGAAGGGGGATGTGACCTGGCGGCTGCAGGAGACGTTGCAGCCAGCTAAATCCGACATATATGTCAGCTGAAAGAAGTTGAGTGAGGTAAGACAGAGAAGGAAAGATCTTCCATTAACGAACCAACGACGGAAAGACTGAATTTTCTAAAACGTAGCCAAACGACGGAGCAAACAGCAATCCCAGTTTCCTCGTTCCATTACCACTGACCGTAGATCTGTATTCAGAATCGTAGCGTTAAGGGAAATACTGGCAATGTTGAGACACACTTCAGATTTACGTAATATAAATTATAACGTTACCCAAGATGTGAATTCGTTGTTATTAAGGCTGGATACACAAGAGTGAATGAAAGCGAACAATTCGCCAGTGTTCGCTGCCTTTCGCTTGTATCTGTCGACAGGAGTTTACACCAGAGGAAATTGAAGAGAAAACGAGATAACGAGCATAACCTATGAACGCTGCCTTATTTTCTTTTTTAGAGTTAATAATCGGGACACAGAATACAACACTATACAGCTAGAGCCACATGGCAAACTTTGATATGCAGACAGGATTATTTTGAAAGAGTAAGGCAGTCCAAAGTAGACTGCCTGAACATATTTGACGTAATAATGGTCTAACAACTTTTAGCGTTGTACTTGATGATGATATAAAAGACGAAATCTAGATGATGCATAAGATGAAGGTAATAACACACAAACGGCGGTTTACACTTTTAAAAAGTAATGCATGACCGGCTCAACACCGTCGAAAGCTTTTTAGGATTATTTTGCCTGACAAGTGAACTGTTTTTGACAAAGTAAACAAAATGGCGTAAGAAAAACTTGGAACTTATGTCGGCTGACCCGTTTCTCTTGCGTCTCATTGCAACTGAAAAGGAAATTTTAAAGCAGAACCCTAGTTACCGACATCTACGCAACCTGAAGAAAGGTTAGCGTTTACACTCTGGCTATTAGAAACTGGGGACGTTTACGTTAATCATCGTTTCGCATTTTAGTAACTGTCATAACGCAGGTAGTTTCTGATGTCTGCAGTGACATATGGAAACCACTTCAAAGCTTATATTACAGTCATGTTGAAGGAAGATAGTGTCAATAAAATGTGATTAATGAAATGTGAAATAAACATACGACCTGCCATATAGAATACGTGATAAAATCTGTTATACACTTTGTTATAGGGCATATACTGTGGTATGCTGCTTTGATGTATGTAGAGTGGAGTGTCGAGACTTGACTAAACTGAATGCTGACAATAGACCTGCCTTAAAGAGTAAACACACCACGTCCCAGTACTAATATAAATCGTTAAATTTTAGTCCAAGATGTTTAATTGAGTGAATGTAATAGCAAACTGCGCACAAACTACGTATCCGACTATAACAGATGTACACAGGTTACATGGCACTATTACTCGTACATCGTACACACTCTGTCAATACTGCACTCGTCAATAGCGTTGCAATACGTTGAAAGTGGTGAAGGATCAACACACTTTAGTAACGGTACTTGTCGTTATAGTAATTAGGATTTGATTCAATCATGTTGATACTGCACGTTATCTGATACCTAAACACGCTAGTTCAATGACCAGTAACGTTGGTTACTCTTGGCAACAATAGTTAAAAAAAAAATGGTTCAAATGGCTCTGAGCACTATGGGACTTAACATCTATGGTCATCAGTCCCCTAGAACTTAGAACTACTTAAACCTAACTAACCTAAGGACAGCACACAGCACCCAGCCATCACGAGGCAGAGAAAATCCCTGACCCCTCCGGGAATCGAACCCGGGAACCCGGGCGTGGGAAGCGAGAACGCTACCGCACGACCACGAGATGCGGGCAACAATAGTTCAACTCTCAGTAAAACTGCGTACGTTATAATTCGTAGCTTGCGCCGATTATGGCATTATTATTAATTATTTAAATGATTAAAACCTCTTACTGACATAAAAAAATGTATAACCCGAAATAACTATTGCTATCGGTGGTTATTTACGTTATTGACGCCAACAACCGATATAGTTTGCTACTCGAAAATATTTCACTCACTGCTATAAAACAAAATCACCTAGAAACGGGTAATAAATATTTACCGTGAGCAACGTTTCATTTACTTACGGCAAATCACAATTTCGTACATCCTTATTCACTTTAATAAATCGTTTCTTATTACGATAATACTGAAAGTAGCAACCAAAATTATAATTTCATTACAAACCTGCGATACAGCGATAGCTATCTCCGCCATACTATTAATTGTCTTACGATCTGTAAATTAAATTTCTCATTTCTTTCTCTTTAAATCCTTGAAATAATCGATGATTGAATAAAGTAGTTAACACCCTTGCCTTTTATTTAATAAAATGTAATTAAATCCTTTTTCTCTAATTACTGATTTATAAATCGTAATAAAATCTCAATAAGACATTGCTTCCTTGAGTCTAGCTCTTTGACCCGGAATAACTGACTTATCTTTGCAAGTAACTGGCTTGTAACTACTTTGCATCAATGTAACTCTTTATTATTTACGCCAATTACATATCTTTCGGTGGGGACTCAATCCTTTCCACTGTAGAATTAGACTCCGAACTCAGAATTCAGTTTGATTTTTCTTTATTGGGATCAAATTATTATTTCACATACATCTTTCATCTGAACGAGTGACATGCAAAAAATCTGAACTCCACACATCAGGATAGGAAAGACAAAACGAAAGCATAAACAAAAATCGTATGTGCCGCCACAACCTTGTACTAACTTTAATGCAGCATCGAAAGCTCATCCACTTCAAGCGTTGGCAATCGCTTTCCCTCTACCAGTCCCTAAATTACATTTGCCACTCGTCACCCTTCCAAGTAATGGAATTGAATATCTTTGACTAACATTGATTGATTCCGCTAGGGTTCGAAATCCTTGTAAAACACCAATTGAGACTTAAACTTAATGGTACATAAAATCACAATTCTTACGCCAGTAACCCTTTAGTGCGTACTCTAAGTGTACACCAACATAAACTTCTCATCATTCAACTACGTTAGAGCGGGCGTCCAGAATCACACAAATACCGCAACCGCTCAATTACCTCAGAGAGTGCGTGAATACAACGCCCACCAACTTGAAGTACAACGACTTCTAGAGGCTTGTGCTCACCAGGAATACTACGAATCGCACTGTAAGTCCAGTCCAATGACTGACTAACACCTTCAGACATCAACTTCTACAAATATGGAGCACAGTTTTACCGAAATTAGAGCGTAACTTTACAACAGCCCGTTACTTCTTACACAAGGCGGTCACTAATAATCTTTTCCCACGGTATTGCAACGTCAGTTAACCAGTTCCTTCATATGTCGTAGCAAAAATCTCTCCAATTCTACGCGAGCGGTCTAAGGCGCTGCAGTCATGTACTGTGCGGCTGGTCCTGGCAGAGGTTCGAGTCCTCCCTCGGACATGGGTGTGTGTATTTGTCCTTAGGATAATGTAGGTACCGAGCGAGGTGGCGCAGTGGTTAGCACACTGGACTCGCATTCGGGAGGACGACGGTTCAATCCCGTCTCCAGCCATCCTGATTTAGGTTTCCCGTGATTTCCCTAAATCGTTTCAGGCAAATGCCGGGATGGTTCCTTTGAAAGGGCACGGCCGATTTCCTTCCCCATCCTTCCCTAACCCGAACTTGCGCTCCGTCTCTAATGACCTCGTTGTCGACGAGACGTTAAAACAACACTAACCTAACCTGATAATGTAGGTTAAGTAGTGTGTACGCTTAGGGACTGGTGACCTTAACAGTTAAGTCCCATACAACTTCACACACATCATCATCCAGTTCTACGGCCCAAAATAAACTCAAATCAATTAGTTTAACGTACCCTACTTCTTCTCAAAATGGCTCTGAGCACTATGGGACTTAACTACTGTGGCCGTAAGTCCCCTAGAACTTAGAACTACTTAAACCTAACTAACCTAAGGACATCACACACATCCATGCCCGAGGCGGGATTCGAACCTGCGACCGTAGCAGTCGCGCGGTTCCGGACTGCGCGCCTAGAACCGCTAGACCACCGCGGCCGGCCCTTGCTTCTTCTCACGGAACAGTATAAATTGAAGTAGATACACTGCTAAACACGTCTAACAACTCGGTCACACTAAGTTCTAATCGACAACATCAACCGGATACGAACTCAATAATTCAATAAAACCTCTATGCGATATTCTCACACACTTAACTAGTCGCGATCCCACATAGATGCGCGATCTATTGCCTTTCTCGGTGACTGCTAGACATTAGAATTAATTGGAGCTAGCACTTCCCAGCTTTAGCGTAAGCTTCCCCAGCAAGACTCAAATCAGAAATGAACTTCTAAACTTCAAAAACCATAGGGGAACCAATTTAGACAACACAATTCCGTTGCTTTTAATAATTAAATGTAGGTTCTTCGGTGGCCTTCGTCTCGCTGAATGGCGGCCAGCTCGATGTGATAATATCTCTGGCTCGGACAGCTGACGGCTGCTGCTGCTGGCGCGAGGAGAGGAGGCTCTTGCCGCAACTTGCTGATTCTGTCAAGCGCGGTCGAAAGCTCGCTTTTCTGCATCAGTTGCGCACATAGAGACTTTAGTTGCAGAACATACGTACATTTATAACTATTTATCACATCTTTAATACTTGCCAACCGCTAAGTTAATAAAAGCGAACCAAAGTCCGTGACGCTGTTCCTAAAACTTTTGTCCCATCGCAGGCAGATATCGTGATCCGTGCTAAGTCATTTCCATTTATCATCAAAAATATACAAAATAACTGTAGCATATATGCCATGTGAATACAGAAATAAAGAAATACTGCTTATTCATTCGATCGTCTGAAGAACGAAGTAGCAAAGGAAGGTTGGCATGTCGCAACGAAGCCACAGAAGAGTGCAGACGCTGGACGTCACTCCGATGATCGAGAAATGCCGGCGTAGTCACGCCTCTTAGAGCCTTTATACGCCACCGCAATCGATAGTCTACTTATGGCTGAGCAGTGGAATGCTCGCCGCAGTTCGCAGTCAGGAAATAGGTGCAGTGAACGTCTTATGCAGAACGTTAATGTGAACATTATGTCAATTATTCTTCGTGTGTGTCAAGTGATACTTTAATATTCATAGACAGTTAATAATAATAATGTCGTTTGACGACGGCCTCCCGTCGGGTAGACCGTTCGCCTGGTGCAAGTCTTTCGATTTGACGCCACTTCGGCGACTTGCTCGTCGATGGGGATGAAATGATGGTGATTAGGACAACACAACACCTAGTCCCCAAGCGCAGAAAACTTCCGACCCAGCCGGGAATCGAACCTGGGCCCTTAGAATTGACATTCTGTGGCGCTCACCACTCAGCTACCGTGGGCGGACACATAGACAGTTGTAAATACTCGGAACATTCCTGTGCAAACGGACTGTTCAAAATTTAGTAAATCTTCATACCTATATTGTAATGAAGTGAACTAACATTTTACATCTTACAGTTCCGCTCCGTCTCCTCCTGGAGCAAACCAAAGAAACCCCCCCCCCCCCCCCTATTGTATCAGCGAGTGTATTTTGGTTCGGGGCATGCATTCCGCCACCAACAGAAGCAACCTTCTAGTCAATTTGTCATCTCTCTCAAGTCACCAGTTTGATCTTGATTCCTTTAGCTATTTTCTACCAATCACAATTTTCGTCGTTTGGCATTTATGCTGTGGATCTCTTGGATCCCAGAAGCATCTATGACATCTACATTCTTTTATCAGCAACATTACATTCTCTTCGGACCACTCCATCGCCCACACAACTTATCTCAATAACAAATGTAGACAAGAGAGCAGACGAATACCTTCTGTACTGTTGGCACCGGAACGGAGAGGATGCTAACTTGTTCTGATGGTTCGCTAAAAGACCGACAACCAGTGGAAAACGAGAGAAGACTAGTAAATGGGAACTGAGTACTACCGGATACAGTTCGCTCGCACTCGCCTACTGTTTACACCAGACAAAATCCTCGTTCGTTGTTGCTCGTTCGCAAGTATTAGTGCTGGTGAGAACCACGTTTTAGACACCTTAAATCAACTGTGTGACGCGCGTACATGTCAAATATTAAGACGAATACTTTTCAAGTGGTGCAGTTCTCTGTATTTCAGTTTGTTTGAAGATATGCTACAGCAGTGTACTAAGCACGGATGGAAATAACTTATTATCTGTTGGTTATTGCCCACTCGTCTCGTGCAGGGTGCCTATACTGCGTTCTCGGAATGCTATACAACAGTTCAAGCAAATAACATCAGTAGTTTTATTTTTACACTATTGGCCATTAAAATTGCTACACCACAAAGATAACGTGCTACAGACGCGAAATTTAACCGACAGGAAGAAGATGCTGTGATATGCAAATGATTGGCTTTCCAGAGCATTCACACAAGGTTGGCGCCGGTGGCGACACCTACAACGTGCTGACATGAGGAAAATTTCCAACCGATTTCTCATACACAAACAGAAGTTGACCAGCGTTGCCTGGTGAAACGTTGTGATGCCTCGCGTAATGAGGAGAAATGCGTACCATCACGTTTCCTACTTTGATAAAGGTCGGATTGTAGCCTATCGCGATTGCGGTTTATCGTATCGCGACGTTGCTGCTCGCGTTGGTCGAGATCCGATGACTGATAGCAGAATATGGAATCGGTGGGTTCAGGAGGGTAATACGGAACACCGTGCTGGATCCCAACGGCCTCGTATCACTAGCAGTCGAGATGGCAGGCATCTTATCTACATGGCTGTAACGGATCGTGCAGCCACGTCTCGATCCCTGAGTCAACAGATGCGGACGTTTGCAAGACAACAACCACCTGCACGAACAGTTCGACGACGTTTGCAGCAGCATGGACTATCAGCTCAGAGACCATGGCTGCGGTTACCCTTGACGCTGCATCACAGACAGGAGCGCCTGCGATGGTGTATTCAACGGCGAACCTGGGTGCACGAATGGCAAAACGTCATTTTTTTCGGATGAATACAGGTTCTGTTTACAGCATCATGATGGTCGCATCCGTGTTTGGCGATATCGTGGTGAACGCACATTGGAAGCGTGTATTCGTCATCGCCATACTGGCGTATCAGCCGGCGTGATGGTATGGGGTGCCATTGGTTACACGTCTCGGTCACCTCTTGTTCGCATTGACGGCACTTTGAACAGTGGACGTTACATTTCAGATGTGTTACGACCCGTGGTTCAACCCTTCATTCGATCCCTGCAAAACCCAACATTTCAGCAGGATAATGCACAACCGCATATTGCAGGTCCTGTACGGGCCTTTCTGGATACATAAAATGTTCGACTGCTGCCCTGGCCAGCACATTCTCCAGGTCTCTCACCAACTGAAAACGTCTGGTCAATGGTGGGCGAGCAACTGGCTCGTCACAATACTCCAGTCACTATTCTTGATGAACTGTGGTATCGTGTTGAAGCCGGATGGGCAGCTGTACCTGTACACGCCATCGAAGCTCTGTTTCACTCAATGCCCAGGCGTATCAAGGCCGGTATTACGGCCAGAGGTGGTTGTTCTGGGTACTGATTTCTCAGGATCTATGCACTCAAATTCCGTGAAAATGTAATCACAAGTTAGTTCTAGTATAATATATTTGTCCAATGAATACCCGTTTATCATCTACGTTTCTTCTTGGTGTAGCAATTTTAATGGCCAGTAGTATATAAAGCAGATTGGCAGTACTTGGAGATTTATAACGAGTAGTCGCCAGCGATGGGCGACATGCAAACAGTAATATTCTTGGCTATGAAATGTTCCTGGAAATTTGACACACGTCTCTAATAACTGATCTGCGAGTGCCGGTCTATAACTGTGCCTGTACTGTCCACAAATGCCCGTATACCGAGCCGACCTGAGCGGCCGAGGCTGGCAGGAGTGGCGCTTATATTTACTTCTTGCAGGGGGCGCTCCTGTCGCGGTGCGGTCCTATTCTGCGCATCATTCGCCGACGTCGCTTGCACGCCTTCTCTGGTCTTGCGCCCTTCGCCTTCGTTCCCTCGCTTGTGGTTACGCCAGAACATTATCTTCGAAATTTTATATGCTTTATTGTTATTGCTGTTCTAATCATAAATAAAATCCTGGAGATTTGTGGTACGTTAAAACCTGCGATAATGGAAAGTTATGTTTCTAGGGAAGAGACAGTGGAGACAAAGTGTGGACGTGAACAAAATGTAGTTGTAACGACCCTTTCTATTCGGAGACGCTACACGTTTGGATGGACAAGAGAAATGGTGGGAGAGCTTGGGAGCATTGACAGATGTTTATTCAAGCGGCCTTATACAGCATTCAAAATGGTTCAAATGGCTCTGAGCACTATGGGACTTAACTTCTAAGGTCATCAGTCCCCTAGAACTTAGAACTAGTTAAACCTAACTAACCTAAGGACATCACACACATCCATGCCCGAGGCAGGATTCGGTTCAAATGGCTCTGAGCACTATGGGAATCAACTGCTGAGGTCTTTAGTCCCCTAGAACTTAGAACTAGTTAAACCTAACTAACCTAAGGACAGCACAAACATCCATGCCCGAGGCAGGATTCGAACCTGCAACCGTAGCGGTCGCGGGGTTCCAGACTGCAGCGCCTTTAACCGCACGGCCACTTCGGCCGGCCGGCAGGATTCGAACCTGCGACCGTAGCGGTCGCGGGGTTCCAGACTGAGGCGCCTAGAACCGCTCGGCCAGATCGGCCGGCTTCGTTTATATAAGATAATACTGATATTCAAGAACAAGAAACCATGTTAAGAGCATAAAATGACATAATTAACTGCCATTTAAGACGATTTCCAGAAAAAACCTTGTTGCGGAAGGAACTGACGCCCCGATCGCTCATGCCTGTTACCCTGGGTCATGGTGTCTGCTGCTACCTCGGCGCCCGACGGCGGCGCTCTTCCGGAGTCATGTCGGCGAAGCGCTAACGCTCCTACTTGTTGACCCATGTCGTGTTTCTCGGAGCATTAGCCGTTACGGAACAGCAACGCGCCGGCCACCCTCCACCCCCGCCCCACCCCCCACCTTTCCCCCAGTGATAGACCAGGACGGTGGTTGAAGACGTCCACGTGACTAGGAGCCCGCGTGGGCGTCTCTCCCTCCCTCCCCCCAGCCGGATCATAGATCTGGGTCCATCTGCCGAAGTCACTCAGAGGGCAGAGGCCGGAGCGACCCCCAGGTTCCCGCGTCAGCAAAACTTTCCCCCAGTCCTACAACCGCCACTTCACAGGTATAGCGTACCTCATACCGGAACCGATCAGTTACATCAGCGGCAGGTTGCCAGCCGATTTCCATCATCAAAGGCGGGTCGTGGTTTCTCTGAAACTCAAAAGCCCACTATTTTCTCTGGTTCAAGACACAGACAGAATGGTGGCACGGCTGAATGCTTTGAGCGCTTGAGCTCCATCATTTACACCGTTACAGCTACGCTTCTGACGTGGTCCTGCTGGAGGGTGACGAGTAGGTTTGGTTCATCGTCCTGTTAGCTTTGTTGGGATTGCAGGAGAAAGGCGTAGGTAATCATCAATCAGAAAGATTCCCAAATCTTTGTAATAAAATGATGTTTATTAAATATGAAGAAATACTCAACTTAAATGATGCTTCTTCTTACGAAATATCCAGCACAATTAAACATTTTAAATTATTACAAGTCTTCTAAAATTTTAAAGTCCTGTCACTGCGCCTCTGAGTGATGCCTATGTAGAGTCCAGAGCTGGCCTACGATGCCTATGGAGACGACGGACGAACACTGCAGCTCGTAGACTCGGCCGTAACTGGAGACTATACAGGATTCGGCCCACTGAAGAGAACTGTTCGCCGCAGCTCAGTACTCCGGTATTTAACGGGACATAGACCAATCGCTATGCACACATGTGCTCTTGGGGTGGCAGCTGTGGCCCCTGACGGACCTCGGTATAGTTTATAATGCCAACCCATACAGCCGCTGCGCTACGAGCGCGTCGAACGCGGCTTACCGGTTGTGGTGCGGCAGTCTCTGGAGTCGCGAGTACTGTTGCCACAAGCTTTTCCTACCTCGCTCTGCCCTGAGCATGGATTGCTAGGTCTGATTAAATCTGCAAAGTGTGAGTTTCTTGGTAGTACGCAAGTGTCCGTGTTATAAATTACACTACAGGCCATTAAAATTACTACACCAAGAAGAAATGCAGATGATAAACGGGTATTCATTGGACAAATATACTAGAACTGACATGTGATTACATTTTCAAGCAATTTGGGTGCATAAATCCTGAAAAATCAGTATCCGGAACAACCACCTCTGGCCGTAATAACGGCCTTAATCCGCCTGGGCATTGAGTGAAACAGAGCTTCGATGGCGTGTACAGGTACAGCTGCCCATGCAGCTTCAACACGATACCACAATTCATTTAGAGTAATGACTGTCGTATTGCGACGAGCCAGTTGCTCGGCCACCATTGAAGAGACGTTTTCAATTGGTGAGAGATCTGGAGAATGTGCTGGCCAGGGTAGCAGTCGAACATTTTATGTATCCAGAAAGGCCCGTACAGGACCTGCAACATGCAGTCGTCCATTGTCCTACGGAAATGTAGGGTTTCGCAGGGACCGAATGATGGGTAGAGCCACGGGTCGTAACACATCTGAAATGTAACGTCCACTGTTCAAAGTGCCGTCAATGCGAACAAGAGGTGACCGAGACGTGTAACCAATGCCACCCCATACCATCACGCCTGGTGATACGCCAGTATGGCGATGACGAATACACGCTTCCAACGTGCGTTCACCGCGATGTCGCCAAACACGGATGCGACCATCATGATGCTGTAAACAGAACCAGGATTAATCCGAAAAAAATGACGTTTGCCATTCGTGCACCCAGGTTCGTCGTTGAGTACACCATCGCAGGCGCTCTTGTCTGTGACGCAGCGTCAAGGGTAAACGCAGCCATGGTCTCCGTGCTGATAGTGCATGCTGCTGCAAACGTCGTCGAACTGTTCGTGCAGATGGTTGTTGTCTTGCAAAACGTCCCCATCTGTTGACTCACGGATCGAGACGCGGCTGCACGATCCGTTACAGCCATGCGGATAAGATGCCTGTCATTTCGACTGCTAGTGATACGAGGCCGTTGGGATCCAGCACAGCGTTCCGTGTTACCTTCCTGAAGCCACCGATTCCACATTCTGCTAATGGTCGTTGGATATCGACCAACGCGAGCAGCAATGTCGCGATACGATAAACCGCAATCGCGATAGGCTACAATCCGACCTTTATCAAAGTCGGAATCGTGATGGTACGTATTTCTCCTCCTTACACGAGGCATCACAATAACGTTTCACCAGGCAACGTCGGTCAACTTCTGTTTGTGTATGAGAAATCGGTTGGAAACTTTCCTCATGTCAGCACGTTGTAGGTGTCGCCACCGGCGCCAACCTTGTGTGAATGCTCTGAAAATCTAAGCATCTGCATATCACAGCATCTTCTTCCTGTCGGTTAAATCTCGCGTCTGTAGCACGTTATCTTCGTGGTGTAGTAATTTTAATGGCCAGTAGTGTATTACTTCACCCTCAGTCACACTTCCGTCTGCCCGAAGTGTTTTATCGTATTGTCAACAATGCCATCCACTGTCTCACTCGAGTAGCACATCGACCGAACTGGAATCTACTGGCTCGCTGTGCGTAGGAATAAAACTTTAAAAAACTTCGCAGATCATGCGCCAATTTATTTTCGGAGCACAGAACAGTGAGAATAGTTTACGTACTGAGCAGCAGAAGGGTTCCGGCGTCCTCTTACACCTCGTCTCCCCTCAACAGAGTCTCCAAAGATTACACATATCTTGAAACTCATCTGAAATTACGAACCGTCACACCAATCAATTTCGGATCTTAAGTCTGTACATGCACCTTATTATTTAGACAACTGACATGTTGACACCAGTTTCAATGACATTCGTTAAGACAAGCTTTGTTATGCTGACTGTTCGTCCATTTATTTTATTTGTTTTACCCCCACACAGTAATAGTGCGCACATAGACTATATCATGAAAAGTTTTCGGGCGCCTATAACGGATATTAATATGGGATGTATCCAGCTTTTCGCCTTTATGCTAGCTTGAAATCATTTGGGAATACTTTAAGTGAGGTGTCTGAATGTCTGTGGAAGATTGGAAAGCCATTCTTCCGCGACAGCAGACACCAGAGAAGGTACTAGTGTTGGACACAAGGTCTGGAGTGAAGTCAGTGTTCTGACTGACCCCAAAGCTATTCCACTGTGTTCAGAACTCTGGGCAGACCAGTCCATTCTAGGAATTTTTTGCCCCCAAACCATAGCCTCATAAATGCTGCTTTATGGCAGCTGCATTGTCATGCTGACGTCTTCGAGCTGTTCCCCAATTCTGTGCAGTAAATAATACTGGGAAATGCGTTTGTATCCTTCTGCATTTAGCATTTTCTTAAGTACAATAACGTGTTCAAAAACACGAAAAACTCCCAAATACTGTGAAACCGCCCTTCTGTATTTCAGTGTTGTCACTACATTTGGAGACATATAAGTTCTACAGCCATTCATCAGACCCATACCACTCTGTCGGATTTCTCCAGGATATAGAGCGATTCATCAATCATTTCCAGTCATCCCTTATCCATGGCGTCACTCTTACACCACCTCAAGTGTCACTTAGCATTGACATTAGAAGTTTGTGGCTTATGAGTAGTTGCTCGATCATTGTACACCAATCTTTTAAATTTCATATGCACAGTTTTTGTGCTAGCTGGACTATTGGTAGTGTTATGGGACCATTTTTCGCAATGGAGCTGCAGCATATACGTATTCACAAGATTCAAGTTAGAGACCGACTTTCGACCTGCGTAATTAATTGATCTTAAATGTATCAGTGATTGTTACATGCAGTAGTACAGGACTTGCGTGCTGTTGGGAAGTAAGGTAACGCTTTGGAAGTAAACTGGACGACACGGTCAGTGAACCGAATGCCGGGACAACCAGGTACCCCGTTGAACTTTTTCTGAGGATTGACCACGAGGGGTGTTGGATCACGAAATGACCGAGAACCTGCAGAGCTTCTCTGACGCCTTGCTGCGCTGCCGTGTGAATTCCTCAGCTGGGCAACTTCCTGCAGTGACCTCTTGCGAGAACGTTTTATGAAATAGAGTGAGGAGGAATCTTAGCAGGAATTGCTATTGCTTGCATAACGCAGACACGACTTTTGGGACTTTGTGAGCGCTGTCGGCCAAATGAGAAGGAAGCCTCCTGTCTTTGAAAACCGTGGGACGCTTCTGAATGTGCGGCTCTTACACAAAAAACTTTCTTTAAGAATATAAGAAAGACAGACGTTGGTCCATCTGTAACTTTTCCGAGAGTGACTGAGGGCACGGCAGTGGCGGAAGAAAGCTCCTTTATTGGCTGCAGAAAGAGACAGAAAGAGTGAGAAACGACTTTTTCCCAAGGAACTTATTAGAAAGTATTTCAGTGGTTAGTCAAGTTAAACATAGCACAGGGAAGGTGACGCGCAATCTCAGAGACGCTTATTTGGCGGCCGGAGCTCGCAATAAATACACTCCTGGAAATGGAAAAAAGAACACATTGACACCGGTGTGTCAGACCCACCATACTAGCTCCGGACACTGCGAGAGGGCTGTACAAGCAATGATCACAGGCACGGCACATCGGACACACCAGGAACCGCGGTGTTGGCCGTCGAATGGCGCTAGCTGCGCAGCATTTGTGCACCGCCGCCGTCAGTGTCAGCCAGTTTGCCGTGGCATACGGAGCTCCATCGCAGTCTTTAACACTGGTAGCATGCCGCGACAGCGTGGACGTGAACCGTATGTGCAGTTGACGGACTTTGAGCGAGGGCGTATAGTGGGCATGCGGGAGGCCGGGTGGACGTACCGCCGAATACCTCAACACGTGGGGCGTGAGGTCTCCACAGTACATCGATGTTGTCGCCAGTGGTCGGCGGAAGGTGCACGTGCCCGTCGACCTGGGACCGGACCGCAGCGACGCACGGATGCACGCCAAGACCGTAGGATCCTACGCAGTGCCGTAGGGGCCCGCACCGCCACTTCCCAGCAAATTAGGGACACTGTTGCTCCTGGGGTATCGGCGAGGACCATTCGCAACCGTCTCCATGAAGCTGGGCTACGGTCCCGCACACCGTTACGCCGTCTTCCGCTCACGCCCCAACATCGTGCAGCCCGCCTCCAGTGGTGTCGCGACAGGCGTGAATGGAGGGACGAATGGAGACGTGTCGTCTTCAGCGATGAGAGTCGCTTCTGCCTTGGTGCCAATGATGGTCGTATGCGTGTTTGGCGCCGTGCAGGTGAGCGCCACATCAGGACTGCATACGACCGAGGCACACAGGGCCAACACCCGGCATCATGGTGTGGGGAGCGATCTCCTACACTGGCCGTACACCACTGGTGATCGTCGAGGGGACACTGAATAGTGCACAGTACATCCAAACCGTCATCGAACCCATCGTTCTACCATTCCTAGACCGGCAAGGGAACTTGCTGTTCCAACAGGACAATGCACGTCCGCATGTATCCCGTGCCACCCAACGTGCTCTAGAAGGTGTAAGTCAACTACCCTGGCCAGCAAGGTCTCCGGATCTGTCCCCCATTGAGCATGTTTGGGACTGGATGAAGCGTCGTCTCACGCGGTCTGCACGTCCAGCACGAACGCTGGTCCAACTGAGGCGCCAGGTGGAAATGGCATGGCAAGCCGTTCCACAGGACTACATCCAGCATCTCTACGATCGTCTCCATGGGAGAATAGCAGCCTGCATTGCTGCGAAAGGTGGATATACACTGTACTAGTGCCGACATTGTGCATGCTCTGTTGCCTGTGTCTATGTGCCTGTGGTTCTGTCAGTGTGATCATTTGATGTATCTGACCCCAGGAATGTGTCAATAAAGTTTCCCGTTCCTGGGACAATGAATTCACGTTGTTCTTATTTCAATTTCCAGGAGTGTAGAATACAGCCAGTCGTGTGAAACTTGGAACGAAAAACGCGGTAAAGCCAGACTTCCTTAAGGGACGCCGTCCCACAGAAAATGTACACTTCATCTCACTCTTCTCTCCTCCTGGCCGCCTCGATAAGCTTCACCACAGAATCCCACTTAGTTCTCCATCAAAGATCTTCAACTGATGACGTCAGCTTAGAAGGAGCCGGCCGGAGTGGCCGAGCGGTTCTAGGCGCTTCAGTCTGGAACCGCGCGACCGCTACGGTCGCAGGTTCGAATCCCGCCTCGGGCATGGATGTGCGTGATGTCCTTACGTTAGTTAGGTTTAAGTAGTTCTAAGTTCTAGGGGACTGATGACCTAAGATGTTAAGTCTCATAGTGCTCAGAGCCATTTTTTAGCTTAGAAGGAAGGACACTGTTGCTGCCGCAAGTTGAGGCTGCACATTTCTGCCACAAACAGCTGCAATAAGGTGAGACGGAGCCGGTTCTGTGAGAGCAGTAGGAAAAGTCAAATCAGTTTAAAATTTTGTCTTAGAGCTTCACTCTAGCGAGTTATCGTGCAAGTCGTGAAACGTTTGCTTCCAATTTCCACAACAGGTACGAAGTACTTCTTCCATAGTTATAATTGATGCCTTCAGCAGTTCTATCCTTTACTAACACAGTTCACGATGATCGCCCAGTACTTAAGCGATTTATTTTCAGTTTTCCCCGTGGGTAGCACACTGGACTTGCATTCGCGAGGATGACGATTCAGGTCCGCGTCCCGCCATTCAGATTTACGTTTTCCGTGATTTCCCTAAAGCGCTCCGGGCAAATACCGGGATGATTCCTTCAAAAGACATGACGGATTTCCTTCCCTTGATACGATCCGAGCTTGTGCTCCGTCGCTAATGACCTCGATGTCGACAGGAGGTTAAACCCAATCTTCCTTCCTTCAGTTTTCCTACTGACCCCCATGTAACATTAGCAGATCTGCGTTCGCACAGATTACAAGTAGGCTGTTTAGGTTTTTATGTTGGTAACGCCATGTAGCGCTCTGTATGAAAATCACTGACTGTGCTGTGTGCAGTCTGTGGCTGGTTGGTATTGTTGGAATATTCGCTATTGTAGTGTTGGGCAGTTGGGTGGGAACAGTGTGTAGCGTTGCGCAGTTGGAGGTTAGCCGCCAGCAGTGACGGATGTGGGGGAGAGATGGCAGAGTTTTTAGAGCGGACGATCTGGACGTGTGTCCATCAGAAAAAGGAATTTTGTAAGACTGGATGTGATGAACTGATTATATATATATAATCATGACTTTTGAACGCTATTAGGTAAATACATTGTTTGTTCTCTATCAAAATCTTTCATTTGCTAACTTTGTCTATCAGTAGTTAGTGCCTTCAGTAGTAAGAATCTTTCATTTAGCTGGTAGTATTGGTGCTCGCTGTATTGCAGTAGTTCGAGTAACGAAAGTTTTTGTGAGGTAAGTGATTCATGAAAGGTATAGGTTATTGTTAGTCAGGGCCATTCTTTTGTAGGAATTTTTGAAAGTCAGATTGCGTTGCGCTGAGAAACAGAAGAAAAAAGGAAATATTGTGTGTCAGTTTAGTGACGATCAGAATAAGTAAAGAGAGAAATGTCTGAGTATGTTCAGTTTCGCTCAGCTGTTTGAAAATCAAATAAAGTAAAGTTTACCAGCACAGTCATTTATAATTTTTTTAATGGGACGTTACAAGGTTGCCTTAAGTAAATGTTTGTTAAGATGTTTCCACATGATGCCTTTACGAAACACACTGAAATGACGTCATGGAATAGCGATATGCATAAATACAGATGGCGGTAGCAACGCGCATGCAAGGTAAATACGGCAGTTCTTTGAAGGGACTGTCATTGTACTCAGGTGATTCATTTGAAAACTTTTCCGTCGTCAATATGGCCAAACGACGAGAATTAACAAACTTTGAACGCGGAATGGTAGCTGGAGCATGACGCACGGGGCATTCTGTTTCCCAGATCGTTAGGTAATTCAATATTTCGAGATCCACAGTATCAAGAGTGTGCCTAAAATACCAAATTTCAGGCATTGCCTCTCACCACGGGCAATACAGTAGCCAGCGACCTTCACATAACGACCAAGGGCAGCGGCGTTTAGGAATAGTTGTCAGAGCTAACAGAAAAGCGCTACTGAGTGAAATAACAGCAGAAATCAATGTGGGACTTTACGATAAACGTATCCTTTAGGACAGTGCAGCGAAATTTGGCGCCAGCGGGCTATGACAGCAGACGACCGACGCGAGTGCCTTTGCTGACAGCACGACAACGCCTGCGGCGCTTCTCCTGGGCTCGTAAATATAAGGATTGGACCCTAGACGACTGAAAAACGGTGGCCTCGTCAGTTGAGTCCCGATTTCATTTGGTAACAGCTGATGATATGAAACTTCCTGGCAGATTAAAACTGTGTGCCCGACCGAGACTCGAATTCGGGACCTGCCACAAACAGTTGTGAGTACCGGGCGTGAGTCGTGCTTCGGTAGCTCAGATGGTAGAGCACTTGCCCGCGAAAGGCATAGGTCCCGAGTTCGAGTCTCGGTCGGGCACGCAGTTTTAATCTGCCAGGAAGTTTCATATCTGCGCACAGGCCGCTGCAGAGTGAAAATCTCATTCTAGCTGATGATAGGTTTCGAGTGTGACGCAGACAACACGAGGCCATGAATCCAAGTTCTCAATAAGGCACTGTGCAAGCTAGTGGTGGCTCCATAATGGCCTGTGCTGTGTTTACATGGAATGAACTGGGTCCTCTGGTGCAGCTGAACCGTTAATTGACTGGAAACTGTTATGTTCAGCTGAAATGTTTATGGATGACAATGCAGGTCACACTTGTTCGCGATTGGTTTGAAGAACATCCTGGAGAATTCGAGCAAATGATCTGGCGAGCCATCTAAAATTTATGGGGCATAATCGAGAGGTCAGTACGTGCACAAAATCATGCACAGGTAACACTTTCGCAATTATAGATGGCTGTAGAGGCAGCATGGCTCAGTATTTCTGCAGGGGAGTTTCAACGACCTGTTCAGTCCAAGCCGAGCTGCTGCAATACGCCGGGGAAAAGGAGGTCCGATACGATATTAGGAGGTATCCTACGACTTTTGTCACCTCAGTGTGTTAGTGAGGATTAAGGGGCTCCGGAACGCCCTATACTTGCAATATTAAAATAACGTTTATAAATTACATCTTTCCTCACAAAGTATTTGAGGTAGGAAGTTGAAATTTTTACAGATTATTTATTGGAATATGGGCTACAACTTAACACAGGGATTTTACAAAATTTTAGTTCAGTTATTAAAGATGATTTTTTTTCAATTGTAATGAAAATTCACAACATTTTTTTTGCAATTTTTTATTTATATATTCAAAAATATACAGTTTTTTGGAAAAAGGCTGTGGTATATTATGCAGAAGGTACTGTGTAACATTTACTGAAAGTTTGAAACAAATATGTTTGGAAGGTCCTTAGAAAACATGTAATTAGTATGAGAAAATAAAAGTTTTGGGAATCGAGCGACAAAGATTGGATTAACTTTTTAGTGCATTCCAGGTCCATAGGATGGATTATCTTCATCCTCTGCAAACTCCTCCTCCAGCTTCCTCTTGTTCCTCCTCCTGTTTACTCTTGCTTGTATTTCTAGACTCTTTACAGCCCTGTCTGCAGCCCGAAGGCGTTCCTTGTCTAAAACAAGCATCGCTCGTACCATGTTAGAACCTATCTTCATTCCCATATTTCTAAATACCTTGCACCTTCGGCTTTCCAACATTTCTCCTTTTCTTAAAAGCCTTCAGAGGATTTCTAATAACTTTACTTTTACTCATTATTATACTTCAACAAAACAGAGACTCAAGAAACAGAATTAATTACGAATATTTTCGAGATAACGACAGAGTAAATAAACATGAAACTATCGACAATCACACCAGCGATATATATTGAACCATCACAGGTTAGCCACAACACATACTTTATCTCACATCACTAAAATGTACCTGATGAACACGGACGTTAATAATAACACCATTTGACAGCAGTTTAACAGCGCCACAGTGGGTCACGCCCATGTAGAACACATTTCAAAAAAAAAATTTAAAAATAGTTGTAGTCTTCGGAATTGAATAAATTATATATCTATTAAAAGGTAATAGTCTGCAGATTCAGAAAACGCAAAAAAGTAAAAATTGAACTTTTCATGATTTTGAGCCTTTCCGGAGCCCCTTAAGCATTTTTGTCGTAATTGTGAACTGTCGATATGATTAATGTATACAATTTAATTCAAGTCCACATTCCTAATATAAGAAAATTACCTACAGTAACACTGTGGAACACATGAGTGATTTATCCTTCTGATTTCATGCGAATTTTTTACAACTACCGTCCGCTGTATTGGACGGACCTTGCCCATTTGTCCGCGTGGACCGGCTTGTCTTCGTTTACGTGCGGTTGTGCCTTCGACTTGGACATCTGTAGAAGGGTTTAAAACTGCCTGATGGATTTGTTACTCAGGTTCCAATCACTGAGCTCTCCTGACCGACCCACTGTGCTGCTTCTGTTTCTACTTTGACAACAGGATATTCAACGCCTCGTTACATTCTGGTGGATCTGCCTCTCGTGGAATCTATTGGTCAGTTCGGCTTTAGAGAGAGGTGTGCGGATACTTTTGATCAAATAGTGTGGATATGTCTTTTTCCAGTAGAATAGTACAGCAATAACAATAACAGGATACCATTGCTTTTTATAGGTTCTTCTAATCATTCTTTCTTAATTTCCAAATTAGACAAATCAGTTATATCTTAACGGAATCGAAGGCAGTGCGTACTTGTATGGTAGAACTTTTGATAATGACAACATACAGGCAAGGCTTCCGAAGAAATGTAAGAGTACGCGAGGCAGTACTAAAACTACGACTTGACTTGTAAGACTGAAGAAAAGCAAACCCACATTGGCAGTATTTGTATACTTAGAGAAAGCTTTTGATAATGTTGGCTGGACTACATGCTTTGAAATTTTGGACGTAGCAAGGATAAAAAAAATGGAGCGAATAGTTTTTTTACCGAAAAAAGTGAATTATTTGGGGATAATGGATATTAAAAGATGGAAAGATGTCGTAGAAATAGAGAGAACGCCTTCAGACCGGTCGAACGACGGAAAACATTCTTATTTTAGTTGTCATCAGTCTTCTGACCGGTTTGATGCGGCCCGCTGCGATTTTCTATCCTGCGCCGAACTCTTCATTTCACAGTGGGACTTCCAGCTTACGACCTCAATTATTTGTTGGATATATTTCAATCTGTGTCTTCCCCTACAGTTTATACTTCATATCCTCAAGTACCAGGGAGGTTAGTCTCCAATGCCTTCCCTTCTCCGTGCCAGTGTTTTCCATGTGTTCCTTTCCTTGCCAACTCTGAGGAGAACCTCTTAATTTCTTATGTTACTAACCCGGCTCATTTTAAATTATTCTGTAGCACCGCATGTCACACGCTTCGATGTTTTTCTTTTCCTGTTTTCTCGCAGTCCGTGTTTGTCATACAGTGCTGTGCTCCAAACGCACATTCTCAGAAATTTCTTCCTCAAATTAAGTCCGACGTTTAAGACTAGTAGACTTCTCTTCACCTTTGCTAGTCTGCTTTTTATGTCCTCCCTGCTTCGTCAGTCATGTGTTATTTTGATTGAAAGGTAACAGAAATCTTTAACTTCGTCTACTTTGTAGTCACCAATTTCGATGTTAAGTTTATCACTAATCTCTTTTCTCCTGCTCCTCATTCCATTCGGTTTACACTAAATTGCATTCGGTTTACACTCAGTGCATACTCTGTACTCACTGGGCTGTTCATTCCATTCAACATGTGATATAAATGGTTCAAATGGCTCTGAGCACTATGGGACTTAACTTCTGAGGTCATCAGTCCCCTAGAACTTAGAACTACTTACACCTAACTAACCTAAGGATATCACACACATCCATGCCCGAGGCAGGATTCGAACCTGCGACCGTAGCGGTCGCGCGGGTCCAAACTGTAGCGCCAAAACCGCTCGGCCACTCCGGCCGGCCATGTGATATAATTCATCTTCATTTTCACTGAGGATAGCAATGTCATCAGCGAATCTTGTCACAGATATCATCTCACCATCCTTAACTCTTTTATTTCCGTCATTGCTTCTGCGCTGGATAGATTGAACAGTGCCGGTGAAAGACTGTGTCCCTTAGTCCCTTTTTAATACGAGCACTTCCACAGACTAAACACATCAGCGTAAGAAAGGAGAGAACCGTCTTGGTTTGACTTTTTCTGCTAGACAGCGCCTGGTCCGCTCTTCTTTTTGTGGCAACAAGCGGTTGTGTGAGAAGCCTTGGGTCGCCCACGTGCCGGACTGTTTACCCGTCGAAAGCGGACAGCACTCGGCAACTTACGCGACCACCGCGCGTGCAAGGAACAGGCTGCCCGTAGTTATCGCCAAACGCTTCCAGAATATAGAGGGTGTTACAAAAAGGTACGGCCAAACTTTCAGGAAACATTCCTCACACACAAAGAAAGAAAAAATGTTATGTGGACATGTGTCCGGAAACGCTTACTTTCCATGTTAGAGCTCATTTTATTACTTCTCTTCAAATCACTTTAATCATGGAATGGAAACACACAGCAACAGGACGTACCAGCGTGACTTCAAACACTTTGTTACAGGAAATGTTCAAAATGTCCTCCGTTAGCGAGGATACATGCATCCACCCTCTGTCGCATGGAATCTCTGATGTGCTGATGCAGCCCTGGAGAACGGCGTATTGTATCACAGCCGTGCACAATACGAGCACGGAGAGTCTCTACATTTGGTACCGGGGTTGCGTAGACAAGAGCTTTCAAATGCCCCCATAAATGAAAGTCAAATGGTCATCTACCAACTCCGCATTTGTAAACATTGCACTGACTGCAAAACCACGTTCGTGATGAACACTAACCTGTTGATGCTACGTACTGATGTGCTTGATGCTAGTACTGCAGACAATGAGTCGCATGTCAACACAAGCACCGAAGTCAACATTAGCTTCCTTCAATTGGGCCAACTGGCGGTGAATCGAGGAAGTACAGTACATACTGACGAAACTAAAATGAGCTCTAACATGGAAATTAAGCGTTTCCCGGACACATGTCCACATAACATCTTTTCTTTATTTGTGTGTGAGGAATGTTTCCTGAAAGTTTGGCCGTACCTTTTTGTAACACTCTGTAAAGGTAAATGAAAACTTCGTAGTAACTACTGGAACTATAAAAACTTTTAAAGTGTTTCGTAGCTCTCAGTAATGTTCTGTTGATCAAAACAGACACTATGAATTCCAAGGAGCTCATGGACGCCCTCGCTAGTGAGCTGAGCCATTATGTGTTGTGTTTTCGGAGGACTCTGCTATGATGACTGGAATCTAGGAGCCTCCACTTTCGAGGAGCGAAGCGGGAAAATTACAAGTGGAAACGGCAGCCGAAGAGCAACCGCTGAATCAAGATATCTGTAAGGACCGAGGTTTCAGTCCTCATTCAAGTAACTCCACATCGCGTGTTTCAGCAAAAGAGAGCCCGTCCTCAAGTCTTCGAAGATCTGTATTTATATTGGCACGTGCACGTAAAATGTCACCCGTGGACTATACGAATATATGTGCGTGACGAATCTGCATCAGTTACTTTTGATGTTTTGTGGACTCACGCGGAAACTCGTAAAGGGAATTTCCTGAGCAATACGTAAAAGTTTCTTTATTCCACACCACTACACTCAGAGGTTCTTAGTTTAGAACATAGGGGCGAGCCAAGATACGAAAGACCGCCGGTGCCTTTTAGGAAAATGGTCTTTAAATACCTCTCAACAACCGGCGAATTTATGTTTTTCACAAATCTCCAGAAGGCTGCAAGTGAAATAGGTCAGTAGCTTTTCCTTTACGGAAGTAAATGGTTGAAACTCTTTCTGTACTCTTCAGTAAAGTTTGTTTATTGTGTGTCGATCTATCTGCACCTCCATTCTGGGTTGGCTGCTGTGGGTACTTTGAAGCATGTGTGTTTGACTGTAATTTAATTACTGACGATGACAGATGGTTTGAAAACTAGTCACCACCAGTACATAAAGTCTTCATGCGACTTCCGACGAAACTTTGTCGAAGGAGTTCTGGATCGCCCAGTATAAAATAATAATAATAAAGAATAAACAGATCATGTTCTTAAAATGGCTGAAATTCCTCCAGAAACTGTTGCTAAACTTACTCTGTATTGTAAAATGTATCTCATTTTGTAACTCGAATTATTATCCATATAAACTCTAGCCTATCTCTCGATCTCTCGGAGACAGTATCAATTACGCAACATCAACTAAAATTATGTTAAGTCCAAAATATAACTCCTAAGTCTTAAAAAGGGAGTGTGAAACAGGGAAAGCTATACCGCTGACAATACCTTAATCATTGTCGCTCTAAAGAAAACTGTTTGTATAAGATCCCTGAACCAGTATTGCCGAATAACATCTATAATTATACTCTGTAAGCCATCTTAGGTTGAGTGGCGATAGGTACTCTTTGTAATCAACTTTCCTGTCCTAGTCACAAATGATTCGAGGGAAGAAGGATTACCGGTAAGCCTCCGTGTGCGCTAAAATCTCTCTATTTTTACCTTCACACTCTTTTAGCGATACATACAGGGTGTTTCAAAAATGACCGGTATATTTGAAACGGCAATAAAAACTAAACGAGCAGCGATAGAAATACGCCGTTTTTTGCAATATGCTTGGGACAACAGTACATTTTCAGGCGGACAAACTTTCGAAATTACAGTAGTTACAATTTTCAACAACAGATGGCGCTGCAAGTGATGTGAACGATATAGAAGACAACGCAGTCTGTGGGTGCGCCATTCTGTACGTCGTCTTTCTGCTGTAAGCGTGTGCTGTTCACAACGTGCAAGTGTGCTGTGGACAACATGGTTTATTCCTTAGAACAGAGGATTTTTCTGGTGTTGGAATTCCACCGCCTAGAACACAGTGTTGTTGCAACAAGACGAAGTTTTCAACGGAGGTTTAATGTAACCAAAGGACCGAAAAGCGATACAATAAAGGATCTGTCTGAAAAATTTCAACGGACTGGGAACGTGACGGATGAACGTGCTGGAAAGGTAGGGCGACCGCATACGGCAACCACAGAGGGCAACGCGCAGCTAGTGCAGCAGGTGATCCAACAGCGGCCTCGGGTTTCCGTTCGCCGTGTTGCAGCTGCGGTCCAAATGACGCCAACGTCCACGTATCGTCTCATGCGCCAGAGTTTACACCTCTATCCATACAAAATTCAAACGCGGCAACCCCTCAGCGCCGCTACCATTGCTGCACGAGAGACATTCGCTAACGATATAGTGCACAGGATTGATGACGGCGATATGCATGTGGTCAGCATTTGGTTTACTGACGAAGCTTATTTTTACCTGGACGGCTTCGTCAATAAACAGAACTGGCGCATATGGGGAACCGAAAAGCCCCATGTTGCAGTCCCATCGTCCCTGCATCCTCAAAAAGTACTGGTCTGGGCCGCCATTTCTTCCAAAGGAATCATTGGCCCATTTTTCAGATCCGAAACGATTACTGCATCACGCTATCTGGACATTCTTCGTGAATTTGTGGCGGTACAAACTGCCTTAGACGACACTGCGAACACCTCGTGGTTTATGCAAGATGGTGCCAGGCCACATCGCACGGCCGACGTCTTTAATTTCCTGAGTGAATATTTCGATGATCGTGTGATTGCTTTGGGCTGTCCGAAACATACAGGAGGCGGCGTGGATTGGCCTCCCTATTCGCCAGACATGAACCCCTGTGACTTCTTTCTGTGGGGACACTTGAAAGACCAGGTGTACCGCCAGAATCCAGAAACAATTGAACAGCTGAAGCAGTACATCTCATCTGCATATGAAGCCATTCCGCCAGACACGTTGTCAAAGGTTTCGGGTAATTTCATTCAGAGACTACGCCATATTATTGCTACGCATGGTGGATATGTGGAAAATATCGTACTATAGAGTTTCCCAGACCGCAGCGCCATCTGTTGTTGAAAATTGTAACTACTGTAATTTCGAAAGTTTGTCTGCCTGAAAATGTACTGTTGTCCCAAGAATATTGCAACAAACGGTGTATTTCTATCGCTGCTCGTTTAGTTTTTATTGCCGTTTCAAATATACCGGTCATTTTTGAAACACCCTATATGTAGGAGGAAGCAATATAGGAGGGCTATTCAGAAAGTAATTTCCGATCGGTCGCGAAATGGAAACCACTGTGAAAATCTAAAATGCTTTACTTGCAATTGTTAGCTACACGCAACAGCTACTTCTCTACATAGTCGCGGCACCGATTTCGTCATTTGTCGTAGCTTTGTACCAGCTTTCCGATACCCTGCTGATAGAAGGCAACCGCCTGTAATTTCCGCCAATTCTCTACGTTCGTCTACTGCTCGTTGTCTGTGCCAAAACGGTTCATGTGAAATGGGGTTGAAACTCACGAAGAGCCAGTTACGGGCTGTGTCTAGGTGATTAAACACTCCCCATCGAAAACGCTGCAAGGATGTCTTCATTGCCCCAACGGCGTGCGGCCGTGACTTTTCGTGAGACACAAAACGCATGACAGTTATGTTATGTGGGCTAGACGACATTAGGCTAAATCTCTCACCAGGCGGGAGACACTATTTTCTAGGAATATTTAAGTGCTCACTGTGCGCTCAGAGCGACGTGCTGCGATTGACGAGTATACTGGAGACACTACCTTAGACACCTGTGCAAAACTTTATCGGATTTTCACAGCGGTTTCCATTTCGCGAACGATCGGAATTTACTTTCCACATAGCCCTCGTATTTACTTATTCTTCTAGGAACATACGCTCTCAGAACTTTAACAGTAAACCAGTCCGTGAAGCATAGCGTCTCTCTTTCAGTTTCTGTCACTAGAGTTACCTGAGCACCTCTGTGATGCTTTGGGGCATAGTAAATGAACGAAACGTGCTGCTCTGCGTTGGACCCTCTCTGTTTCCTCCGTCAATCCTGTGTGGTACGCATCCCAAACTGACGAGCAGCAGTCAAGTATTGACAAACGAAGATTTTGTGACCTGTCCCCTTTGTGAACGATTTACTGTATTTAATATTGACTTGCCTTTACACTCCATTAAGTTTTAATACGAAAATCATTCAGTCGTCGACATACAAGGTAATTGTGAAGTCAATGAAACATTTTAAAAAATCGGTATACGTTAATGTCTAAACTTAACGTAACAAATGAAACAGTAATGGAAGAAAAATTATCAGTTCTTTTATTTTTATTTACTTTATTTTTTTCTTTTTTTAACGTGACGCTGACAAGTTATTTTAGAAACTTCCGAAAGGGATGCCATCGACATTTGTTGTTGTAAACGACGGCGAACGAGGTAGAGAGAGCATTTTGTGTGCTGTAATTCGCCCTTTGCCAGTCGGCAGTGACCGTGCGAAGAGCTTTCCATGGCAAGCATCACAAGACACCAGTTTACATCAGCACAGTAAACTGGTACACGAAATTTCAGTATGTTCAGTGTTTGTACGATGTAGACGGTCTGGGCCGACCGGGCCTTGGTGAATAGACAATGCACCACGTGAAGGACGTGATGCTGCGAAGTACCATAAAACTGAACATCCCTCAGCCAACACTGTGGAAAATCCGTCGTAATCGATTAAGAATGAAGCCGAACAAATTGCAGCTCCTGGAAGCCACAAACATTGACGGCCAATACGCCGTCTGTAGTTCTGCGCTAATATGCAGAACCATCTTGAAAATGACGGCAGGAAAATTAATATTCAGTGGCAAAGGCACTTTTCATCTTCTGGCAAAGTCTAGCTGACACAACGCAGGTACACGAGGGACAGAGAATCCACATGCAACTCTCGAGCACGACCGGGATTCCGAGCAAGTTTACGTGTTCTGTGCTGTGTCCAACAAGCCAGTCTATGCAACCATCTTTTCGCTGAGAAAACTGTCAATTGTATCACCAATCTCGACATACTGGAATTGTGGCTCATTCCACAACTTGAAATCGATAGCAGGGATTTCATCTTTCAAGAACATGCCGCCTCTCCACGTTACTGGGCAGGCCGTGTTGTGGCCGCTGACCCAGTGCTGGTCAGGTGACCAGCACGCTATTCGGGCTCGACGACTTGCGATTTTCTCTTCTGTGTTTACATGACGCATATCGTTTATGTTCCACCTCTACGCCGCGCGGGATTAGCCGAGCGGTCTCAGGCGCTGCCGTCTGGACTGTGCGGCTGATCCTGGCGGAGGTTCGAGTCCTCCCTCGGGCATGGGTGTGCGTGTTTGTCCTTAGGATAATTTAGGTTAAGTAGTGTGTGAGCTTAGGGACTGATGACCTTAGCAGTTCATTCCCATAAGATTTCAAACACATTTGAACATCTCCACCTCTACACAGAACCTCGAAGACTTGTGACACGGTATCGTATGAACTATTCTAACCTCAGTATTGAGATGGTGAGTCGAGTGCGGGCAGAATTAGACTACCGATTACATGCTTGTGTGATGAAGGCTGGACACCCAGGACATTTATAAACACCATAAAAAATACTTTGAAAGTTTGTCTTTCAAAAAATGGCTCTGAGCACTATGGGACTCAACTTCTGAGGTCATTAGTCCCCTAGAACTTAGAACTAGTTAAACCTAACTAACCTAAGGACATTACACACATCCATGCCCGAGGCAGGATTCGAACCTGCGACCGTAGCGGTCTCGCGGTTCCAAACTGCAGCGCTTAGAACCGCACGGCCACTTCGGCCGGCTTGTCTTTCATGTAATATATCATTTGTTACGTTCTTCTTGGCCATTTGTAAGTAAAGAGTTTCTTAAATGTTTCGTGGACTTCATAATTACTTGTGTACTAAGTACAGAGCGAACTGCTGCTATCGGAGAATTGTGGCATGCGTCATGTTGATACTGTAATATCACTACGGGGTAGTACAACGTTGGAAGAAGACTGCTACCTTTCTTCGAGGAGACTCTTGGCTGTCCCATTCATGAGTGACTGATCAGTCAACGTACTCAGCCGCGAGGGTGTAAGGAACCAGAAAGCTGGGGGAGTGTTTTACTAGTGGATAAGCGCCTGTAGATGGTTGTCCATCGAATCGGGGCAGGCCGCGTTTCTATAAGTCACAACCAATACTCAAGTGCAGCACGCTGTCATCATATGAAATTAGATTTATTTTATGCAGAGGACGCCGATTTCGTCTATCGATGGTCTTAATATTTACACCATAGAGGCGACCACACGGAAAATATAACAAATAGCACTGTCATATAACAATGCGCCAGGATGTCTAACAGTGGAATAAAGGTTGTCCGCATGAGATCTTAGTATCCCGCTTTTCAAATCAGCTTTGTACATTACTTTCAACAGCAAGCTAAAGAGTTTATTTTTCTCGATCGTCTTTACCGTTGAAAGTTGTGAGTGCTGGCGTTCGCTGACATAAAAATAACGAGGTCGTTAAAGTAATGGGGCTGTCGATACAATCTGTATCACTGTCTGACTAAATATATATGTAGCTGTTTTTAAGTAGTACTTCAACAGTGGAAAATGCTCCTATCGGATAACAAAAGAATGAATATGCTGCTGTTTAAAAGACTCTGACTCAAAAGTTGGGTGCCAACCGCATCACTCTACCTTCCTCAGCACCTCAAAAATTTTCTCAAAAATTTTGACATGTGAACATGTTTGTCCGTTTTTGTGCTGAGAGAGAATAAGACAGTGGCAGGAGAAAAAGACGGAAAAATAATAAATACTGGAAAATAATAGACAGAGGCTGAAATATAGAGAGAACGAAGGAGACAATGTCAGTGAGAGAGAAAGAGACAGACGCAATGGCAATGGAACTAGTTGACACTGAAAGAACAGTGCTAGAAAAAGAATGATGGAGACGATATCAGGGGGCGGCGAATAAAGTGAAAGAAAAAATGGAAGTGGATCAGAGCCAGCGATGATGAGAGACAGAGTCTGTGACAACGAGGAAGAGAGAGATAGTGACAGTGAAAAGAGACAGCAGGAGTGGGAGGAAATGAATAAGATAGTTTCAGTACGAGAAAGCAAGAGGGAGTCAGTGAGGGTGAGAGGAGACAGTGATAGTAGGACAGAACGGAGGAGACTGTGGCTGTGAGGCAGGACACAGTGACAGATAGTGACAATGAGGTGAGGTGGATGAGAGAATGAGAGGAGGCAAGTGGGACTGGATGGGCTAGTGGAGTTACGGTGAGGGGAGGTTGTGGGAAGTTGCATGGCAAAAAGAGCACGGAATATATTTGCATGCCAGAATCTTTGAGAAAACTTTTAAAGGTGCTGAGGAAAGTAAATGAGGCAGCTGGTGCCCAACTTTTCGGTCTTTTTACAGGAGCATATTCGCCGTTTTTGTGCTCCGATAGAAGCAATTTTACGCTAGTTACCTTCCTTTCCCTGCTACAGCAAGGCATGTCACTTACATGAAACGAACAGTGTGGGCCAATAAAATTTTGATAGTTTACTTATGTGAAATTAAAGCAAAACTAATTTTGCCCCTCAGACCGGATTTTATGTGCGCAAATTTTGCACGGGGTTCAGTAGTATAACATGAGGTTCACAGAAAATGATAACAGCGAATCTTGACTGCATATTTCTCCGTGATACGTCACATTATAAACTACGTTTTCGCTTCACACCGGATTTTACGCGCGTGTTTTACGAGTACAGGTAGGATAACTTTGAACCTTAGGATCTCAATAACATATAAAGGTTTCATAAAAATGTTGAAGCTATACTACTGGCCATTAAAATACCTACACCAAGAAGATAATGCGGTCGTGCATTATCCTGCTGAAATGTAGGGTTTCGTAGGGATCGAATGAAGGGTAGAGCCACGGGTCGTAACAAATCTGAAATTTAACGTCCACTGTTCAAAGTGCCGTCAATGCGAACAAGCGGTGACCGAGACGTGTAACCAATGGCACCCCATACCATCCGCCTGGTGATACGCCAGTATGGCTATGACGAATACACGCTTCCAATGTGCGTTCACTGTGATGTCGACAAACACGGATGCGACCATCATGATGCTGTAAACAGAACGTGGAGTCATCCAAAAAAATGACGTTTTGCCATTCGTGCACCCAGGTTCGTCGTTGAGTACACCATCACAGGCACTCCTGTCTGTGATGCTGCGTCAAGGGTAACCGCAGCTATGGTCTCCTAGCTGATAGTCCATGCTGCTGCAAACGTCGTCGAACTGTTCGTGCAGATGGTTGATGTCTTGCAAACGTCCCCATCTGTCGACTCAGGGATCGAGACGTGGCTGCACGATCCGTTACAGCCATGCGGATAAGATACCTGTCATCTCGACTGCTAGTGATACGATGCCGTTGGGATCCAGCACGGCGTTCCGTATTACCCTCCTGAACCCACCGATTCGATATTCTGCTAACAGTCATTGGATCTCGACCAACGCGAGCAGCAACGTCGCGATACGATAAACCGCAATCGCGATAGGCTACAATCCGACCTTTGTCAAATTCGGATACGTGATGGCACGCATTTCTCCTTCTTACACGAGCCATCACAACAAAGTTTCAACAGGCAACGCCGGTCAACTGCTGTTTGTGTATGAGAAATCGGTTGGAAACTTTCCTCATTTCATCAAGTTGTAGGTGTCGCCACCGGCGCCAGGCTTGTGTGAATGCTCTGAAAAGCTAATCATTTGCATATCACAGCATCTTCTTCCTGTCGGTTAAATTTCGCGTCTGTAGCACGTCATCTTCGTGGTGTAGCAATTTTAATGTGTAGTAGTGTAGATGAGACCGGCATCTTAGGAATAAGTCCTAAAAATTTCGGCCATTTTCTGTGCTTAGCCGTCTTGGAATCAGCGGTTCGATTTTGGTACCGAAAGTCAAGTTTTTGGGGTGTTTCTAGATAAGGAATAAAGCTTTTTGAAAATGAGAAGTTGGCAGTTCTAGATAAAATGCCTGCAGAATGCGGCAATAAAATCTAAAGAGTTTTCTGATGTTAGTTGTTTGGATATCCGCTGCTGACGGCGAAAATATTCTGAATGCGCCGATAAAATCTGAAGAGTTTTCTGATGTTAGTTGTTTGGACATCCGCTGCTGACGGCGAAAAAATTCTGAAAAACGCTTTTTTGGTTTTTTTTTTCAGGAACTTCTCGTGAATGAAATATGGCCTTTATAAGCTCCTTAAGGCGCACCGTGGACCACAGCTAATACAGAAAGATCCAACCGATTTGCTCCATTTGCCTCAGCTGGAGAAAGTGTGTAATATTCAAACTTTGACCCTGTACTGTAGGATAGTTGTAGTAAGAGGATCATTCTCTTGGCTGTACAGATGATCCCTTGCCATCCAAACCACTTGACCCTACCTCTCTGTCACCTACAGAACCTGAGGTATGAACTACGGAAAACTCCGTTTTTATGCGTGCCGTACCGATTATTCGCTGCTTGCCGATAAAATGTGAAGTACCCAGAAAAGGGAGGAGGAAACGAAATGGAACTTCACAGACTGAGAGGATATCTGATGTGATTTCAGTGGTTACAACACAGAGTTAAATTCACGAGGAACTTGGCAATATGTGCCCACTTCTCAGTATTACTTCGCACCCACTGTGATCTGGGTGTACGCACTGATACGGTAGGTAAAGTTGTCGTAAGTCCGTTGTATCCTGTCCTGAGGCACGATGGCCATAACTGTTGTAACTGGTCCTCGACATCACGTATATTAGCACTGGGACAGAGTTGACGTCCTAGCTGTTCAAGGACTTTTTATCGGGAACAGATCTAGGGAACTTGCTGGTCAAAGGAGTACCTCAGCATCATGCTAGACAGTTCATAGATTAACGTGCCGTGTGTGGACGTGCATTGTCCTGTTGTAAAATGGCATCACAATTCTATCCCAAGACAGGTAACACATGAGAGTTGAAGCAGCGTGCAGTGATATATCCGCGTCTATCATCCAAGCTCAATTCGACTCGATACCTGACTGGATTAGAACCGTTGATGGTAACAGAGGTGGTAACTCTGTGTAAGGGATTGCTCACGCTGTACCGGTAACACCAAATCACCAACAAGTTTAATAATGTATGTTCTATATTGTATATGTACAACAAATAAAGTTTCGTCAGTTTCAATCCTTACTGCCATTACAGTTTGAAAGGCGGGCGGTATACGAGTTGGATATCGCGTTGCACTGTCGCCAATCCACGATCTCTCGTAATATCACCGGTATAGGGACTGCAGAAGGTCCCTGTAACTCTAAGTGTGCCCAGCTGCAGAATTAGGTCCGTAAATACGTCTCTGCGTCCACATAACATGGCGGCCATTAGAATTCAGCCTCTCGTGTGTAGCTCAGAGATATACACTCCTGGAAATGGAAAAAAGAACACATTGACACCGGTGTGTCAGACCCACCATACTTGCTCCGGACAGTGCGAGAGAGCTGTACAAGCAATGATCACACGCACGGCACAGCGGACACACCATGAACCGCGGTGTTGGCCGTCGAATGGCGCTAGCTGCGCAGCATTTGTGCACCGCCGCCGTCAGTGTCAGCCAGTTTGCCGTGGCATACGGAGCTCCATCGCAGTCTTTAACACTGGTAGCATGCCGCGACAGCGTGGACGTGAACCGTATGTGCAGTTGACGGACTTTGAGCGAGGGCGTATAGTGGGCATGCGGGAGGCCGGGTGGACGTACCGCCGAATTGCTCAACACGTGGGGCGTGAGGTCTCCACAGTACATCGATGTTGTCGCCAGTGGTCGGCGGAAGGTGCACGTGCCCGTCGACCTGGGACCGGACCGCAGCGACGCACGGATGCACGCCAAGACCGTAGGATCCTACGCAGTGCCGTAGGGGACCGCACCGCCACTTCCCAGCAAATTAGGGACACTGTTGCTCCTGGGGTATCGGCGAGGACCATTCGCAACCGTCTCCATGAAGCTGGGCTACGGTCCCGCACACCGTTAGGCCGTCTTCCGCTCACGCCCCAACATCGTGCAGCCCGCCTCCAGTGGTGTCGCGACAGGCGTGAATGGAGGGACGAATGGAGACGAGTCGTCTTCAGCGATGAGAGTCGCTTCTGCCTTGGTGCCAATGATGGTCGTATGCGTGTTTGGCGCCGTGCAGGTGAGCGCCACAATCAGGACTGCATACGACCGAGGCACACAGGGCCAACACCCGGCATCATGGTGTGGGGAGCGATCTCCTACACTGGCCGTACACCACTGGTGATCGTCGAGGGGACACTGAATAGTGCACGGTACATCCAAACCGTCATGGAACCCATCGTTCTACCATTCCTAGACCGGCAAGGGAACTTGCTGTTCCAACAGGACAATGCACGTCCGCATGTATCCCGTGCCACCCAACGTGCTCTAGAAGCTGTAAGTCAACTACCCTGGCCAGCAAGATCTCCGGATCTGTCCCCCATTGAGCATGTTTGGGACTGGATGAAGCGTCGTCTCACGCGGTCTGCTCGTCCAGCACGAACGCTGGTCCAACTGAGGCGCCAGGTGGAAATGGCATGGCAAGCCGTTCCACAGGACTACATCCAGCATCTCTACGATCGTCTCCATGGGAGAATAGCAGCCTGCATTGCTGCGAAAGGTGGATATACACTGTACTAGTGCCGACATTGTGCATGCTCTGTTGCCTGTGTCTATGTGCCTGTGGTTCTGTCAGTGTGATCATGTGATGTATCTGACCCCAGGAATGTGTCAATAAAGTTTCCCCTTCCTGGGACAATGAATTCACGGTGTTCTTATTTCAATTTCCAGGAGTGTATTATCAAACTACGCTTTGTTGCAGCTGTAGGGAGTTTCCAAGACAAACAAGTCTCCATTACGAAGAGTACTTTAGGAAGAGGTCTGTTATCAATCATGACTTCACGTAACGGTTACGGCAATGCATAAACTATTGAGAACTGTATATTTACAATTAGATGATTCAGCGGCCTTTTTACGGAAATTACAATCAAACTCAAAATACGAGCGGAAGAATATTTAGCGCAAATATTATATACTATCCTACGGCATAAATGCACATACCACTTAATGCAGTCGTTAAACTACAACGTGCTCCCATTAGTCTTGCATCTTTACTTACACTTGAGGAAATTCCTGTCAGTGTAATATTACTGCGATGACGAAAATGTACGAATTATGCAATGGGAGCAAATTTATATGGCATAGGTCTCAATTACAGTAAAACATACGAATAAAATGTGCAACTGTCGTCAAACGGAAAGTTGGTTTTAACACCATAGTGCTTTACTAGTCATCATCCAATGGAGGTGGTATGCCGTTGCTTTGCTATGACCTTTGAACTGACTTATCGACCCAATTATAGGGGATCCACAGTTTCATTTGGGCACTCAAAGCGCGGTGCAGCTCGGTAGTTTTCACATCAATGAACGTTTTTAGATGTGAAAGACGTGATAAGTGACACACAAAAAAAAAATCCTAGAACAGTCGGAGACTTACACTCGAGGCCTTTGGATCCGTTTGTGCCACTTCACCACTGAGCTTCATAATAAATGGCGTTTATTTGAAATAATAAGATACAAAAGACGAATACAAAAAAGTAACTAAAGTCAGTATATCACGCTACACTGTGTGAGTAAAAGTATCTAGATATCCATTAGTAAACATTATTATGTGATGTGTCCTCCTTTAGCTGGCCGTTGGGACCGAGCGGTTCTAGGCGCTTCAGTCTGCAACCGCACAACTGCCTCGAGCATGGATGTGTGTGATGTTCTTAGTTAGGTTTAAGTAGTTCTAAGTTCTAGGGGACTGATGGCCTCAGATGTTAAGTCCCATAGTGCTCAGAGCCATTTGGACCATTTGTGTCCTTTAGCCTTCATGACGGCTTGAACTCTGCTGGTGACATACTCAATGTGACGTCTATGGAGGAGTAGCTCTCCATTCCTCCTGAAGAGACGAAAATAGAGATGGTAGTGATGGTGGGCGGTGGGGTCTGGAGCGAAGTCGATGTTCTAACTCATCCTGAAGGTGTTCCACTGGGTTCATGTCTGGACTCTGGGCAGACCAGTCCATTTCAGGATTGTTATCATCCACAAACCATTGCCCCACAGATGCTGGTTTGTGACATGGTGCGTTGTCATGCTGGTACAATAAAAATTCTTGAACTATATATTCACTGTATGCAGTACACAATACTCTAAAATATGTTCACACCCTTCCACATTTAGCCTTTTCTTAAATGTGATAAGAGGACCCAACATAACACGAAAAACACCCCCTTACAGTAACACCACCTTCCCTGTACATTACTGTAGGCAGCACACAAGATAGTATTGGAACAAAACCAATTCTGCCCCCCCCTCTGCATTGTTGCCATATATATCCAAGATGGCGACGATGACATCATCCAAGATAGCGGCATGTAGACTTGGCAACAGAGCATGATGTCATCCAAGATGGCAGTCATGACATCATGCACTGTTGCCAAATCTACATGCCGCCTTCTTGGATACATCTGGCAACAATGAAGAGTGGAGCAGACCCAGCTTTGCTCCAATACTCATGATGGCAGGTAACGATCTCCAGGCATTCACTAAACCCAAACCATTCCATCGGACTGCCATAGGATACAGTGAGATTTATTACTCCAAATCACTTGTTTTCAGTGATTCACTGTACAATGGCGTCGCTCTTTCACCTCAAGCCTCAGATAGCACTGACTACAGACATATGTGGCTTACGAGTAGCTGATCGACCACTATACCCCATCCTTTTTAACGCCTCACACACAGTGACTGTGCTGACTGGACTGCTGGTAGCACTTTGGAACTCAAGAGTGTTCCTTCCCCTGATTTTTACAACAAACCAGTGCAAACTCGCTGTTCCCTGTCCGTCATCGAATGAGGTGTGCCTGGTGTTGGGTTAGCTGCTGTTGCTCCTTTGCTTTTCCATGTCACAGTCACATCACCACCTGTCGACTTGGGCAGCTTTAGAAGGGTTGAAATGTATTCTCGATTTGTTACTCAGGTGACATCTACTGACTAGACCACATTCTAAGAGTCACTGATCCCTCCAGGCCAGTCCATTCTGCTGTTACTCTTTCTATACTGACACAAGACTCCCGGCCTCCTTTAATACAGCTGAGTCACTCACTCGTGATACATTGTGGTCAGTTCAGCATTACATAAGGGGGGAGTGCATATTGTTGATCAGACAGTCTACTTACATACACTATTGGCCATTAAAATTGCTACACCAAGAAGAAATGTTGATGATAAACGGGTATTCATTGCACAAATACATTATACTAGAACTGACATGTGATTTCATTTTCACGCAATTTGGGTGCATAGATCCTGAGAAATCAGTACCCAGAACAACCACCTCTGGCCGTAATAAAGGCCTTGATACACATGGGCGTTGAGTCAAACAGAGCTTGGATGGCGTTTGTAGGTACAGCTGCCCATGCAGCTTCAACACGATACCACAGTTCATCAAGAGTAGTGACTGGCATATTGTGACGAGCCAGTTGCTCAGTCACCATTGACCAGACGTTTTCAGTTGGTGAGAGATCTGGAGAATGTGTGGCCAGGGCAGCAGTCGAACATTTTCTGTATCCAGAAAGGCACGTACAGAACCTGCAACATGCGGTCGTGCATTATCCTGCTAAAATGAAGAATTTCGCAGGGATCAAATGAAGGGTAGAGCCACGGGTCGTAACAAATCTGAAATTTAACGTCCACTGTTCAAAGTGCCGTCAGTGCGAACAAGAGGTGACCGAGACGTGTAACCAATGGCACCCCATACCATCACGCCTGGTGATACGCCAGTATGGCAATGATGAATACACGCTTCCAATGTGCGTTCACCGCGATGTCACCAAACACAGAGGCGACTATCATGATGCCGTAAACAGAACATGGATTTATCAAAAAAAAAAAAAAATGACGTTTTGCCATTCTTGCACCCAGGTTCGTCGTTGAGTACACCATAGCAGGCGCTCCCGGCTGTGATGCTGCGTCAAGGGTAACCGCAGCCATGGTCTCTGAGCTGATAGTCCATGCTGCTGCAAACGTCGTCGAACTGTTGGTGCAGATGGTTATTGTCTTGCATACGTCCCCATCTGTTGACTCAGGGATCGAGACGTGGCTCCACGATCCGTTACAGCCACGCGGATAAGATGCCTGTCACCTCGACTGCTAGTGATATGAGGCCGTTGGGATCCAGCACGGTGTTCCGCATTACCCTCCTGAACCCTCCGATTCCATATTCTGCTAACAGTCATTGGATCTCGACCAACGCGAGCAACAATGTCGCGATACGATAAACTGCAATCGCGATAGGCTACAATCCGACCTTTATCAAAGTCGGAAATGTGATGGTACGCATTTCTCTTTCTTACACAAGGCATCACAACAACGTTTCACCAGGCAACGCCGGTCAACTGCTGTTTGTGTATGAGAAATCGGTTGGAAACTTTCCTCATGTCAGCATGTTGTAGGTGTCGCCACCGGTGCCAACCTTGTGTGAATGCTCTGAAAAGCTAATCATTTTTCATATCACAGCATCTCTTCCTGTCGGTTAAATTTCGCGTGTGTAGCACGTCATCTTCGTGGTGTAGCAATTTTAATGGCCAGTAGTGTATTATAAGCTACAGGAACTGCCACTGACCAGATGCATGGAATGAGACGTGTGTTCTTTTCCTTCAGACATCCTTTTTGGGACATAAATGAAAGATAGGACATTCACTGAAGATTTTCTGTGTTTTCTTGTTGCAGAAAGCATCACCTGCTCCGCGGTTGTGGATCTGGAGTGGTGGGACCTACTCGCTATCTTCCTCGTAGTTCGCTGTAAGTGATGTGTTCTTACAGCAGACTCTATAAATAAATATATCAGAAGTAAACTGAATCAAACAAATAAAGAAAATAACTCAATAAACGATTTTGTCTGCTTCATCGGTACCAGGAACCTTTCCATTTCTTAGTATAGTTTTAATGACATTAAGATGCGTCCCTCATATATCGACGTTGCGTTACAAATCGACTACAGTTGCCTAATTTCAGCTGTGGCCTGGTACTTTACCGGTGAATCGTCGAGCCACACTACTTTCTTCTACCTTTACAGCCTTCGCGTAACTTACGGGTCCAAATTTGTTGTATATATCGTTTAGTCTCTCATTTGCGGCAGCTTAGACTGAAGTCGGTATGGTGACCTGTGAGCACTCTGTCAGCTCAGGTTTCTCTCTTCACTCGCGCTACGCTGCTGTGCTAGCCGTGTCGGCGTACCCGTTGGCGCTCGTCCTTTGTTTGTCCTTTCGGGGAACCCCCTCGCACCACTACGACCGCGGCGCGGTTGGCATACTCCGATCCGCTTCACAGACGCGCGGAGAGATGTTTGTAGAAATCCGCCTGAGGGCGGAGGTAAGCGGGAACAAAGAAACGATTGAGTCAGCCGGATGCCAGACAGCTTTCCTTCCGCTCCGTCTGTCTCTTCTTCCTCCCACACACATACGTACACACAGTCAGGTACGTTATCTTGCAAGGGAGAAGCTCAATATGCCGAAACGGCTTCTAATGACAGTGTGTCAGAGTGGAAAGTTCCGTTCCCCCGTAGGATCTTCGCGGATAAGCACTCTGGGGTCTAATTTAAAACTCTTCCCTGGCCCATACTTTCGCGGCAAGGGAAAATCAGTCGTAGCCTAGTGATTTATTGTCTTCCCTAAGCTGTTCTGGGAGAATTAGGCAGGCAGCAGTACTGCATGCCAAGTGTCCGCGTGAGTCGTGTGGTCGTTAGACACAGCCGTCGATTTGCAGCACCGTTCCGCCGTATGATCGGGACCGTTTTGTCTGAAGCCGAGTGGAGGGTGTAAAATAGAGGCTTCGCCCACTATAAATTCCTCGATGTACGAGGTGTGGCTAGAAAAAAACCGGACTAGTACTGGTGAAACAATAAAACGAATGCAATAAGGCTGAAAGTCGCGTGGCCTGTCACGTGACTCTCGCTCCGCCTACTGCTCGAGTTTCATCTGCCTCCTGCACTCAGCCTGCCCGTGGCGTCTGTTTTAAGTAGTTGACGTTTTGTCTGTGCGTCGGAAAATGTTGAGTGTACAGAAAGAACAGCGTGTTAACATCAAATTTTGTTTCAAACTAGGAAAATCTGCAAGTGAAACGTTTGTAATGTTACAACAAGTGTACGGCGATGATTGTTTATCGCGAACACAAGTGTTTGAGTGGCTTAAACGATTTAAAGATGGCCGCGAAGACACCAGTGATGACACTCGCACTGGCAGACCATTGTCAGCAAAAACTGATGCAAACATTGAAAAAATCGGTAAACTTGTTCGATAAGATCGCCGTTTAACAATCAGAGCAGTGTCTGAGTTAACAGGAGTTGACAAGGAAAGTGTGAGGTCTAACAAGATGCAATATGTAACAAAATGGACCGTTTACAGCCGTCCTTTCGACGTTATTTATTATATGGTTACCAGTTTCGGTGATTCAGTACGCCATCTTCAGGCCTTAACTGCGTTTAACTTCAATCCTAAACACGATTCCATCAGTGGCCAACGCCTATGAACTGGTTTCCGTAGACTGTAACAACGATGTTGTGTCCCCAACCATCAACTACCAACTACAGTCTGTGAAACCAGTTCATAGACGTTGGCCATTGATGGAATCGTGTATACTTTTGGAGTTAACCCTCTTAGCTTTAGTTAAGGCCTGAAGATGGTTTACTGAATCCCGGAAACTCGTAACCATATAATAAATAACATCGAAAGGACGGCTGTAGGTGTAATAAAATTACATAAGTTAACAGCCCAAGTCCCTCAAACCTTCGATCAGATGGATGGACATACAAAAACTAGTGAATTAAATGGCGTGAGGCTCTACTGTGGCGGCCTGTGACAACATGGCCATCAAGGTGTTAAACCAGAATGAAACATGAATCATGTTTAAAATATTAACATCGGTAGCAATATGTTTCATTTAAGCCATTTTGATGAGGTATATGGCCTCGCTCTCATTTAATGTAGATGTATTCTTAGAGTTAACAGACTTAACATAAGGATACGATAAGGCATGTACACATGTCAGAATATTTTTAGGTTTGACATATGGTTAAGTGCAGTATAGCCTCTGAGCACTATGGCACTTAACTGCTGAGGTCATCAGTCTAAGTGCAGTATAAGTAATGTAAAATTTTTCTCATATTTTGCATAGAATAACTGTGATATGTATGGCATGATGTTAGTGCATGATGTTAGTATTATTCTATATCTACACTTGAAAAGTGACACTTTTTTACCGGCCTGACACATCTCATTTTTGTTATGAAAACTTCCATCAATTACATTTAATGTCATATTTCTACCAATCGATTTATACTTGACGGTAATTACAACAATGATATCAGTGACTGTTTAGGTCAAGCCATCTTATCCTGTCTATTAACCTTCTCTATTCTGGATGAGAATTTTTACACATGGAAAGTACCAGAACCTATTAAAACCGGAAAGTTAGAAAAAAATGTAGGGTGTAGTGGGACATGAACTACCAACACAGCTTACACTTCGTCCCTGACACTATTCATTGCGTTGAAGTGACCACGAATTATCGATGAGTATACGTACCTGGCTGCTATGTCCTGAAACCTTCAATCGTAGCTATATTACTAACTGAAATTTAATTACAACAAATTGTCCGAAGGACAATGCCTTTTTAATGGATCCTCATGTGCCGTTACCTTCAAATGGCATACGCTGGTAATGCGTAAGTTACAATAATTCTTTTATCACGAATATGATGTTTCTTGTCATTTCGTTACAATGAATCATTTCAGTTTCCTGGTGCTCAGAAACGACATATATACGGGGTGGTCCATTGATCGTGACCGGGCCAAATATCTCAAGAAATAAGCGTGAAACGAAAAAACTACAAAGAACGAAACTTGTCTAGCTTGAAGGGGGAAACCAGATGGCGCTATGGTTGGCCCGCTAGATGGCGCTGCCATAGGTCAAACGGATATCAACTGCGGTTTTTTTTTAAATAGGAACCCCCATTTTTATTACATATTCGTGTAGTACGTAAAGAAATATGAATGTTTTAGGTGGACCATTTTTTTCGCTTTGTAATAGATGGCGCTGTAATAGTCACAAACGTATAAGTACGTGGTATCATGTAACATTCCGCCAGTGCAGACGGTATTAGCTTCGTGATACATTACCCGTGTTAAAATGGACCCTTTACCAATTGTAGAGAAGGTCGATATCGTGTTGATGTATGACTGTTGTGATCAAAATGCTCAACGGGCGTGTGCTATGTATGCTGCTCGGTATCCTGGACGACATCATCCAAGTGTCCGGACCGTTCGCCGAATAGTTACATTATTTAAGGAAACAGGAAGTGTTCAGCCATATGTGAAACGTCAACCACGACCTGCAAGTAGGTGGTTTAGCTGCTGTCGCGGCTAATCCGCATATCAGCAGCAGACAAACTGCGCGAGAATCTGGAATCTCAAAAACGTCGGTGTTGAGAATGTTACATAAACATCGACTGCACCCGTACCATATTTCTATGCACCAGGAATTGCTTGGCGACGACTTTGAACGTCGTGTACAGTTCTGCCACTGGGCACAAGAGAAATTACGGGACGATGACAGATTTTTTGCACGCGTTCTATTTAGCGATGAAGTGTCATTCACCAACCGCGGTAACGTAAACCAGCATAATGTGCACTATTGGGAAACGGAAAATCCACGACGGCCGCGACAAGTGGATCGTCAGTGACCTTGGAGGGTTAATGTGTGGTGCGGCATTATGGGAGGAAGGATAAATGGCCCCCATTTTATCGATGGCAATCTAAATGGTATGCTGATTTCCTACGTAATGGTCTACCGATGTTACTACAAGATGTTTCACTGCATGACAGAATGGTGATGTACTTCCAACAAGATGGACCTCCAGCACAAAGCTCGCGTGCGATTGAAGCGGTATTGAATAGCATATTTCACGACAGGTGGATTGGTCGTCGAAGCATGGCCCGCACGTTCACCGGGTCTGACGTCCCCGGATTTCTGTCAGTGGGGAAAGTTGAAGGATATTTGCTATCGTGATCCACCGACAACGCCTGACAACATGCGTCAGCGCATTGTCAATGCATGTGCGAATATGACGGAAGGCGAACTATGGTATTTACAGGTAATGACGCTGTAACAGGATTAGCCGGCCGAAGTGGCCGCGCGGTTCTGGCGCTGCAGTCTGGAACCGCGAGACCGCTACGGTCGCAGGTTCGAATCCTGCCTCGGGCATGGATGTGTGTGATGTCCTTAGGTTAGTTAGGTTTCACTAGTTCTAAGTTCTAGGGGACTAATGACCTCAGCAGTTGAGTCCCATAGTGCTCAGAGCCATTTGAACCATTTTTTTGTAACAGGATGCATTCTCACAAATGATAAGTTCACAAAGGTACATGTATCATATTGGAACAACCGAAATAAAATGTTTAGACGTACCTACGTTCTGTATTTTAATTTAAAAAATCTACCTGTTACCAAGTGTTCGTCTAAAATTGTGAGCCATATGTTTGTGACTATTACAGCGCCATCTATCACAAAGCGAAATAAGTGGTCCATCTGTAACATTCATATTTCTTTACGTACTACACGAATATGTAATAGAAAATGCGGGCTCCTATTTTTAAAAAACGCAGTTGATATCCGTTTGACCTATGGCAGAACAATCTAGCGGGCCAACCATAGCGCCATCTGGTTTCCCCCTTCAAGCTAGACAAGTTTCGTTCTTTGTAGTATTTTCGTTTCACGCTTATTTCGTGAGATATTTGGCCCGGTCACTATCAATGGGCAGCCCTGTATATGTATGTATGTTTGTTCAACATCTCTTCGTAAACCAATGGGCCGATTTCAACCAAACTTGGTACACTTACCACTTAACGTCTGGAAAGAACCGCTGGGTAAGAACCATACGCCTACCAAAGGGGTGGGGGGTAGAGTGCGAAAACAGCGTAGCTTAAGACGCACATACTTCAGTCATCCAGTATTTGAGAAGAAGAGTACAGAGTGACTTGCAACAAACTTTACACATAATTTCAGACCTTTACGAAACTTTTTCTCGCTGACAACCCCACAACATGACGAAAGAAAAAAAGTTTATCGCTTGGTACATTTTCTCTGTTCATGCAGTAAAACTGCCGCATGAAGCACGACGTTTTAAACTATTACCTCTTTACTACTAACAGTAGTCGCGACACATTTGACAGACAGCATTCACGTTTATCACTGAATGTACCAGAAAATTTACGTCATTGTACGACACATAGGTAAGCAAGACGTTCGAACTTATTACTTCGTTGCTACTAACTCTATTCGCAACACTTTTCACGGACACTGTTAACATCTGCCGCTGAATGTTATCATTCTACGACACATAGTTCAGGAGATGCAACGTCAAATACTGAGATGCATGAAAAACTGTGTCATCGTGTATAACGTTTCAATTACTTGCTTCTTTGCTACTAACCCTGTTCACAACAAATTTCGCAGACAGTAGTCACATACAACACTGGATGTACCTGGAAAATTATATGATTGTACAGCGCATAGTTCAGAAGATATGACGTCATAAACATTGAGCTACGTTAACTTGAAATTTCAGCGCGAAATTCGATACATATATAGCTGGAATACTTGTACAAAGCTCATACTAAACCTTTGGAACGATTTCAGTCAAATTTGGTACATTCACTACTGGCCACTAAAATTGCTACACCATGAAGATGACGTGCTACAGACGCGAAATTTAACCGACAGGAAGAAGATGCTGTGATATGAAAAATGATGTTTTTCAAAGCATTCACACAAGGTTGGCGCCGGTGGCGACACCTACAACGGTCTGACATGAGGAAAGTTTCCCACCGATTTCTCATACACAAATAGCAGTTGACCGGCGTTGCCTGGTGAAACGTTGTTGTGTTGTCTCTTGTAAGGAGGAGAAATACGTACCATCACGTTTCCGACTTTGATAAAGGACGGATTGTAGCCTATCGCGATTGCGGTTTATCGTATCGAGACATTGCTGCTCGCGTTGGTCGAGATCCGATGACTGTTAGCAGAATGTGGAATCGGTGGGTTCAAGATGGTAATACGAAACGTCGTGCTGGATCGCAACGGCCTCATATCACTAGCAGTCGAGATGACAGGCATCCTGTCTGCATGGCTGTAACGGATCGTGCAGTCACGTCTCGATCCCTGAGTCAACAGATGGGGACGTTTGAGAGACAACAACCATCTGCACGAACAGTTCGACGACGTTTGCAGCAGCATGGACTATCAGCTCGGAGACCATGGCTGCGGTTACCCTTGACGCTGCATCACAGGAGCGCCTGCGATGGCGTACTCAACGACGAACCTGGGTGCACGAATGGCAAAACGTCATTTTTTCCGGATGAATCCAGGTTCTGTTTACAGCATCATGATGGTCGGATCCGTGTTTGGCGACACCGCGGTGAACGCACATTGGAAGCGTGCGACCCGTGGGTCTACCGTTCATTCAGTCCCTGCTGAAACCCTACATTTCAGCAGGATAATGCACGACCGCATGTTGGAGGTCCTGTACGGGCCTTTCTGGATACAGAAAATGTTCGACTGCTGCCATGGACAGCACATTCTCCAGATCTCTCACCAATTGAAAACGTCTGTTCAATGGTGGCCGAGCAACTGGCTCGTCACAATACGCCAGTCACTACTCTTGATGAACTGTGGTATCGTGTTGAAGCCGCATGGGCAGCTGTACCTGTACACGCCATCCAAGCTCTGTTTGACTCAATGCCCAGGCGTATCAAGGCCGTTATTACGGCCAGAGGTGGTCGTTCTGGGTACTGATTTCTCAGGATCTATGCACCCAAATTACGTGAAAACGTAGTCACCTGTAAGTTCTAGTATAATATGTCTCTCCAATGAATATTCTTTTATCATGTGCATTTCTTCTTGGTGTAGCAATTTTAATGGCCAGTCGTGTATATTAGTTACAGTCTGGAAAGAAATGCCGTAGGGATATGAACTGCCAGCTTTTTATTGGGGTGAGCGTGATAACGTGGAGAGAGAAGGGAAGGGGGGAGGAGGAGGAGATAGACAGAGAGGGGGAAGGAGGAGATGGACCAATAGAAGTCTGTAATAAATATATAGCATGGAAACGCCAGGTACTCAGCCAGTAAAACTATGAGAGCACTGAATAAGTTTTTTTAATAAAGTACCGCTACTTTACCAGTTATATTTTTAGAGAACCTCTGACAATACTGTTAGAAAACAAAGAATGTCTTTATGTTTTGACGTACCAAAAGGTTGCCGACCGCTGGCCAACAACGTTTGACGTGCCGGAGGTATGTATCTGTCTATTGGCGAAAACTCTGTTGTGTATCTCTTTACGAACGTTTAGTTCCCTCCAGCAACTATCTTACCACTTGGTTTCCACTTTCTGAAGCTCTGTCCTTAAACTTCATGTGTGTACAAAGAAACAACGGCCGTTTCTAGCCGCAGAAAACACTATAGCTGCATTCTGAAAATATGATAGTCCATAAGTCTTCCCATTGTCTTTTTTGGAATTTCAATTCGCAGTAAATTCTTTCTGCTCGGAGTGCTAGCCTCCCCATAATAATGAAGTGAGATTATATCCGTAGCTGGCTGTTACTCGAACGAGACGCTCCCACAAACACACTGAAGTGAGATTGCCTTTCTCTTCTGATGACGCACACGTCTCTGCAATCTGCCTACTTTGTTTTCGTTTTCGTGTATCGTGCTTTTCCTGTTTTCCCTGTGCCGGTACAGACGTGCTCACAGATGGCCTGCTGCGTCACGGAGACAGCAGACACCGCTCAGAGGAGTAACATCCTCTTCCGTCCTTCTTGGTTACACCGCCTTTGAAAGATGTCATTCACGGTGGGCTTCAAGTAATGAAAATTGATAATGTCCTTCAGTTGGACAGTCAGATCGCTCCCACATTGTTGACCAGAAATATTGCTATAATATGAGTGTCACTCCAAAAGAAATGCACAATACTTGTTTAACCAACCAGTTTATTTTCACACCTTTGAAATTTTTGCAGAATTTGACACATTCTTGAGAGAAAAATCGTCATTTCTCCTCATAATATGTATCCCTTTCAACTGCCTTAAACCACCGTGCAACTTTGTATCTGCACAGCAGAAGCCATTGTTTAGCAGCTTTCACAAGGGACTTAATGATCCTCAAATCTCGTTCCGCAAGGAGATTCCTCAGTTACAGTTGAGGTGGTAATCACAATGTGCCAGATTAGGGCCTTAGTGTGCCTGTTCGAGTGTTGTCCACCCAATATCTGTGATCTCTGTAGTTGTTTTCTCACATGTATTTGACCGGACGTTGTTATGCTACAGCAAAACGTCGTGCTTTTGCCGATGTCGTTGGACGCGACACATTGGAGCATGGAGTTTTTTAAGGGTTCCCATACACGTGGAACAACTGAAAGTGGTTCCGTGTGGCGTGTCTACCCTCTGAATAAAAAAAAAAGCACAGTGACCATCATATTTCCTGCTGAAGGCACAGTTTTGAATTTCATCTTCTTCTTTGAGTTTGCATGGTACCACGCCATTAAGTGCCCTTTCGTCTCTGGTTCGAAGTGATTCAAGCAGGTGCCAGCTCCCGTCACTGTTCCAAAAGTTCGCTGCACACTGTTCTTCGTCTTTCCTTTGTGTCCCTGCATCAACATTCGTGGCACCCACGTGGTGCAAACCTTTTTCATCTTCAACTGTCTCGGTATCCTGCACACACTCGCTTCTCCTACTCCCAACTCTAATTGACAGTTCGTTCACTGTTGTGCGTCCGTCAGCCAGAATCGGACTGTGGATATGCTGTACGTTGGCTGGCGTCAGTGCAGTACTCTATCTGATGCTGCACGGGATGACCCGAGTACTGGCGTGTCCAATTTCACCGCACGATCCGTATGCCGAATCACTAACAGCAATGCAATAAACTTCTCCTCCACATACAACTTCTTCAGTCTGTTGTGAATATTTGAGAGAGAGAGAGAGTGAAAGAGAAAGAGAGGCAGAGAAAAATAGAGACAGAGAGTGCGACGAAGAAGGAGAATAGCCGCTGTCTGTCATAATATCAGTTGTGTCTGATATGGCCAGTGGTCAAGATATCACATCCGTCTCCAGCATGCCAGATTCAACACAAAGATCTAAACCTGAAGACGGTATGGGCAAATGTCTTGTCATTATTGTTTTGTTGCGACCCTGTACTATCAGGATTAGATCATTTGTAAATATCTACACTGCTGAGTGAGGGAATGGATCTGTCGGCGATGTCTGGCCATACCGTCTTCCAGTTTAGATCTTTGTGTTTAATCCGGCATGCTGGAGGACAATTAGATTTATTCTGAATGTTTCCGATTTTGTCTCTGTTACATCATATATTTCATTAAGAATGCGCCTGTGATGCAGTCAAGACCTGAACCCAGTGATCTACACAGTGAACAGTTAGCTCCCAATAAGATCATTTGAGTAATTAAACAAAAGTGGCACAATTGATGATTGTATGCAACATTTGAATTTAAACAGAGGTGGCCAATTCATATGCGAAACGTGTACACCATATCTGACACAGATAAAATGCGTAGGATTTCATCTGCCTGTGGGTCGAAATAAAACGTGGAAATGAAGTTCTGTTTATTGCTAAAAATCATGAAATTGACTCCCAATATTGTATAGATAATACAATGAACTGTTAAGTGAACAGTGGTTCTAATAGATTACTAAACATACACGATAATACCTTGGTACAAGTGGATGGAATTGGAAGAGAAACAATAATAATGATATGGAATTTTGCTATGTCCACCAATATTGATTGCTCAGTTAGTCAGTAGATTGAAGGAAAGACTCAGAATTCAGAAATGCAAAATTCTAATTCGAAACAAGTGACTTTGCACTTGGTTTGTCACGTCATATGCAAGTGCTGCACATGCTTACGGTTGCTCAAAAACTCAGATGCAGCGAATGGCAGCAATGGTAGCTGAAAGTTACAACCTCAGCCGCGACATCTGTGATATGCTATGGGACAGAGTTTCAAAATGACCATCAGCTAAAGCGTTGTCTGCTATACGTGCAGACGAAGATGAAGTGTTTCATTTCTGGATTCCTAGCACGAAGTGTGTATATACTCTCCTCAAAATCTTCTGGATCTGTCAGCACTAGATTCTGGTTAGCTAGTCTCTGTGGACCTTCTGAGTTCTGTGCAATGATAAAGTCATAAAAACATTACAAATCTCCTTCCCCTTAAAGAATCTGCCGTGATTAATCAGTAACACACATTTGTCTCTTGGAGTGGAGCAGAAAGCAGAAATTCTCCCCCACTGTGGTTTGATTTAACGTTTTGGCCAATGAGAGTGGCTGTACGTTGACACTGACGAGATTTCATATTTGCTTCAAAAATAATTTTGGTGAGCAAATCCTGGTCTTACAGAATTTACATATGAATTACTACCTTTTACATTCAAAATCATACGTAAAAATAATCCTCCGCAAACATACTGTCATTTGCTAGAGTCAAGCTTTTATTTGGTTACTTTGAAAGGGCACAACTGATTTCCTTCCCCATCCTAGATACAATTCGAGCTTGTTTATTAATCAAAAGTCAGCCACACTCATCACTGAATAAAGTAATTCTGGATAAACATTCAGTTTTACAACTGAGGTTGTTACAATGATTAATCATTCACACTTTTCAACATTACTCATGAAAAGCAATTATGAACAGTCTACATTGAAATTCAGCATTACTTCTTAAAAATTGCATATATCAATACAAAATTTCCTATGAATACACATTGTATTTAAAAAATGATAAAATTAGTGAATATCTAGACGTCTGTTACTGTACCATAAAGTTATGAACAATTTGGTAAATTTATGCAAGTGATGTCATGCCTAAACTCAGTGTCAACATATAATTAATTCGCTCCACTTCGAACCCAATAATTTTCAAAGAAGAATTGCATATGCCAAGAGAGGAAACATTAGAAGTGCAGGCAAAGGAAGAAAATTCAACACTTCTGGCACTATGCTGAAAATTTTCGCCATTAAATACGTAGTTTACGTAAGAGCAGTTAAATTCATCATTAAAATTAACAAACAGACCACTTCTGAAAATACAATGTCGAGGAAAAGCGCTTATTATAGTTAAAATACATATATCGCCCGTGCAACTTTAATGTTGATGAAACACACTCATTACATTTAAAGAATATTTGTTTTCCCTAAAAATACAATTTTGAGAAAACATACATACACTTCAGTGGTTTTGGAAAACGACACGAGTTGTCCTGTCTATTAGTATGACATGAGAAACGAAACAGTGCACTAAAGTTAATGTTTACTGATATGTAAAAAATCAGTTTGCAGAAGTGTGATACAATTTGCGAGCTCAGATTTAAAGCTTTTACAATTAGCTTCTCCACATAACTATGTTCGTTTATTAAAGGCTAGTCATTACGATTGTGCATGTCCATAGTCTGATGTAAACTGTCACACTGTTAAAAACCATAACTCTTCTCAGTGTATAGCACAGTGTTGTTCGTTTTCATGTATGTAATACCAGGTTTATGTGGCAATAATGTCCAGAAAAGTCTTTCATTCATTAGTAGATCGATGCTGTAGTGAGCTGCGTAAGAACTGAGTAGTAAATGAAGTTAGAATTGTTACGGTCATGAAAGGGGATCGAATCCCTCTTGGTTTATATGTAGTTTGTCTCTACATATTATGTTTGCATCAGTATTAGAGTTCTGAAATGGTTGGCACACAAGTGACACTCATGAATTATTCATTTCCATTGATCTGCGAGGGCAGCACGTTCATGAAGTCTTTTATGTGCAGATACAGAGCCAACTCAAATTAACTGGTGTTCCAGATTGACTGACATCCTGCCTGGTTCTTCTCGTAGACGTCGAGAAGCTGTCACTCAAGGCGCAGCGTCTTGCAGTTGTTGTGGGTCGTCGGTTAAGCAGCTTCCCCATGGGATTAGATACTAGACAGGCGTACACCGCTTCTCCTGTTGTATATAAAGGCTGTTAGTGGCACCAAGGACGATGTCCAGTCCCTACCGAATGAGACAGGAGCAGAAAGTGAGGGTAGCAAAGCAAAAGCTGAAATGCATAACTCCGTTTTTAAATGTTCCATTACAAAGGAAAACCCAGGAGAATTATCCCAATTTAATCCTCGTATCACGGAAAAGATGAATGAAATAAGTATTAGTGTCCGTGGTGTTGAGAAACAGCTGAAATCGTTAAAACTGAACAAAGCTCCAGGCCCTGATGAAACCCCTGTCAGGTCCTATACTGAATTTGCGGCTGTGTTAGCCCCTCTTCTGACTATAATTTATTGTAGATCCATCAAACAAAAAACCGTGACTAGTTCTTGGAAAAAGGCAGACGTCACACCCATCTACAAGAAGGGAAGTAGAAGCGATCGACGAAACTACCGTCCAATGTCCTTCAGATCGGTTTGTTGTAGAATCTTAGAACATATTCAGAGCTGAAGCATAATAAGGTATCTTGAACAGAATGACCTTCTGAATGCCAACCAGCATGGTTTTCGAAAACATCGGTCATGAGAAACCCAACTCTCACTTTTCTCACATGACATACTGATAGCTTTGGATCAATGCAACCCGGAAGATGCAGTGTTTCTTGATTTCCGAAAAGCATTTGGCTCAGTACTGCACCTATGCTTATTGTCAAAAGTACCATCATATGGGGTATCAAGTGAAACCTGTGACTGGGTTGAGAACTTTTTGGCAGGGATTACACAGCATAATATCTTGGATGGAGAATCATCGTCAGATGTAGAAATAACTTCGGTTGTTCCTCAGGGAATTGTGTTGGGACCATTGTTATTCATGTTGTGTATTAATTGCAGGCAATATTAATAGTAAAATCAGGCTTTTTGCAGATGATGCAGTTGTCTATAATGAAGTACTATCTGAGAAAAGCTGCATAAATATTCAGTCAGATCTTGATAAGATTTCAACATGGTGCACAGACTGGCAACTTGCTCTAAATGTTCAGAAATGTAAAATTTTGTACTTTCCAAAAAAGAAAAAAAATATGTAGTATCCTATGTCTATAATATCAGTGAGTTACTGTTGCAATTGGCCAACTCAAACAAACACCCGGTTATAAGACTTTGTAGGGATATGGAATGAAATGATCACATAGGTTCAGTCGTGGGTAATGCAGGTGGCAGACTTCGGTTTATTAACAGAATACTGGGGAAGTGCAATCAATCCACAAGACATTGCTTACAAATCAGTCGTGCGACCCATCCCAGAATATTGCTCAAGTGTGTGGCACCTGTACCAGATAGGAAATGTAAAATTTTGTACTTTCCAAAAAAGAAAAAAATATGTAGTATCCTATGTCTATAATATCAATGAGTTACTGTTGCAATTGGCCAACTCAAACAAACACCCGGTTATAAGACTTTGTAGGGATATGGAATGAAATGATCACATAGGTTCAGTCGTGGGTAATGCAGGTGGCAGACTTCGGTTTATTAACAGAATACTGGGGAAGTGCAATCAATCCACAAGACATTGCTTACAAATCAGTCGTGCGACCCATCCCAGAATATTGCTCAAGTGTGTGGCACCTGTACAGATAGGAAATGTAAAATTTTGTACTTTCCAAAAAAGAAAAAAAATATGTAGTATCCTATGTCTATAATATCAATGAGTTACTGTTGCAATTGGCCAACTCAAACAAACACCCGGTTATAAGACTTTGTAGGGATATGGAATGAAATGATCACATAGGTTCAGTCGTGGGTAATGCAGGTGGCAGACTTCGGTTTATTAACAGAATACTGGGGAAGTGCAATCAATCCACAAGACATTGCTTACAAATCAGTCGTGCGACCCATCCCAGAATATTGCTCAAGTGTGTGGCACCTGTACCAGATAGGACTAACAGGGGATACTGCATGCATACAGAGAAGGGCAAGTTTGTTTAATACATGGGAGAGTGTCACAGAGATAGTGATATCTTACAACTCCCTGTGTATCGCTAATCAGCGATCATGGGGATAATATTAGAATAACTATTAGTCGCAAGAGGCATTCAAACAATAATTCTTCTTGAGCTCCGTGAATGGAACAGGAAGAAATCCTAATAATTGGTAAAATGGGACGTATCCTCTGCCATGAACCTCACGGTGGTTCGTGGAGTATAGATGTAGGTGTAGATGTACTCAGCTGTGGCTAAATGCATTAGGACAGTGGCGCGAGCTGTGAAGCCCTCACCGTGCCACGCGTGTGGTGTGGGGTGTCCTTGACCGGCGGCTCACCTGCAGGCTGACAGCATAGGACCCATTTAGCCCAGGTGGCAAGCTTTGCAGGGTCATCCCTGCAGGTAATCTGAGGTCACCCATGTCTTCACGATAACGAACTTCGTCAACTAGCATATCTCCCTTCTTGTATTCTGCACCACTGAGTGGTGCGGTCGCCCTCACAACAACGTTACACAATTATGATTTATACAGATATAATAAATTTTATAAAATATTATCTTGACGAACTACAAATTCATGATCAAATAGTTCGTTGACCAAGAGACTCTCTAAAATTACAATATTCCATTAATTACCTTCAAACAACCAGATCTTTAAACAAGACTGACAGTGTTACGCCTTCTTGGTACAACAAAAATGATTTACAGACCATTAGAAATTCATAGCCGAAAGTGAGTGGTAAACTGCAAGCAAGTTGGTACAAAATGATTCAATTACAAGAGTCACTTATCATTACTGGTTTCTTATCCTGATGCTGGAAATGGATGGGCATATTTATTTGTTAACTGACATGCTGTTAGTTCTCGCAGATGACAATATACTAATATCTGAGATAACCACCAGTATCTTGGAAACATCTCGCAGTTACCTTTCATGTGCTATAATATCGTATTTTTACATTATATTAAATTAATTACAGGGTCGACCAATCTATCATTCGCATAATAATTGCGTGGCTGCACATCCCTCTCTCTTTATTTGTGGATATTTCTTTTCATTGCAAATTATTTCACTGTGTTATTCTCCCAGATACTTTGATTAATATTTGTTGTCAAAAACAATAGATCATTTCCTCTCGAACATACAAAACACATACACATATAATAATTTAACAAAAGCAACGCACCATATGAAAATTTAACAACTAATTTTCTTGTTAACCTAGTCTCATACCTAGTGAGCTCAACATAGTCTATATTAATGACTCATTTCTTTCAGTAATGGTACTATTAATATCGACGTCTTTCTTTTATTATTTATCTCCCGTATGGCCTTCTTTCAGTTATCAACTGTACTTCCTGCAAACAGCACATTAAACAAAACAAAAAAAAATCCGTCGTCTTTGATTCATAAGACGTACGCACCTATACGAAAGTGGCCTGCCTGTATTTCTGCTATTAGTTTTAACGACCCAGTACATCATGCTACTGGCTCTTTCTTTTTTAAAAAAATCCGTAATTGCTCAGTGCTTCCCCACCGCCAGCAAAACGTGGCTTTGTGCATCTCGGACTCTGGCTGCTAATACAACTCTGACATGAAAACCTCCGTCACTGGACAAATTCATCCAACGGTCTGTCCGATGGTTTCTTCCATGTAATCTTCCACACAGATACGACGATACCAAATCGTGGGAAGTAATTTACCATAAACTCAATCCCTATTCAGTCATGGACCAAATTGCTCCTCGTGTTCTTTAAAAATTAAGTAGATTCCACGAATTTGAGACTTGATGTGTTGTCACAGAGTCCCTATATTCTATAAATCGTTTGAGGTTGGAAATGTGGTGCCAGCTATTTGATTAGCGTTTGCTTTTCGTTTGTATTTCCACAACGCTCTCCTGACACACGGTCCACAGAAGATGTAGAAAAACTTGTGGCTTAATAAAATGCTTTCATGTGATCTTTCCCGTGCTCTAGTCAAACGGCACAGTTAATTGAAGACAGCAACATACATTTAAAGACACTAGAGTCGAAACATAAAGAAACAGCATAATTTTCATTTGTGTGTAGGGTCTATGTTGATTTCAATTGATAATCCTGTTTGAGACATTTCGAAATACCGTCCAATGTTCTGTAAATGTAACAGGCTTCTGTTAATTGCATAGGGAGTTATTTGCCTAAATTTTGTCATATTTCTCCCTCAACAAATTATTAGTGTAGATATTATTATTTATGTGAACCATTCCCTAATGTATGTACAACAGGAAACAGAGGAATGTTTAATAAAAAGAAACAAAGTATGTGAAACATTTTGTCATATATGAAAGAGAATTGCACTCGTTAGGCAGAAAACTTATTCATAGTAACAGTGTAGAGATTAATAATCTGTGACAGTGGTCATAGATCATGGTGTGGTTTGTTCTCTTAGTTCAACTGTGTATGGTTGTGATGGTCGAATAAAGGCGATGGAGAAACACCTATATGCGGTGAAGCGTCTCTGTATAAGTCGCTTCATTTACTTTCAGGATTGACACCCACTCCTACGTTTCCGAACAGCATCACTTATGTGTCCGTTCTCCTATAAATTCAAACAGAGAGAAAGGTGATAAGCTGAGTGATATATCTGGCAGCCATACAGATATTTCGGTACTAAATTATCATATCTGATTTATACTTCGCAACTAAATCATTTCCCACATGTGCTAGACACATATTAAGAGATTCATTTTAGACAGAAAAGCATTCGTCTTATATTTACTTTGCCACTCTATGTCTTCCTTGTTCCATCCTTCTGGTTGTCTGCTTGGAAGTGTGTTTGTCATTTGCTGCATGCTTTTGGATTGAGATAAGTTTCTTTGTAAGTAGGGACAGCTCAGTCAACTTTTGTGTACAGCAAAGGGGAAGAGACACCGGCGAGCGATGCTTCATCGCTTTTGTTAAGTTAGCACGGGTTGAACATGCATATTGGCTGTGCGCCGGCTTTCGGTCCGCGGCAGGGCTGTTGGCGAGTAGCGAGCAACCTCACTGCTCTGTAAATAGTCGGACAGTTAACATCTAGATTTAGTACTCAGTGTTGTAATTTTGTGTATGTGCAAGTTTCAGCTTAACTTAGTCGTTAATTCATTTCTTAGTAGATTTCAGCTGTTTTAGAAGAACTCGGTATTCCTTGCTTAAGCACGAATTGCGAATAACTTTGCGATTTTTTGAATTTATGGCAGTGTTTTTGTTTGGGCTCTATAACTTTGTGATTGCAGGGCACGAGGCCACGTGGATCTATGAACATGACTAGATTACTGAATAAATCGTGTATCTGTTTTGAACAGTGAGAATGTTTTTAATATTCGGTAGTCATATTAAGAAAAAGGACACTGATTTTTGCGCAGATCTCAGTGAGCTTTTTTGTCCATGGTTGATAGACTTTACCAAACGTTTTATTCATAAGATTGTGCTTTAGTATTGCTTGCAATTTAACCAGTTTTCTTGCTTAAGTAAGTTCTCGAGTTTTATTGTTTGATTTCGTGATCTTTCTTGTCGTTTTTTTTTTTACCGATTTTTCTTATAATGGGTAGCGTGTGGTTATTATTGATTTTCGGTGGCTGCTACCTTTTAGAAGAATTACTCACAAGATGTAGTTCCCATTCATTATTCGCAATTGCAATCTCAAGTGCCTTTTTATAAACTGGGGAATAATTTTCTGTTTTAAAATTGGTTTAATCATCAATATAGTATGCACTGGGAACTATTTGTACGATTTCCAGGTGCAGTACTTTGTCAACGTCTGTGATATTTGCCCAATCAGCGCAATACTGCAATCCCTAGTGCTTAAACCAGTAAGAAGAAGTCACTGGCTTGTAATACTGATCAGAGTATATGACACTGCATCTGAACTTCTATCGACAGAAACCAATCTAGGAGATTGTAGCGTCATCTGCCAAGGAATGACTTCTAGTTGGACACATACATAGTGAATGTAGTGTCAGTGAGTGTGCTTTCGGTTTGTAGAGTGGGGAAGGTGCACGATTTACCTGAGTTTGGCTGAGGACAGATTGTGAAGGCCTGGAGCCTTGGCACGAGTATTTCAGAGATTGCATGACTTGGCGGGTGTCCGAGGAGTGCTGAGGTGACTGTCTTCAACCTGTGATGAAACCAGGGTGAAACAACGTCCAAACTTCATGGGCAGCCAACACTGATTAAAGATGTTTGATGTCATAGGCTGGGCAGATTGGTAAAATAGAACAGGTGGCTACTTGTGGCGAAACTAACATCAGACTTTAATGCTGGTTAGAACAGTGTGTCTGAACATATGATGGGCCTCAACAGCCAATGAACCTTGCATGTGCCAATGTTAAAACTATGACATAGGCAGCTGCAACTATAATGCGCACATGACCATTAGCACTGGACATTGACGCAATCGCAGAGTGTTGCATAGTCTGATGAATCCCGATACCTTTGTCATCATACCGATGGGAGGCCGCGAATCCGTCGTCTTCCAGGGAAACAGCCGCCTGACACCTGTACTTTGGGATGGAGACAAGCTGTCAGCAGCTCCATTGTGCTTTGGAGGACATTCACATTAACAGCCAGAGGTCCAGTGGAGCTCGTGCAAGGCACCATGACGGCCAAGGAGTATCGTACACTAGTTGCGTCGACGTACATCCCTTCGTGACATCGTGTTTCCCAATGGCAGGGGCAATTTTCAACAAGATAATGAATGTGCTATGTCACAAGGCTAGAAGTGTGATGGAGTGGTTTGAGGAACAGTAGCGAGTTACAATTCATGTGATGGCCGCCAGCTAACCAGATGTGAACTCGACTGAACACATCTGGAATGTGACTGAGCTTGGCCTCAGCCAGCCGGGGTGGCCGAGCGGTTCTAGGCGCTACAGTCTGGAACCGCGCGACCGCTACGGTCGCAGGTTCGAATCCTGCCTCGGGTATGGATGTGTGTGATGTCCTTAGGTTAGTTAGGTTTAAGTAGTTCTAAGTTCTAGGGGACTGATGACCTCAGAAATTAAGTCCCACAGTGCTCAGAGCCATTTGAACCATTTTTTTGAGCTTGGCCTCAGAATTCATCGTACCCCTCCCCAGAATTTACAGGAATTAGGTGACTTGTGTGTGCAGATGACGTGCCAACTGCCTCCAGCGACCTGCCAAGGCGCCACTACTTCCATTCCATGACGCATTGCTGCTGTTGTCTGTGCCAAAGGCGGACATTCCGGCTATCAGATAGCTGTTCATAATGTTCTGGCTGATGAGTGTATGTGCCTTCATAAACGTTAGGAGGAACACGATGCATAGGTGACCACACAGGTATTAAAGTCTTGATAGCGTTGTGAATCGTAGAACGCATGTCTTCTGCTGGTGAAGTATCAGTATTATTCATCCAGAGGTTGCAGTCACCAAATGAGTCGAAATAATAGACGTTATTTGTATTTTTTTAAACATATGCCACCGAATGGGTTCCAGGTCCTCCAGCAACATCTAAATTCAGACACAGTTCCACATTCCAAGGATTTTCAAACAGTCTTTGGTAATGTAGTCACATAAATACACCGCGGAATCTTGTAATGTTGAATTTATTTCTAACAAACTTAAATAGATCTGTAGTGGAGAGCGCTCTATGTAGTAGGGCGGCCGAGAGACCTTTTTTTATTTATTGATGAGGAGACCTGGTTCTTTCTTGTATGGCTTCAAGTATAGTCCTTTCCTAATGGCTACCGCTTTTCCATCATGCAGTTATATCTTCTTGCTTGCTCCCGTTGCTCCTGGGAGTTCTGCGCATTCTTGACCCACCACTGAGAGACCTGTGAGGGCTAGAGCGAGGGAGGGGATAATTCCACCTCACGCCGTATTGGCACAGCTCGGAGTGCTTTAATCAGTTGTCTCACTTCTTTACGCTAAAGCGCGCTTTTACACTAGCTGCATACATCGCTGCCAAGGTACTGTTTTTTAAACACCCCTGTTCTATCTTCTTATTCCTCTTCTTCATCGTCATCGTATCCTTCTTCTTCTCCTTCTTTTGCGCATGATGTATGACGTTCGTAACTCGGCTGAAATTCGCCCCCAAACCCAACGTAATTTGACCACGCATGGCTTTATCAATTGCAATGACCACAATGTGCTCTCCTTTGCCAGTATCCCTTCTCACATGTACTGCCTTCGCTTTATCAACTAAAATTCGATCAACAGCGTGACGTCCTGGGAGATCTTTCTTGTGTATGCAGTTTTGTGTTCCATACAAGCCCCATCAAGCAAATTAAGACCTTTATCACAACTTGCCAGTCGTTTCTGAAGCTTTGTTCAGTAGTTATACCTGGATATGCATAGTTCGACTTGTAGTGTGTCGAGAATACCACCACCTCCTCTAATGCATCTCCTGTCGTAATAGCTATACTGTGGTGGTTTTGGTCTGTACACTACATTATATAGTGAGTAATTGGTGTTAATCCAGCTGTTTCGTGCTGCAGGAGAACTAAGTTGTTTAACTCGTGCTCTATTCCCTCGATGTCTTATGACCCTTACTATAAGAAACACATATGGTTTTGAGCTCTTCTGCATTTCCTTTGTGTAAAGCATCCTGCAATTTCAGTACCGCGCCTATGCTTTAAGATGTAGGTTGTGCGAAGTGTTCTCTGCTCTTTGCAAACGGTAAATATCTCATTCGACCTGTTTGGTAGGTATGACATCTCATCGCTATCTTGTGTTTTGAAATACATACTAAATCGCCTACATTAAATAAATTCGTGGTTGCGTGGATCCACCATTTTAATACGATTATATTCTGCATCTAGGAGTCCATTATCGCCTGCCGGTGTGGCCGAACGGTTCTAGGCGCTTCAGTCTGGAACCGCGCTATCGCTACTGTCGCAGATTCGAATCCTGCCTCGGGCATGGATGTGTGTGATGTGCTTAGGTTAGTTAGGTTTAAGTAGTTCTAAGTTCTACGGGACTGATGATCTCAGATGTTTAGCCCCATACTGCTCAGAGCCATTTGAAACAGTCCATTATCACAAACATCAATTGTTTCCATTTTTACAGTGCGATGTTTCGTTCTATTATGTTTGCAAATATTTGCTGGAGGATATCTGTTCATTTGTATGTACCATGAAGATTTGAGCTTTTACTGTGTTCTGTTCAGAGGTTCCATGACACCTGCCTTCAGATAGGTGAATGTTGAATAGCGGCGTATTCCATATCACTCCATTGCACTCTTAAAGAATCTGTCATAAAACTCTCCACTATGATATGTTTGAAGGTTGTCCGGGCATCGATTAATCCCCACCTGCAGCAATCACTCAACACGAGTGCAACATCCCTCCCGCTTTTGGTTTTTAATGGCAATGCCGAGGCAAATTTAGAGTATTTATCAACGACCATTAAAATATATTTGAAACCGTTATTAAAACGTGAATACTCCCTCATATATACAAAATCTGCTTGTCATGCTGGTTTGTGTAGTTGTTGAGCTATTGTCTCCAAAATTGATTGATGATATTTCTCTCTCTAAGCTCGGAAATTACTGAGACAACCACATTTGAATGAGTTGTATTACTAGTGGCACCCGATGTCATGAGCAGTCATAGCTGACCTATTAGCTCATTGGGGTCTTCAGAATATACATGCTGTGGGAATCGATTGTTCACTCTTTTATGCTTAATGTCAATATGATCACTGCTGCTATGTTCTGCAGCTAATGGTTTTGTATTTTCGACTGCTATGGCTTTTTGGTAGTCCATTTGCTTTCTTATGGACATCTGTCAATTATAATATGTTACCATACAATTCCAGATCTTTCGGTGAATAATTTACAGCTTTTGCAGGTCTTTGGAAAATAAGGTTCAGTAGACCAGTGAAAGACCCTATCACCTACCCATGTTGTGCACTCAGTTAAATCAACAGTCTGCGTGCCCAGCATGTATGGTTTTACTGTCTTTCCTAGCATCATTGTGTTGTTTATTGAAACTGACAATGGAATAGTCGTCGCGTGTAATTTCCCCGAGAGTTGCCCGAGAGATTCAATAACTAGCTTAAAGGTTTCTCTTAGTGTTTGCTCCCACTCCAAATGTCCTAACCTTAGCAGCCATAATTTCTCTCGAACAGCCTTCTGTGCCTTGATGACTTTATGATTAGCTGACGTCTTTTTATACACTAAGCAGAGTTCTGTGCAGGGTACAACTTATATACATTCTTCTTCACCTTCTTTTCAATAGCATCAGCCTTTATAGTTAATTCGCTTACTTCCTACATTAACCTCAACATTTAACGCATTGATCGATCACAGAAGCGTCGTATAATACGTCACTAGCTCCTTGAGGACACCCTCACCTTCGCGTTTTTACATATAAGTACAAGCAAATGTTCTGTCTATGTACACCCATCCTCTCTAACTGAGTGCTTGAGATGCATACAAATTTGTCCAAAGTGTGATGTATACTGATGTACTCATCTTTCTTCATAGCTATCTGTATATACATAGAAACTTTTGGAAGTTCCATATATACCTGCCATCATTCAGTTTTCTTGTTTTGTCAATAACTGATCCCAGCAGTCTCCACATATCTTTACAAATTCCTTGAATGATGTATTAGTTCCTAAATGTGCTTGGTAAATGTGGTTTAAATTCAAGTTGTATTGTTTGAAGGCCAGAATGAGGTTCGCATTATGGCACACCAACTCTGTTGGGATTCTGGAATATGTCTGACTCAAATAGAATACGTCAACACTCACATGGCGACCAAAATAGAAATAGCTTCGAATTTGATCTTGGTTTTCCACAGCAACTTCATCGAATATGAACGCGGTGTTTGGCTTTACTTTCTGTGGTGGAGGGATAACACTATTTTCACTTAATGTTGTGTGTGTTACACCATTGCAATATCTCCTGTAATAGTTGGTATTTGGGCTGGAACAGCGTTTATGAAAGTACACATACATGTTCAAAGAACAGGTGTGTTAGCAATGACATGAGAACATTTGTCTTTTTGCAATATTATGGATCCACAATTATAGCTCGTATATTATCAGAAAGAAGTATTCCATTCTTCTTCTTCTTCTTCTTCTTCTGGTATTCTATGCCATCACTGGACAAGTCACTTACAACAAAGTCCTTGTGACAGGGATGCTTCATCCGCCCTGCCATGATACCAACGTCAGGTATTGGTGTGAAATGGTTTTATAGAAACAAAAACTCTAGTAATAATAATATGTGTTGTGACTAATCTGCAATCACCTTACCAACTGAGCTACAATGATTGTATTATAGTGAGGTGCATATGAAATAAGAAAAACACACGATTTATGATAATAAATTTTATTTATGTGTCAGCAATGATACACTAGATGCAGTACATAAGTAAAATCCACTGGTTCATTTTTCACAGCAGTACAGTATTTCTCAAATAACTGTTTCTTGGATACTCTAAATTCTGCTTGTATATCCCTAAAACTGATAGAAGCATCACCAAACGTGGGTATTCCATCCGTAAATTTAGTGTGGATGGACTCCATATATATTGGAGTAATACTAGCTGACCTTGGCACTGCATTGATACATGAACTGAAGCACTGTTCTAAATAATTCAGATGCACGTTATGCACATGAAGACAGCTCAAAACTTCATTGTATACAGCTTGAATACACAGCAGCCATCGGTCCAGTCTCTTTGACACATAAGACATCACCATCCTAAGCCAAAATAAGTTCATAACGTTGGAGTGCTCTAAATAAATGGGTAGGTCTCCAGATTTCAGCCTGAGCGCTGCATCGTTATACATGGATGTGATCGATAGCATCATACCAGCACATAGAATGTCCTGGGGAGGGAACAAGATGGGTTATTCTCAGTTGTCATTTGAACATTGATGTATGGCATTGCACAACGTATCTCATCCCATTGCAACTCAGTAATTCGCACTTTAACACCCTTCACGACATTCTCAATCTCCATCACCACAAGCCAGTCACTGTCTCCAGCGTCTATTCCTAAATTCCGACGCTTTGACCCACTAACAGTTAAATTATACATGGAAGCATACAGCAGTTGCGCACTGGGACCAATTGGTATCTTCTCATTCACTACATCAACACTCTGTCCTTGCAGTATCACGGAATGTTCCGCAGTTCAATGGATGGTGTGCATGTTGGACTCCAGTAGTGACTTACGCCATGCTTTTTGAGATCCCTGGTGCACTTGTGTGAGTTGACGATAGACTGGGTGTCTTCATTGATAGTGGCAGAAACAATAGCAGCGCCTTGTCATGCTCCAACATGCTAACTAGTTCCGCTACAGGATCATATGTGCTAGAGGTAACTGCCATTGCTGCATGTCCTGACGTGTTGGAGGCCACTGGTGCAAGTCCTGTCAAGCTGGAGGCCACTGCTGCTGGAGGCATCGGCAAGCTGGAGCTCACTATCGCAGCTGCAGTTTCTAACATACTGGAAACTGCTGCTGCTGTAGGTCCCAACAAATTGGAGGTCACCTCAAATGTTGAAAAAAGAAAAACCCTTCTGTGCAGTAATAATAATAATAATAATTGTTGTTTTGTTGTGGTCTTCAGTCCTGAGACTGGTCTGATGCAGCTCTCCATGCTACTCTATCCTGTGCAAGCTTCTTCATCTCCCAGTACCTACTGCAACCTACATCCTTCCGAATCTGCTTAGTGTATTCACCTCTTGGTCTCCCTCTACGATTTTTACCCTCCACACTGCCCTCCAATACTAAATTTGTGATCCCTTGATGCCTCAAAACATGTCCTACCAACCGATCCCTTCTTCTAGTCAAGTTGTGCCACAAACTTCTCTTCTCCCCAATCCTATTCAATACCTCCTCATTAGTTACGTGATCTACCCACCTTATCTTCAGCATTCTTCTGTAGCACCACATTTCGAAAGCTTCTATTCTCTTCTTGTCCAAACTGGTTATCGTCCATGTTTCACTTCCATACATGGCTACACTCCATACAAATACTTTCAGAAACGACTTCCTGACATTTAAATCTATACTCGACGTTAACAAATTTCTCTTCTTCAGAAACGCTTTCCTTCCCATTGCCAGTCTACATTTTATATCCTCTCTACTTCGACCATCATCAGTTATTTTGTCCCCCAAAAAGCAAAACTCCTTTACTACTTTAAGTGTCTCATTTCCTAAACTAATTCCCTCAGCATCACCCGACTTAATTCGACTACATTACATTATCCTTGTTTTTGTTGATGTTCATCTTATATCCTCCTTTCAAGACACTGTCCATTCCGTTAAGCTGCTCTTCCAGGTCCTTTGCTGTCTCTGACAGAATTACAATGTCATCGGTGAACCTCAAAGTTTTTACTTCTTCTCCATGAATTTTAATACCTACTCCAAATTTTTCTTTTGTTTCCTTTACTGCTTGCTCAATATACAGATTGAATAACATCGGGGAGAGGCTACAACCCTGTCTCACTCCTTTCCCAACCACTGCTTCCCTTTCGTGCCCCTCGACTCTTATAACTGCCACCTGGTTTCTGTACAAATTGTAAATAGCCTTTCGCTCCCTGTATTTTACCCCTGCCACCTTCAGAATTTGAAAGAGAGTATTCCAGTTAACATTGTCAAAAGCTTTCTCTAAGTCTACAAATGCTAGAAACGTAGGTTTGCCTTTTCTTAATCTTTCTTCTAAGATAAGTCGTAAGGTTAGTATTGCCTCACGTGTTCCAACATTTCTACGGAATCCAAACTGATCTTCCCCGAGGTCTGCTTCTACCAGTACTTCCATTCGTCTGTAAAGAATTCGCGTTAGTATTTTGCAGCCATGACTTATTAAACTGATAGTTCGGTAATTTTCACATCTGTCAACACCTGCTTTCTTTGGGATTGGAATTATTATATTCTTCTTGAAGTCTGAGGGTATTTCGCCTGTCTCATAAATCTTGCTCACCAGATGGTAGAGTTTTGTCATGACTGGCTCTCCCAAGGCCATCAGTAGTTCTAATGGAATGTTGTCCACTCCCGGGGCCTTGTTTCGACTCAGGTCTTTCAGTGCTCTGTCAAACTCTTCACGCAGTATCTTATCTCCCATTTCGTCTTCATCTACATCCTCTTCCCTTTCCATAATATTGTCCTCAAGTACATCGCCCTTGTATAAACCCTCTGTATACTCCTTCCAACTTTCTGCCTTCCCTTCTTTGCTTAGAACTGGGTTTCCATCTGAGCTCTTGATATTCATACAAGTGGTTCTCTTCTCTCCAAAGGTCTCTTTAATTTTCCTGTAGGCAGTATCTATCTTACCCCTAGTGAGATAAGCCTCTACATCCTTACATTTGTCCTCTAGCCATCCCTGCTTAGCCATTTTGCACTTCCTGTCAATCTCATTTTTGAGACGTTTGTATTCCTTTTTGCCTGCTTCATTTACTGCATTTTTATATTTTCTCCTTTCATCAATTAAATTCAATATTTCTTCTGTTACCCAAGGATTTCTATTAGCCCTCGTCTTTTTACCTACTTGATCGTCTGCTGCCTTCACTACTTCATCCCTCAGAGCTACCCATTCTTCTTCTACTGTACTTCTTTCCCCCATTCCTGTCAATTGTTCCCTTATGCTCTCCCTGAAACTCTCTACAACCTCTGGTTCTTTCAGTTTATCCAGGTCCCATCTCCTTAAATTACCACCTTTTTGCAATTTCTTCAGTTTCAATCTGCAGTTCATAACCAATAGATTGTGGTCAGATCCACATCTGCCCCTGGAAATGTCTTACAATTTAAAACCTGGTTCCTAAATCTCTGTCTTACCATTATATAATCTATCTGATACCTTTTAGTATCTCCAGGATTCTTCCAGGTATACAACCTTCTTTTATGATTCTTGAACCAAGTGTTAGCTATGATTAAGTCATGCTCTGTGCAAAATTCTACAAGGCGGCTTCCTCTTTCATTTCTTCCCCCCAATCCATATTCACCTACTATGTTTCCTTCTCTCCCTTTTCCTACCGACGAATTCCAGTCACCCATGACTATTAAATTTTCGTCTCCCTTCACTACCTAAATAATTTCTTTTATCTCGTCATACATTTCATCTATTTCTTCATCATCTGCAGAGCTAGTTGGCATATAAACTTGTACTACTGTAGTAGGCATGGGCTTCGTGTCTATCTTGGCCATTATAATACGTTCACTATGCTGTTTGTAGTAGCTTACCCGCACTCCTATTTTTTTATTCATTATTAAACCTACTCCTGCATTACCCCTATTTGATTTTGTGTTTATAACCCTGTATTCACCTGACCAGAAGTCTTGTTCCTCCTGCCACCGAACTTCACTAATTCCCACTATATTTAGCTTTAACCTATCCATTTCCCTTTTTAAATTTTCTAACCTACCTGCCCGGTTAAGGGATCTGACATTCCACGCTCCGATCCGTAGAACGCCAGTTTTCTTTCTCCTGATAACGACGTCCTCTTGAGTAGTCCCCGCCCGGATATCCGAATGGGGGACTATTTTACCTCCGGAATATTTTACCCAAGAGGACGCCATCATCATTTAATCACACAGTAATCTAAATCTTGTTGTAGGAAAAATTCACAAAGTCATATTAAACATTTGGGAAACAGAACAGATCCCTTCTGAGTGGAAATGTGCACTCATGCATCCACTCCACAAAAAAGGGGACAAAACTGAACCAAATAATTTCAGGGGTATCTCACTCGTGCCGGTCACATATAAAATCCTATCAAAAGCTCTCATGAATAGATTAGAAGCACAAGCTGACCCACAAATAGGAGAATACCAGGCTGGTTTTCGTAAGGGACGATCATGCATAGAACAGATCTGGAATCTGAAAATGATTCTCCAGATGAGAAACACCCGAAACACAGTGGTCACTTTTGTAGATTTTAAAAAGGCTTACGACTCAATAGACAGAGTAGCGCTCTGCAACAAGCTGGAAGAATTCAACATTGACAGAAAGACAAGAGCAATCACTCGGCAAACATTAACTGACACAGTCTCCAAGGTTAAATTTATGGGGGATATCTCTGAACCATTTGAAATCCAAATTGGAGTGCGATAGGGTGACGGACTTTCATCAATACTCTTCACTATCATTCTCGAAAAAATTATCATGACATGGGAAAAAGACGTCAAAGGAATCCAAATTGGCATTAGAAAAGATAATAGATTCAATGTGAAGTGTTTAGCTTTTGCAGATGACCTTGCAATCCTCACAAATAATAGAAGTCACTAACGCCAAAGAGAAGTTACAGGAAATTTCACAAAGAACTGGCCTGCAAATTTCGTATGAGAAAACCCAGTAGATAGAAAGAGTGCCACAAGACAAATTGCCTGTATGACAACCCATGGGAAAATCGTACAAGTACCACATTTTAAGTACCTGGGAGAAATCATCCAGCCATCAGGGATCAGCCTAAAGGCCGATGAGGAAAGAATAAAAGAACTACATAAAGCATATAAACTCATGTGGAACTATTATAACAAAAAGTCCATATCCATTAACGCAAAATTGAGGCACTACAACACTGTACTTCCGGAGGCACTGTATGCATCTGAAACAACACAAATAGGTGGGCAAACTAAAATCAAAGAAATAGAGAAACAAGAAAAGAAAATTCTCAGGAAAATTTTTGGCCCGATACAAGAGCAAGGAATCTGGAAGAAGAGACCAAAATCAGAATTATGTAAATACGCAGACAAGATTACGGATACAATTAGGAAAAGAAGAATGCAGTTCTACGGACATATCCACAGGGTGAATAAAAACAGAATTTCAAAGCGAATTCTTAAAGTCATAAACTCAGGCAAGGGAAGAACAAAATGGATAAAAGAAGTTGAAGAGGACCTCAGACAAGCACACATAACAGTAAACGATGCAGAAAATAGAACTGAATTCAGGAACATCATAAAAAACATAAATTTGACACTACAACACAGAAGAGAATACGATGCAAATGGACAGAGGAGCGAAAGAAACAGCACAGTGAACACATGAAGAAAATTTGGACTCAGAAAAAACATAATCATCATAAAGGAATTCAAGCTCGAACGCTCTCTTTAAATGGGAATAATCGAAAATAATAATAATCATAATAATAATAATAGCAGTACAGACACACATAAACGAAGACATGTAATGAGTACTTCTTCTTCTTCTGCTCTGTGAGATGCTTAATGATCTCTGCTGCTGCTACTTTTGATGGATCATGATCCTCCGACTGACTGAGGCCTGCGTTATATCCCTGATGTCGGTATCACGTGGCCAGATGCAGTGCTCTCAATGGCTCCTGCCAACTTCCAGGGTGAAAAGCCATGGCATCACAACTTTGAGTGCCCTCTGGAGGCTGTAATGTGAACTAGGTTAGTCATTTTGGGGCTGTGGCAGAGAACACATTCACCTCTTAGGTATACTGGCTGGGAATTTCCAAAAAAGGTAGACAGTTCCAACACAAACAACCATTAGTATGACTTGGGAAACGCTTCTTCAAGCCATCCCACTCTATCATCATTATTTGCTGAAAAATGTTCTTCTTACCCTTCTTCATTATCATTTCTTTCCTTACTCATGCAAGAAGCTATGGACACAGTCCTCAGCTGCATCTTTACAGGTAATACAGATACTTAAATCCTCTTTGTTTCAACAACAACATCTCATCAACTGAACATATTGCACCAACAGCTGAGCATTTTGCGCTAATTTGCAAGATGATAACACCCAAAATAAAGCAAAAATCATCCTGAGTCGTTCCACACCAACAGCTGAACACAAAGGGTGGGGGGGGGGGGGGGAGTAGGGGAAGGGGGGGAGCGTGAGAAATCCATGATTTCATCTGGTGCCATCATCAGGTGACGTCATCAGTGAGATAATGCCACATCTACTGCCGCCATCTTGAAAAATTTGGCGAAAATGCATAGTGCACTCGTATCGGCTTTGTTTCCCTGCTATCTTGTAAAGACCCATGTGAACTGCCTGAAGCTGTAATACACAGTAATGCTGGTATTTAAACCCAACATCGCCGTACCAATCATGTCGCCCAACGACAAAACATGTCACTAATACTACAAACTACTAACAAATCGTGGCGTGCTCCGTCTGAGCATCATTCCCACGAAGTTGGATACTTATATGGCAAACAATTTTTCAACTACATGTGCTCAAGTACCGAAAGTTTAATTATAACCACACTGTATAAAAGCCGACATCGGTCGTGATCTATAATAAAGAACATGTTAGCAGCTGGGGCGGCTGCTCATTGTCAAACTGCAGTGCTTCTAGAGGAATAACACACTAATCTGACTTTCTTGATTACTTCATCTGCTGTACCCCACACGTGAGTTTCACCTCAGTGCTTCCTTCGCAGGTGTCACTAGTAAGGCTGATTAAACATACTAGCAATGGTATGTCGTCGCTCTCTAATGCTTTAACATTAGGGGCGGTGGTCCGCACAGACATATGAAATCTCTCTCTGACCAGTCTTAGTTTCGGTCGGTAGGAAAGTCACCTGCGTGTACATTAGCGGCGCCCTATTAGCGGGAGCAGTTTCGGCGCAATTATCAAATTTGGAACACAGCAACGAGGCTGGAGGAGCCACTGCTTTCGCCGCGACTCTAGAACCGTTAGGCGTTCTCGTGTCTGCCGCCTCCTTTTAACATCTAGCTAAGATGCTGAGCGTGCGTGTAGAACTGCTACGGAATCCCAGACACGGACGGACTCTCACATGACGATCCGAAGGCACCAAGATGCTATCGCGTATTCCCGTGGATTTGTCTGTCGCAGCGTTTGTATTCTGTGGAGTAAATTACATCCTAAACGAGTAATTATGTGAACTTATCCGCATACTATCTGGATTCACGTTCAAAAGCGAAACTCGTTTATTCTGCATCAATGAAAGCAAAAATGTTCCTCCGCAAATTACTGAGAAGCGTGTAGTGCAAGGGGTTTTTCACTTTATTATACAGTATATTAAAGTCCCTTCTTGTTCCTCTTACTATTATGTGGGCTGTTATCCACATAATTGCTTCTTCGCGTTGTCTATGGAAGCAATGCGTGAGCAACTAAACAACATTCTTAGGTCTTGCCTTGGTTTCGAATCTTTGTGATTTTGGTTCTATGAGGCTCACACACTTTCCATCGTTCGTTTAGCAGATGAAATTGCTCAGCATTCCCGTTATACTCTCAAGCGAGGTAAACGCACCTGTGGCCATTAAAGGTTCAAATGGTTCGAATGGCTCTGAGCACTATGGGACTTAACATCTGAGGTCATCAGTCCCCTATAACTTAGAACTACTTAAACCTAAGTAACCTAAGGACATCACACACATCCATGCCCGAGGCAGGATTCGAACCTGCGACCGTAGCAGTCGCGCGGTTCCAGACTGAAGCGCCTAGAACTGCTCGGCCACCGCGGCCGGCGGCCATTAAAGCTGAATTTTTATAGTCGTTCATTGTCCTACATTACTCCAATCTGCTATAAACCCTTTCAGCAGTATTCCATTATAGGTGAATAATCCCTTTATGAGCTCTCTTATGTGTCGACAAGAAAAGTCGCTTCCTAGTCTTTTTTTAACCATCAGACTTCTGACTGATCTGATGCGTTCCCACAAACGTCGTCAAAGAAGGGGGGGGGGGGGGGGTGAGGAGGGACACTTAAAACCTCCCACCCACATCCATCGCCCACCTCCCTCCTGGGAATCTGGACTGCAGTGGCACTATTCATGACGGTAGTCACATACGCTCCTAGATTTACCGTGAGTCTGCTACATCTCTCGTTTAACTCGTTATAATACTACGCGTCCGATCGCAGTGATACAGTACTATGGCTTTGTTTGGAAATTTTAGAATGTTGCCCCCTCCCTCCACCTCCTCACCCATCCACTCCAGGATACACTTCTGACGACGCCCATGTACGGCCCACGAAGATTTCCTCTTCTGTGCCAATCACATCGTCTCATGAGCAATTACAGACTTTATTTTCGATTATTTGTTGCATACAAGGTGTTTAAAGAAGGTTTACCATACTCTTACGGAAAACAATACTCACAAAGTTAGAAATAACAAAAATAGTTCAAATGGCTCTGAGCACTATGGGACTTAACATCTGAGGTCATCAGTTCCCTAGAACTTAGAACTACTTAAACCTAACTAACCTAAGGACATCACACACATCCATGCCCCAGGCAGGATTCGAACCCGCGACCGTAGCGGTCGCGCGTTCCCAGACTGAAGCGCCTAGAACCGCTCGGCCACACCGGCCGGCTTAGAAATAAGAAAGGTTGGTTAATTTGGGGAAGGGGACCAAACAGCGAGGTCATCAGTCCCATCGGATTAGGGAAGGTTGGAAAAGGATGTCGAGCATGCCCTTTGAAAGGAACCATCCCGCCACTTGCCTGAAGCGATTTAGGGAAATCACGGAAAACTTAAATCAACACTTCCGGACACGGGTGATTGGTTCGGAGTCAAATACTTGTTCCGGTAAGCGCCTTTCTCTCCTGTGATAGTCATTTGTCTATTGACACTACAGAAGGTTCTCAGCAAGGCTAGCACTATTTATAAGATAAACCTCGGCCCTTCTTCTGAAAGAATACGACCTCGCGCGGACACAGCTGGATGACATGGATTTCATCGCATGCATGGGGCACACCCTCCTTCAACTTAGACACTTCGTCGATGAGTGTCGAATACACAAAAACCATTCAATGTCATCCTAGCAGAAACCTAAGGGATTAAGGCATGCTACTGGACCTCCTCTGTCAATAAGCAAAAGTTTGTGTCCTTTATGCCGGCCGCGATGGCAGAGCGGTTCTAGGCACTTCAGTCCGGAACCGAACGATTACTTCGGTCGCAGTTCTAGGGGACTGATGACCTCAGATGTTAAATCCCATAGTGCTCAGAGCCATTTGAACCATTTTTGTGTCCTTTGAAGAAAGCTCTAAAGCGGGCAAAAAAAAAAAAAAAAAAGAAAAAAGAAAAACCTTCCTCCAGGCAATGTTAGAATGGAACTCTTCAAATATGGAGCTATTTATTTATTCGTGTCAGAAGTACCAGGACACAGACTGTGCTGATTTAATAATGTACATGATACGTGGGACTTAGGAAAGCAGGAAAGGTGTGGACGGGGCGGAATCAGTTACCGTTGGTTGCACAGAAAACACATAAACTTTATTTTTAAAAAGCCAAAACTCTCAACACTGATTTCTAAAAGATTTTATTAGACTGGCGGCTGTAAGCCTTATTAGCAGAATTTAAAGTTATTGTCGGATGAAGGTCACAAGCAGTGTTACACAGAATCAACGGCTGAAGGCCTAAATTACAAATAAAGTGGACAATTACACTTTAAAAATACTAAAAACCTTTCTAATAATCTTAATAACATGTAACAAGCTATAGTGACGGCTGAGGGCCTCGCTAAAACAGAATTGAAAATTATTTGTCGGCTGAAGGCCGCGAGCAATTTTCAGAATACTCAACGGCTGAAGACCGGAATTACGAGTGGGGAAGGCAATAACATGTTAAAACATTAGGGTAAATTGTAAACAATTATGACAACTTGCCCAAATAAGACGGAGTGATCCACAGACAGTTCTCCCTGAATCGACCTGAGGAAGGTGACTACAGCTGTGTAAGCGGTGAGACAGGCAGCCAAGAGTTGTACTCACGTAACTGGATGGCAACTCACACAAGGGGTAGCATAAGCGCCGACCGACCGACTATCCAATCCGCCCAACGTCCGATCACCGGTATAACGATGGAATATTTTTAGGCAAGGGCGAAGAGACGGACAGTACCACGTCTTCAGAAACACATCCAAGGCCGAAGGAAACACTAGAACCAAGGTAGACCTCCAAAACACATATGCACAGTACAATTCAAGAGACTGTCGAACTACACGCCATGTCGGACAGCATCAACAGAACGAAGAAAGGTGCACTGCCGCAAAAGTATGCTAACCTCCAGGGCAGGTAACTGGGGCGTTAGTGGCCACAAGGCAGAAAATACCGCTGGTTGCACTTCACTAAGTGGAAGGGAACAGTTCGTGGTTTGTATACATATGTTATTATACAATTAGTTACTTCAACTGATAATAATTCGATGTCGTTGTTGTCTGTGTTAGTGGTAGATATTACTTGTAGTTCTGGATCTATGAAAATAGCGCTTCTGTATTTATCATGGGGTCTCTCAGCTGCTAAGCGCATTCCTGGGACTCTTGGTCGCCTTTGGTTAGCATTCCTGTGAGTTTCTTGAACACAGAGAACATCGCACTTATTGGTTTGACACAGTTGTTGTAGCAGGGTTTCCTTGTTTGAAGTTATGCCGTCTATGTTGATTGATATGACTGTCAGCTTTGGCCCTAAGAGGGGCCGATTGTGGGGGCTATTAACCATTGTCATTAATTGTTGGTACTTCTGGAGTGGAAAGATCTGCCAGGTCATCACCGTTGCCCAGGGGACGCCCGAGTGTGGGTTATACACTCTTCTGGGAGGCTCATCCCGTGTCCCCCAAATATGGAGCTGAAAATATAATAATAATTTTTAACGACACACCGTGTTTTTTGTTACTGATATCTGTAAAAAGCGGGATAAGAAGTCTTGGTAAGATTGCAGGGGAATTAGTGTAATAGCTTCAGCAGCAAAACGTAGTCTTGAAGCAAAATTGAACAGCATATGACAAATTTCTAAGAGGAAGAAAGTGGCCCTGGACTATTAGGGCAAGCTTGTATAACGTCCACATTCTCGGATTGGCAGCTGAGAATAATGAAGCTATAAGCAGGTAAATGTTCATTTTTTTCGTGGATTTGGAAAGAAGCATAGATCTGATAGTGCACCTACCATGAAGAGACTAAACGTACGGCATAAATGGATTAGTGTAGTTATGAGAATGTACGAAGAGGCGGAAGCAAAAGTGAAGACGACAAACAGAATTACAGAAAGCCTTAAATTACCAAAGGCCTTAAGTAAGATTGCAGTTCATTCCCATTACTTTTTAACGTAATCATAAACAAAGCGCTGGAGGCATTGTACAAAAAATTTTCAGGAATGAGTATGTTATTTGGGGGGAGCAGAAGTCGTTCACTACTTTTTGCAGATGACCAGATAAGTTTCGTGAACAGGAGACAAGATATAGAACACATGCTGGATAAATTGCTCAAGGAATACTCAAAGTGCGGTTTAAAAATTAATTTGGAAAGGACAGAGAACAGGTGAATGAAAGGAACGGATTTAGTTCTCGAAGATGGCCAAATTAAAAGTTCTCGATGATGACAAAATTAAAATATGTGAAAATTTTAAATATTTAGGTTCTGTCATATCCAGCGACGGCATCTGTGACCAAGTACTGGGACCAAAGTAGCGATAGGTAAGCGAAGAATGAAGTGCCTTAAGGGACTGATTTGGAGCAATAGTATTAGTCAACATACACTCCTGGAAATTGAAATAAGAACACCGTGAATCCATTGTCCCAGGAAGGGGAAACTTGATTGACACATTCCTGGGGTCAGATACATCACATGATCACACTGACAGAACCACAGGCACATAGACACAGGCAACAGAGCATGCACAATGTCGGCACTAGTACAGTGTATATCCACCTTTCGCAGCAATGCAGGCTGCTATTCTCCCATGGAGACGATCGTAGAGATGCTAGATGTAGTCCTGTGGAACGGCTTGCCATGCCATTTCCACCTGGCGCCTCAGTTGGACCAGCGTTCGTGCCGGACGTGCAGACCGCGTGAGACGACGCTTCATCCAGTCCCAAACATGCTCAATGGGGGACAGATCCGGAGATCTTGCTGGCCAGGGTAGTTGACTTACACCTTCTAGAGCACGTTGGGTGGCACGGGATACATGCGGACGTGCATTGTTCTGTTGGAACAGCAAGTTCCCTTGCCGGTCTAGGAATGGTAGAACGATGGGTTCGATGACGGTTTGGATGTACCGTGCACTATTCAGTGTCCTCTCGACGATCACCAGTGGTGTACGGCCAGTGTAGGAGATCGCTCCCCACACCATGATGCCGGGTGTTGGCCCTGTGTGCCTCGGTCGTATGCAGTCCTGATTGTGGCGCTCACCTGCACGGCGCCAAACACGCATACGACCATCATTGGCACCAAGGCAGAAGCGACTCTCATCGCTGAAGACGACACGTCTCCATTCGTCCCTCCATTCACGCCTGTCGCGACACCACTGGAGGCGGGCTGCACGATGTTGGGGCGTGAGCGGAAGACGGCCTAACGGTGTGCGGGACCGTAGCCCAGCTTCATGGAGACGGTTGCGAATGGTCCTCGCCGATACCCCAGGAGCAACAGTGTCCCTAATTTGCTGGGAAGTGGCGGTGCGGTCCCCTACGGCACTGCGTAGGATCCTACGGTCTTGGCGTGCATCCGTGCGTCGCTGCGGTCCGGTCCCAGGTCGACGGGCACGTGCACCTTCCGCCGACCACTGGCGACAACATCGATGTACTGTGGAGACCTCACGCCCCACGTGTTGAGCAATTCGGCGGTACGTCCACCCGGCCTCCCGCATGCCCACTATACGCCCTCGCTCAAAGTCCGTCAACTGCACATACGGTTCACGTCCACGCTGTCGCGGCATGCTACCAGTGTTAAAGACTGCGATGGAGCTCCGTATGCCACGGCAAACTGGCTGACACTGACGGCGGCGGTGCACAAATGCTGCGCAGCTAGCGCATTCGACGGCCAACACCGCGGTTCCTGGTGTGTCCGCTGTGCCGTGCGTGTGATCATTGCTTGTACAGCCCTCTCGCAGTGTCCGGAGCAAGTATGGTGGGTCTGACACACCGGTGTCAATGTGTTCTTTTTTCCATTTCCAGGAGTGTATTATTGACAAAGTGGCTACTTATGGCGCAGAAGTGTGGACACTAAAGAATAAAAGGGGACAAGAACAAGACAGTGGAATTAGATTTTATGAGAAGGTAAGACGAAAACATCTTAAAAATTAGAAGAAATTGAAGTGGCACATTCCACGATCAGCAGACTGGAGGATAAAAGTTCAAAAAAATGGTTCAAATGGCTCTGAGCACTATGGGACTTAACATCTGTGGTCATCAGTCCCCTAGAACTTAGAACTACTTAAACCTAACTAACCTAAGGACATCACACACATCCATGCCCGAGGCAGGATACGAACCTGCGACCGTAGCAGTCGCGCGGTTCCGGACTGCGCGCCTAGAACCGCTAGACCACCGCGGCCGGCAGGATAAAAGTCTTTAATGGTTTAGATCTGTTAAAAGAACGAACAATGACAGGTGGCTCATGAAAATGTTAATATGGGCCCCCAAGAAGAACTAAAACAGGACGGCCACTTTCGTTATTGGAGTTATATATTGATTGTGCAATGCGTGAGAAGGGGTTAATAACTTTTTATTGAGTAACCGAGGCTGATGGAACGAGAACAAGACTAACCTCTAGTGGGAAGATTCAAAGACTTTTAGATGATATATCTTTGTGTTAGATACTGTAGTACGAGGCATAGGACATGGGATGCGATCCCGTCGTACATAAATTACATTTTTTGTGTTTGTGCAAGGGTAATGTTCTCCAGTAGCATGGGCAATTTATCGTACAGCTCTTGTTGACAAACAGCATTCATTACTTTGTTTGCTAGAGATAGTGCCCCTATGAGTCTGTCACTCAGAATTCCTTCCCACACATTGTCACTAAATCGAACGTGATGCCCTGCTACCAAGGTGCCTTGAGGATTTGAATCTACCCACACGTGGTTATTGTGATGATTCACTGTCCCACTCTGCGTGAACCTCGCCTCATCCATAAATAAGATGCGAGCTTTGAACTGCGGATAATATGAAATTAAACTGCTTTAAGCAATGAATCACGAAGTAACCCCGAAGCATACAAATGTGGAATAAAAATTACTTGTGAGACTGGGAAAAAGTATTAATATATTACGGGCACACTCTTAGCAGACCCAGACGCAAAATTTTACAAGTCTGTCAAACGGGCAACGTAACTGGATTTGAAAAGCGCACGTCGTTTTGTGGGAACGAGAATAAATAAGTAACAAATTGAAGAAAAAATATGGAAACAAAACTAGGCAGTTTCAATAATCAAATAAACAGAATGGACATCAGGAATCAGAAAATAAAATGTTAGTCGCTGAAGGATTGTTGGAGAAAAGGAAACACTGGCACAGCTGTTTGAATTGATGCTTATTTGCGAACATATATTTGTTAGATGCTTCAGTCTCAGGTCACACAAACGGTGTTCCCCTACGGCAGTATGTCTATTTTCGTGTTTATTCTTGACTGCTAACGCGCATACTTTTTAGCCATCACAACTTAAAAGGATTTATACATACATCAAAGCAACATTTGACCATCTTCACACTACATTTGAGGACACAAGTTCGTAAATTTGTCATCATGTTGAAACTGTCACTGATATATAATGATGCTGCTAGTTATTGATTGGAAACTAGCTACTTGTTTTGTATTCAAGCCACCGGATTGGGTTCTTTCATTAATTTCAATATCTATCATTTCTTTTAGGTTCCTGCGTCTGAAATGCTAGGAACCTGGCTATGACGTCATATATATTCGAGATTGTATTTTTAAGAACTGGGACAGTGAAAAGCGGCAGGCAGTGACCAATACTCGAGAGCTCCTTTAAAAAATTGACTATGCTGTTCTCATAGCGCTTGCACTAAACTGTGATAGTAGGATGTGTCCTGTATGGGCGTGTTTTGTCGGGGCGCCGGGAAAGATCCATGTTTCAGACTTATTGTTACAATTATTATTTTCCTTGCTTTTGTGGACTTTCCAAACAGTGACCGTCTTGATATGAACGGCTGTAAACTTGCATATCAGTCCCTCTAATGTTTTTGACTTTTCTCCTTTTTCCTTGCCACGGCAGAGTTCCTGTTTGTTTTATTTTGTGCTTTTGAGTTTTATGTCCATGTGTCCTCCGCTTTCGATAGTATCTTTCAAAAGTCGATTTGGTGTTCCATTGTATTTCATGCGGGAATGAGATTTGACCACAAGAATTCTATATTATGACTCTTCTTGTTTGCTTGACGATAGTGACGTACTAGGTTTAGAATCTATATACTTGATGTTTTTTTCCACTTCATGTAACTGATCGATTTCAAAACGCATTGTAAGCCGCTGATTATTACTGATGGGGGATTTTTGGAAAGAATGTGTATTTTACTGCCTGCATAGTGCGAACGTTTCAACTGAAAATGGGGAGCAACAACAACACTACTGGCCATTGAAATTGCTACACCAAGAAGAAACGCAGATGATAAACGGGTATTCATTGGACAAATGTATTATACTAGAACTGACATGTGATTACATTTTCACGCAATTTGGGTGCATAGATCCTGAGAAATCAGTACCCAGAACAACCACCTCTGGCCGTAATAACGGCCTTGATACGCCTGGGCATTGAGTCAAACAGAGCTTCGATGGCGTGTACACGTACAGCTGCCCATGCGGCCTCAACACGATACCACAGGTCATCAAGAGTAGTGACTGGCGTATTGTAACGAGCCAATAGCTCGGTCACCATTGGCCAGATGTTGTCAATTGTTGAGAGATCTGGAGTATGTGCTGGCCAGGGTAGCAGTCGAACATTTTCTGTATCCAGAAAGGCCTGTGCACGATCTGCAACATGCGGTAGTGCATTATCCTGCTGAAATGTAGGGTTTCTCAGGGATCGAATGAAGGATAGAGCCACGGGTCGTAACACATCTGATATGTAACGTACACTGTTCAAAGTGCCGTCAATGCGAACAAGAGGTGACTGAGAGGTGTAACCAATGTCACCCCATATCATCACGCCGGGTGATACGCCAGTTATGGCGATGACTAATACACGCTTCCAATGTGCGTTCACCGCGATGTCGCCAAATACGGATGCAATCACCAGGATGCTGTAAACAGAACCTGTATTCATCCGAAAAAAATGACGTTTTGCCATTCGTGCACCCAGGTTCGTCGTCGAGCACACCATCGCAGGCGCTCCTGTCTGTGATGCAGCGTCAAGCGTAACCGCAGCCATGGTCTCCGAGCTGATAGTCCCTGCTGCTGGAAACGTCGTCGAACTGTTCGTGCAGATGGTTGTTGTCTTGTAAACGACCCCATCTGTTGACTCAGGGATCGAGAGATGCCTGCACGATCCGTTACAGCCATACGGATAAGATGCCTGTCATCTCGACTGCCAGTGATACGAGACCGCTGGGATCCAACACGGCGTTCCGTGTTACCCTCCTGAACCCACCGATTCCACATTCTGCTAACAGTCATTGGATCTCGACCAACGCGAGCAGCAATGTCGCGATACGATAAACCGAAATCGCGATAGGCTACAATCCGACCTTTATCAAAGTCGGAAACGTGATGGTACGCATTTATCTTCCTTACACGAGGCATCACAACAACGTTTCACCAGGCAACGCCGGTCAATTGCTGTTTGTGTATGAGAAATCGGTAGGAAACTTTCCTCGTGTGAGCACGTTGTAGGTGTCGCCACCGGCGCCAACCTTGTGTGAATGCTCTGAAAAGCTAATCATTTGCATGTCACAGCATATTCTCCCTGTCGGTTAAATTTCGCGTCTGTAGGACGTAATCTTCGTGGTGTAGCAATTTTAATGACTAGTAGTGTGTTAATTGAAACTTCCTTTCTTCAGCAATTTGCGGACAGAAAAAAGCGCATGCAGTGTGATTTTTCGTATCCATTTTTGATGCATCAGTCAGTATGCCTACGTGTTATTTGGCTTGTAACAGAGAAGGAGGACAAGAGAAACACCTAAGTGTGTAAAACTCCGTCACCTTCGCTCATGAGCGACTATTTCGTTCTCCCATCCGGCGCCGGTCTTTTGAAGAGCGAAGTTCTCACGACGCAGTCCCAAGTGTATGCGCTGTGGGGAAAGTGTTGATGTGGGACCTGGGACAGTGGGTTGTCTAAGTGGGATGGAGTCGGTGGGCGGGGGGGGGGGGGGGGGGGGGAATTTGGAGGAGAGGCGCTAATGACCCGGAGTTCGCATTCCATTTCGCGCCCCGACGCCACGACCCACTGCTCTGCTCTACACCTCTGCAGCCACCAGGCACTCACACGTGACCGCTCTTCTGCACGAACAAGTGAATCACAATTTGGCTCCTGAAGTGGTAAAAGAGCAGAGTCACCTGTAGTAGGATTTACAAAAGCGGTACTTGACTCTCTTCACAAGGATGATTGTGGTACAGAGATATTTTGAGATCTTTCTAATGCTTTTTATACTACTGACCATAAGATTCTGCTAAAAACAATTAGGACTATGAGGTATGGCTAAGTACTGGTTTTCATCATAACTGTCAGATATGATAGAAAGAGCGGAGACAACAAATACCTCAAATAAGGCTAAACATGTAGTGAAACACTTATCAGAATCAATATACATTAATATAGGAGTTCCTCAGGGAAGCATATTAGGACTGTTCCTGATGTCAGTGACTTTCCCAGTAGTGTTAGCCAAGGGGAAAAATCTCTCTTTGTTGATAACAGCAATATTATAGTTACTGAGAAAACAAGAGAACTCCTTGCAGACACATCAACTGACAACCTCAAGGAAGTTTACAATTGGTCAGTATAAAGTGAGGCGACAATGAACACGAACAAAACAAATGCCATTAATTTCAGTTTGAAGAAGAAAAGTGACAATCTTAGCCTAAAAGTAGATGGTCTACAAAGCTTTGTAGACTCTATAACAAATGTAGTGTCGGCAGACTTGCCAACACTACGCACACTAATTGAAAGAGGCGGCCAAGATGCACGCGCTAACTCACGAAGGATGGAGTGAGGTCTGAAACAGGATACGTAATGAATGTTATAAAGAAAAGTACGTAGCTCCTTGAATACTTAACTTTTAATACATCCTTGTATACATCGTTCTTGATGAGACATCTGGAGATTGTGGCGATACAAGTGAGACTCTATAGATACAAGCTATCTAAGGCGAATGGCACCTTGCTAGGTCGTAGCCATGGACTTAGCTGAAGGCTATTCTAACTGTCTCTCGGCAAATGAGAGAAAGGCTTCGTCAGTGTAGTCGCTAGCAACGTCGTCGTACAACAGGGGCGAGTGCTAGTCAGTCTCTCGAGACCTGCCGTGTGGTGGCGCTCGATCTGCGATCCTGACAGTGGCGACACGCGGGTCCGACATGTACTAATGGACCGCGGCCGATTTAAGCTACCACCTAGCAAGTGTGGTGTCTGGCGGTGACACCACAACAAAAACAAAATTTCCAGGAATGATTGCTGAGTATCAGTTGAAATGGTGTGAACGCACAAAGATACTTGCAGACAGAATGTCATCAGCATGTGATGCCCTTACAGCCCTGCCATCAGAGTGGAATAGCCAGTGCCTTTTAGTTGCTTACTAATCATATGTACCATCAATTCTCAGCTATCGAACTCTTTTCTGGGAAACAAGTGCAAAAAATATTAACACAGTGTTCAATCTGCAGAAAAGGGTCATAAGAATAATATGTTCAAAACACAGAATGTGAGTACATTTACCAGTAATTGTGTACATCAGAAGTAACACAGATACACTGAAGAGTCAAAGAAACTGGTACACCTGCCTTAAATATAGTGTAGGACCACCGCGAGCACGCAGAAGTGCTGCAACACGACGAGGCATGGACTCGAGTAATGTCTGAAGTGGAGCTGGAGGTAACATACCATGAATCCTGCAGGGCTGTCCACAAATCCGTAAGAGTACGACGTGGTGGAGATCTCTTCTGAACAGCACGTTGCAACATATCCCAGATATGCTCAGTAATGTTCATGTCTGGGGAGTCTGGTGGCCAGTGGAAGTGTTTAAACTCAGAAGAGTGTTCCTGGAGCCACTCTGTAGCAATTCGGGACGCGTGGGGTGTCGCATTGTGCTCCTGGAATTGCCCAAGTCCATTGGAATGCACAGTGGACGTGAATGGATGCAAGTGATTATACAGGATGCTTATATACGTGTCACCTGTCACAGTCGTATCTAGACATGTTAGGGTTCCATAACACTCCAGCTGCACACGCCCCACACCATTACAGAGCCTCCACCACCTTGAACAGTCCCCTACTGACAGCAAGAGTCCATGGATTTATGAGGTTGTCTCCATATTCTTCCACGTTCATCCGCTTGATACAATTTGAAATGAGACTCGTTCGACCATGCAACAACCTTCAAGTCATCAACAGTCCAATGCCGATGTTGATGGGCCCAGGCGAGGAGCCCAGCCATCAAGGGTACACGAGTCGGCCTTCGGCTCCGAAAGCCCATATCGATGTGTTTCGCTGAGTGGTTCGTACGCCGACACTTGTTGATGGCCCAGCACTGAAGCCTGCAGCAATTTGCTGAAGGGTTGCACTTCTGTCACGTTGGACGAATGTCGTTGGTCCTGTTCTTGCACGACCTTTCTCCGGCCGCAGCGATGTCGGAGATTTGATGTTTTACCAGATTCCTGATATTCACGGTAAACTCGTGAAATAGTCGTACGGGAAAATTCCCGCTTCATCGCTATCTTGGAGATGCTGTGTCCCATTGCTCGAGCGCCGACTATAACACCATGTTCAAACTCACTTAAATCTTGATAACGTGCCATTGTAGCATCAGTAACCGATCTAACAACTGCGCCAGACACTTGTTGTCTTACACAGGCGTTGCCAACCGCAGCGCCGTATTCTGTCTGTTAACATATCTCCGTATTTGAATACGCATGCCTATACCAGTTTCTTTGGGGAGGGGAGAGGTGAGGGGGCAAGCCTCAATGTCCATAATGTTTAGCAGTTCATTACAAAAGAGTGGGAGAGCCTCGAAGGCAAGCGGAAAACATTACTCCATGATAACGTGAATTATACCAACCATACCTTGGTACTGTGGACTCTTTTGCGGACGGCAATTCTTAGTCATTACATTCCATACGACGTTCAATTACTGTCGATTCAAATAACACCTCCATTGCATTAACATCATACCATCTCCTCTGTGCGACTATAGTAAAGAAGAAGACAAAAGCCGGGCGTTGTAGCCGAGCGGCTCTAGGCGCTACAGTCTGGAACCGTGTGACCGCTACGGTCGCAGGTTCGAATTCTGCCCCGGGCATGGATGTGTGTGTGATGTCCTTAGATTAGTTAGGTTTAAGTAGTTCTAAGTTCTAGGGGACTGATGACCTCAGAAGTCCCATAGTGCTTAAAAAAAATAAAAATTGAGATGCAGTTACCAGCCTCTCTTCCCGTACTCTTATCACGTAAATACATTTCAATGTGTAGAACGCTAAATACCTTCGTAGTCAAAGTAAATACAAAGTATACATTTATGAATTATGAGGTATTGATTGTAATGCCAGAAGCTAATTGTAATCACATATGCTATATTTTTGTCCTATTTATTAACCGTTTGACTGCAGCTTTCTACTTGCCATGATAAGGTACTGTATTATACTTATGTATCTACTTATAAGTCATACAGTTGTACAAAGTACTTGTTACGCTTGAAACGTCCCCTTTTGAACAATTATACAAGACTGTGCTTACACTGACACACAATGTTTTTTAGCGCAACGCAATCTGACTTTCAATAATCCCTACAAAAGAATGGCCCTTTCACAAATCACTTACCTCACAAAAATCTTCGTTACTCGAACTACTGCAATACAGCGAGCGCCACTACTGCCAGCTAAATAAAAGGTTCAAACTACTGAAGGCACTAACTACTGATAGGCATAGTTAGCAAATGAAAGATTTTGATAGAGAACAAACAATGTATTTACCTTAATAGTGTTGAAAAATCATAATATACATAGCAGTTCATGATATCCAGTATTACAAATTTCAAAACTCCGCCATCTCTCTCCCCACATCCACCACTGCTGGCGGCTCACCTCCAACTGCGCAACGCTACACGCTGTTAACATCCAGCTGCCTAACACTACAATAGCTGACAACAATGCAAACCAGCCACAGACTGCACACAGCACAGCCAGTGATTTTCATACAGAGCGCTACGTAACGTCGCCAATAAGAAAACATAAACAGCCTATTTACATAGCCCCCATGCCCCCCACAAAAAATTTTACAAATTGTTTTGGGCACTGGCCAATACAGAATTGAAGATTCCAGGTTCGAATCCTGGCAGGGTCGCCATATGAAACGTCGCCTTTTGAACAATTATGCAAGACTGTGCTTACCACAGTCTGGAACCGTGTAGTTCTAAGTTCTAGGGGACTGATGACCTCAGAAGTCCCATAGTGCTTACAATGTTTTTTAGCGCAACACAATCTGACTTTCAATAATCCCTACAAAAGAATGGCCCTGACTAACATTAAACTATACCTTTCACAAATCACTTAACTCACAAAAATCTTCGTTACTCGAACTACTGCAATACAGCGAGCGCCACTACTGCCAGCTAAATAAAAGATTCAAACTACTGAAGGCACTAACTACTGATAGGCATAGTTAGCAAATGAAAGATTTTGATAGAGAACAAACAATGTATTTACCTTAATAGTGTTGAAAAATCATAATATACATAGCAGTTCATGATATCCAGTATTACAAATTTCAAAACTGCGCCATCTCTCTCTCTACATCCACCACTGCTGGCGGCTCACCTCCAACTGCGCAACGCTACGCGCTGTTAACATCCAGCTGCCCAACACTACAATAACCGACAACAATGCAAACCAGCCACAGACTGCACACAGCACAGCCAGTGATTTTCATACAGAGCGCTACGTAACGTTGCCAATAAGAAAACATAAACAGCCTACTTACACCCTGATCTAAACCCTATTGCACACATTATACGTATATTGCAGATAAGGAAAATTTGAACTTTTCTAGCGCTTTCACATTTATATTTTTACTAGTTGATGAATTTCACTTTGAGACGTGCTTTCTTCTGGCTGACACCGTGAGCAACACAGTATGTAACGCGAACTAACTAACTCGATAAGTAACTATAGGAGATCCAGAACCTACATGTGATAGGTTTACATATTACCTATGTGCAAACTTCCTGATGCTCGCTTCTTACTAGGCCTAAATCAACTGAGACAAGTTGAAACATTCCCTTTCAAAAATTATGAATGACTGTGCTGGTAAACTTCTACGTTATTTGATTTTCAAACACCTGAGCAAAACTCAACGTACTCAGTTTTCTCTTTACTTATTCTGATCATCACTAAACTGACACACAATATTTTTTAGCGCAACGCAATCTGACTTTCAAAAATCACTGGAAAAGAATGGGCCTGACTAATTCATGAATCACTTACCTCACAAAAATCTTCGTTACTCGAAGTACTACAATACAGTGAGTGCCAATACTCCCAGCTAAATAAAAGGCTCTAACTACTGAAGGTACTAACTACTGATAGGCATAGTTAGCAAATGAAAGATTTTGGTAGAGGACAAACAATGTATTTACCTTAATAATATATATATATATATCAATTCATGACAACCATCTTTACAAATTTCCTTTTTCTAGCGGACACACGTCCAGATCGTCCGCTTAACCTCTCAAAACTCTGGTCTCTCCACATCCACCACTGCTGGCCGCTCACCTCCAACTGCCCAACGCACAAGTTGTTCAGATCAAACTGCCCAACACTACAATAGCGAATATTCCAACAATGAGTCCAACCAGCCACAGATAGCATACAGCACACTCAGTGATTTTCATACAGAGCGCTACGTGGCGTTGCCAACATAAAAACCTAAACAGCCTACTTACAAAGTTATTAGTAAAAACTTATTAATTTCCACACACTTTGCTTTCTTTCATTCACAACTGCAATGTAAAGTACTAATTTGGGGTAACTCAGTGGATTTATGTATCATTTTCAAGTGGTAGAAGAAAGCAGTTACAAGTACTCCGTCAGTCAAACAAGTTTCGAGCCTGAATTAGTAAGAAAGATGGAAAAGTTAAGATGGTGGTTTTAATGCTTCAGCATGACCAACACCCACTTGAGTATATCACACAGATCTTTCACAAAACCATACGTAAATGCCAAACAAATCCTTCACACTGGTCGGCAATAGGAAACATTGTTTAGCAGGCGCTGAGCTAAGTGCGTCTATGCCAAGACCAAGACACGCCCCCCAGGCTACGCGCCCATAACGCCCCCTGGGCAACGTGCATATAGGCCGTCGACGCTGACCGAGCTGTCTCAGTCTCTTAATCTCAGTACTTCACTAGGTCGCATCGAGACTCAGTTCGCATTGCACCTCAATACGTCGCTCTGTGCTCTAGTCTTCCACAGTGATAGTCGTCGCGTCGCACCTTAGGAACGTCAGCCATTGTTAGTCATTGTATATAGTTGTGATATGGGCACGGACAAGATTCAGGAATTAGTACACGTTATTTGATTGCTATTAACCATAGACCTTCAGATTGTACCTCACTGAGTTAAGTACTCAATTCGTTCCTGTAATAAAGTGTGTCCTAACCACGTGTGCATCCTGTGTTGTAGTGAGAGGAAACCGGCCATCCGCATATCATACCATCCTCCGCTCATCCAGCCAGGAACCGCAACACATCACAAAAGGGCACAGCCACAACAGTATTGATAACACCAAGTCTCGTATTCCTTGAGTATTTTTTTTCCAGAAAAGAACTATTCGCGTTTTGCTTTTCAATAAAGTCGCGGCAGCCTTCCCTGTGCCGTTGATTTTGTTCCGGAACCAAGGTATGCAGGGCTACCTTTGCATATGCTTTCCTCTTGTCCAAAACATCTCTTTCGAACAACTGGTTTAGAGAATTAGCTCCGTGGCGTGAAGCAACATCGCTGACACAGTACGGCCGCTCGTCCCCGCTACTTGACACTGAATGCTAGCAACTGACTGGTCGAATGCTGTTTACAGTTGTTAATTCATGATGCCACTGTAGTCAAGGCAATGACGTCATTTATACGCTCGGACTAAAATGAATCTAGGTACGTTTTCGACGCACAGTGTATCTTTGATTAAGAATCAAGACAAGGCTGCAAAATCATTTTAAAGAATTTAAGATAATGACCGCGGCCTAATATGTATATCTACGAGGGCTATTCCGAAAGTAAGGTCCGATAGGTCGCGAAATGGAAACCACGGTAAAAAATCAAAAATGTTTTATTTGCAACAGTTAGATACACCTTGCAGCTACTTATCTCCATAGTCGCCGACCCGACTTAGACGTGTATCGTAGCGTTGTACCAACTTTCCCATACCCTCGCTATAGAAGGCAGCCGCCAGTGCTCTCCGCCAATTCTCTACGCTGGCCTACGGCTCGTTGTCTTGTGCCGAAATGTTGTCTTCATAACCAGCGGTTCATGTGACCTGAGCTGAAACTCAGAGGGAGACAATTACGGGCTGTATTGTGGGTAATCTCACATTTCCATTTGAAAACGATGCAGGAGCATCTTCATTGCCCCTGCAGAATGCGGCTGAGAATTGTCTTGAAGACGAAACAGCACGACAGTTATGTAATGTTAGCTGCATAGCTTCAGGGGAAATTTCTCACCAGGCCCCCGTACTTGGCGGCAGACACTATTTTCTAGACATCTTTACGCACTCACTGCGAGCTCAGAAATGAGAAGAGCGACGTGATGCTAACTGGGGTTATACTAGAGACACTACCCAACGCATCTGTGCAAAGCTTTATCGGATTTTCATAGTCGTTTCCATTTCGTGACCGATCGGACCTTACTTTCGGAATAGCCCTCGTATAATTCTTTAGTATATGCTAAAGAAAACATAAAAGAATTTTTACTTAAATTTTCGATATCCGTGTCCACAACACTAAAAGTAATAGTAATGTATATCTTCTGTGTTCAACGTTAACACAGAAGAGCCGTAAGTGGCTAAGTTTAAAACTCTATAAAAAACTCTCAAAAATGCTAAGAGATCTACCCCTGAATAACTTTAGGCACATCGTAGAAATGTTGTTCAAAGCGTACTACTCAACTGATGACTTCCTTAACAGCGACACATACGAGATATGCAATAAGCAGTCGATTCGTACCCTACGCACTATTCCTATATGTGATAATATTACATCAGCGTTGATTATATACACTGTTTTGTACATGTATACTTCAGTTAAAATATAATTACATACGATACTACTGTATGCATGTACATTATACTAGCTATTTGGAAATTTGTGGTAAGATCTTATGGGACCAACCTGCTGAGGTCATCGGTCCCTAAGCTTACACACTACTTAACCTACTCTAATTTGGGTGCGACGAATTAACATTGTGGTGAACGGCATATATCGAATACGAGAATCGGACGTTCCGTGTTACGAACGCATCTCTGTGTCCTACCGAACCAAATATTTGTTTTATGGATTCTTTGTGAAGGAAATGGAGAGACCGGACGTGTGAGAGGAGGAGAGAGATTGTATTGTTCTGAGACGCCATTACGGTATACAGTAAATGTTCAGATAGTTTTTTGCACAAAATAAAATCCAATAACTAATATCAAGTATTCAAGATGCTTGTATCTCCATACCGAAAGTAGTTAATTATCAAGGTACAGATTTTACGAGACGTAGATCACTCGGGGGTGAAGTTTGGAACGTTAGCGCGAACCTGAATTTTCCAGGGTCAGAATTCGTCGAGAAATTATCTCCGAATTAATAAACTTTAACCTGCTAAATTGTTGGACCTATCATCCAGACTCTTCAAACAACATAGTACACAGTTGTGCCGAATGATCTGCGTAGCGAGTAAAGATTTTAGAGATTTCAGGTGGACCAGATAACGTCGAGGAACTACCGCGAGATCGCCGCTGCGGAATACATCTCTTGCTCTCCTGTGATACCTAAAACGAAATATTTATATTTTCCAGGTTTTCAGGAGAGCAAAGATAAAATGAAAAAGAAACTAAGCTAAACCAATAATAAAAATAAAGCACACATAAAGAATATTTATTTATAATAATAAATAAATAAAGAATATTTTTAACAAACTAACCAATAATAATATATTAAATGACATTGTAAAGTACCATTGCATGTAATGTAAAACTATTATTATTTTAGCATAGACCCTACATATTACTTGTTTTGTACGTGCATATTTATGTTGTTGTTGTTGCTGTGGCCTTCAGTCCGAAGACTGGTTCGATGCGGCTCTCCATGCTACTCTATCCCGTGCGACCCTTTTCATCTCTGAATAATTACTTGAACTTACATCTTTCTGAATCTGTTTACTGTATACATCTCTTGGTCTCCCTCTAGAATTTCCTCCCCCCACCCCACCTCACAGACACACACACTTCCCTCCGGTACTAAATTATGATGCCTCAGAATGTGTGCTATCCACCGATACCTTCTTTAGGTCAAGTTGTATCACAAATTTCTTGTCTTTCCAGTTGTATTCAATACCTCCTCATTAGTTACGTGATCGACCCATCTAATCTTCAGCATTATTCTGTAGCACCACATTTCGAAAACTTCTAATATCTTCCTATCTAAACTGTCTATCGTTCATGTTTCACTTGCATACACGGCTACATTCCAGAAAAATATCTTCAGATAATATTTCCTAACACTTAAATCTATGTTCGATGTTAACAAATGTCTTTTCTTCAGAAATGATTTTTTTGCCATTGGCAGTATACATTTTATATACTCTATACTTCCGACAGCATTGGTTATTTTGCTGCCCAAACAGGAAAACTCATCGACTGCTTTAAATGTCTCATTTCCTAATCTAAGTCCCTGATTTAATTTGACTACTTTCCATTATCCTTGTTTTCCTTTTGCTGACGTTCATCTTATATCCTTCTTTCAAGACACTGTCCATTCCGTTCAGTTGCTTTTCCATGTCATTTTCTATCTCTGACAGAATTACAATGTCATCAGCACATCTCAAAGTTTTTATTTCTTCTCCCTGAACATTAATTCGTACTCCAAATTTTTCTTTTGTTTCCTTTACTGCTGGCTCAATATACAGATTGAATAACATCGGTGACAGGCTACAGTTCTGTCTCACTCCCTTCTCAACCACTGCTTTCCTTTCGTGTTCCTCGTCTCTCATAACTGCCATCTGGTTTCTGCACAAATTGCAAATAGCCTTTCGCTTCCTGTATCTTACGCCTACCACCTTCAGAATTTCAAAGAGAGTATTCCAGTCAACATTATCAAATGCTTTGTCTAAGTCTACAAATGCTAAAAACGTACGTTTGTTTTCTCTTAACCTATCTTCCATCATAAGTCATAGGGTTCAGTATTCGCTCGGGTGTTCCTACATTTCTCCAAATCCACACTGATCTTGCCCGAGGTCGGCTTCTACCAGCTTTTCTATTCATCTGTCATATTTATATTATGTAATTACTAATGAATAGTTTAATGCACTGAACATACTGATGAAGCTAGTTGAGTGGAAAACCATACCGAAAGGCAGATAAAGGTACTGTTCTACTGAATTCACTTAATAGCTAAACGATCAAGTGAGCTGAGGAGCAGCTATGAGGGGAAAAAACCTGTCTTACAGTAAGGATGATGTACTTCCTTTTATTTTTCTTCTGCTGACTAGGGTAGTCCCTGTTTGTCTACCTCATTCCGTCGATGCACTGGATCAACTGTTGTCCCATCTCTTGGGTTGTCGTCCGGGTAGTAGTTTTTCTTTTGACCATCCATGTTCACAAATTTTAGCTAGTCTTGTGGGGTCCATCCTTTCCACATAATCTGTAAGTAGGCTGTTTAGGTTTTTTTTATTGGTAACGCCACCTCTGTATAAAAATCACTGGCTGCGCTGTGTGCAGTCTGTGTCTAGTTTGCATTGTTGTCTGCCATTGTAGTGTTAGGCAGCTGGCTGTGAACAGCGCGTAGCGTTGCGCAGTTGGAGGTGAGCCGCCAGCAGTGGTGGATGTGGGGAGAGAGATGGCGGAGTTTTGAAATTTGTCATGAACTGCTCTATATATATATATATATATATATATATATATATATATATATGATGATATCAAGGTAAATATATTGTTTGTTCTCTAAAAAAAAAAAGAGGCCATTAACCTCGCTTCTGATATTCCTTTGTAGAGAGCATCGCAAAAACGACACGGTCGAACTTGAAAACATATGATTACACTGTGGAGCTCTTAATTTATGATATTTACAGAAATGCCTAATGAAATGACGAGAAATATTTTTACATCTGCACACCTGATTATGACAAGAGTCTTTCTACGAGAGTTGAGAGATTTTCTGTACTACCTTATGAAATGCCATATGGCTAGTGAATGACGTTTCACGCCTTGCTTTGCTCATTTCGTTTAATATCTAGTTTCTAGCTGCACTGCAGCATTGGTTAAAATAAAATTTTATAGATGTACTAATACAAATATTTTCTGTCTACAGATCGAGTAAATAATATTTTTTTCAAAAAAAAAAAATGAGGGAGCACAAAAAGACATTTACCTTCACAGGAACTGCAATCATAGTTTTCTTTTCAAGTACTTGTTAATTTCTTTTGTAGAATAAATTGTGATGCATCACTCTAGTGTTAAGATGTGACATAGGTATTAGACATGGCCATTTTTAGTGTAATACTTTTTCTGCTTGAACTTTGTCATGTTTAGGTATAAGTTATGCTGTTTGCCAGGCGTAGTGCTACTGAATTTTAATTTGTGTTACTCTGCTAAGCCAGATTTATTTTTCTTGTTTGCTGCACATTGCCTTGTATTAGTCATAATATTGCAATTGCTTCGCTAATTTCTAAAATGCTGCTTCCTTTGCAAATCTGCACTTTTTTGTCATTGCTGTTTGCGTTAATTGTTTTATGTGCTGCTGCATTGCCTCGTCCCTTAGTTTAGCATCTGAGCTCAGTAGATTTAAGTTAGCTTAAGAGGGGGTAGACTATATAAGAAACTAGTTGTGATGAATGGAAAGAAATGCATTGAAGGTATATGAAAACGTTTGGGCCAAAATGAGTATTGTACAATGATCCGTAATTATTTTGAAAGAAATATGAACAGAGTAGAGAAAGCAGGTATTGATAGGACTTTTTGGAAATAATGAGGAACGAAGGGAGATCTCCGAGAAGTAAAGAAAGTTTTGTTTGCAAAATACTGCAGTAAAAGAAACCCTGTCCTTTCCTTGTGTTATCCCACTATGTGTTTGTGTTCCCTTGTGTATTTGTGTACTTCCTGTCTTTAGTTGTTTATCTGATAAGACCTATGTTGTAGAATTTTTCTAATACCATGTTATTTACTTTGTAAAGATGTTTAAACATTATTTGTTCTGTTTTGTTTTAATGCTCATGTGTGAAGTTGATGTTTCAAAATTTATTCTGATCTTTTATGTATCTACTTATCTCATAATTCCTGTAACATTGATGTATATGTTTATTTCTGTTCTGTTGTAAAACCTGTACTACAAATGTTATCTGTATTGTTATGTTCTTTAATGATGTATTTTGTACCTTTGTAATTGTATTCTCATGTTATAATATTGTATTTGACACCAGTTCTTCAAATTAAGTATCATTTCACTGCACACGTTTCTGTTGGTCATAGTATATGGACAATATGTGAGAAGTAGGGACTGTTAGTGTTTGTATGTGTGTTAATAATTCAGCAAGGGACTGGATAACAGCATTGCTGGTTCTAAGGACAATTCCAAAAACTTTGTGAGTGCACAAGTGGTGGTTATGGACTTGCTATATTAGCCGCAAGACTCTTCATAGGTGATTGTGCACCTGCACAGTCACAACAGATGGCTGCTGGCCATCTCTACAAGGACTACAGTGGGTCTGCATCTTTGATGGCCCACCAGTACCATTATCTCTACAAGGACTACAGTGGGTCTACATCTTTGATGGCCCACCAGTACCATTATTTCTACAAGGACTGCAGTGGGTCTGCACCTCTGGTGGCCTACCAATACGTAATTTCTACCAGGACTACATACATCTTTGATGATCCATCAATACCATTATTTCTACAAGGACTGCAGTGGGTCTGCATCTTTGGTGGCCCACCAATACCGTAATCTCTACCAGGACTACAGTGGGTCTGCTCTGTGATGACCTACCCACCAATACTCTTCAAAACTTCGACTGACTCCGCTGTGGGTTTGCTCTGTTGTGGCCCATTACCTGTCAGCATGTCAAGAGTCAGCACTGTATTTCCATTGGAAGGACAACACTACTTCTTCAAGACTGCATGGAAATCCACTACTTCCGTGTGCATTTTCTTTTACTGCTCAGACTTTGAGAAAAACACTGATATTTAACTGTGATGAACGATTAGGACTGTCTTTATGGACTGTGAGAAAGTTTAGCTTTTGACCAACATTGTATCAATAAGTGTGTGCATTTGATTTCTTTGTTATTGTAATTATGAAAAATTTTTTCAAATCTGTATTGGCCACTGCCCAAACCAATTTGTAAAAATTTTTGTGGGGAGCATGGGGGCTATGTAAGTAGGCTGTTTAGGTTTTTTTATTGGTAACGCCACCTCTGTATAAAAATCACTGGCTGTGCTGTGTGCAGTCTGTGTCTAGTTTGCATTGTTGTCTGCCATTGTAGTGTTAGGCAGCTGGCTGTGAACAGCGCGTAGCGTTGCGCAGTTGGAGGTGAGCCGCCAGCAGTGGTGGATGTGGGGAGAGAGATGGCGGAGTTTTGAAATTTGTCATGAACTGCTCTATATATATATATATATATATATATATATATATATATATATATATATATATCAATTCATGACAACCATCTTTACAAATTTCCTTTTTCTAGCGGACACACGTCCAGATCGTCCGCTTAACCTCTCAAAACTCTGGTCTCTCCACATCCACCACTGCTGGCCGCTCACCTCCAACTGCCCAACGCACAAGTTGTTCAGATCAAACTGCCCAACACTACAATAGCGAATATTCCAACAATGAGTCCAACCAGCCACAGATAGCATACAGCACACTCAGTGATTTTCATACAGAGCGCTACGTGGCGTTGCCAACATAAAAACCTAAACAGCCTACTTACAAAGTTATTAGTAAAAACTTATTAATTTCCACACACTTTGCTTTCTTTCATTCACAACTGCAATGTAAAGTACTAATTTGGGGTAACTCAGTGGATTTATGTATCATTTTCAAGTGGTAGAAGAAAGCAGTTACAAGTACTCCGTCAGTCAAACAAGTTTCGAGTCTGAATTAGTAAGAAAGATGGAAAAGTTAAGATGGTGGTTTTAATGCTTCAGCATGACCAACACCCACTTGAGTATATCACACAGATCTTTCACAAAACCATACGTAAATGCCAAACAAATCCTTCACACTGGTCGGCAATAGGAAACATTGTTTAGCAGGCGCTGAGCTAAGTGCGTCTATGCCAAGACCAAGACACGCCCCCCAGGCTACGCGCCCATAACGCCCCCTGGGCAACGTGCATATAGGCCGTCGACGCTGACCGAGCTGTCTCAGTCTCTTAATCTCAGTACTTCACTAGGTCGCATCGAGACTCAGTTCGCATTGCACCTCAATACGTCGCTCTGTGCTCTAGTCTTCCACAGTGATAGTCGTCGCGTCGCACCTTAGGAACGTCAGCCATTGTTAGTCATTGTATATAGTTGTGATATGGGCACGGACAAGATTCAGGAATTAGTACACGTTATTTGATTGCTATTAACCATAGACCTTCAGATTGTACCTCACTGAGTTAAGTACTCAATTCGTTCCTGTAATAAAGTGTGTCCTAACCACGTGTGCATCCTGTGTTGTAGTGAGAGGAAACCGGCCATCCGCATATCATACCATCCTCCGCTCATCCAGCCAGGAACCGCAACACATCACAAAAGGGCACAGCCACAACAGTATTGATAACACCAAGTCTCGTATTCCTTGAGTATTTTTTTTCCAGAAAAGAACTATTCGCGTTTTGCTTTTCAATAAAGTCGCGGCAGCCTTCCCTGTGCCGTTGATTTTGTTCCGGAACCAAGGTATGCAGGGCTACCTTTGCATATGCTTTCCTCTTGTCCAAAACATCTCTTTCGAACAACTGGTTTAGAGAATTAGCTCCGTGGCGTGAAGCAACATCGCTGACACAGTACGGCCGCTCGTCCCCGCTACTTGACACTGAATGCTAGCAACTGACTGGTCGAATGCTGTTTACAGTTGTTAATTCATGATGCCACTGTAGTCAAGGCAATGACGTCATTTATACGCTCGGACTAAAATGAATCTAGGTACGTTTTCGACGCACAGTGTATCTTTGATTAAGAATCAAGACAAGGCTGCAAAAATCATTTTAAAGAATTTAAGATAATGACCGCGGCCTAATATGTATATCTACGAGGGCTATTCCGAAAGTAAGGTCCGATAGGTCGCGAAATGGAAACCACGGTAAAAATCAAAAATGTTTTATTTGCAACAGTTAGATACACCTTGCAGCTACTTATCTCCATAGTCGCCGACCCGACTTAGACGTGTATCGTAGCGTTGTACCAACTTTCCCATACCCTCGCTATAGAAGGCAGCCGCCAGTGCTCTCCGCCAATTCTCTACGCTGGCCTACGGCTCGTTGTCTTGTGCCGAAATGTTGTCTTCATAACCAGCGGTTCATGGGACCTGAGCTGAAACTCAGAGGGAGACAATTACGGGCTGTATTGTGGGTAATCTCACATTTCCATTTGAAAACGATGCAGGAGCATCTTCATTGCCCCTGCAGAATGCGGCTGAGAATTGTCTTGAAGACGAAACAGCACGACAGTTATGTAATGTTAGCTGCATAGCTTCAGGGGAAATTTCTCACCAGGCCCCCGTACTTGGCGGCAGACACTATTTTCTAGACATCTTTACGCACTCACTGCGAGCTCAGAAATGAGAAGAGCGACGTGATGCTAACTGGGGTTATACTAGAGACACTACCCAACGCATCTGTGCAAAGCTTTATCGGATTTTCATAGTCGTTTCCATTTCGTGACCGATCGGACCTTACTTTCGGAATAGCCCTCGTATAATTCTTTAGTATATGCTAAAGAAAACATAAAAGAATTTTTACTTAAATTTTCGATATCCGTGTCCACAACACTAAAAGTAATAGTAATGTATATCTTCTGTGTTCAACGTTAACACAGAAGAGCCGTAAGTGGCTAAGTTTAAAACTCTATAAAAAACTCTCAAAAATGCTAAGAGATCTACCCCTGAATAACTTTAGGCACATCGTAGAAATGTTGTTCAAAGCGTACTACTCAACTGATGACTTCCTTAACAGCGACACATACGAGATATGCAATAAGCAGTCGATTCGTACCCTACGCACTATTCCTATATGTGATAATATTACATCAGCGTTGATTATATACACTGTTTTGTACATGTATACTTCAGTTAAAATATAATTACATACGATACTACTGTATGCATGTACATTATACTAGCTATTTGGAAATTTGTGGTAAGATCTTATGGGACCAACCTGCTGAGGTCATCGGTCCCTAAGCTTACACACTACTTAACCTACTCTAATTTGGGTGCGACGAATTAACATTGTGGTGAACGGCATATATCGAATACGAGAATCGGACGTTCCGTGTTACGAACGCATCTCTGTGTCCTACCGAACCAAATATTTGTTTTATGGATTCTTTGTGAAGGAAATGGAGAGACCGGACGTGTGAGAGGAGGAGAGAGATTGTATTGTTCTGAGACGCCATTACGGTATACAGTAAATGTTCAGATAGTTTTTTGCACAAAATAAAATCCAATAACTAATATCAAGTATTCAAGATGCTTGTATCTCCATACCGAAAGTAGTTAATTATCAAGGTACAGATTTTACGAGACGTAGATCACTCGGGGGTGAAGTTTGGAACGTTAGCGCGAACCTGAATTTTCCAGGGTCAGAATTCGTCGAGAAATTATCTCCGAATTAATAAACTTTAACCTGCTAAATTGTTGGACCTATCATCCAGACTCTTCAAACAACATAGTACACAGTTGTGCCGAATGATCTGCGTAGCGAGTAAAGATTTTAGAGATTTCAGGTGGACCAGATAACGTCGAGGAACTACCGCGAGATCGCCGCTGCGGAATACATCTCTTGCTCTCCTGTGATACCTAAAACGAAATATTTATATTTTCCAGGATTTCAGGAGAGCAAAGATAAAATGAAAAAGAAACTAAGCTAAACCAATAATAAAAATAAAGCACACATAAAGAATATTTATTTATAATAATAAATAAATAAAGAATATTTTTAACAAACTAACCAATAATAATATATTAAATGACATTGTAAAGTACCATTGCATGTAATGTAAAACTATTATTATTTTAGCATAGACCCTACATATTACTTGTTTTGTACGTGCATATTTATGTTGTTGTTGTTGCTGTGGCCTTCAGTCCGAAGACTGGTTCGATGCGGCTCTCCATGCTACTCTATCCCGTGCGACCCTTTTCATCTCTGAATAATTACTTGAACTTACATCTTTCTGAATCTGTTTACTGTATACATCTCTTGGTCTCCCTCTAGAATTTCCTCCCCCCACCCCACCTCACAGACACACACACTTCCCTCCGGTACTAAATTATGATGCCTCAGAATGTGTGCTATCCACCGATACCTTCTTTAGGTCAAGTTGTATCACAAATTTCTTGTCTTTCCAGTTGTATTCAATACCTCCTCATTAGTTACGTGATCGACCCATCTAATCTTCAGCATTATTCTGTAGCACCACATTTCGAAAACTTCTAATATCTTCCTATCTAAACTGTCTATCGTTCATGTTTCACTTGCATACACGGCTACATTCCAGAAAAATATCTTCAGATAATATTTCCTAACACTTAAATCTATGTTCGATGTTAACAAATGTCTTTTCTTCAGAAATGATTTTTTTGCCATTGGCAGTATACATTTTATATACTCTATACTTCCGACAGCATTGGTTATTTTGCTGCCCAAACAGGAAAACTCATCGACTGCTTTAAATGTCTCATTTCCTAATCTAAGTCCCTGATTTAATTTGACTACTTTCCATTATCCTTGTTTTCCTTTTGCTGACGTTCATCTTATATCCTTCTTTCAAGACACTGTCCATTCCGTTCAGTTGCTTTTCCATGTCATTTTCTATCTCTGACAGAATTACAATGTCATCAGCACATCTCAAAGTTTTTATTTCTTCTCCCTGAACATTAATTCGTACTCCAAATTTTTCTTTTGTTTCCTTTACTGCTGGCTCAATATACAGATTGAATAACATCGGTGACAGGCTACAGTTCTGTCTCACTCCCTTCTCAACCACTGCTTTCCTTTCGTGTTCCTCGTCTCTCATAACTGCCATCTGGTTTCTGCACAAATTGCAAATAGCCTTTCGCTTCCTGTATCTTACGCCTACCACCTTCAGAATTTCAAAGAGAGTATTCCAGTCAACATTATCAAATGCTTTGTCTAAGTCTACAAATGCTAAAAACGTACGTTTGTTTTCTCTTAACCTATCTTCCATCATAAGTCATAGGGTTCAGTATTCGCTCGGGTGTTCCTACATTTCTCCAAATCCACACTGATCTTGCCCGAGGTCGGCTTCTACCAGCTTTTCTATTCATCTGTCATATTTATATTATGTAATTACTAATGAATAGTTTAATGCACTGAACATACTGATGAAGCTAGTTGAGTGGAAAACCATACCGAAAGGCAGATAAAGGTACTGTTCTACTGAATTCACTTAATAGCTAAACGATCAAGTGAGCTGAGGAGCAGCTATGAGGGGAAAAAACCTGTCTTACAGTAAGGATGATGTACTTCCTTTTATTTTTCTTCTGCTGACTAGGGTAGTCCCTGTTTGTCTACCTCATTCCGTCGATGCACTGGATCAACTGTTGTCCCATCTCTTGGGTTGTCGTCCGGGTAGTAGTTTTTCTTTTGACCATCCATGTTCACAAATTTTAGCTAGTCTTGTGGGGTCCATCCTTTCCACATAATCTGTAAGTAGGCTGTTTAGGTTTTTTTTATTGGTAACGCCACCTCTGTATAAAAATCACTGGCTGCGCTGTGTGCAGTCTGTGTCTAGTTTGCATTGTTGTCTGCCATTGTAGTGTTAGGCAGCTGGCTGTGAACAGCGCGTAGCGTTGCGCAGTTGGAGGTGAGCCGCCAGCAGTGGTGGATGTGGGGAGAGAGATGGCGGAGTTTTGAAATTTGTCATGAACTGCTCTATATATATATATATATATATATATATATATATATATATATATATATGATGATATCAAGGTAAATATATTGTTTGTTCTCTAAAAAAAAAAAGAGGCCATTAACCTCGCTTCTGATATTCCTTTGTAGAGAGCATCGCAAAAACGACACGGTCGAACTTGAAAACATATGATTACACTGTGGAGCTCTTAATTTATGATATTTACAGAAATGCCTAATGAAATGACGAGAAATATTTTTACATCTGCACACCTGATTATGACAAGAGTCTTTCTACGAGAGTTGAGAGATTTTCTGTACTACCTTATGAAATGCCATATGGCTAGTGAATGACGTTTCACGCCTTGCTTTGCTCATTTCGTTTAATATCTAGTTTCTAGCTGCACTGCAGCATTGGTTAAAATAAAATTTTATAGATGTACTAATACAAATATTTTCTGTCTACAGATCGAGTAAATAATATTTTTTTCAAAAAAAAAAAAATGAGGGAGCACAAAAAGACATTTACCTTCACAGGAACTGCAATCATAGTTTTCTTTTCAAGTACTTGTTAATTTCTTTTGTAGAATAAATTGTGATGCATCACTCTAGTGTTAAGATGTGACATAGGTATTAGACATGGCCATTTTTAGTGTAATACTTTTTCTGCTTGAACTTTGTCATGTTTAGGTATAAGTTATGCTGTTTGCCAGGCGTAGTGCTACTGAATTTTAATTTGTGTTACTCTGCTAAGCCAGATTTATTTTTCTTGTTTGCTGCACATTGCCTTGTATTAGTCATAATATTGCAATTGCTTCGCTAATTTCTAAAATGCTGCTTCCTTTGCAAATCTGCACTTTTTTGTCATTGCTGTTTGCGTTAATTGTTTTATGTGCTGCTGCATTGCCTCGTCCCTTAGTTTAGCATCTGAGCTCAGTAGATTTAAGTTAGCTTAAGAGGGGGTAGACTATATAAGAAACTAGTTGTGATGAATGGAAAGAAATGCATTGAAGGTATATGAAAACGTTTGGGCCAAAATGAGTATTGTACAATGATCCGTAATTATTTTGAAAGAAATATGAACAGAGTAGAGAAAGCAGGTATTGATAGGACTTTTTGGAAATAATGAGGAACGAAGGGAGATCTCCGAGAAGTAAAGAAAGTTTTGTTTGCAAAATACTGCAGTAAAAGAAACCCTGTCCTTTCCTTGTGTTATCCCACTATGTGTTTGTGTTCCCTTGTGTATTTGTGTACTTCCTGTCTTTAGTTGTTTATCTGATAAGACCTATGTTGTAGAATTTTTCTAATACCATGTTATTTACTTTGTAAAGATGTTTAAACATTATTTGTTCTGTTTTGTTTTAATGCTCATGTGTGAAGTTGATGTTTCAAAATTTATTCTGATCTTTTATGTATCTACTTATCTCATAATTCCTGTAACATTGATGTATATGTTTATTTCTGTTCTGTTGTAAAACCTGTACTACAAATGTTATCTGTATTGTTATGTTCTTTAATGATGTATTTTGTACCTTTGTAATTGTATTCTCATGTTATAATATTGTATTTGACACCAGTTCTTCAAATTAAGTATCATTTCACTGCACACGTTTCTGTTGGTCATAGTATATGGACAATATGTGAGAAGTAGGGACTGTTAGTGTTTGTATGTGTGTTAATAATTCAGCAAGGGACTGGATAACAGCATTGCTGGTTCTAAGGACAATTCCAAAAACTTTGTGAGTGCACAAGTGGTGGTTATGGACTTGCTATATTAGCCGCAAGACTCTTCATAGGTGATTGTGCACCTGCACAGTCACAACAGATGGCTGCTGGCCATCTCTACAAGGACTACAGTGGGTCTGCATCTTTGATGGCCCACCAGTACCATTATCTCTACAAGGACTACAGTGGGTCTACATCTTTGATGGCCCACCAGTACCATTATTTCTACAAGGACTGCAGTGGGTCTGCACCTCTGGTGGCCTACCAATACGTAATTTCTACCAGGACTACATACATCTTTGATGATCCATCAATACCATTATTTCTACAAGGACTGCAGTGGGTCTGCATCTTTGGTGGCCCACCAATACCGTAATCTCTACCAGGACTACAGTGGGTCTGCTCTGTGATGACCTACCCACCAATACTCTTCAAAACTTCGACTGACTCCGCTGTGGGTTTGCTCTGTTGTGGCCCATTACCTGTCAGCATGTCAAGAGTCAGCACTGTATTTCCATTGGAAGGACAACACTACTTCTTCAAGACTGCATGGAAATCCACTACTTCCGTGTGCATTTTCTTTTACTGCTCAGACTTTGAGAAAAACACTGATATTTAACTGTGATGAACGATTAGGACTGTCTTTATGGACTGTGAGAAAGTTTAGCTTTTGACCAACATTGTATCAATAAGTGTGTGCATTTGATTTCTTTGTTATTGTAATTATGAAAAATTTTTTCAAATCTGTATTGGCCACTGCCCAAACCAATTTGTAAAAATTTTTGTGGGGAGCATGGGGGCTATGTAAGTAGGCTGTTTAGGTTTTTTTATTGGTAACGCCACCTCTGTATAAAAATCACTGGCTGTGCTGTGTGCAGTCTGTGTCTAGTTTGCATTGTTGTCTGCCATTGTAGTGTTAGGCAGCTGGCTGTGAACAGCGCGTAGCGTTGCGCAGTTGGAGGTGAGCCGCCAGCAGTGGTGGATGTGGGGAGAGAGATGGCGGAGTTTTGAAATTTGTCATGAACTGCTCTATATATATATATATATATATATATATATATATATATATATATATATATATATATATATGATATCAAGGTAAATACATTGTTTGTTCTCTATTAATATCTTTCATTTGCTAACTATCCCTATCAGTAGTTAGTGCCTTCCATAGTTTGAATCTTTTATTTAGCTGGCAGTAGTGGCGCTTGCTGTATTGGAGTAGTGGGAGTAACCAAGATTTTTGTGAGGTAAGTGATTTGTGAAAAGTACAGGTTAATGTTAGTCAGGGCCATTCTCTTGTAGAGATTATTTAAAGTCAGTTTGCGTTGCGCTAAAAATATTGTGTGTCAGTTTAAGCACAGTCTTGTAAAATTGTTCAATGGGGACGTTTCAAATCCTTCCAATTTCTTTTTCTTGTCTTAACCCACTTATTTCTATTTGGCGTTCCACGCTGTTCCCTTATCGAAACATTTGTTATTTTGTCCCACATAGTTATTCCTTGGAACTGTCATAGTACCTTTATTTCCATTGCCCTTAGCTTTTTTTTATTTTCGTCTTTTTGTTTCTGCTACATATGTCGAAACAGGAAGCACCGTTGTTTTATGTATATTTTTCCCCCCATCACCTGACATAAATTTGTTTCTGCGTATAGTATTTTGCCCACATAGGCCACCCTTAGTGCCTTTGTCACCTGATTTTTCACTTCCATGATTAAATCTTTATAGTTGGTGATAGCAGTCCCTAGACAATTAAAGCTCATCACTGGTTCCATTGACAAATCATCTACTTCTAATTTAGATCGTACAGGTGCTTTTGATATTACCATACTTAAAGTTTTTTTTTTAGATGAGATTTGCATGTTATATTGCTCTTTTAATACACTGGTGGAGTGACTTTTAAAAATAATTCTCATTATGTGCTATCAGTAGAGCATCAATAGCTCAACATATAATATATATTACTTTATTTCCCATTTTGCCAACGGCCTTACCGCAGTGGTAAAACCGGTTTCCGTCAGATCACCGAAGTTAGGCGCTGTCGGGCTCGGCTAGCACTTGGATGGGTGACCATCCGGTCTGCCGAGCGCTGTTGGCAAGCGAGTTGCACTCAGCCCTTGTGAGGCAAAATGAGGAGCTACTTGATTGTGAAATAGCGGCTCCGGTCTCGGAAACTTGACATACTGAGGCATACTGAGGAGCTACTTGATTGAGAAGTAGCGGCTCTGGTCTCGGAAACTGACATACTGAGGCAAACTGAGGAGCTACTTGATTGAGAAGTAACGGCCCCAGTCTCGGAAACTGATACTGAGTCAAACTGAGGAGCTACTTGATTGAGAAGAGCGGCTCCGGTCTCGGAAACTGACATATGGCGGGGAGAGCGGTGTGCTCACCACACACCCCTCCATATCCGGATCCATTGACGTCTATGGACTGAGGATGAGACGGCGGGCGGTCGGTACCGTTGGGCCTTCATGGCCTGTTCGGGAGGAGTCTAGTTTTCTACATCCCATTTTATAGCCCGGTTTCTTTCTTAGGTCATCAGTGATCTGTTCCATTATTAATCTGAACAAGAGTGGGCTTAATGAGCTTCCTTTCAAATTCCTTTATCTACACTCATGCTAATAAATTAAGGATAATGCTGATACATGATGAAACAACGCTCTGGTGGGCGGTTTGAGGGTTTAAATCACCTCGGGATATGACCAGGCGGTGCATCTGACCTGCGGTCGTCGCACGGTGGCGCTGGCAGCAGTTCACAAACGTAGAGATGTGTTGGTGCATGTCAGGGTACAATGCAGCGAGTAAGTGTGCATACGTTTTCAGACGAGCTAATGGTGACTGTGTGTTGAAAATGGCTCCAAGAACACATATTGATGCCGTTATGAGGGGTAGAATACTTGGGCGACTGGAGGCTGATCAAACACAGCAGGTCGTAGCACGGGCTCTCCGTGTGCAACAAAGTGTGATCTCAAGATTATGGCAACGATTCCAGCAGACACGAAACGTGTCCAGGCGCTACAGTACGGGACGTCCACAGTGTACAACCCCACAAGAAGACCGTTGACTCACCATCAGTGCCCGCAGACGGCCACGGAGTACTGCAGGTAGCCTTGCTCGCGACCTAACCGCAGCCACTGGAACAGTTGTCTCCAGAGATACAGCCTACAGGCGACTGAAGAGACATGGTTTATTCGCCCGGAGACCTGAAAGGTGCATTCCACTGACCCCTGGTCATAGGAGAGGCCGTAAAGCCTGGTGTCAAGAACACAGTACATGGTCGTTGGAACAGTGGTCCCAGGTTATATTCACGGACGAGTTCAGTTATAGTCTGCACAGTGATTCTCGCCGGGTTTTCATCTGGCGTGAACCATGTCGTTGAAACGGACCTGTGTGCAGGTCGTGGTTTGATGGTGTGGGGTGGGATTATGAGTGATGCATGTACACTCCTGAATGTCTTTGACAGAGGAACTGTAACAGGTCAGGTGTATCGGGTCGTCATTGTGCACCAGTACGTTCGCCTTTACAGGGGTGCAGTGGGTCCCATCTTCCTCCTGGTGGATGATAACGTACGGCCCCACCGAGCTGCCATCGTGGAGGAGTACCTTGAAACAGAAGATATCAGGCGAGTGGAGTGACCTGTCTGTTCTCCAGACCTAAACCCCATGGAGCACGTCTGGGATGCTCTCGGTCGACGTATTACTACACGTCTTCAAACCCCTAGGACACTTCAGTAGCTCCGACAGGCACTGGTGCAAGAATGGGAGGCAATACACCAGCAGCTGCTCGACCACTTCATCCAGAGTATGGAAACCCGTTGTGCGCCCTGTGCACGTGTGCATGGTGATCATATCCCATATTGATGTCGGGATACAAGCGCAGGAAAGAGTGGCGTTTTGGAGCACATGTGTTTCGGGACGGTTTTCTCGACTTATCACCCGTGGACTTACCGATCTGTGTCGTTGTGTTCCCTATGTGCCTATGCTATTAGCGCCAGTTTTGTGTAGTGCCACGTTGTGTGGCACCACATTCTGCAATTATCCTTAATTTGTGAGCATGAGTGTAGTACAATTTCATCTGTGAATTAATCGTGTGTCTTAATGGTCGTTTTATTACCTGTATGTATTTCTTCTGTGATTTTCACTAAACGCATTAGTACTCTCTTGTTCAATCTACTGCTGAGTATGAAAGACAATGGGACAGAAGAAAGTCGAATAAATTAGTGTTAATCCGTTTCCTTAACGTACGGCAGCGGCTCCCGCTAGGCCGTGCGACTTTTGTCGTGACTCAGGATCAGCCTCACAGGTCCATCAGTGTATTTTAAGACCTGTTGCTCGTGATCTCCCTGGCTTTCTCACGCCCGCGGCACGCAGAGCTCTTCGTGACGAGCCAGCGGGTCCGTGCTGTGCTGTTTGCGTGGAGGCGGAGGGGACGCTAGACGACGACCCCAAGGTCACCTGCTCTCTCCGTGCCCGGCCTCGCGTCGCAGACAATCGCCCATGGTCAAGAGCGGGCAGTATCCACGGTCCACGGAGAGCGACCACGTGGTGTCTCTCAGGGAAGAATTGCAGGAGCGCTGCTGTCACTGTACCTGAAAACACGGTTACAGTGCCAGGAGCTGGCAGTGTTGCCTGTGTAGAGGCAGTCACATTTAATGCCCTTAGTCAACTGCAGGAATATTCATATGAAAGTAATTTTTCCGTAGACACTGGGAAATGACACTGAACGTAAATAAACATTATTTCACGCGTTTAATTAGACGAAGATTTTGTTGTTTGAGATGATCATCGGTCGTCAGATATTAACAACTCGTATGCTTCCCGTCGTGTGTAGAAATTATGTTGTAAAATTTTAATAAAATGACAAAGTAATAATTCTGTGAGTAATCCCCATCTGGGATAACGTAAAATCACAGATAAGGAACAAATGTGCACTCCTTATCTTCTTCCTTTCGTAGAAGGAGACGATGTATATCCATTCTTAGAGAGACTGGTTGGTTGATTTGCGGGAGGGGACCAAACAGCGAGGTCATCGGTCCAGTCAGATTAGGGAAGGTTGGGGAAGGAAGTCGGACGTGCCCTTGCAAAGGAACCATCCCAGAATTTGCCTGAAACAATTTAGGGATGTCAGCGAAAACCTAAATCAGGATGGCCGGTCGCGAGTTTAACCGTCGTCCTCCCGAATGGAGTCCAGTGTGCTAACCACTGCGCCACCTCGCTCGGTCTTAGAGACAGAGAGAGAGAGAGAGAGAAGAGAGAGAGAGAAGAGAGAGAGAGAGAGAGAGTTAAACTCCACCCTCAATGTGAAACGCTCGCAAATGGTCTATAATCGCTATTATTTTAATACGAAAAATTAAGCGAACCTAACTCTCATAAATTATTTAAGACCAAATTAATGATTTATAATTTATATAAAAAACAGCTACCAGCCACATGTATGGTTTAAAAAGGTTTATTGTCTTCAGACCATGACCGGTTTCGGATTTTCCTTTACAAATCCATCTTCAGATGGCAGATTACACGCATTCTTAGTTGGACCAAGTTTTGTTTGTGTTATTCGTTTGCTGCACTGGGAAAGAAAAGAAATATTTTGTTGTCATATCGGTAATGGTATTTTTACGAAAGATTTACTTCTTTTACAAGATCTAATTGCTCATGAGATGGTTTTATAAACATTAGTAAACTTGCAGGTTAGTGTACTTACGAGCTGTGTAGTTCTGCCTGACGAAGTATTCGTGCGTTTATGTTTTCGAACGCAAGCTTCATACACTTTTCAATATGCACTATGTGAGTGCTATTCCAGTCAATGGGCGTCACTTTTAACCTCATCATTTTAATTACACACGCAGTACACACGAATAACGTTTACAAAACGTGGCCCAGCTTCACATTACAACCAAGAAACAACGTTTGCAAAGAGCTTACAGTCATAACAATGTTAACTTACAGATGCTGTATGGTCGATATGGGTACAGTAAAATATCTCTTTGCTATTGTATGAAATTAATCTAAAATGGAATAAATAAAATTATATAGAAATAAGATTACAAACATTATATGTAGTACAGAATTACTGTGTGTTACTAATTAGTTGTTACAATAGTAGGAGATAAATTCAATATATGACATAATATGCAATGCACATGTTTTCATTATGCAATTTTTTCAATGACATATAAGCAGTTTTTTGGGGCCTGTATACTGAATGTTTTTGATGGAATATTAGGCTTAAGTTATTTTTAAAAAATGAAAGCTTCTTCAAAGTTATTTAGGAAGGGGGTGTTAACTGACTCTGTCTGTTCATTCAAAATGAGATCAGGGAACCTGTTTTTATGTGTATGAATCTCAATCTCCTCTAGGAGATTCAATGTGAAACCTTTGTCTTTGAGGCGTAATATCTGCAGATTGTTTTCTATATTCTCAACTGTATGATTGTTTTCTGCAAGATGGGTTGTAATGTGAAGCTGGGCCACGTTTTGTAAACGTTATTCGTGTGTGCTGCGTGTGTAATTAAAATGATGAGGTTAAAAGTGACGCCCATTGACTGGAATAGCACTCACATAGTGCATATTGAAAAGTGTATGAAGCTTGCGTTCGAAAACATAAACGCACGAATACTTCGTCAGGCAGAACTACACAGCTCGTAAGTACACTAACCTGCAAGTTTACTAATGTTTATAAAACCATCTCATGAGCAATTAGATCTTGTAAAAGAAGTAAATCTTTCGTAAAAATACCATTACCGATATGACAACAAAATATTTCTTTTCTTTCCCAGTGCAGCAAACGAATAACACAAACAAAACTTGGTCCAACTAAGAATGCGTGTAATCTGCCATCTGAAGATGGATTTGTAAAGGAAAATCCGAAACCGGTCATGGTCTGAAGATAATAAACCTTTTTAAACCATACATGTGGCTGGTAGCTGTTTTTTATATAAATTATAAACCTTAAGTACAACAGCCACGTTTCTCAACATGTCGTCTTTCGACAAAATAGCGTCAAATTAATGATATAAAGGATTAGACGTGGCATATTCATACATTTCCTGCTAGTATTCTGAAAAGAATAAACGAAAAAACAGGTAATAAATTTTATTATTATTTTACATACAATATTAACGCAAGTTAAAGTTGTTTTCCCAGATCCTGCCTTAAATCCGTAGTCCAAACGATTTTTTTCGAAGATTTGCTCCACAGCAAGGCTCTTAAGCGGAGCAAGGCTCTTAAGCGGAAAAAACAGGGGTTAACGTTTTAAGATGGATGATTCCTTGAAAATGCAAAATTCTTGCGAAAGACGTACAGTGATAAATTAATAAATGTACTAAAAATACTGCAGTTAAGTTATTTTTCCGTCAAAGCATATTTTTTCTTAGAGAAATATTCATTGAATTCAGTATGTTAGTTTCAACGAGATTACAATTATTCTATGCCACAGAAAAAGTATTGATTCCTTCTCTGTACAACACTCATTTAAAGTCTCGCAGAAAAGTCGTTAATTTTCCGAAAAGAGTTCCAGTTCACTTGTTTGAGATTGGAAAAGGAACAAAAATAATTTAAACCACTCAGAACTCTGACTTCTTCATTTTTTTATCATAACGTACTGCGTGTGATGTAGAAAATCATTTCATTTCAAGTAGTTACCGAGACTGAATCTGATAGAATCTGACAACGAAAGTAATATTAAATTGCGCATGGTAAACGTCATCTTTGTATGCATTATGCCTGTGAAAATCATTCTGATTTTCTTTTGGTGGAAAAAGAAGATTATAATGATTTCTTTCTTCCGTGCCGAATCTCTCTGCTAGAAGTCTGTATTATTCTTGTATCTTGAATTCTGTTGTGAAATAATATTGCTGTGTCAATTATTTCAGTCTTTTTTTGCACTATAGTGCTTAACTCTACATTAATATACTAATGAAGATTTTTCTATTCTTTTTAGCCTCTTAAATTATTTGGCAGAAGTCAAGTTTGGTAACGTGACGATCACTCGTCGTAAGCGCTTTGCCGTCTTCTCATTTCAACATTTGTCAGTTAAACCTGCAATCTATGGTTTTAAATAAAGTCTCATTATTATTACGCAAACTATTTCTTTACATTTACAATAAACAACACAGATTCTACCCACTAAGGTCGCTGCATTCTAACGTGGACTTCTTGGCCTGCAGCTAATCGTTCAATGAGAATGAAATGAAAGCAGCGCGAGTAAAGAAAAAGAAATCTCTTACAGAATCTCTTAGCCAGTAAGAAAGGAGTAAGACAATCAATACTTTCTCGTCAATGTTATGATTATATGTTTTCCTTTCTTATCTGCAATGTGATGTATCCTTTCTTCGATAACCTATTTAAAATACCAAATCCCATACTGGGGAAGAGACGTGATACGTTACAGTGACCAAGCACGGTGTCCTATTGCGAGACGACTTGATTGTGGGACAATACAGTATGCTTCTACTTCCACTCACTGTGAAAGCTGTGCAGTAACACTGTAATAGCCATTTCCTTAGCTATATTTTACTACATAGTAAATGATCCCCTTTGACTGACGCACATATTAACATAGGAAAGGCTCTCATGACCCTCCAGTCAACGAAACGGTTGTGCGTGTTACCTTGGTCAAATTAGTATTTGTAAAAATAGTTTTGTCTGCTCGGTACTTTAATGGGTCCATTATCGTACGTAGTCACAGAACAACGCCACAAGCCCCTCGGGTTATGCTTCAACATTTTCAAACACGATTCTGAAACTGCTTTACTTGTTCGTTTTTAGTTTGGAGCCAATATAAGTAGCAATACTCACTTCACTACGATACTATGCATCCGCTCCTATCTGTTCCTATATCACCTATAGAATCAACGATTTTGTTCCACGATACCATGAAGCTCATCAACAATTCTACCGTATCGGTATGTGGAAACAAAAACAACCGTCTTCAATAAGAAAGTTTTTTTTAATGACAATTAATTATGCTCCCTGAATGTTAATCTTCAGGTGCTTAACGTTAAGTCATCATTGTTGCTACATATGGTTTTGTGTGAGACGTCAAGGAATCCATGCGATGTATACAAAGCCCATGCTTTACAGTGCAAGTTATCCGTGCAATTGACGCTGACATCTGCACAATTTTTTGTGCAAATGTTGGCTTTTGGCACACTAAATGGTCGTAAAACTAACCACTGCAGAATCTAGGACGTCGACTCTATACGGGAAACTCCGGTCTAATGTTAAGAACCTAAAAATGATCCTTTAGGGCTCGAAAAATATCGTGCATTTTTAGGAAATCCACGATTTCTGTCTGAAGGCGTGGATGTTACTTCTTCCACATTTTACTAAATGTTGTTATCACGGCTGCGTTTTGACCTTGTAACACTAAAAGTTAAAAACGCTTTTCTTCGATTATATGGTTAAGTTTATACTGTTCATTTTTTTCACTGTTTCACATATTCATGTTTTATGACAAGTTACACCCTATAATGGTCCCACAGAGTCCGAAATTCATCGCGTATTTAATAAAATACGAAAATTTGGGAATGAAGCTGTTTTTTAATTCATACTTCCAGTGTGTTCGCATCTTAGACGATTGGTCAAGTGTGTGGGTTCCATACCACAAAGAACTAATAGGTGATATGCAGCGTATACAGGTAAGGGCGACGGGATTGGTCAAGGATTGTTGACTCATGAAGGATCACCACGGAAATGCTAATAATCCCGAATGCGTAGACACTTGAAGACTCAGTTTATACAATTATACCCAGAAGTATCCCCCATATCCTTCAGTCGGTGCATCGAGTAGGCCATATAGGAAACAAACGAGAAATTTAGGCCAGGAAGTAAAGTTCAGGAACAAGAAGTAGAAACTTTTCTTATTGCGATGGCATTGTAATTCTGTCAGAGATGGCAATGGACTTGGGAAGATACGTTGTACGAAATCTATAATGACTTAAAAACAGTTTGTAAAACGTATATCAACAAACAAGTGTAATGGTATGTACTCGAATTAAATAAGGTGATGATGGTAGAAAAGGAAATGAGAAACTAAAAGTTATCGATGAGTTTTGTTATTTCGGCATCAAAATAAGTGACTTTGACCAAAACAGATAGGATATAAAATGTATACTGGCAGTAACAGTGACAGAATTTCTGAAAAAGATAAATTTAGTAACAAAGATTATGAATGTTATAGCTTTTTATTAAAGTGAAACGTGGACGATCAACAGTTCGGATAAGACGAGAATAAAACCTTTTGAAATATGGTGCTACAGGAGAATACTGAAGATTAGATGGAAAGTTCCGAGATTTAAAGTAGAGATGCTGAATTGATCTGATGAGGAAAGACAATTATGGCAAAAAGTGACTAAAACAAGTTCAAATGTGTGTGAATTTCTAAGAGACCAAACTGCTGAGGTCATCGGTCCCTAGACTTACGCACTACTTAAACTAACCTATGCTAAGAACAACACACACACCCATGCCCGAGGGAGGACTCGAACCTCCGGCGGGAGGGACTGCGCAGTCAGTGACATGGCGCCTCTAACCGCGCGACCACTCCACGCGGCTCTAAAACAAGTGATCGGTTGTTAGGATACTTCCTGAAACATCAAAACATCAAGGAATAGTCATTTCGGTTATGGAGGGAGGTGTGGAGTGGAAAATTGTTGAAGGACACCAAGGCTTGGCTACAGGGAGTAGGCTCAAATGGGTGGTGGTTGTGACAGTTATGCAGAAATGAAGAGGACTAGTGCAGAGAGATGCGGCAAGTCAGTCTACGGAGTGAAGACACAACAACAGTTCTCTAAACCCATTTATTTTAACCTACTGCTTCAACCGACATTGCTCAAATGTTCCTGAAAGCTGTTTCTAAAAAGTGTATAAAGACAAGCAGAACTGTGTTTTCATATTAGGCTTACTGGGATAAAATCATCTTTCACAAGACGTATTATTCTGCTGCGAATAAATGGTTCTGACCTTCAATAAATGTTAACAATGATAGGTATCATATCTGGTAAGGAAACGTAAAGCAAAACTTGATCATCGATTTAAAATTAATAGAGTAAACATATGTAAGTTGTCTGGTTTGGAAACAGGCGGGTAATTTGAAGTAATTTTATGAAATTAGCCGGAAGTGTTTATTACATCACATCACAGCCAAGCTTTGGTTTGTGACGACTTGGTTTAAGAGAAGCATTGAACTTCAGTCGGATTGTCAGAAACCGACATGGCCCGCGACATACTTACTTAGAAGTTCGCACTCTGATCAGAGCTAGAGCGGGATTTGAAATCATCCTTTTCTAGGTGCATGGGCGGCTGTATACAGGAGTGAAACGTCGGCAGGGTCAAGCAGAGATTTTTCAGGTCTCTGCGCCTGGGGACATTACATAAACACATGGATGTTAGGCTATGGGGGTATACATCGAGGTGATGGGGAAATGAGGCTCTGGGCTGGCTTACTGGTCTGCTTTTTATTGCTTCTTCATGTGTTTACAGTGAACGTGTAGGAGAGCGCAGACACTAGTTTATAACTTCAGTAAGTCTTTCAAATTCTGCAGGTGGCAGGGGTAAAATACAGGGAGCGAAAGGCTATTTACAATTTGTACAGAAACCAGGTGGCAGTCATGAGAGTCGATCGGCATGAAAGGGAAGCAGTGATTGGGAAGGGAGTGAGACAGGGTTGTAGCCTCTCCCCAATGTTATTCAATCTGTATATTGAGAAAGCAGTAAAGGAAACAAAAGAAAAATTCGGAGTAGGAATTAAAATGCATGGAGGAGAAATAAAAACTTTGAGGATCGCTGATGACATTGTAATTCTGTCAGAGACAGCAAAGGACCTGGAAGAGCAGCTGAACGGAATGGACAGTGTCTTGAAAGGAGGATATAAGATGAACACCAACAAAAGCAAAACGAGGGTAATGGAATGTAGTCGAATTAAATCGGATGATGCTGCGGGAATTAGATTACGAAATGAGACGCTTAAAGTACTAAATGAGTTTTTCTTTTTGGGTAGCAAAATAACTGATCATGGTCGAAATAGGGGGGATATAAAATATAGACTGGTAATGGCAAGGAAAGCGTTTCTGAAGAAGAGAAATTTGTTAACATCGAGTATAGATTTAAGTGTCGGGAAGTCGTTTCTGAAAGTATTTGTATGGAGTGTAGCCGTGTATGGAAGTGAAACGTGAACGATAAATAATTTAGACAAGAAGAGAATAGAAGCTTTCGAAATGTGGTGCTACAGAAGAATGCTGAAGACTAGATGGGTAGATCACATAACTAATGAGAAGGTATTGAACAGAATTGGAGAGAAGAGAAATTTGTGGCCCAACTTGACTAGAAGAAGGGATCGGTTGATAGGGCATAGTCTGAGGCATGAAGGGATCACCAGTTTAGTATTGGAGGGCAGCGTGGAGGGTAAAACTCGTAGAGGGAGACCAAGAGATGAATACACTAAACAGATTCAGAAGGATGTAGGTTGCAGTAGGTACTGGGAGATGAAGAACCTTGCACAGGATAGAGTAACATGGACTGAAGACCACAACAACAACGAGTCTAAAACATGCATGAGGCTTCCTAGATTCTCTAAAAAAATTACGAGAATAAAGGGCAACCCGGACTATAACTTTATTAAGATTCGGGTGTAAACAGTAATATAGGTTACTACGGACCACGAACCATGGAAGAGCCGCATTATATTGCTCTAATCGAACCTTTAGGTTCATGTACTCGTCACAGTGAGAGTGAGAGTGATATAAAGACATACAGTAGGTTCATGTAGACTAATGTACGATGGAAATCAATAAGCATAGTCCACAGGTAAGTAGAGGTAAGCTTTTTCCAATTTCTGTTTAGTGTACAAATTTAAAGGAAGATCATGCTCCCTCGCATGATATTCGCTGTAGGCTGTCCCTCATCCGAGCCTGGAACTCTTCTGATTGCTTAGGCTCTGTCTCGCTTGACGTTTGAGGTCCTCTACGTATGACAAGTGGAGCTTTTGCTTGTAGATGGTAAGTTATTGAGTCGCTTTTTGCCTCCAATTTGCAATCTTAGAGTAGAAAATGAGCGGTTTCTCAATGCGTATAACCTCCTAATGCACTGACGAAAACGGCTTGCACTGTACGTCTCTACGTAAGTTACAAGGATTACAGCAAATATTCATACTTAAATGATTTTTCTTTTTTTGTGACAACCCTTCAATATTCAGCCATTACAGGATGCAGTCGATTAGGTGTCGAAGGTCAGCTGTTCTCACTGGATCTCTGAGTTTCAAAAGTTGGTAAGTTCAACAGAATTATATCATATCCGTTTGATATCGTCGACGGAATATGGATCTTCCCTGTGAAACAAAAGAGATCATCTATGGGCGTGCGTTAAGTCATAACCCAACATTCCTAACCGCTCTTTTCTGGTATGGCCTCTTGTACTTCCTCGGAGTTCAGATTTATTCATATCATAGATTTCACAAAAGTTAATTTAATGTTTGTTAACTTATACTTGCTTACGTGTTATTCTCTTCTCGTTATTTCTTAAATGTTGACGCCGTTGTGCTGCTTTATGTACTAGGGCTCATTGTTTCATCTACTGCTGTTAAAGGAGTCCCGCTTTTTAGGATTGCATCATTCTTCGTAGCAGACTCTTTCAGCGCCTCGTCACGTACACCATCAGATCCGTATCCGGCTTCAGTGAGCCGTCTGCCGTGCAGACATACTGCTGCGTGAAGGGAACAACAGCACCATTATCGTGGTACGATTCCTCCTCCTGTTTACCAGATAATCCCTGATGATGGGTGTCGTCCGCTCTGGACTCAGGTAGGAGGAACACATTAATGGGGCACCCTACTCAACGCTGAAAGCATGACATAAGGCGTAAGATTCGGGGCCAGTTTTAACGACACTTGTTTATCTGAAACATAGTTTCACAACAGTTTTATCGTTACGGTATTTCGAAGTTGTCAACCAGTTGCTTGTATACAGGATGTTTCATAATTAACAGCGAATAGTGACACACATGAACCAACTAGGTATCAGAAGCAAAAACATTCCAGAAAAAAAATTTGTCTGTAAAGGAGTCATTTGTCCCAGTTTGTAAAAATGAAACTGAAATGTGAACGTTTCGATTAAATCCCCATGTTATTGGGCACAAATTTTGCCCATGGCTGCCTTGACAGGAAATATCGGAATTATCTTGTCTTTTGCGACAGTATGAAATCTTATCGCAGCAGATGCCTTTCGCGTTATGTAAAGCGTCTTCAGCGTTCAGATTTTTGGCTCCTGTATTAATTCCACCCGTTCTTCTACAGCTGTTCATTATCAGTTTCTTATTAACATTTTTAAACACGACCGAAGCGACGTTGATGACGCTGAGACATGTAATTTAATATAAGACAAAAGACGTCGCAAATCTCGGGAAATACTTCAAAACTGGATGAGAGATGTTGCCAGATGACGTACCTCGCTGCACACGTGATATATCCTCGTTCACCATGTGTACTTTGTCTGAAGATGTTTTCAATAAAGCGAAACACGCCTCGTGCAGTAAGATTTTCTACAGTCGCAAAAGACGGAATAACTTCCATATTATTTCCCATACAATAGTTTATCAGATTATGTAGAACTGAAGTGTAATGTGCGTAGTATTAGTGCAAAAGATTTATGTTCCAAATTTCAACTGGTAATGTTCGATTATATCTGCACGGCTCAATTATTTCCGTTGTGTATGCTAATATCACAGGATGTACCGAAACCTCAGGAACATTATACAGTCGACACAGGATCTTAAACTAAGTACTCTGAGATGAGAAACAAAAGGTCGGAAATGAGTTCTTCATATGGAACCAAGTTTTCAATGAGCAATGCATGGGTGGTTTCTGCTTAGAGACTACTTATGTTTCGTATCTAAAAACTTCCTGCTCCATCGACGCTGATGACATTACGGTCAGCAGCAGCACATGGTTCTCCTGCGATGCACTCTCTGGCGTTAGGAACTTGCTTATTCTGTATAATAAATATAAGTAATTAATAATAGTGATGCTGTAAGTGTTGGTGGGTAATATTTACTGACAAAATGCAACCTAACGCTAGATTGCGTACTTACGGCTATCCTGTGTGGCCGTTTATTAGTACGGCTTAAAAAGAGAGAGAGAGAGATTATTAATTGGTCACCGATGCGTCGGTTCTCGATTGTGTTCAGGAGACGTACGGACTGATTACGCGAAGGGGTTTTCTTAATTGATCTTTTGACCCGGATTGCCTTCACGAAATCAGAATCTTCGATGAAAATATCTAAGGGATCTATTTGAATATAGAAATGGAAATGAAAGTAAATTAGTGGAATTTCGTAAGAGAAAGATTAACAGATCGGAAGTTGAACACATTAGTGGTCTCCCAAATACAATCGAGACACCACGATAAAGAGCGAACCTGTAACAAAGCTCATATACAATTTGAACATCATTTTTGGTTAGTGAAAGAAAAGAATGAGAAGAAAATTACTGAATCGTAACAAATTGGCTTTAAACTTCTAGACATTGACGAATACACAATAAATGCATGACTTACATCTGATATTTCTTTTGTACATGGCGCAGTCCAGTAATCACTGCTTTGTCAGCCCGTTCCTTTTTAAAAATTAAATGTCCTTGCGTGCGCGTAAGTACATTGTATCCACACCCGAGTTAACGAAATGTTTGTTCGTCGTTTCACATAGTTTTTACACAAAATAAAAATACAACTTGTAGCAATGCTATGTAGTACGTCTTAACATGTCGGCTACCAAAAGTACAAGAGTTAATGAAGTCTCTAGAATATTTCTTAACAAAAGATAGATTGTTCTTTCTTCTGTTTCGCAGCTTCTTGCTATCAAGCGTTGCGGCAATGATTTTAAATATCTGCGCCCAGCGGGTCATACTGTTTATTTAGTGTATTTAAACGCTGGACGCGCGTCTTGGTATAGGGGCACATTAAAAAAAAAAAAAAAAAACAATTCGTCTCTTTACTTTCGCGCTGTGATGCTCAGCATATTTATGAACTACAGCTCGTTGGCTGTCCTTTTCTTTTATGACAGATATCTCAAATGCAAAGTTTCTGAAATCCAATAATATTACAACCCCCCGCTGCAGTAAAGCACTGCTAGTGCGAGCAGTGGCACAAAATGGGTTCTGACCTACAGGCTAGTTCTGTCAGTGGAATATCTAGCGCTGTTCTGAATTACGGCTAGTGCTCCTCACTTTCAACGGCTGCCATGACCTCGCCTGTTACTGTAAGGTGTTAGCTGTTTGTATCAATGAAATACTAAATATTTATCCCAGACCATTTTATCCTGACTTAAGATAACGCAGATTGGAATCGTCTGCTGCCCGTATAATTTTTAACCCAAATGGTTTGAGGCAAGTATCATGAACATCAAATGACCTTGTAATGTCGTATACAGAGGACCAGTAATGTCTGAGCAAGAACTGTAATCAAGAATTGAGCGAGTTGGAAGAGCAGTAAAGTCAGTAGTCCAGTATTCCAGGAGTTCACGTCCCGGCTCCTCGTTCCTTGTTCCTGGTTTTGATTTTCATCGGTTTCCTCAAGTCACTCCAAGTCAATACTGAGATTGTATCTTCATGTAAGTTGCAACTAATTCCCTCTTCTACATTTCATCAAATGGATTGGCTTCCTTATATGATGTAAACCTACGGACGAAACGCTAAGTAATAACCTACTTTTCTTGAGAACATGCATTTCTTTGATTGTTAGAGTGAATAATAAATGTTAGGGTAAGAATTTCTCAAAAACAGGTACTAGTGTAGGCTAACATGTTAAATATATCTGCCATCCGTGACCAGAGTTCTTCCAGTTAAACCATAAATAAATGTCAGGAGCGGACTCGAAACTTCACGCTGCCATTGGTGAAGAAGTAATACACAGAAGTCAGTAATAAGCTAGCTCTTTGTCCCATCATTTGTTTAATCCCACAGTTAGTATTACCACAGCTTCCCGATCTCATAGATATGTTCTATGAATCATTTGTGATCTGATTTTGTTTTACAAAAAATGCTAGTGTCTCGATACTGTCTAGTACTGTCTCTTTTCTTTCGCAGCTGTCTTATTGAATGGATGTAATGAGAAGGTTGCGTCGTTCAATGTTAATTTCGATTAGGTGAGTTAATTTGGAGATTTACTTTATTTCTTCGTGTTATTTAATTTAATCCTTGTCCTCATTTAATCATTCTTAATGGTTTTCAGCAAATATTCGTTGTTGTTCGCCTTAATACGACGATGCTATGGATCGGCCGCCTTTGTCGCAGTCTTAAGTGCTCACAGCGTTCCAGAAAACGAAGCTGTCTTCATTTAATTACATGACAATGAAGTTAGTTCTGACACACAATATTGATTAGTTATCTTTCCACGGTCACGCATCATCTTGGTAAAGGTTGTCCTACAACATAAACTTCACCGATTTTCATCATTCATCTAATCAATATAATCACCCCTTCCCTCTTCTGACTTTTATATTCGCTTCAAACAATATTAATAATTTACTAAACGGAAAGAGCTATTACAGATCGAAACCGGTGGTTTAATCGGAAGAGCGTTCGAAAGGACTGTCCAGTTTCGATTCCTGTTGTAGCACATAGCTTTAGCTTGTAATAAATAACAAACAGCTCAAGGGGAAGGTGACAGTTACGCAGCCAGATTACGCAGCCAGACAGTGAAAGATTGTCTTATTGTTTTATTTTTTATTTTGTAGTTCCTTGATACTTCTAGCAACAGTTTGTGGACAATATGTTTACGACCACGAGTGTACGTCTTGTGGGGTGCCTAAGTCTTGCGTTACGTGAGCTAATGATGTCCTCCGGTAACTCTAGCGCTTCTTTTCATCGTAATTGAGCGTTTATGTAACTCAACTACCTTTCGGCGTCTGCCGTTCAATATGGAAGAAAACTGTCATGCTAAACCTGAGTGCCTTTTATGTTTAGCAAGAGGACAAAGCGAGATACTGGATGGCATCGAATGTATTCATTGATGGAAGGAATACTATTTCTAGTAATGTAAAACGAAGCAACTCAAACAACACCACCTGAAACCATCGATTTGTTCTCTGATTAATACTGAAAGATACTACTAAGAAAGACTATTGTAGAATGTCAGGTAACTGGGCAGGACAGACATAAATGGTTAGGTAAAAGATGTAGGGGTGTGAGATACGCAATGTTCCTTCTATAAATTCTTCGTAGGTTTTGAAAGCGTTTATATTAATGTTTCACTTGTGGCACCAAACGGAAAAATGGTTTAGATGGAACTCGACGGATGTCTGGGATTTCTGTAAGCTGGGGGCAAAACTAGGTTTGCTGTAGTCGGCACTAAGGAGGAGTTGCTTTGGGTAATCAGAAGACCAAAACGTTTGTAGCAGTGAAGGGAAGATCCAGCCTAGGAACATTCCTGCAGTGTGATGTATGGAAATTGGCATCTTTAACGGTATTAGAGCACGGGAAATTTTGCGCACAGACGGCTCATTGATATTTATTATGACGAGCGTTCAGTAAGTAATGCAACACATTTCTTTCTCGGTGAATTTCGGTTGAAAAAAATTCGGAATTTAGTGTGGGACATCGTGGAATATTCTCGCTTCATCCCCTATACTTTCATGCAGTTCCGACAATTAGCTTCAAATGGCGTCCGTAAGTCCGTAACAGAGGTGCATACCAAAGAGAGCAGTCACTGAATTTTATATATATATATATATATATTGGGCGTGCAGCTTTGATCTTTTGCTTCCACGGACTGCTGTTTCGTTTCAGTTTCGAAATGATGAAACTATCTATCATCGCCTGTGACGATGAATTGTCACAATCAACCCTATAACGCGCAAGCAAGTCCGAGCAGATGGACTTGCTTGCGCGTTATAGGGTTGATTGTGACAATTCATCGTCACAGGCGATGATAGGTAGTTTCATCATTTCGAAACTGAAACGAAACAGCAGTCCGTGGACTGGTGCCACACCACATCTTCTTGGAAGCAAAAGATCAAAGCTGCACGCCCAATATTGGGAAATCAGAGCTTTGGTGATATTCAAAGGCGCTTGCAGAATGACTACTGAGACATGACAGCAAAAGCACGGAGAGTCGTTGGGCGAGGGTCTGTCACTACCGCAACAAGGTCGTGCATACCTTTCAGATGGCTCTGAGCACTATGGGACTTAACATTTGAGGTCATCTGTCCCCTAGAACTTAGAACTACTTAAACCTGACTAACCTAAGGACGTCACACACATCCATGCCCGAGGCAGAATTCGAACATGCGACCGTAGAAGTCGCGCGGCTCCGGACTGAAGCGCCTAGAAGCGCTCGGCCACAGCGGTCGGCTCAAAGGTGTATGCGTGCTGGGTTCCGGTTCCTCGTCGCCTGAGAGAAGCAACAAAGGACCATCTGCTCGGACTTGCTTGCGCGTTATAGGGTTGATTGTGACAATTCATCGTCACAGGCGATGATAGATAGTTTCATCATTTCGAAACTGAAACGAAACAGCAGTCCGTGGACTGGTGCCACACCACATCTTCTTGGAAGCAAAAGATCAAAGCTGCACGCTCAGCCGGTAAAGTCATGGCGACGGTCTTCTGGGATTATGAAGGGGCTATTCTGTTTGATGTCCTCCCTCACGGTACAACGATCAGTTCCGAAGTGTATTGTACGATACACAGGAAACTGAAAAAAAAAGACTTCAGCGTGTTTTGTCACCACAAAAATGCAAACGATCTTCTTCTTCTCCATGACAACGCAAGACCTCACACGAGACTGCGCACCCGAAAGGAGCTCACAAAACTTCATTGGACTGTTCTTCCTCATCCTCCCTACAGCCCTTATGTTGCACCGTCCGTCTTAGATCTGTTTGGCTCAAGGATGGATGCATTCCGCTGGAAGCAATACTTTGATGATGGGGAGGTTACTGATGCAGCCAGACGTTGGCTCCTACGCCGGCCAATAGAGTGGTACTATGCTGTGATACAGGCTCTCCCAGTAATCTGGTGTAAGTCCATCGCATCGAACGGAGATTATGTTGAAAAATATGATTTTGTTGCCAAAAGAGTGGGGAATAATATGGCGTATCGGAATCCTGAATAAAACAAATCTGCCTTCAGGAAAAGGTGTACCTATTGAACACGCCTCGTGTAAGCACACTGAACGGAACCTTAGTAACCCCCTGCAGATGTCACCCTACGATTGTGCAGCAGCACCACTACTCGTGATAATGGCCTCAATTAGGCGAGCAAGTTTCTTAAGGTGTACTGTATCCGCTGAATTCATTCACTGATGATCATATCTCATAGAGTTCCCAAATTGAGTGTTGTCGACTGCTATGTTCACCTGCTGTTCCAAATTGTCCCATACATTTTCCAGGGGATTAAGATCGGTCGCTGAGCAGAACAACTGAGGTGCCCGAGTGTTTGTCAAACGAGCGCAGCGGTATAAACACGGATGTTGTCACCTTGAAAGACGGGAGTGTCCACAACATAGTTATTATGAATGTGCAGAAGGAAGGTGAAATAAACATCCCGGTACGTGTTCACGGTGACCTGAATGTGTGGGTCGAAATCGTAGTACGAAAAACACCCCAGAAACACCACAGCATCAACTACGGACTAAAGTACACTGTCCAAGTGCTGTGGGTAAAACGCCGCAGCGCAGCGGTATAAACACTGGATGTTGTCACCTTGAAAGACGGGAGTGTCCACAACATAGTTATTATGAATGTGCAGAAGGAAGGTGAAATAAACATCCCGGTACGTGTTCACGGTGACCTGAATGTGTGGGTCGAAATCGTAATACGAAAAACACCCCAGAAACACCACAGCATCAACTACGGACTGAAGTACACTGTCCAAGTGCTGTGGGTAAAACGCCGCATTGGTTCGTCAGTGCACTCGCCGCCTCGTATCATTTGAAAAGAGCCAAAATCGCTAGTCGTGAGACAGCACTACACGCTTCGCGTCAGCTACTGTACACTTTCTGTGTTGTTTGGCCTACAGAACGCGAGTTGCTTTACGTGCTGCTGTGAGCAATAGTCTTCTGCGAGACACCCGACACTAAATGTCCTTTGCAACCAGTTAGCTTGGCGGTGCTTGTTCCGAAGCTGCTTGAGTTGAACCTTCATTCACTGACAGTGTAAGTAGGCTGTTTAGGTTTATATGTTGGTAACGCCACGTAGCGCTCTGTATCATAATCACTGAGTGTGCTGTGTGCAGTCTGTGGCTGGTTGGACTCATTGTTGAAATATTCGCTATTGTAGTTGGGCAGATGGATGTGAACAGCGCGTAGCGTTGCGCAGTTGGAGGTGAGTCGCCAGCAGTGGTAGATGTGGAGAGAGAGAGATGCCATAGTTTTGGGAGGTTACTATAAGCGGACGATCTGGACGTGTGTCCGCCAGAAAAAGGAAATTTGTAAAGATGGATGTCATGAATTGATATATATGATGACTTTTGAACCTGTTAAGGTAAATACATCCAAAATTTTTCATTTGCTATGCCTGTCAGTAGTTAGTGCCTTCAGTAGTTAGAATCTTTTATTTAGCTGGCAGTATTGGCGCTCGCTGTATTGCAGTAGTTGAGTAACGAAGATTTTTGTGAGGTAAGTGATTCATGAAAAGTATAGGTTATTGTTAGTCAGGGCCATTCTTTTGTAGGGATTATTGAGTCAGATTGCGTTGCGCCAAAAATATTGTGGATCAGTTTAGTGATGATCAGAATAAATAAAGAGGGAAATGTCTGAGTACGTTCAGTTTATTTAGCTGTCTTTGTATCAAATGACGTAGAAGTTTACCAGCACAGTACTGCATAATTTTTCTAATGGGACGTTTCAACAGCTTCAATTCGTGTCGGATTTGAAATAAATGGTTCAAATGGCTCTGAGCACTATGGGACTCAACTGCTGTGGTCATCAGTCCCCTAGAACTTAGAACTACTTAAACCTAACTAACCTAAGGACATCACACACATCCATGCCCGAGGCAGGATTCGAACCTGCGACCGTAGCAGTCGCACGGTTCCTGACTGCGCGCCTAGAACCGCGAGACCACCGCGGCCGGCGATTTGAAATAGATTATCATGAACAAGGATTGACACCTCTCTCTTGTCCCTGTCAGTTAGGATCTGTTTACGACTACTGCTCTTATGTCGTGTTACGTGGTTGCGAGTGGGACGCCATTTCTTGTAGACGTGTTGGACGATCCACGTTGTTACACGAACAAAGCGGTAACTTTTTTCAAGGTGTGGTCATGGGCAAATTCTAACACCATCGCCCCTGTCGCATCTCTACGTCGAACTATCTTGCTGCGCTGTTTCTGTACAACCGACACACACACACACACACACACACACACACACACACACACACACACACACACACACCACTTCACTGCCATGACTTACACCAGCAATGGAGGATCACATGATCGTCTGCTACCGGTTCTACGCTATCTTCAGCACTCCGAAGCGACCAATGTGTGTTTTGAGACTTCAGTTCCTCCCGGTGTATACAATGTTCAAATAACTTACGGGAATGCAGCCGGATGAAGTCGTCAACAACAGCCGATGTTTCGGCAGGAGCGCACCCTGCTATTTTCAGGCCAAAATTACATCCAGTAAGCGCTGTGCAGGACAATGTAATACCTCCGTTTTCAGCGAAACTCCGGAAAGATATCACACAGACACACACACACACACACACACACACACACACACACACACAGAGAGAGAGAGAGAGAGAGAGTAAATACTAGCGCCATCCCAAACCAAAGCCGATCGACGACAGAAGTTATGGACAGTGAAATTAATAATCACCGAGTGAGGTAGCATAAACTCTGTGCCTCTGCTTTTGACAAGTAAGAGAGCAGAAGTATATGCAGAATTTAAACAAAAGCCATCATTTCTGTTTATAAGGTTATTTGCTAATTCAAAGCCGGCCGAGGTCGCCGAGCGGTTCTACTCGCTTCAGTCTGGAACCGCGAGACCGCTACGGTCGCAGGTTCGAATCCTGCCTCGGACATGGATATGTCTGATGTCCTTAGGTTAGTTAGGTTTAAGTAGTTCTAAGTTCTAGGGGGCTGATGACCTCAGATGTTAAGTCCCATAGCCATTTGAACCTTCTTTTTGCTAATTCAACTTCAACAACTTCCTCAATAACGCAGCCAATAGATGGAAGTGCATGCCAGAATCTCCGTGTTGTTGTACTCATTAGGGTGACTGGTCCCAAAACAATGTTCTGCAATGGCAGATTTGCTTGGCTGTTGTAAGCGTGTGTGCCGTTTGTGTTCAGTACACCGGTCCTACATAGCTGTGGTAGTCTGACCATAAATGACGCCACACAACTGCAAGGAATACGGTAGACATCCGCCTTACACAAACCAAGATCATGCTTTACGGAACCTAAAAGGATCCTGACCTTGGATGGTGGTCGAAAAACACACTTCACATTATATTTCCGCAGAATATGACCAGTTGTGTTCGAAATGCTTCCTCCGTAAGGCAAAAAGACCGCATGCTTTTGTGCCACTTCGGTATTATCATGATTCACCCGGTGCGCAGATGGTCGATAGCGCAACACACATCTGATATGTCTTTCAGTATAACCATTCTGACGATAGGTGACTTCGAAGCCGGCCGCTGTGGCCGAGTGGTTCTAGGCGCTTCAGTCCGGAATTGCGCTGCTGCTACGCTCGCAGGTTCGAATTATGCCTCGGGCATGGATGTGTGTGATGTTCTCAGGTTGGTTAGGTTTAAGTAGTTCTAAGTCTAGAGGACTGATGACCTCAGATGTTAAGTCCAATAGTGCTTAGAGCCATTTGAACCATTTTGTGACTTCGAAATGGGCTAACTCAGCTGAAAAACTCTCACGGTGCGACATGATACGTGCGCAGTGAACTAAGGTACAAAATACCCCTTCACGTTGAGCCGTATGTTGACAACTATCAGCTAGCAGATGCAAGCCAGTGTGAGTAAGCTTCTGATAAACAGCACATCCCAAAATACCGTCGACCTTTCTCGTAACCAACACATCAAGGAAGGGAAGACGATCCATCCTTTTCCACCTCCATAGTGAAAGAAATATATGGGTAGATTAAATTCAGGTGTTCTAAAAAGTCGTTCAAATTCTCACTGCCACGAGGCGAAACAACAAAAGTATCGTCTACATTTCTGGAAAAACACGCGTGCTGTAAAACCTGGCAGGCAGGGTGTGCTCCTGTCAAAATATCGGCGGTTGTCGACGGCGTCTCGCAGCTGCATCACCATAAATTATTTGAAGATTAATAGTTTGTCCGATGAACTTAATTCATAAATTAATGATTTACCGTATAAGGCTATTATCATAAATATGTACTCGTAAGAAATTTGTAAACAAAGACAAAAAACTGACAAAAGTAAAATATTCAAGGAAACAGATGTTGGCAGTGCGGGGAACAGCTTTCGTTTTCTGCACTGTAATAGACGAGAAGCCATCAAAGCTCTGCGTGGCAGTAATTACGGGCTTGAAAATGCAGTTCTTTTGTGGCTGCGCGATTAATGGTCGCTGTAACTGGAGAGCCATTACTGAGGAAGCTATTACAGTGTACTCTGCGGCGTAAAGAGAAATACCGCCCTAAAGAGCAACTGCCCCACCGGGACGTAAAGAGAAAAGTCAGAGCTCTACTTCTAACTAACGCATTCTGTCGGACTCGTTTGATGTTTTCCATATTTTTTAAATTCTGATTTTCATCGAAGCAGGAAGACTTGTGCAATTAAATCTGAGAAAGAGAGGAAGCAGGAAAAAACTGTAAATACAAGACGACGACTGACATGAGAAGAAACAAAGAACTACTCATGTAGTTGAATACGGCTCAGAGCTTCAGTTCGAAGCCTCGGTCCCCTATGGAGCGACATACAATAAGTTATCAACCAAAACTAAGAGCAGCAGATCTCGCAGTCATTAGTTTGGCTTGTCGGAGAAAAAGATGCAGTTCTCCCTCTGGATTCAGACACTCCTTTATGAAAATATGGATGTTCTAGATTTCACTACTTCCCTGTATAAGACATGACTCAGGTTTGAGAGATTCAGAGAGACTCGTGCAGCTGCGAAAAAGTATTATCGCGATCTTGAGAAGTTTCGTGATTTGTATTCTAGGAGGAACGTGTCCATTGTGAGATCGTTGGCACGTAATTGTTTTGACTTCTTCCGATTCACCTTTAACATAACTATCTATCTTTGTACCTACCTTTCTACTTAAGTGCATTCTGTGGCGCCATTTGCCGGCCGGAGTGGCCGAGCGGCTCTAGGCGCTACAGTCTGGAACCGCGCGACCACTACGGCCGCAGGTTCGAATCCTGCCTCGGGCATGGATGTGTGTGATGTCCTTAGGTTAGTTAGGTTTAAGTAGTTCTAAGTTCTAGGGGACTGATGACCACAGCAGTTAAGTCCCATAGTGCTCAGAGCCATTTGAACAATTTTTTGTGGCGCCGTTTACAGTTTTTGCAGCGTACGTCAGTATAAATCTTCCCTTTTTCATTACCATTTTTACATTTGTATATCTATTTACTGTATTTCTGAGAGGGTATTTTTTTTTACTTATCCTGTATAACAACTTACAAAATTTTCCTGTCTCGTCTCTTGAACACGAATGGATGTCCTAGATCTCCTGCCAACTGACGCTAACCGCTATCTCACTTTCCTACCGATCTCAACCTTCTCCTGCCCCATGACACCCCCAAAACTTCGCCTACACAAGCTTTAGAATTTTTCGGAAAAATGTTTTGATTGCCTCTCTCTGCCTGACCATGAAATTCATCCTGGGTTTCCATATTCTTCAAGACTGATCCCCACTATTCTCCACACCTCTCTTCTGAATAAATTCACTTTCTGAAAAGTTTGGGTTGATAATTTCTATACTATCAAACAGCCCCTCAAATAAAATCCAGACGGCGTATCTTTTTTCACACCCACAACTATTCCATACTGCCTCGACTAAAAGGATAAAACTGACACATCCTTGCAATCAGTCCTTACTCGAACTTCATAAAAAAATTAAATACCAGTGCCGTCGAGAAAGTCATGAAAGTCCATTTTTAACAAATCGTATACAAAATCATACCACCAATGTTTTCAAAAGCACGAACTGCTCACTTCTATTTAAATTTCAATATCTGTGTCTACACGACTACTTCGAAATTTATAGAGAAGTGCTTCCACAGTGGATGAAAAACATTTTCTGACAATACCTCTACCGTTCCGTTCATGAATACCACGTGGATAAAGTGAACACATAAATAGATTCATGATAGCTCTGATTTCCCTTATTTTATCTCGACAGTCAGTCCTCCCTATTGAAAAGGGAGGAGAAAAATATTTTGAATCCGGAAGAGAAAGTTATTGATTGAAGTTTCACCTTCATTTTCATCATTTTCATTCTAACTCGCCTATCATATCTGTGACACCCTCTCCCTTATTTCGTGGTAACACAAAGCGAGCGGCGCTTCTTTCAACTTTTTCGCTGCCTTCAATCAATCCTATCTTGTAAGACCTAATACGCTAAGAAATAGTCTGGAATAGGACAGAACAGCGTAGTATAAGGTGTTACTCTAGAGCATTTGTTGCATTTTGTAAGAGTTGTACCAAGAAAAAAACCACAATCTTAGATTTACTTTTCTGCAATATTTTCTTAGAGATCGCTTCAAGCTAAGTTGTTTTTAACTGTAAGACTCAGATATTTAACTGAATCTCTCTCTGAATTTATACTATTTTTCATGTAACATAATTCCATAAGAACTCATATGGGGGATATTACCCTTCCTTTACTGTGCAAGGTCAGCTGCTACTTTGCACTTCAATAATTCTACTACCGGTGTTGCCAGCATACCAATACTCAGAAGCGACAATATCACCTGAATCTGCCAAACCCAACCCAAACTGTCACTCCCACCTCTCAGCTGGTAACTGCTATAACTTCCAGAACCCCGCCCCCCTCCCACCACCTGTAATAGTGTGACTCGTCATGTCATTCTTCTAGCGTCAGAACTACACAATCTCATTTGTATCAAATTATTATGCTACTGTTTCAAATTGTCCTGTTGAGCAATGCCGAGCATGATTAAATCGGTGGGCCAAAATGGAATGCGCTAGCCCTCCCAGACTTCTAATTCTGTTCGTGTGAAAATCATATTTATAATAAAAGTTGAGCACAAATTTTTTACATTATTAAACATTTATATTTCTAAGGGACTACACTAGATACAGCTACGCGGTTTGTTGAAGACGCTAGGTTAACTACTTACGTTTTTATGGATATACTTACACATGTGCTCCGTTTATTGCACATCTAATGCCTAGGCGATACGCAGTTTTCTCCATATCTTTGATAACATCTCTTCTACCTCTACACAGTCTAGTATTCTTGCCAGTAAATGATAAACAAAAAAGTCAAGTCAGCTTATGTTAATGAAGTGGTCATGATGCTAGACCGTCTATACTAATCCATGTGTATGGAAAGGTTCCATCCAAGAACTGTCGAACAAGTAACCCCCCGTGTAGCGGAGCTCCATTGTGTTGAAACATTATCCGCGGCTGAAGCTCAGAAATCGGGTTCAGTCAGAGCACATGTAGAAGTGTTTCCACAAAAACTTCCTGTCAGAAAGTTTACAGGTAGTACTAATCGATGGAAAGTCATCGAGTAAAGCTGAAGTGCTATTTGGCGTTCCTCAATGAAGTGTTAAAGGCCCTCTGCTGCTCCTAATCTATATAAACGATTTAAAACACAATCTGAGCAATCTTCTTATATTGTTTGCAGATGATGATGTCGTTTACTGTCTACTAAAGTCATCCGAAGATCAAAACTGCTCGAAAAATTCCTTCGCACCATATCCGTATGGTGCGAAGAGCGGCTATCGACTCTAAACGATAAAGAGAGTGACGTCATGCACATGAGTACCGAAAGGAATCCGTTACATTTCCGTTACACGATAAATCACTGAAATCTAAAGACTGTCACTTTAACTAAATACCTACGGATTACAGTTATGAAAAACGATCACATGGAAAGTGTTGTAGGAAAGACGAACGAAAGACTGCATTTTGTTGGCAGAGCACTTAGAAGATGCAACAGATCGTCTAAAGAGACTGCCTACATTACGCTTGCCCTTCCTATTCTGGAGTACTGCTGCACAGTGTGGGATCCTTCCCTGGTGGCTGATAGAGGACATCCAAAAAGTTCAAAGAAAGAGAGCTCGTTTTGTACTATCACAAAAAGGGGAGAGAGTGTCACGGTTGTGGTATGGGGGTTCGGGTAACAATCATTAAAACAGAGACTTTTTTTGCTGCTGCGAGATCTTTTCACGAAATTACAAGCACCTAGTTTCTTCGACCTACATGGGAAGTATTAATCATCGTAATAAAGTAAAAGAAATCAAAGCTTCTGCGAAGAGATTTAACCATTCTTCTTTCCCGCACGCTGTTCGAGAGTGGAAAGGTAGAGAAATAGTCTGCAGGTGATTTGATGAACCATTGACCAGGCATTTAGGTGTGAATTACAGAGTAGACATGTGGATATATATGTTAGGTAGCATTTGCAACAAACCGCTAGGCTGTTTTCTACCCTAGTTCCTTAGAAATACATGTCTATGATCGGGGAAATACCTTAAACTCACCCTGTATATTGACTGAACCGGGTTGACATAGGGATAGGAAGACAAGAAATGCAAGAAACGAAAATAAATTCAAACACGCTAAAATAAAAATTAAGCAGAATGTGGCTGATATTTTTATGAAATGACTGAAATTGATTAGTAGAGTGCAAATCTGGAATAGGATATTGTCAAGGCAAAGTATACCTAGAAATTTAGCGATGCATTTCTATCGATATTTTAACTCGCCATCATGAATTAAATAGTGCCTTCTGGGTGAATAGAGTTACGTATAAGGAGGTGTTTTGCTTTGTTTTTCGACTCTGCTACCTCAACTGTTTCAAAATGCTTTTTAAAGAAAGAGTCAGTAAATTAGTTGAACAGTGCTCTCATATCTCGTACCGTGGGATTAGTTCAGTGAAGCTGTCCCCTTCGAATGAGAGGCGGCTCTAACTTGCAGTAAATGTTAATATTATTGGGGATAATTTCTAAAAAGCAAACCAAATGCGAAATCTTGAATCACGCGATACGTAGATATAAAAGTTGATGTGAAAAGACATAGATAATTTCAAGTAATTTTTTGTTTTAGCCAAATCTGTTATATTATGTTAGATCAGAACTAGCTTTCGTCGCCCGAAAATTTAGGTTATACTGAACAAATCCTCTTCCGTATGAACCAATCGATTGGACAAAGATCGAATGCTGTCAAGTTACTTTAGATTGACGAAAAGAGCGGACAACGCTACAGAATTGTATCACAACATCAGAAAATTTACCATCGGAAGATTTACCACAGTAGGAGAACTGGAAGCGGGTTCTTAATCAGGCATGTAATGGCGGCTTAAGATCTGTTAGCAGGGGAAGTAGCGTTTGTGGTTTCTATAGCTCACACCGATGGCCAAGAGAACTCTTTGCTTACCTCATACACTTACGCTATCGCTTCGGGGGATACCTGAGACATGTCGACGCAGCGGATGACCATGGACTCCACGGTTTCTCCGACCTCGAACGCAGAGAGATAGCCCACCGAATTTTGAAAGCACAGATGCACGTGGCGCTGCTCAGATTGCGTCGTTGCGCTGGGCAAGGCGTTACCGGGGCAACGCTTGTTTACGCACTGTAATCAACAGTGTCTTTCGAAGTGAAGAGATGACACAATTCCTTGTAGTGAAAATACGCACCGGATGTTTTATTACGAAAGTCTCGCGCTCTTACTTGAAGGATGGAAAGTGGAGTATGTAGTAGAAGTCTACATCTGAACGGAATGCGAGTGGACGTTGCTGCAATTACGGTGCAGAGAACCCCGCAGCAGCCGTGGGTCGGCAAACAGACTAGCAATTCTGTTTTTCCATAATTGGTGCACGGAGGGTTGAAATGGAGCAATTAATCATGGGAGGACATTGACACGAACTTTTCGACTAAGTCAGCGCACAACAGGAAATCAGTGATCACAATGCAGTTAAAGCTTCACTGAACACGGTTGTAAATAAGAACATAATGAAAGGTAGGAAGATATTTCTGCTTAGCAAGAGCGACAAGAAACAGATTTCAGACTACCTGAATAGTCAACATCCAATTTTCATTTACAGCACTGACAATTTTGAGCATCTGGAGACAAAGTTCAAGAATATTGTACAATGCGCCCTAGACAGGTATCTACCGAGCAAAACTGTGTGAGATGTCAACAACGGCATGATTCGACATCCATGTTAGAAAGCTGCAACGAAAGCAAAGAGAGGTTCATTGAAAATTTAAAAGTAGCAAAAGCCTCACAGACAAACAAAACCCGACCGAACCCAAAATTAGCGTAAGAAGAGTCATCTTCAAGTGTTCAACGAATTCGAAAGTAAAATACTACGTATCGACTTGATAGAAAATCTTAACAAACTATTGTCTGATGTTAAATCATTAAACGGACCGAAGCCGTTCAGAAACTCTTTGACCATAACGGCATCTAAACGGGGGAATGACACAGAGAAGGCCGAAATAGCAAACGTCTGTTTCCAAAACTGCTTCACTGAGGAAGAGCGCACTGTAGTTTCTCCTCCAAATCGTTCTACTTACACCAGAACGATAGAAATGGATATTAGTGACTATGGGATAGAAAACGCCACTGGACTTGCCAGAAAATCAAAACGATTCTCCACAAAGTATGCGAAAGAACTTTTGTCTCTTGTAGCAGTACTGTACCGTAGGTCGCAGGAAGAGCGATTGGAATAGAGCGCAGGTTAATCCCATTTTGAACAAAGCTCGTCGAATAGTCACATAAGGATATAGCCCTACATCTCTGACATGGTTCTGTTTTAGAATTTTGGAACCTGTCTTATGCTTGCATATTACGACATTTCTGGAGATCCAAAATCTTCTCCGTAGGAAGCAAAATGTGTTTCGAAAACTTCTCTCGTGTGAAACCCAGTTTGCTCCCTTCGTCCACGACACCGAGAAAGCGGTAGATACCGGCGCACAGGTAGATGCCGTGTTCCTCGACTTTCAGAAGGCCATCTATGCAGTTCCGCATTGTCGCCAAAATACGACCAGCTATATGACTAGACTGTAGAGTTTTTGGCAAACAGAACACAGCATGCAGTTCTCAATAGAGAGAAATCTTCGGACATAATAGTTACTTCAGGCGTACCGCAAGGGAGTATTATGGAACCATTACTTTTCACGATATACGTAGATGACTTAGTGGATAACGTTGGAAGTTCCGTGGAGCTTTTCGAGGATGATGCGGTTATATACAGAGAAGTCACAACCTTCAGACGATCGACACTTGATGCAGCTATTGGCAGTTGACCTCTCGACATAAACGAATGTAGCGTATTGCACGTAAACAGGTAGAAAGACCCATTATTGTATGATCACGAATTTTCTGAAAAATCACTGGAAGCAGCCACACCCACAAAATACGTAGGAGTATGATTACAGAGCGATATGAAGTGGAACGATCACATAAAACTAACTGCGTTTAAGACAGCTGCCAGACTGAAATTCATTGGAAGAATCCTCAGAAGTGTAGTCCACCTACAAAGGAGATAGCTTACGAAAACCTCTTTCGACCAATATTTGATTATGTATCGTCAATCTGGGATCCGTACCAGATGGAGTTGGTAGAGGAAATAGAGAAGACCAAGTTTGGTTACCAGTCCATTTAATAAGCACGAAAGTGTCTCTGAGTTGCTGAGTCAGCTCCAGCGGTAGACGCTGTATCATTGTGTTCGAGGAGGTACGTTCATAGAAGAGTCAGCCGATGTATTGCTTCTGTTGTGACTTGGAAATAAGTACTTTTTCGTCTGGCCACATCCATGTCTTGTCTGATTGCTCCGGAAGAAGGCACATCATACATGAACATTAGTTCAGTTTATTACATACATTTATAAAAGATCCACTTTGAGACAGATCTTTGTCACAGGCTTGCTTGATAAGTGAAATGTGGTAATGGTAATGACACACCAAAATCACGATAGTAATCCGTTGTAGTTGCTACATATTTTATTACAAACAAAAGTATTATAAAATCACAATCACAGTAATACATAAGACTGCCTTACAAGGCCAGATCACTTGGACAAATAACAAATAAATTTATTTAACCGGAATAAGACCCATATAAATTGAAATTTGAATATGACTAGGTAAATATATTCAGGTAAAACTTTACTTAAATAGTACAAAAGTCCATACAATTCCCATCAGAACTCTCATTACTTCCAATCAGCTGAGGAACAGATTAAGGGTAAGAACACAGATCTTTTAAGGTTTGGCTAGCCAACTTTCCTAAATAAAACTATATACAAATGACTAAAACAATTAAGGAGGTGCTTTAATTTTGACCACGCCAATCTTCAAATTTACTTAGTTGATTAATCAACAATATTCTTAGAATGATTACAACTAGAACATGACCATATGACAATACTCCTAAAATGAGGTCGCTTCAATATTGCGTGTGAATTAGCGATAGACGCGAGCAGACCAAGGATTCAAATCAATACGAGAGATCCACAAGACAGGAAATGACAGAGAAATGTACTCAACTTTGCACTGCAATTGAACTTCGGATGCTATAATTCTCCACCGGAATTATGGAATCACGCAACAGTGACAACGTAACCCAGTATGCTCGCATCGACCGCTGCCAATTATCTGTAACACAACACACATCACCGGCAGACAATATTCTGAGACATAAACTACGCAATCTTATCTAGAGTGCAGGTGATCAATACAACTGAAGAGAAACAAATTACCCTTCGTGAGTTACTTGGCCAGTGCCAGCTCTTAATCTTCGATTAATAAGTGCGCTGAAAATCGTGCCCTAAAGTTAAGATGACAAGAATTGTCTCGGCGCACATTTACACGTCAAACTACCAAATGAATCACAAGGTAGAATAGAGGACGTATCTCGACGTGTCTTGAAACGCTAGAGCCGGACTTACTACTCGTTACACTTCTAGCCACGTCTTTAACCACACTTTATGTCGGTTTGTTGGCCGTAGCCACACTTCCTCAACTGCCGTCAAGACAGTTAGTCACGACACCGAGGTGGGTGATAAACAACTAAAACAATTCCAAAGGATTTTTAGTACACTGGCATATTGAATTAATCCGTACGCAACCCACCAAAACAACTCGGCGACTCCAATTCAATCGGCCGGCGTTAGCTTATAACAGACTCGAAGTAGCTTATCCTTCCGATGTCTAGGAAAACCAGATCACCATGGGCGGTGGATCTGCCCTCACGACTCAACACGCCGTAGCCGCTGGCCCCGTTCCTTCGCTGTCCGACTCGTCCTCTTGCCGTTCTGTCTACGTACACAGCCCCACGTGACTCCCGCTCACCGCCGATCCCGACACACCTCCCCAGCACAGAGCACGCGCTGTCGTTAAATCTGCGCCGCCAAAGATGAGCAGAAGACAAATAAGCATCGAAGTCGACTCAAATATCAAAATGACGATCGATGGGAACTGGAGCCAGAAAACGCACCAGCTCAATAAGTTGCAACTGTTACTGACTATTAAAGCATCACTTGATGCACAGATTAACAAACTGTTTTCTTGCAGTACAATGTTCCAAATTTAAATGAAGAAATCCATCAGGAACTTTATCTGTCACGTTGGTGCTAAAGTATGATGTTGACTCCTTCAGTTGAGGTCACGAACTGGATCGGAGCTTTTGCTAGCTCGACCCTATACTGATCTCGGTGTGAGGGGTGCCGCTATGCTGGAAGGAGAGGTGTGGTCTTAAAGAGCTACTTCCATACCTGGTTGTGGTCTGCAGGAGCCCTCTATAATGTGTGTGGTATCAATTCACGTTGCTAACTTTGGTGTGGCAACGAGGTATCTATATGAGACCGTAGCTTCCTCCTACTTATATCACACCAAAAGGCCATGACAGTAAAATTAGAGAGATTCGATCTCACGCGGAGGCTGACCAACAATCGTTCTTCTCGCGAACCATTGCTGACTGGAATAGGAGGAGGAAACTGGCACCCAAAGTATTCTCCGCCACGCACTGTGAAGTGGCTTCTGGAGTATGGAAGTAGAACCCACTTGTACTCCGATGTTGGGACAGCACGGGGGTCTAGTACAGCGATGCAATAAAAGCTTGCGTCAGGGCCAAAATGTATGACATTACATTAATTGTAATGTCATATTTAATTGTATTCAATGGAAACATGGACACTGTCTGGAATATCGAAAAGTGTCCGATATATACATTTTATTTATTTGTAGCATGATGTGGCATGACAGAATAACACACACACCAAAAAAAGTTTTGCATCACGCCGGTTTGCAGATCTCCTGAAGATAGACGTTGACTGTGGACATTTTATCACAGACACAGTCCCTTTGACTGTTCAGAGATGTCACTAAACCCACCCAAAGATGTCAGTAACCATGCGTGAGCAGCGCTTTTTAGAGGGAAGGGGTCCGACAGCCGATCAATTCCAGTCATTCCACCACGAAGGAGGTACACAGTTCGTGTTGTCTGTAGTTCAACCATGCGTAGACGGTCAATACCGCGGTTCGATCGTGTCCGCATTGTTACTTTGTGCCAGGAAGAGCTCTTAGCAACGGAAGTGTCCAGGAGTCTTGCAGTGAACCAAAGCGATGCTGTTCGGACATGGAGAAGATACAGAGAGACAGGAACTGACGATGACTGACGATGACATGCCTCTCTCAGGCCGCCCAAGGGCTACTACTGCAGTAGATGACCGCTACCTACGGATTATGGCTCGGAGAAACCCCCTCAGCAACGCCTCCATGTTGAACAATGCTTTTCGTGTAGCCACAGGACGTCGTGTTACGACTCAAACTGTGCGCAGTAGGCTGTATGATGCGCAGCTTCCCTCTTAACTTCCATGCCGAGATCCATCTTTGCAACCACGACATCATGCAGCGCGGTACAGATGGGCCCAACAACATGCCGAATGGACCGCTCAGGACTGGCATCACGTTTTCTTCACCGATGAGTTTCGCATATACCTTCTTACCAGACAATCAAATGATTCAAATGGCTCTGAGCACTATGGGACTTAACATCTGACGTCATCAGTCCCCTAGAACTTTTTTTTTTTTTTTTTTTTTTTGGTCATCAGTCTACTGACTTATTTGATGCGGCCCGCCACGAATTCCTTTCCTGTGCTAACCTCTTCATCTCAGAGTAGCACTTGCAACCTACGTCCTCAATTATTTGCTTGACGTATTCCAATCTCTGTCTTCCTCTACAGTTTTTGTCCTCTACAGCTCCCTCTAGTACCATGGAAGTCATTCCCTCATGTCTTAGCAGATGTCCTATCATCCTGTCCCTTCTCCTTATCAGTGTTTTCCACATATTCCTTTCCTCTCCGATTCTGCGTAGAACCTCCTCATTCCTTACCTTATCAGTCCACCTAATTTTCAACATTCGTCTATAGCACCACATCTCAAATGCTTCGATTCTCTTCTGTTCCGGTTTTCCCAAAGTCCATGTTTCACTACCATACAATGCTGTACTCCAGACGTACATCCCCAGAAATTTCTTCCTCAAATTAAGGCCGGTATTTGATATTAGTAGACTTCTCTTGGCCAGAAATGCCTTTTTTGCCATAGCGAGTCTGCTTTTGATGTCCTCCTTGCTCCGTCCGTCATTCGTTATTTTACTGCCTAGGTAGCAGAATTCCTTAACTTCATTGATTTCGTGACCATCAATCCTGATGTTAAGTTTCTCGCTGTTCTCATTTCTACAACTTCTCATTACCTTCGTCTTTCTCCGATTTACTCTCAAACCATACTGTGTACTCATTAGACTGTTCATTCCGTTCAGCAGATCATTTAATTCTTCTTCACTTTCACTCAGGATAGCAATGTCATCAGCGAATCGTATCATTGATATCTTTTCACCTTGTATTTTAATTCCACTCCTGAACCTTTCTTTTATTTCCATCATTGCTTCCTCGATGTACAGATTGAAGAGTAGGGGCGAAAGGCTACAGCCTTGTCTTACACCCTTCTTAATACGAGCACATCGTTCTTGATCGTCCACTCTTATTATTCCCTCTTGGTTGTTGTACATATTGTATGCGACCCGTCTCTCCCTGTAGCTTACCCCTACTTTTTTCAGAATCTCGAACAGCTTGCACCATTTTATATTGTCGAACGCTTTTTCCAGGTCGACAAATCCTATGAAAGTGTCTTGATTTTTCTTTAGCCTTGCTTCCATTATTAGCCGTAATGTCAGAATTGCCTCTCTCGTCCCTTTACTTTTCCTAAAGCCAAACTGATCGTCACCTAGCGCATTCTCAATTTTCTTTTCCATTCTTCTGTATATTATTCTTGTAAGCAGCTTCGATGCATGATCTGTTAAGCTGATTGTGCGATAATTCTCGCACATGTCAGCTCTTGCCGTCTTCGGAATTGTGTGGATGATGCTTTTCCGAAAGTCAGATGGTATATCGCCAGACTCATATATTCTACACACCAACGTGAATAGTCGTTTTGTTGCCACTTCCCCCAATGATTTTAGAAATTCTGATGGAATGTTATCTATCCCTTCTGTCTTATTTGACCGTAAGTCCTCCAAAGCTCTTTTAAATTCCGATTCTAATACTGGACCCCTATCTCTTCTAAATCGACTCCTGTTTCTTCTTCTATCACATCAGACAAATCTTCACCCTAATAGAGGCTTTCAATGTATTCTTTCCACCTATCTGCTCTCTCCTCTGCATTTAACAGTGGAATTCCCGTTGCACTCTTAATGTTACCACCGTTGCTTTTAATGTCACCAAAGGTTGTTTTCACTTTCCTGTATGCTGAGTCTGTCCTTCCGACAATCGTATCTTTTTCGATGTCTTCACATTTTTACTGCAGCCATTTCTTCTTAGCTTCCTTGCACTTCCTATTTACTTCATTCCTCAGCGACTTGTATTTCTGTATTCCTGATTTTCCCGGAACATGTTTGTACTTCCTCCTTTCGTCAATCACCTGAAGTATTTCTTCTGTTACCCATTGTTTCTTCGCATCTACCTTCTTTGTACCTATGTTTTCCTTCCCAACTTCTGTGATGACCCTTTTTAGAGATGTCCATTCCTCTTCAACTGTACTGCCTACTGCGCTATTCCTTATTGCTGTATCTATAGCGTTGGAGAACTTCAAACGTATCTCGTCATTCCTTAGTACTTCCGTATCCCACTTCTTTGCGTATTGATTCTTCCTGACTAATGTCTTGAACTTCAGCCTACTCTTCATCACTACTATATTGTGATCTGAGTCTATATCTGCTCCTGGGTACGCCTTACAATCCAGTATCTGATTTCGGAATCTCTGTCTGACCATGATGTAATCTAATTGAAATCTTCCCGTATCTCCCGGCCTTTTCCAAGTATACCTCCTCCTCTTGTGATTCTTGAACAGGGTATTCGCTATTACTAGCTGAAACTTGTTACAGAACTCAATTAGTCTTTCTCCTCTTTCATTCCTCGTCCCAAGCCCATATCTCCTGTAACCTTTTCTTCTACTCTTTCCCCTACAACTGCATTCCAGTCGCCCATGACTATTAGATTTTCGTCCCCCTTTACATACTGCATTACCTTTTCAATATCCTCATACACTTTCTCTATCTGTTCATCTTCAGCTTGCGACGTCGGCATGTATACCTGAACTATCGTTGTCGGTGTTGGTCTGCTGTCGATTCTGATTAGAACAACCCGGTCACTGAACTGTTCACAGTAACACACCCTCTGCCCTACCTTCCTATTCATAACGAATCCTACACCTGTTATACCATTTTCTGCTGCTGTCTTGTGACAGCCAGAGCGAGAGCACCAGCAGCAGCGAGTACTGTTTGTAGAAAGCGTTTATTTTGCATTTTGTTTACGACCTTCCACTAAGGAAGGGATTCTATTTGTGTTTATCTGCTCTGCATAGAAACTAACAGTTCTTGATCGTTAGGAAAGAAATTTATTTTGTACTTATTTGCTGCGCTTAGCTTTTAAATAGTTTTTCTGGGAAAACCTAGCGTAGTTTTCGCGTCTCGTATTTCAGTGAGTGTTTCTTGATTATCAGAGTAGCTCATCAGAAGATTATCTTGGGAATTTGTCACCGTATAGAGTAGGGTAAACATAGTCATGTGTAGGGACTGTGGTTGTTGTGAGCGGACGCAAGGAGAATTGGCCACTCTTTGGGGGCAGGTGGAGGCTTTGTCTGTTAGGCTCATCGAGCTCGAGGCGCAGGCGTCGGCTCGTAGTGGCGTTGGGGCAACTGTGGTGAGACCCATGCCTACTTCGGTGGCCTTGGAATCACATGGAACCCCTGATGTCGCTGCGTCTTCCGGCAGTGAGCATCTTACCGGTCAGCCATCACTCCAGGGTGAATGGCGGACAGTGGTGGGCTCGCGTGTGCCTGGCCGAAAGGCGAAGGTGGGATCTGGCCGCGTGGCAGCTGCCTTACCCCTTTCCAACAGGTACGGGGTGCTTCCTAGTGGTGATGACATCGTTTCCGAGCCACCACAGGATGCCTCGCCTGTTGGGCCAGTGGCCGATTGTCCGGCAAGGTCCCGACAGTCACAGAGGGCGGGCCTATTAGTTATAGGGAGCTCCAACGTTAGGCGGGTTATGGAGCCCCTCAGGAAAATAGCGGGTAGGTCGGGGAAGAATGCCAGTGTGCACTCGGTGTGCTTGCCGGGGGGTCTCGTCCGTAATGTGGAGGAGGCCCTTCCGGCAGCTATTGAACGCACTGGGTGTGACCGGCTGCAGATAGTAGCACATGTCGGAACGAATGACGCCTGCCGCTTGGGTTCTGAGGCCATCCTTGGTTCCTTCCGGCGGCTGGCTGATTTGGTGAAGACAACCAGCATCGCACGCGGAGTGCAAGCTGAGCTTAATATCTGCAGCATAGTGCCCAGAGTCGATCGCGGTCCTCTGGTTTGGAGCCGTGTGGAGGGTCTAAACCAGAGGCTCAGACGACTCTGCGACTATAATGGTTGCAAATTCATCGACCTCCGTTATTGGGTGGAGAACTGTAGGGCCCCCCTAGACAGGTCAGGCGTGCACTACACACCGGAAGCAGCTACTAGGGTAGCAGAGTACGTGTGGCGTGCACACGGGGGTTTTTTAGGTTAGAGGGACCCCCCCTTGGGCGAAACGATAAAATACCTGACGGCTTACCAGAGAGAACATCAGCATCGTTGATAAAGAACGTCCGTCCTCAGAGACCAAAAACAGGAAAAGTTAACGTAATATTGGTAAACTGCAGGAGTATCCAGGGCAAGGTTCCTGAATTAGTATCGCTTATTGAAGGAAATAGTGCGCATATAGTATTAGGAACGGAAAGTTGGTTAAAACCGGAAGTGAACAGTAACGAAATCCTAGACACAGAATGGAATATATACCGCAAGGATAGGATAAACGACAATGGTGGAGGAGTATTTATAGCAGTAAAGAATTCAATAATATCCAGTGAAGTTATTAGCGAATGCGAATGTGAAATAATCTGGGTTAAGTTAAGTATCAAAGGTGGGTCAGATATGATAGTCGGATGCTTCTATAGACCACCTGCATCAGCAACCGTAGTAGTTGAGCGCCTCAGAGAGAACCTGCAGAACGTCGTGAAGAAGTTTCGTGATCATACTATTGTAATAGGAGGAGACTTCAATCTACCAGGTATAGAATGGGATAGTCACACAATCAGAACTGGAGCCAGGGACAGAGACTCTTGTGACATTGTCCTGACTGCCTTGTCCGAGAATTACTTCGAGCAGATAGTTAGAGAACCAACTCGTGAAGCTAACGTTTTAGACCTCATAGCAACAAATAGACCGGAACTTTTCGACTCCGTGAATGTAGAAGAGGGTATCAGTGATCATAAGTCAGTGGTTGCATCAATGACTACAAGTGTAATAAGAAATGCCAAGAAAGGAAGGAAAATATATTTGCTTAACAAGAGTGATACGGCACAAATCGCAGAATATCTGAGTGACCACCATCAAACGTTCATTTCTGAGGAAGAGGATGTGGAACAAAAATGGAAAAAATTCAGAAACATCGTCCAGTACGCCTTAGATAAGTTCGTACCGACTAAGGTCCAAAGCGAGGGGAAAGATCCACCGTGGTATAACAATCATGTACGAAAGGTACTACGGAAACAAAGAAAGCTTCATCATAGGTTTAAGAGTAGTCGAATCATAGCTGATAAGGAAAAGCTGAACGAAGCGAAAAAGAGCGTAAAGAGAGCAATGAGAGAAGCATTCGACGAATTCGAACATAAAACATTGGCAAACAATCTAAACAAGAACCCTAAAAAGTTTTGGTCATATGTAAAATCGGTAAGCGGATCTAAATCCCCTATTCAGTCACTCGTTGACCACGATGGCACCGAAACAGAGGACGACCGAAGAAAGGCAGAAATACTGAATTCAGTGTTCCGAAACTGTTTCACTGCGGAAAATCGTAACACGGTCCCTGACTTCAGCCGTCGCACGGACGCCAAAATGGAAAATATTGAAATAAACGATATCGGAATTGAAAAACAACTGCTATCACTTAGTAGCGGAAAAGCATCCGGACCAGACGAGATACCCGTAAGATTCTACAGTGATTATGCTAAAGAACTTGCCCCCTTTCTATCAGCAATTTATCGTAGATCTCTGGAAGTACGTAAAGTACCTAGCGACTGGAAGAAAGCGCAGGTCGTTCCCATTTTCAAGAAGGGTCATAAATCAGATGCGAATAATTATAGGCCTCTTTCGCTTACGTCAATCTGTTGTAGAATAATGGAACATGTTTTATGTTCTCGTATTATGACGTTCTTAGATAATACAAATCTCCTTCATCATAACCAACATGGATTCCGCAAACAGAGATCATGTGAAACTCAGCTCGCCCTATTTGTCCAAGAAATTCACAGTGCCGTAGACACTGGCGAGCAGATTGATGCCGTATTCCTGGACTTCAGGAAGGCATTTGATACGGTTCCGCACTTACGTTTAGTGAAAAAAATACGAGCTTACGGAATATCGGACCAGGTTTGTGATTGGATTCAGGATTTCCTAGAAGAAAGAACACAACATGTCATTCTTAACGGTTCAAAATCTGCAGATGTAGAGGTAATTTCGGGAGTACCGCAAGGAAGCGTGATAGGACCTTTATTGTTTACAATATACATAAATGACTTAGTTGACAACATCGGTAGCTCCGTGAGGCTATTTGCAGATGACACGGTTGTCTACAAGAAAGTAGCAACATCAGAAGACTCGTACGTACTCCAGGAAGACCTGCAGAGGATTAATGAATGGTGCGACAGCTGGCAGCTTTCCCTAAACGTAGATAAATGTAATATAATGCGCATACATAGGGGCAGAAATCCATTCCAGTACGATTATGCCATAGGTGGTAAATCATTGGAAGCGGTAACGACCGTAAAATACTTAGGAGTTACTATCCGGAGCGATCTGAAGTGGAATGATCACATAAAACAAATAGTGGGAAAAGCAGGCGCCAGGTTGAGATTCATAGGAAGAATTCTAAGAAAATGTGACTCATCGACGAAAGAAGTAGCTTACAAAACGCTTGTTCGTCCGATTCTTGAGTATTGCTCATCAGTATGGGACCCTTACCAGGTTGGATTAATAGAAGAGATAGACATGATCCAGCGAAAAGCAGCGCGATTCGTCATGGGGACATTTAGTCAGCGCGAGAGCGTTACGGAGATGCTGAACAAGCTCCAGTGGCGGACACTTCAAGAAAGGCGTTACGCAATACGGAGAGGTTTATTATCGAAATTACGAGAGAGCACATTCCGGGAAGAGATGGGCAACATATTACTACCGCCCACATATATCTCGCGTAATGATCACAACGAAAAGATCCGAGAAATTAGAGCAAATACGGAGACTTACAAGCAGTCGTTCTTCCCACGCACAATTCGTGAATGGAACAGGGAAGGGGGGATCAGATAGTGGTACAATAAGTACCCTCCGCCACACACCGTAAGGTGGCTCGCGGAGTAGTAGATGTAGATGTAGATGTACCCGATACTCATCTGACCAGAAATCCTTGTCTTCCTTCCACTTCACTTCACTGACCCCTACTATATCTAGATTGAGCCTTTGCATTTCCCTTTTCAAATTTTCTAGTTTCCCTACCACGTTCAAGCTTCTGACATTCCACGCCCCGACTCGTAGAACGTTATCCTTTCGTTGATTATTCGATCTTTTTCTCATGGTAACCTCCCCCTTGGCAGTCCCCTCCCGGAGATCCGAATGGGGGACTATTCCGGAATCTTTTGCCAATGGAGATATCATCATGACACTTCTTCAAATACAGGCCACATGTCCTGTGGATACACGTTACGTGTCTTTAATGCAGAACTACTTAAACCTAACTAACCTAAGGACATCACACACATCCATGCCCGAGGCAGGATTCGAACCTGCGACCGTAGCGGTCGCGCGGCTCCAGATTGAAGCGCCTAGAACCGCTCGGCCACACGGGCCGGCCAACCAGACAATCGTCGGAGACGTGTTTGGAGTCAACCTGGGCAGGCTGAAACGCATTAGACACACTGTCCAGCGAGTGCAGCAAGGTCGAGGTTCCCTGGTGTTTTGGGGTGGCATCATGTTGGGCCGACGTACGCCGCTGGTGGTCATGGAAAATCCCGTAACAGCTGTACGATATGTGAATGCCATCCTCCGACCGACAGTGCAACCATATCGGCAGCATATTGGCGAGGCATTCGTTTTCATGGACGACAATTCTCCACTCCAACGGGCTCATCTTGTGAATGTCTCGCTTCAGGATACCGACATCGCTCAAGTAGAGTGGCCAGCATGTTCTCCAGACATGAATCCTGTCCAACATGCCTGGGATCTACGCCGAATTTCCGTTGAGGAGTGGAACAATCTGGACCAACCGTGCCTTGATGAACTTGTGGATAGTATGCCACGACGAATACAAGGATGTATCAGTGCAGGAGGACGTGCTACTGGGTATTAGAGGTACCGGTGTGTACAGCAATCTGGACCACCATCTCTGAAGGTCTCGCTGTATGGTGGTACAACATGCAATTTGTGGTTTTCATGAACAATAAAAAGGGCGGAACTGATGTTTACGTTGATCTCTATTCCAATTTTCTGTAAAGGTTCCGGAACTCTCGGAACCGAGGTGATGCATAACTTTTTTTATGTGTATATATGAGGAGCTTCTCGTAAGAATCGACTTGGAAATCACTGACCAGGTGAAGGGACTGGACGATAGGACATGTGTGAAGACATAAGGGAATGACTTACATGGTACTAGAGGTAACTGTAGAGAAAAGAAATTCCAAGGGAAAGACAGAGATTGGAATATATCAAGCAAACAGTTGAGGACACTGGATGCAAGCGCTACTCTAAGATGAAGAGCTTGGCACAGGAGAGTAAGTCGTTGAGGACCACATCAAACCAGTCATATGACAGGTGGCCGAAAAGTAAATAATGACGTGGTTCAGCTTTACTTCATTACCTGCAAGACGCTTAATATGCTCTGGTAGATTGTTGAATACATATGTCCCATGTATGTGCCTCCTTTCTCCTTACATCTCTCTCCTAGTGTATCTTTCTAATTTTGCTATTTTTTGAGAAAAGATAAATGTTGCTAACGATAAAGAAATCAAAGAAATCAATTTTTGTAAGAGGTCCCTTCAGGATTCTCACCAGGTATACTCGTAGTTTTCATGACGTGAGTCGGTATTCTGAAAATTAGCCTACTTTGCCTATAGCTTGAGTTATCTCAAAATATGATTCAGTAAATCATTAGGTTTACGCAAATACGCAACATAAATCAGTTTCTTCCTTTTCAAACCATCTTGCAAGTGTAGGTGAACTTGACGCTTCATTAATTTTGGGCTGTGTTTCCCAATTAAGGTTGTGATCTGCGAAACGATTGCGAATAATTTCAGTAAGACAGAATAAGAAGTGAAGTAAATACCGTTGCGTATTTCTTTGATTGTGACAATCGGATTTGTACGTTTTCGTGAGGGCACACATTTTCCTCTATTTTTTTCTACATAAATCTATGTTCTTCTTTCAGTTGATGAAGCCTACATAATCTCTTGCCGTTTTCCATGCGTTTTCCGTAGTCTTTGTGTGTGGTCACTGATAATACCTACTATTTTAGTTTATGCAAATTTTATAACAAGCGCAAAAGTCTGTAACTTTTTTGTGCACGTGGATTTTATTATTTTGTTTGTTAAGAAGTACATCTTTTAATTCTGTAGATGTGTCATTAAATATGCCTGCTTCTTACAAAATGAGTTTAAAAGTATACGATAGAAGGTTTTGTAAATACACTTTAAAGTAGCACGCTTTGGAAACTCTAGTACGCTTAGTATGAGGGAAAACATGTTTTAGGAGTACCATGTATCTCAGCCATTAATCATAAGCAATATTGAATATAGTTATGACAGTTCAGATTATATATACACTCCTGGAAATGGAAAAAAGAACACATTGACACCGGTGTGTCAGACCCACCATACTTGCTCCGGACACTGCGAGAGGGCTGTACAAGCAATGATCACACGCACGGCACAGCGGACACACCAGGAACCGCGGTGTTGGCCGTCGAATGGCGCTAGCTGCGCAGCATTTGTGCACCGCCGCCGTCAGTGTCAGCAAGTTTGCCGTGGCATACGGAGCTCCATCGCAGTCTTTAACACTGGTAGCATGCCGCGACAGCGTGGACGTGAACCGTATGTGCAGTTGACGGACTTTGAGCGAGGGCGTATAGTGGGCATGCGGGAGGCCGGGTGGACGTACCGCCGAATTGCTCAACACGTGGGGCGTGAGGTCTCCACAGTACATCGATGTTGTCGCCAGTGGTCGGCGGAAGGTGCACGTGCCCGTCGACCTGGGACCGGACCGCAGCGACGCACGGATGCACGCCAAGACCGTAGGATCCTACGCAGTGCCGTAGGGGACCGCACCGCCACTTCCCAGCAAATTAGGGACACTGTTGCTCCTGGGGTATCGGCGAGGACCATTCGCAACCGTCTCCATGAAGCTGGGCTACGGTCCCGCACACCGTTAGGCCGTCTTCCGCTCACGCCCTAACATCGTGCAGCCCGCCTCCAGTGGTGTCGCGACAGGCGTGAATGGATGGACGAATGGAGACGTGTCGTCTTCAGCGATGAGAGTCGCTTCTGCCTTGGTGCCAATGATGGTCGTATGCGTGTTTGGCACCGTGCAGGTGAGCGCCACAATCAGGACTGCATACGACCGAAGCACACAGGGCCAACACCCGGCATCGTGGTGTGGGGAGCGATCTCCTACACTGGCCGTACACCACTGGTGATCGTCGAGGGGACACTGAATAGTGCACGGTACATCCAAACCGTCATCGAACCCATCGTTCTACCATTCCTAGACCGGCAAGGGAACTTGCTGTTCCAACAGGACAATGCACGTCCGCATGTATCCCGTGCCACCCAACGTGCTCTAGAAGGTGTAAGTCAACTACCCTGGCCAGCAAGATCTCCGGATCTGTCCCCCATTGAGCATGTTTGGGACTGGATGAAGCGTCGTCTCACGCGGTCTGCACGTCCAGCACGAACGCTGGTCCAACTGAGGCGCCAGGTGGAAATGGCATGGCAAGCCGTTCCACAGGACTACATCCAGCATCTCTACGATCGTCTCCATGGGAGAATAGCAGCCTGCATTGCTGCGAAAGGTGGATATACACTGTACTAGTGCCGACATTGTGCATGCTCTGTTGCCTGTGTCTATGTGCCTGTGGTTCTGTCAATGTGATCATGTGATGTATCTGACCCCAGGAATGTGTCAATAAAGTTTCCCCTTCCTGGGACAATGAATTCACGGTGTTCTTATTTCAATTTCCAGGAGTATATATATATATATATATATATATATATATATATATATATATATATATATATATATATGAAATAGTTATAACAGTTCAACAGTTCAGATGCTTGTTTACAAGTCTATAAAAAATCTTCATTCACAAATTGAGTGCGGGCAGTCATCATCATCATCATCATCATCATCATCATCATCATCATCATTTTCTGCAGGCTGGGCTTCGAAAGCTTCTTTGTAGAAATCTAGTTGGTCCCAATGATGCCCTTTGCAAGGAGCAGATTTTTGAAACCTGACACCTTAGCTGAACTGGCCCTGTTCGAACAGTTAATAGTCTTCCGAAGGAAAACCCCGTTCTTCAGGGGAAACATTTGCTTGAAAATGTCACGGGTGGTGCTGACCGCAGAAAAGTACACTCTTAAATGTTGGCCCATTGGATGAAGGGTCAGAAAGTCCCAAAACATTGTCCTCTGTTATTCTGAAGGCCTTTTCTATCTTCAGCCGATTTTCACGTCCTGTTTTCCAGTCCGCAACCTGTGCATGAGAAGTTGTAAACAGAGTTCCCATTGTTGAAAAAATATCCTTATATTTCAATGGATATTTTCCTTTTTTTCCAGCAAACCAAATGCTCTGTCAGCAGGCGCACAAGTTTGTACACATATGGGGGAAAAACCACTCGAGCTGAAGTTTCTTCTGCCGGCTGAATCGAATCACGAAAGTTAGCACTATGTAATACTTGTAGTGCCACACACAAGAATCGGAAAAGAAGCGAAGTCACATTGTTTAGTTTCTCACTCATTTTATTGCTGAGGAAATGATTCAAATAGGACGTTACTTCGTTGCAGCCCCTGCGACGTCTGTGACTAGCCACCTGTAGAAGGAGAGTATATGCTTGTCGAATGATTTTTCTGGTGTACGAATTATTATCCCTAATGCATAATACCGTGATACCGTGTGGGCGGGCATAATATGTTTCATCTATGTTGATCTTTGACAAAGGCAGGTTTTGCACAAAAATTAATGCTTAAAGTTTCTTCAGGCAACAGGTTTAACTCAGAAAAAACGCTTTGCTCGAATGTTATGCGCAAGATATGAAACAATGAGATTCTTCTCTTCTGAAGTGTTTGTTTCTGTTTATCACAAGGTCTTTGGCCTCAGACACTCACTGAAAATATTACTTTTTAAGGAACCAAGACCTAAATTAAAGACTAAACGAAAAACAGTATAATACAACGATTACTGAGACTGTTTGATGTTTTGTTAGTTATCTTAAGAAACTCTTCATGCATTTTACTTATAGTTAAATGAGCTGTTAAATATTTTCTTCCAGGTCTGTTTTTCCTACCATAGCGATTTTCACGACATTTGAATTCTTCGTATGATCCTTTATTTCCTCTTTAAGTAAGTTCATCTCTTCAGTCACTCTCTCCATCGTTTATGTCTCTTCTTCCATAATAATTTTAGCATAATGCTCAACTTTCGACCTTCCTACGCTTAAAATTTCAAAAAATGCTTCTTTACACATCATCATAGGACGTGTGTTTGAAAAGAGTAGATTGTGCTACATTAACAGCTCCTTTCAGGATTTTTTGTAGAACATGTCGATCAAGGTTACTTGAATTTCCGCTGAATGTATTGTTTTTATTTAATGGCATATTAAACAATTCAGAACTTCAATGTCATTTTCTTGGCCTTAAAGAAATTAATACTTCTTTGATTACGATTCATATTCCATCCTTTGTTTCTTTTGTCTTTTCGATCCTTCTTTGTTAATGCCTCGTTTTCAATTCTTATCATCAAAATCTTCACTTTAGAACATTTCAACCAACTTTTAGTTACCACTGTTCAAACAATGAACCCGTATGCTGAATGCTCTTTACAACACGATGTTACTACTGGAGGAGAGGTAGCAGCACTGTTTTCTTGAGAAGTTAAAAAGCGCGTTTTGTTAATTAATGTTGTGTTGCTGTACATTTAGTATACAAAACGGTAGATTATGGCACAACAGCAAGTAAATGGTATCATATGGAAACAAAATTACATTGCAGGCCACTAAATATAGGAGGTTTCGGGAAAAAAAATATCTTGAAGATTAGAACGCAGTCGACCATAATACAGTAGGAAGAACAAGAAATGTTCTCACCATTGAATTCACAAGGTGCAGATGAAGAACATCGATCATCTCAAAAAACAACACGTTTTGGAAATAAGATGTTATTATGACTTCAGGGGTCAGATAAACACTGGCATAACTCAAAGCCTTTCACAACATAATAATGTAATAAATCCATTAAGATTTCGATATTAATAACACAAATTTAATTACTGTAACAGTGACAGGTGTAAATATACGAATTACTGTGACATTCCGGTGAATTAAAGTTTGTTAACACGTTCTCTGCTATTTTAAATCATGTACTTTTTACTGACCTTATCGTTTTTACTTAGAAAGTTCATGACATCTAGATTCTGGATTTTGTTTATGTTATGACAGTGATGAAATTTTTTTCAATAGTATACGTCGATGAATATTTTAACAGTTGAACAATAAAATAGTTAAATACAAGTGTATTAGTTTTCAAGAGAACAAGTGTATTTCTGTGTCATACATCTATGTATATGAAGTTTAAAGCTGTCCCTGTAAGTAAATACAATATGCAGTACGAGTATCGTAATCCCCGATTGAAAGAGGTATCGATAGATTCGTTTTGTACAACCCCATCTGCTATATTTCAGGCATGTACATAATCCCCAAGTGAAGTGTTTTTTTCCTCGAGTCTCCTGGAGGACTTGCTGCGGCCCGTCACGATATCCTCTCCTCTGCCAACCTTTCCAGATGCACTAAACGTTTTCAGTTATATGATACATGCATTCCAGTATCTGTCTTCCACTACAGATGTTGCCCTTTATTGTTCTCTCTAGTACCATGAATATTTTTTTTCCAGATGCTTTATCGCGTCTTCTGGCATTCTGTTTTAATTAATATACTACTGGCCATTAAAATTGCTACACCACGAAGATGAAGTGCTACAGACGCGAAATTTAACCGACAGGAAGAAGATGCTGTGATACGCAAATGATTAGCTTTTCAGAGCATTCACACAAGGTTGGCGCCGGTGGCGACACCTACAACGTCTCTGACATGAGGAAAGTTTCCAACCGATTTCTCATACACAAACAGCAGTTGACCGGCCTTGCCTGGTAAAACGTTGTTGTTGTGTCTCGTGTAAGGAGGAGAAATGCGTACCATCACGTTTCCGACTTTGACAAAGGTCGGATTGTAGCCTATCGCGATTGCGATTTATCGTATCGCGACATTGCTGCTCGCGTTGGTCGAGATTAATGACTGTTAGCAGAATATCGAATCGGTGGGTTCAGGAGGGTAATATGGAACGCCGTGCTGGATCCCAACGGCCTCGTATCACTAACAGTCGAGATGACAGGCATCTTATCCGCATGGCTGTAACGGATCGTGCAGCCACGTCTCGATCCCTGAGTCAACAGATGGGGAAGTTTGCAAGACAACAACCATCTGCACGAAGAGTTCGACGACGTTTGCAGCAGCATGGACTATCAGCTCGGAGACCGTGGCTGCGGTTACCCTTGACGCTGCACCACAGACAGGAGCGCCTGCGATGGTGTACTCAACGACGAACCTGGGCGCACGAATGGCAAAACGTCATTTTTTTCGGATGAATCCGGGTTTTGTTTACAGCATCATGATGGTGGCATCCGTGTTTGGCGACATCGCGGTGAACGCACATTGGAAGCGTGTATTCGTCATAGCCATACTGGCGTATCAACCGGCGTGACGGTATGGGGTGCCATTGGTTACACGTCTCGGTCACCTCTTCTTCGCATTCACGGCACTTTGAACAGTGGACGTTACATTTCAGATGTGTCACGACCCGTGGTTCTACCCTTCATTCGATCCCTGCTAAACCCTACATTTCAGCAGGATAATGCGCGACCGCATGTTGCAGGTCCTGTACGGGCCTTTCTGGATACAGAAAATGTTCAATTGCTGCCCTGGCCAGCACATTCTCCAGATCTCTCACCAACTGAAAATGTCTGGTCAATGGTGGCCGAGCTACTGACTCGTCACAATACGCCAGTCAATACTCTTGATGAACTGTGGTATCGTGTTGAAGCTGCATGGGCAGCTGTACTTGTACACGCCATCCAAGCTCTGTTTGACTTGTAAGTAGGCTGTTTCTGTTTTCTTAATGGTAACGCCACGTAGCGCTTTGTATGAAAATCACTGGCTGTGCTGTGTGCAGTCTGTGGCTAGTTTGCATTGTTGTCTGCCATTGTAGTGTTGGGCAGCTGGATGTTAACAGCGCGTAGCGTTGCGCAGTTGGAGGTGAGACGCCAGCAGTGATGGATGTGGGGAGAGAAATGGTGGAGTTTTGAAATTTGTAAGACTGGATGTCATGAACTGCTATATATATTATGATTTTTCAACACTAGTAAGGTAAATACATTGTTTGTTCTCTATTAAAATATTTCATTTGCTAACTATGCCTATCAGTAGTTTGTGCCTTCCGTAGTTTGAATCTTTTATTTAGCTGGCAGTAGTGGCGCTCGCTGTATTGCAGTAGTTCGAGTAACGAAGAGTTTTGGTGAGGTAAGTGATTTGTGAAAGGTATAGGTTAATGTTAGTCAGGGCCATTCTTTTGTAGAGATTTTTGAAAGTCAGATTGCGTTGCGCTAAAAATATTGTGTGTCAGTTTAAGCACAGGCATGTTTAATTTTGCTAAGGGGATGTTTCAGACTCAATGCCCAGGCGTATCAAGGCCGTTATTACGGCCAGAGGTGGTTGTTCTGGGTACTGATTTCTCAGGATCTATGCATCCAAATTGCGTGAAAATATAATCACATATAAGCTCTAGTAAAATATATTTGTCCATTGAATACCCATTTATCATCTGCATTTCTTCTTGGTGTAGCAATTTTAACGGCCAGTAGTGTTTTTTCTTGTGTTCATTTCGATGTCGTTTCTGTGACGAAGCTCCACGTTTCTTATCTCGCGCTTAATTTTCTGTAAAACCACACCTCAAACGAATCGACTGTCTTGTTTTCCGGTTTTCAAATAAAAAATACAATTGTGTCACAAAAATTGTCTGAGGAGAAATTTCCTACGTAAAAGTTTTAGAATGAGCCATTCCGATAGTTAGAAGACATTAGGCATTTGTCTCGTATGATCAGACATTGAGGAGCAGCCAATATGTCAGCTTTCGTCAGATGTTTAGAGATTTTGTAAAGGGACACTAACTTGTGACGTCGAAATAATGCACCGAAAACGAGACGTAGACGGGAAAGAGTCTTTCATGCAGGCCGTGCTAACTTTCAGTAAAATTCTGAACAGTGAGATGGGTGGCAATGAACTGATTATTTATCAAATGGTAGCGTGCAGAACATGTGCTGCGACTGTAATTTCACTCGGGTATCAGACGATAAGATTTGTTATGCAAATTATCTGTGGAATTAACACCGTAACAGTAGTAAGCAACGAACTACTATAGTAAGCAGTAAGTTGCTAAGAAGGGATAATCCGGTACAACAATGAAGAGATCTGCGCATGTTTGCAACCAATTCTGGTTGTCAGCCGATACAACACTGTTTTGATAGTTTTCACAAGGCATGCAACAGTACTTTCGGAACAGTTCGGAACTAATTCTGCATGTCATCAGCAGATGAAATTAAATTAAAATTAGCATAAGTGACTGATTCATATTCAGCTACAAGTAGAATACTACTTAACGTAGTTGTCTGTTTTAATAATTACACTTCAATTCTCATATGAATTCTGTAATAGCCTTTACGGTTCGCTGGTATGAAACGACCAGGAACTGATTGTAGAGCAATCATCGCCAACTGGGAAGTGCTGCATAGAAACTTCACTCCACTATCAACTTGATGGACCCCTGGTTCAGTATAATTGTCCTCCTCAGTTCACTTGATATTTGGTTGTCATTTCCTATAAATAATCCTTATGATTCTCTCTTGAGTTAACAATGGGCAGTGAAATGTATTATTTGATTCCAAGAAGGTCGTTCCATACTGAATCTTTAAGTAATCTCATGGTCAAATTACGAATTATCTTTGCTAACATGTCTGGATCGCTAGCTGAGCGCTAAAATGGCCACTTTGGCATGCAGTAACTGGAGATTCTAATCTCTCTAGAGGCGTAAGTACTTCTTCTGCTTTTTACTTATTCTCTTAGCTTGCTAAGAGCTTCCAGACAGAAAACTCTTAAGGAAACCTTGACTTTATCATTTTAAGTCTTCTTGCTATCTTCATTCAGTATCCCCTGGATCCAAAGGTGAAAAATTGAAGACATTGTGACGTTGCATCCTTGTTAAAACTTATATTTTTCTGATTATGCGAACATACTGCTGTCTTTTTTCGTAATGGTATTTTGGTACGTTGTAATTAATTTGTGTTAGAACAATACAATTTATAGCGTTTCGCATTGGTTTATTGACTGTAAGATAAAAATATAAGATAGAGATCAATTATCAGCAATTTATTCCCTCACATTAACTAAAGCAGCCCGATGATGCTCAGACAGTTTTTGCATTCCACGCCCATAGAAAACTACTGGTTCAGAGATAGAGATTTTGTGACTCGAAGCATAAAGTCAATTTTCGTCCACAAAGAAATTTTCTTGTTGGTTGTTCGATAACGAACGAGAAAGGTATACCTCTGAGGGACCTTTATTGGAGAAATAAGTGCGTTAGGGAGTGTTTTCCAGTCAGGCTCCTGAGTATGTTCTTATGTGAAACCACCAGAGCGTAGACGGGCTTTCTCATGCAGTAGCAACTCGTGTTGCAGTTTCTTGCTCGCTTTTCGAATGTGGCGAGCGCTTCGTGTCTAATGATCTTGTTGTCGTCGGGACGTCTCACATCAAGCTTTCTTTCCTTTATTTTACAGCAACATTTTCTACTGAACGCAAGTGCCCCGCGAAAGTTAAATGGTCACAGTTCATCACAATTGCCCATAATCTACTGAATCATACTGGTAAGCCATCAAAGCAAGTTGGTCTTTTGGAAAGTGGTGAATAATTCACATCTAAACGATCCTACTCGAAACGAGAAAACTATTTTCCGACGAGATTTCTGCTATTCTGTGGTGACGTGTGGGTGCTATTCTGTCATTCTGCGCAACGGATTAATCTGAGATGTACCCTTTACCCTGTGGCTCCTGCAAGATACAATTTCCACCCCCACACTACTACAGAAGTCAGGCAGACGCTCCTAACGTTCTAAAGAGAAATGGCTGAAAAACTTTCAGCAATAAATATCTTCTGGAGTCGTCTGCTGTAAGGAAATGACACAAAAATTCACAAAATTTATTACGTAACTATTGGGATACTTGGGTACTGGAGTAGTGCTAGTTAGTGTAAAAAAACATGAAACTAACGAAAATTATTATTTATTTTGCAAAAATTCTGAGAAATCACAATGGCACTTTTAGTTACGAACTGAACAAGTTATTTCTGGGTTCTTTCCGGAATGTGAAGTTACCTCTTAAGGATAGGATTCGCTAATGAAATTTCTATACAAAGTTTAAGATTGTTATTGACTTGGCTGAATGGCTGAGAGCTTGAATAATTATCCATTAGAATGTTGCTAGGTACAGTCGAGGCGGTCGCGTGTGAAATGCAGTGAAGTGTACTGTTGTGATGGAAATATGGGGCCTGCAAGAGCTGTAGCGCACAATACCATAAGCTGCGATGACTGCTGTCTGCACCGCTCGTTGCTGACAAATAAGATAACTCTCGTTCTATCTGGATTGACCTTCGCCAATCAAACTCTTCCTACACCTTGATGAAGTCAAGGACTCCTACTCGCCCCTAATCTAACTATTGGCGTGGTACGCCGGTCAGATAACCAGTCCACCATGATGTCACTCAAAAATTCGCTCGCAGGCGTTTAACTATAACTCTGTCTGTTCACACCGCACAATAAGTGTGGTGGCCAACACAGTGAACAATGCTTAATCGCAAGGACTCAATATAGAGTCGCACTGATTCGCTCTCCACAGAGGTGCTCTCCCAGTGAAGTACTGAGGAGAGACTTGTTCCTCGCTCTTTGAGTACATGTACGGGCGCACATGCTCTCGTTACATGTTCACGCTCCAAGAGCGACAACGGAACGGCCCCTCTCCATGCCAGACATGAAGGCGTATATCTTTCGGTCTCTTCCATTACTCCTTCAGCTCAAGGCGTCAGGAACATCGTCTGCCAATCAGCATTGCTCTTCTAAAACGGGAGAATGACGTTTCGTTTAAGGCGACCAATCCGGAAATCTGTAGCATCAGCGTTTGGCGTTTTCTATCTCCCTGTGAAAACCACTGAAACTGGGTGCTATGTTTGTAAAGAATGCGTGGGCTCTGCACTCCCACACAATGTAGTGGAATTTACTTTTAAGCCGAACACGAGGTCGTTCTCCCTTTCACCCGGGCAAACGCTGTCTGATCCACGGGCGGTCGCCGGCCGATGTAGATAGGTTGACTCATCCTCTGAAGGGACCAGCCCTCCGGCGTGCGGTTTGCCTCTCCCGAATTAAGAGCCGCTGCGACCGTCATGTCTTGAATGTGTATGTGTATGCCAGCCTCGAGTATTTCAATCTCGGTGCGCACTTGCGGTTTACAAGTTATTTGCATATCGTTTACATGAATTCATACAACATTGACTTTATCTTATCGAATTTGGGTTCGAATGAAGCGTCTTCATAGGCAGAATATGATTGTGAGGGCAGAATATGTAAGCAATAAAGGTCAGGAGACCACAATGTATTACACTATTCACCTATGCCATAAACGGCTCAAATCTTTGTAGATGTCTCCTCTGCCTGCAAACCTCTATTAAATTAAAAGAGAACTAAATGCCCCAAATGTTAGAATTTTTTCTCGTTTCCCACTCTGTCGAATAATAAATTACTTTTGATAAATATGCTCATTGCAACCTCCATGACAAGACACAAAACAAAATCTACAAGAAATCTTGAACTAACTTAGTTTTTTTTTTTTTTCAGGCAAATTTTGTCGTGGTGAGTTACATATGTCAGTAAGCTTCACATAATATGCTGCATGAGGAAAGGTCACTGTGGTATCGATATCTACGATGCCACGGCGTAGGTAAAAGTTCTTAGGTTGGCACTACGACACCGACACCGACGACAGCGCCCTCTAGCTGGCGCTGTGCAGCTTTACGAGCGCCGCTCCAGATTCACCCCATTTGATTCCGAGTAGACGACCAAGCAACATTATTTCTATTTCATAGTGGGCGAGCCACTACAGGTTTTGCCTGTGTTAGCTTTGATACATCCGGCTTCGCACCTATGTGCTCATCATGGCCAAAGTTATGTAACCCTGTATTTATTGTCTTACCTAGAGTAAAACCACATTTACTTTAAAAGCAGTATTGAGATTTTTACCTCACCTGCTCCTGCTCGCTTCCTATATTCGGCCTACCCTTCAATTTACAGGAGCAGACCCACTCGCCGCCTATCCAGGCGGCATACAAAAACTGGCGACGATTATGTGGTTTTTTTTTTCTCGGTACTGCTTTAGCTTTGTCAATTTGCCTGTGTGAATCAGTGTATGAATTCTTCCGCCATTCGCTATAAGGTTTTCTTTTGTGTAAACCATGGCTATGCAACAGGAACAGGCTTCGCCATCCGAGCATGCACATTTTCAGGCCCAGCAAATGACGCACTTGCTTGCTGCCATAAATGGACTGCTCACGCTACAAGCTGCAGCTACTACGACGCCTCAGACGCCACCGCCTGTACCGCCGACGGCACCTCCGGCGCCGCCATTTCGTGCCTTCAATCCTGACACTGAACGCTGGCCAGAATACATCGCCCAGCTCGAGGCACACTTCGCAGCATACAACATTAGAGTAGATTAGATTAGATTAGATTAGTACTAGTTCCATAGATCATGAATACGACACTTCGTAATGATGTGGAATGTGTCAGGTTAATAAAAGGTGTCTATACAAGAAATTACATTACACAAGATATTACATGACACTAAATTTATTTATTTATTTATTCTTTTTCTTTTGGTGGGTGTTTGGGAAATTACCCACTTACTATATCCAAAAATTCATCTAATGAGTAGAAGGAGTTGTCATTAAGAAATTCTTTTAATTTCCTTTTAAATGCTATATGGCTATCTGTCGAACTTTTGATGCTATTAGCTAAGTGACCAAAGACTTTTGTGGCAGCATAATTTACCCCCTTCTGAGCCAAAGTTAGATTTAACCTTGAGTAGTGAAGATCATCCTTTCTCCTAGTGTTGTAGCCATGTACACTGCTATTACTTTTGAATTCATTCGGATTGTTAATAACAAATTTCATAAGTGAATATATATATATATATATATTGTGAGGCTACAGTGAAGATCTCTAGCTCTTTAAATAAGTGTATGCAGGATGATCTTGGATGAGCTCCAGCAATTGTTCTGATTACATGCTTTTGTGCAATGAATACTCTTTTACTCAATGATGAGTTACCGCAGAATATGATGCCATACGAAAGCAGAGAATGAAAATAGGCGTGGTAAGCCAATTTACTAAGATGTATATCTCCAAATTTTGCAATGACCCTAATAGCATAAGTAGCTGAACTCAAACATTTCAGCAGATCCTCAGTGTGTTTTTTTCCAGTTCAACCCCTCATCAATTCATACACCCAGAAATTTTGAATATTCCACCTTAGCTACTGATTTCTGATCGAAGTCTATATTTATTAATGGTGTCCTTCTATTTACTGTGTAGAACTGTATATTCTGTGTTTTGTCAAAGTTTAATGAGAGCCCATTTGCAGAGAAACACTTAATGATTTTCTGAAAAACATCGTTTACAATTTCACCACTTAATTTTGTCTGTTGGGTGTGATAGCTATACTTGTATCATCGGCAAAAAGTACCAGCTTTGCATCTTCGTGAATATAGAATGGCAAGTCATTAATATATATTAAGAACAGCAGAGGACCCAAGACTGAACCTTGCAGCACCCCATTCTTGATTGTTCCCCAGTTTGAGAAATCACCAGTTTTTTTTGCATATTATGTGAACTGTTTATTTCAACTTTCTGCACTCTTCCAGTTAGGTATGATTTAAACCATTTGAGCACTGTCCCATTCATACCACATTACTTGAGCTTATCTAGAAGTATTCCATGATTTACACGATCAAAAGCCTTTGATAGATCACAAAAAAACCCAACCGGTGACTTTCGGTTACTCAGAGCATTTAATATTTCATTAGTGAAAGTATGTATAGCAACATACCAGGTACAGAGCGACTTGCCTTTTTCATTGCCAACGCGGGTGTTGTGATATACCATATGCTCGTAAGATTGTTTCCCACCACCCGCCCAGAAACTAAAACTTACGACGAAGTGATTGACGTTTCAAATCCCACTTCTGTGACAGTGTAAATGTAGTAGCTGCACGCAACAAATTCTTACGTCTCCGGCGTGGTTCTACTCAGTCCAATAAGTCTTGGTTAGCGGGCCTTCAGGAACTAACTTCTGATTGCGACTTTAATTGCTCATGTGGACGCTCATACGCGGATATAATGATTAGAGACGCTATTTTGCAGAATGTGGTGGATCATCGCATCTGCGAGCAAATCCTATAATTTAAAAACCCGTCTTCGCAGGAAGTAGTGGACTTGCTACACAGACGAGATACCTTAGATATGGCTACTTCCGCGTTCGACGTGACCCCGGGTGTGTGTACTGTTAGTGCGGCACAACACGTGCTCTGCCACGCGGCCCCGGTACAGCACTCCATGCCGCGCCGCTCACGTGCAAGTAAACAAGTTTCCTACCAGGCACCTACTCACAAGGGAACCTCCCCATCGCACCCCCCTCAGATTTAGTTATAAGTTGGCACAGTGGATAGGCCTTGAAAAACTGAACACAGATCAATCGAGAAAATAGGAAGAAGTTGTGTGGAACTATGAAAAAAATAAGCAAAATATATAAACTGAGTAGTCCATGCGCAAGACAGACAACATCAAGGATAGTGTGAGCTCAGGAGCGCAATGGTCCCGTGGTTAGCGTGAGCAGCTGCGGAACGAGAGGTCCTTGGTTCAAGTCTTCCGTCGAGTGAAAAGTTTACTTTCTTTATTTTCGCAAAGTTATGATCTCTCCGTTCGTTCATTGACGTCTCTGTTCACTGTAATAAGTTTAGTGTCTGTGTTTTGCGACCGCACCGCAAACCCGTGCGATTAGTACACGAAAGGACGTGCCTCTCCCATGGGAACGTAAAACATTTGATCGCAAGGTCATAGGTCAACCGATTCCTCCACAGGAAAACACGTCTGATATATTCTATACGACACTGGTGACGGCATGTGCGTCACATGACAGGAATATGTTGTCGACCCACCTAACTTGTACACTTGGCGAATGGGTAAAAAGATTCTTCTACCTTGCCCGAGTTAGGTTTTCTTGTGGATGTGATAATCACTCTCAAAAAAGTGATGAAAACATAAGAATTTGTCACATAAACTGCAACAAATGAATGCAACAGTTTCACAGTCGCACAGTTTTCCCTGTGCTCTGTCAAAACATATGTTTTTAACGTTTTAAAATTTTTCCGTGTGTAGACAGTCAAATCCTGCATATGTCCAAGCAAATCTGAACATGTCCTGGAATTTCGGAGAGCGAAGGTGATTATGTGTGAGTGCCTGAACTTTGATAATTGTCTGAAAATAAAAAATTAAGATTTTCGCTCCAGGGAAGACTTGAACCAACGACCTCTTGTTTCGCGGCTGCTCACGCTAACCACGGGACCACGGCGTTTCTGAGCTCACTCTATCCTCAAAGTTCCTTATCATACCCATGGACTACTGAGTTTGTATATTTTGTTAATTTTTTCTTAGTTCCACATAACTTCTTCCTGTTTTCTAGATTGATCTGTGTACAGTTTTTCAAGGCCTATCCACTGTGCCAACTTATAACTAAATCTGAGGGGGGTGCGATGGGGAGGTTCCCTTGTCAGAAACTGAAATCATGTCCGAACTGCTTTCGTGACCACCCACGGGACAGTTGCCCATCCTGTCAAGCACAGTGTTATTTTTGTAGTAAGACAGGACATGTGCAAGCTGTGTCTGATAAGAGAAACTCTAATTCACAACATGTCTCCCATTCGCGTGACTCGCGTGGACATCAACGCATCGGAAACCGCCATGATCATGATACAGACCAGCCTATGGACGTTAATACCACTGATTCAAAGCCTTCTGCTTCACATGCTTCTACAGCTCATCGTGTGAATCAAGTTTTGCCAACCACTTCCTCTCGCATTCAGTGCAATACAAGGAAACTTTTTGTGACTTTGAACATTTGTGGACGTTCTGTTCGCATGTAGCTGGACCTTGGTGCATCAGTTTCTTTACTAAACAGATCGACGTATGACTTGCTTGCTTCGCCCCCGCTTCGTCATTCACATTCCACACTCATTGCATTTACAGGAAATCTCAGTGCTCGGCGTGTGTAGTTTGCAAGCCACGTATAGTGCAACGACGAAAACTGTGTCTTTTAATGTGCTCTGCTCTTGTGATGCTCCGAACATTTTTTCGTGGACGCATTTGAACTTTTTGGCCTCGCAGTTCAGGACAATGTACTTTGCATCAACGCTAGTGACCATGCAGACAGTGTTGCCGCACTATGCGATGATTTTGCTGAGCTCTTTTCTGATGGCCTTGGTTGTGCCACGGACTTTGCAGCACATGTTGTAGTTAAAGACAATGCCATGCCTATTTCCCGGCGCCCACGCCTGGTACTGCAGGCACTACGCGACGCCGTACCTGCTGAGCTTACGCATTTGCAAGACAGTGGAATCATTCAACCTGTTTCTGCTTCGCCATGGGCTTTGCCTATAGTGTGTGTGAAAAAACCAAACGGTCATCTCCGTATTTGTGCTGACTTTAAGTCTACCGCAAATCCCCAGACAGTGGACGCTATGTTTCCCTTATCGCATCCTGAAGACATATTTTATAAGCTTGGTACGGGAAAATTCTTTTCCACGATTGAATTGCAGGACGCATACTTTAAAATTCCGCTCGACGAACAGTCGCAACACTATTTTGTGATAAACACCCACCTTGGATTGTTCAAGTTTCACCGACTTCTGTTCGGTTGTGCTTCGGCTCCTGCTATTTTTCAGTCTTATTTGCAGCAGTTATGTGCCACTGTACCTGGTTGTTCCAATTATCTGGACGATATAGTTGTGTCGGGTCGAAGCCCTGAAGAACATTAGAAGAATTTTTGTGCCTTATTTACTGTACTTTTGCAGGCAGGACAAAAGTGTAACAGAGACAATTGCAAATAGTTCCAAACTGAGATTCAGTATTTAGGACATATGGTTAAAGGACACGGTATCCACCCCTCGCCATCACATCTGAGTGCGATTAGAAACTTGCCAGCAACCAAGAAATTGAAAGAACTTCAGTCTGTGTTGTGCAAAATTACATATTATGTTCGGTTCATACCAAATGCAGTGCAGATTGCAGCGCTTTTGCATCGCCTTCGGTGTAAGAACGTTTCTTTTGTTTGGTCTTTGGAATGTGACGCTGCTTTCCACAAGCTCAAATGCACTTCGTTGAGTGATCGCTATTTGATTCCTTTCGATCCCTCCAAACCAGTTCTTTTGGCTCTCGATGCATCTTCTCACGGCATTGGAGCGATTCTTTCGCACCGCATTAACTCTGTCGATTCCCCGATCGCTTTTGTGTCTAAGTTGCTCAATTCTGCCCAGAAAAGTTGTTTTCAAATCGAGAAAGAAGCTTTAGCTACTGTATATGGAGTGACAAAGTTGCATGGTTTTTTGTACGGTCGCAAGTTCTATTTGGTCACCGACCATAAGCCTTTGATGTCATTGTTTCACCCGTCAAAGCCAGTTCCAGCCCATACTGCACAAAAGTTGCAATGTTGGCCCTTGTTTTTGTCTAACTACAATTACGAAATATTGTTTGGGCCCACGGCCCAGCATTGCAATGCTGATGCTTTGTCTTGTCTGCCTATCGGTCCTGACGAGCTGTTTAATTCTTCCGAATTGTCACGCATGTTTACTGACTCGCAAGATAAGGAATTAGCTGTTGGTTTTCCAGTGGATTTTCGTCGCATTGCTTCCGTGACAGTCGCCGATGCTTCTTTGCAGATTGCTTTGCAGTATATTCGTTCTCAATGGCCTCCACCTGCTACCCAGATTAGTGATCCCCTTGTTCAGCGTTACTTTGCGCAACATCACAACTTGTCTGTACACCACGGTGTTATTTTGTAACGAACTGATAATGATCAGTCTCGTGTGGTTGTACCTCGTTCGATGCAGTCGGAAATCCTCCGATTACTGCACGCTGGTCGTTGGGGGTATGATGTGGACAAAGCAATTAGTGCGTCGTCACTGCACTTGGGTCAGCATTGATTAACAAATTGAGAATTTGCTTGCTAATTGTCGCTCTTGTGCGGAGCATCAATCTGCTACCTGCCAGCAGTTCTTTGCGTGGCCAACTACTACTCACCTTAGCAGTGCGTTCCTATTGATTTTGTGGGTCCTTTCTGGGACACCAGCTGGTTGACGGTTATTGATGCATACAGCAACTTCCCTTTTGTTGTGCCTATGTCTTCTACTACATCTGCCAGTACTGTTTGAGATCTCTTTTCTGTATTGAGGGCATTCCTGAAGTTATTGTCTCCAACAATGGCCCCCAATTTGTGTCCTCCGAGTTTGAAGCATTCTGTGCTGCTAATGGCATTCGCCATCTGACCTCAGCCTCGTTCCACCCCAGTCGCATGGCGAGGCTGAACGCTTTGTGCGAGTTTAAGTCACAGATGAGCAAGTTGCACACCACTCACTCTCGCGAGTGTGCACTATGGACTTTTCTTGGTTCATATCGCTCCCAGCCACGCGGCACCCGTTCCCCAGCGGAATTTCTACATGGCCGCGCCCATCTGTCGCTCCTGCAGCTATTGCACCCGCCCCGCGTGCTTCGCGCTTCGCATCATTCTTGCTTGGCGCCGCATGATTTGGTGTTCTATCGCGTTTTTTCTGGCAGGCAGCGCTGGGAGCAGGGGCGCATTCTTCTTCAGCTCGACCACTCCTTACTTGTCATTTCTGGTCCCTCCGGCACTGTCTAGCGACACCGGAACCAGATCCGTTTGTGCCATCCTCGGCTTTCTGCCGCTGGTTGTTTTCAGGATTGGGGGCTTCGCGGCTTCTGCCGCCTCAGCCCACGACTCCACCGACGGCGCCTCCGCCGCTCGCGCCCACGCCGAGGGCGCTCCTGCCGCCGCCGACGCTGACTGTCCAGTCTCGAGCACCGGGTGGAGGGGGCCTCTCGCAGCCGCCACGGCCCCATCTTCGGCCGCCGCCGCTGTCGCCACCGACGTGTTCTTCCGCGGTGCCAGAACCGATGGACACTGAGGCTGCTGTCACGCTGCCGCCGCCGTCGCCCATGGAGGTCATTGCTCCGCCTCCTCATCCGAGCATACCCAGTGGTGGTGCGCATCCTGGGGAGGTTTTCGACAGGGCGTTTTCCTCGCCCTCTCGCGAGTGATTCGGGGACAAGGGTGAGCAGCACGCCCCAGCATTTCTGCTATCTGACCCCTCAGTTGCACCGCCCCTGGGTCCCTCCACCCGCCGTCGGAAGTCGTGCTCAACGATGGTGCGCAGTTTTGTGGGGGGCGGGGGGGGGGAGGGGGCGGAGCGGGTGGTATCGATAGCTACAATGCCATGGTTAGGTAAAAGTTTGTGACGGTATTTGAATTACGTAACCATTACAGCACCTCATCTGAACCTCTCGATACCAGTAATATTCTACTGTGTTTCTGTAGTTTACATATTTCTGAGATAACATTCAGATTTGATTTCATTTGTGATACATCGATATGTTTACATTGCAATGATATTATTCTTATGTGTATTCTTTCTTTTGTCACTATGATCTTTGACGTACTTGTAACTCTGTTTTTGGGCGCGTAAGCGATAGTTAGTTAGTTGTTAACTTGTTAAAGAGTAGGACCTTGAGATGGTCAAGTCTTGGACGTCATGTTGGAAAGACGAATATTGTCGTCAGCTTATAAAATGTGAACTTTAACAGTGACTGTGGTTGGTTGGTTGGTTTCGGGGAAGGAGACCAGACAGCGAGGTCATCGGTCTCATCGGATTAGGGAAGGAATTCGGCCGTGCCCTTTCAGAGGAACCATCCCGGCATTTGCCTGGAGTGATTTAGGGAAATCACGGAAAACCTAAATCAGGATGGCCGGACGCGGGATTGAACCGTCGTCCTCCCGAATGCGAGTCCAGTGTCTAACCACTGCGCCACCTCGCTCGGTAACAGTGACTGTGAGGAAGATATTTTCAAGTATGTTTTGTATTGTGATGTTTTGTGTTTACGTGGTATTGCAATTAAAAAGAAGTGTAACTTAAATTCGGAGTGCTGATTATTTTTTTACATCACCATTGTCCAGCAAAAGTGTAATCTTCAAGAATGGTTTGTGAAGCGCATATACAAAAACTTTTGAATATAGCAGAATAAAACCTAGGCCTCTTTGCATCCGAGCTTGGAATCATAACCACCTAGATTTTCAACGATTGAGCCATGATTTTACGACGAGACCAGCGTGGGAAACAGAAAAAGATGAGTGCCTAGTTTTTTCAGTATTACATGAAATGACTTTATTAACTGTGCTCTAATGACACCTGCCACATAATATGACTGTTGTTGCCCGAAAATGCAGTATTTAGCAGCGTGAGCAACACCACAATTGTTATTAAATGCTGACCTTTGTTGTGGTAGGGTTGTTAGAAGTTCTTAGGTTGCCACTACGACACCGGTACCGAAGACAGCGCCCTCTAGCTGTGCAGCTCTGATCAGCCTCCTGTGGAGTTACTTCATCGTATGTACAACCACTAATCTATCTTATTCTTAAGGGCCTCCCTCATACCGCGAGAGGTGCGAACATGTAATGCACCGAGGATATTGTCGGACATGGTCGTTTTGGTGGTCCCAGTTTTATGGCGTGTGCAGAAATATGTTGCATGGGCGACTGACCTCCAAATGATAGGACATGGCGCTGTCACTGGTCAACGTTACTGTGACTCCTTCCCTATGTGCATCTTTTCTGAGATGCATTCAGGCGTGACTTCACTTTCTTAAATGACAATGTGCTATCGCATCAAACTGCGCAGGTGAAGGAGTTATTGCAACCAGAGGATGTTCGGTGAATGAAAAGGCCTGCCCTTTCCCCCGACTTCAGCCTCGTAGAGCATCTATGGGACGCATTGGGGAGCCGTATTCCAGCGCATCGACATGCACCAATGACAATCAAACAGTTGTGGAGGAATAGAGCGCACTCCTTGGAGCACCTAGCAGAGCGTACGTTGCCGTCCACGATCACACACACAGGAGGCCATAATAAACCGTGGTCACTTCAGTATAATTATTGTCTATGAATAAAAGTGTCTTTTGTGTTCGTCTCATTGCGTATTTCTTTCATTTGCCTTCTGCACTGTACTGTAATCTACTACAACAGTTCTTTCTGTGTATGGTCGAAGTTTCACAGTCCTCGCTACTTGCCAGTGACATATCATGGGGAAATTACTTTCGTCGGTTTGTTCTGCACATTAGTCTGTTAACAAAAAGTGAATGTGTAGTGTTAGCAGTTAGCCAACACTACGCACACTACTTGGTTGAGGAGGCCGAATGCACGCGTTAAACTCACGCAGGCTAGAGATAGGTCTGAAACAGGATACGTAATGAATGCTATAAAGAAAAGTACGTAGCTGCTGGAATACTTAACTTTAATCCATCATTGTTGTACATCGCTCTTGACGATACAAGTGAGACTCTGTAGATCATGCAATGTAATACTAATGGCGCCTTGCTAGGTCGTAGCCATTGACTTAGCTGAAGGCTATTCTAATTATCTGCTCTGCAAATGAGCGAGGCTTCGTCAGTGTGCATCGCTAGCTAAGTCGTCCGTACAACTGGGGCGAGTGCTAGTCCGTCTCTCGAGACCTGCCGTGTGGTGGCGCTCGGTCTGCGATCACTGACAGTGGCGACACGCGGGTCCGACATGTACTAATGGACCGCGGCCAATTTAAAGCTACCACTTAGCAAGTGTGGTGTCTGGCGGTGACACCACAGAGTGAATAAGGAAAAATTGTTTAATAGTAATAAATAAAATAGCCTAAGACTGCAGCTTTGGTTTCATAAGTTTTATTCCATGATCGATTTCGAGACTTAACATTTCATCTTCACATGTACTTCAGAACTCATCTGATCGACGCCACCTAATAATTTACCGGATTACAGTAGGCTGTAACCAAAACTTTCGGTTGACAACCTGTTATGATCTGGGAAATATAAAACGGTAACTGCAGCCTGGATCTTTCTTTTTTTTTTTTTCTTTTTTTTTTTTTTACTAGCTGGGGTACCCGGCTTCGCTACAAGATTGCGTGGTAGTTGGAATAAAAGGATAAACTTTAATTATAAGGGGTAAAAGATTTTTATTGAAAATATATTCTAACTATTTGCAATACTTGTTAAACTACAAGAGGCAAAATTATTTTGTTGAAATCGTCGGCTCTAATTGTAACTTTGTAGTCATCATAAATTATTGGTCTAGCGCTGGTTCGAATATGTGAATCAGTTGATTGTATTAGTGTAAGATCCTCTGTGCTTCTCGAGCTACTTCTAATCTCAATCCACTCATATTTGTGTATCGTTGATCAATTTCTGTTCCTTCATTTCCGATGAAATATACATGCAGAAATGTATTGCCTTCGTTGGGTAGTGGTAGTAACGACGGTATGTTGAGATAGATTTGTCCTTGGATGGAAAAAAAAACTTCATGGCACGCTTGAGTTCGCATTTTTTTTTTATTATAAGGTTATGTCGCAATTCTTGATTCTTCAATCCATTCATTTCATTGCTCTTCGATTTCTCTGCTTCTCACGGTGCTCGTTCTCGTTCGTTGGGAACTTAAACGTGCTAATCCGTTTCATTTTTTTTCTGTTCGTTTCGATTTCGACGTTTTGCTTCGTATCCGGCAAGATTTTCTCCTCTTTTACTTTTGGCCATTGCCTAAAATATAAATCGAATCAGCTTTTTATTGACAAATACACTAACTGCACTTTACACATTTTTCATACTTTATTTTCGATTTATATTCAGTCACTGTATCACGTATCACTTTGACTACTCACACTTCACTGTTTGTTTTTGTCCACTCACTGCACTACTTTTTCGGTTCCTTCCTTCGTCACTAATCAGAAACTAACATTCGAACCCACGACGGGTCTTTACCAATGGGTAACCCCACCAGTGGCAAATTCCAGAACATACCAAAATGGCTTGGAATGGTCCACAGTGTTCCACAACATTCCACAATATTTGAGAGTGTTCTGGATCATTGCGGAACGTTCCAGAACATTTTGAGATGTTGTGGAATGTTCTCCAATACTCTCGAATCTTCTAGAAATTTCTAGAGGGTGAAAGTTCCCAGCCCTTATATCTTCAAAAGCACGGCTTTCAGGTAAAAACGGGAACCTTCTTCACGGATGGTCTTACCGGGACTCGTCTCTGACTTTAAGTGGCACGCACATTGTACTTTTATATTGTACCTTTACAATGTCCACGGGATAGGCAAAAAAAAAAAAAAATGTGAACACCTGTACTTACTTCGGAACGGTTTATTATTAAGGGGTTGGACCCCCATTTGCCCGTAATACAGCTACGATTTTTCTCGATCAGAACTTATCCTAACTCCTGTACTGACGAGGGAGACGGAAATCTGCTTCTGAGTCTGCGCACGAATACCGCTCACAAGGGTTTAGTAATGTTCGAGTCCGGGGACTGTGCTGGCCAGGGAAGACGTTGCAGTTCACTTGCATGCCCCTCATACGACGATTGTACTGACATAGTTGTTTGAATGGGTGCATTAGCGTCCTGAAATATGGCATCATAGTTGTGGAACGACTTTTGAATCGTGGGGTGCACCTGATCACCTAAAATGATCACATAATCGTTGGCTGTAACACGGCCTTTGAGAGTAATGGTGGGACCAGCAGAGTACCATGACATGGCTGCCCACACCATCACACTTCCGCCTCCATGCTTAACTGCTAGAATTAAGCAATCAGGATTGTATGCTTCTTTTCGCGTTCTCCAGACGTAAGCCCGGCCCGATGTTGGAAATAACGAAAGCGTTGACTATACGCACCATATGACGTGTTTACACTGGTCAGCCGTCCAGGATTTACGCTCCTGACACCGTGTTTTGCACTTCCTTGCGTTGGTTGTCGTCACTAATGGTTTCGGTGTAGCAGCTCGTCCATGAATATTCGCTTTATAGAGTTTTCGACGGACAGTGTCGATAGATATGGAGTCTCGAATATGGCTATTGAGCTTTGCAGTCATTTTAGCCTCCGTAGTTTCGTACTGTTTTGACACTATTCGGTTACTGATGCTCCATCTAATCGGGCCGCCACAATCTGCCCTCTTTGTTAGGTCTTTCATCGCACGTCGACCTCGGCCTCTGAATGCAAATACGAAGTGTGCACTACTTGTAAACAACCTGCACTGATGCCTAGTCCGTACTGAATACGCACAAGTTATGCATTATACAAGGTGCATTCAAGTTCTAAGGCCTCCGATTTTTTTTCTCCGGACTAGAAAGAGATAGAAACATGTGCATTATTTTAAAATGAGGCCGCGTTCATTGTCAATATGTCCCAGAGATGGCAGCACCGTACGGCAGATGGAATTTTACCGCGAGCGGCGAGAATGAGAGCTGTTATAAATACTTAAAATGGCGACGTTTTCCTTACTTGAACAGCGTGCAATCATTCGTTTTCTGAATTTGCGTGGTGTCAAACCAATTGAAATTCATCGACAGTTGAAGGAGACATGTGGTGATGCAGTTATGGATGTGTCGAAAGTGCGTTCGTGGGTGCGACAGTTTAATGAAGGCAGAACATCATGTGACAACAAACCGAAACAACCTCGGGCTCGCACAAGCCGGTCTGACGACATGATCGAGAAAGTAGAGAGAATTGTTTTGGGGGATCGCCGAATGACTGTTGAACAGATCGCCTCCAGAGTTGGCATTTCTGTGGGTTCTGTGCACACAATCCTGCATGACGACCTGAAAATGCCAAAAGTGGCATCCAGATGGGTGGCACGAATGCTGATGGACGACCACACGGCTGCCCGTGTGGCATGTTGCCAAGCAATTTTGACGCACAACGGCAGCATGAATGGGACTTTCTTTTCGTCGGTTGTGACAATGGATGAGACGTGGATGCCATTTTTCAATCCAGAAACAAAGCGCCAGTCAGCTCAATGGAAGCACACAGATTCACCGCCGCCAAAAAAATTTCGGGTAACCGCCAGTGCTGAAAAAAGGATGGTGTCCATGTTCTGGGACAGCGAGGGCGTAATCCTTACCCATTGCGATCCAAAGGGCACTACAGTAACAGATGCATCCTACGAAAATGTTTTGAAGAACAAATTCCTTCCTGCACTGCAACAAAAACGTCTGAGAAGGGCTGCGCGTGTGCTGTTTCACCAAGACAACGCACCCGCACATCGAGCTAACGTTACGCAACAGTTTCTTCGTGATAACAACTTTGAAGTGATTCCTCATGCTCCCTACTCACCTGACCTGGCTCCTAGTGACTTTTGGCTTTTTCCAACAATGAAAGACACTCTCCGTGGCCGCACATTCACCAGCCGTGCTGCTATTGCCTCAGCGATTTTCCAGTGGTCAAAACAGACTCCTTAAGATGCCTTCGCCGCTGCCATGGAATCATGGCGTCAGCGTTGTGAAAAATGTGTACGTCTGCAGGGCGATTACGTCGAGAAGTAACGCCAGTTTCATCGATTTCGGGTGAGTAGTTAATTAGAAAAAAAATCGGAGGCCTTAGAACTTGAATGCACCTCGTATTTACGAAGATAATGCCATGTTGGGATCAGAATGGTAGTTGTTGAGTAATTCGTGTTGTTTCCGTTTTCGGCCACGTTACTGCAGATTATCTAGCATCTGTTCTGGTCGTGGGTCAAAATAAATGACGCTGATTGTGTAAGTCAGTTACAGTCAGTTTGCGGTTCCAAGTTTGAGGTCCTTCGGATCAATAAAGCTGGGCATAGGAATTTTTAAAGTATTTCTTATAAGCAGTAAAAACAAAATTTTGTCAGTGAGAAAATGTACTGTGGGCTCAGTTTTGTGGTCAGGAAGATACGTTTTTAAGTGAGGAGAAAGCAAGTGATCTCCTTATATGGGAAATTTAAGGGAGTCGGTCGCTGCCGGAACGGGGCAGAGGAAAGCGCTTTAATATTTTATTATGCGAACGCTTGACTGTTACGAGGCCTTTGAAGTCGAGAAAATCAAAAAGTGTTCCGTATGCGGGCCGCTCTCGTTGTATGTTTAAGGGGCGGTATCCAGGGCAGGAGAGCGGGTCGGCACTAAACCTGCGTCGTATACAGCTCGCTTGATTTTCTTATCCGCGCAAAGAGGCAAAACTACGTACTTACAATATTTTCCGCCAAGCTGTGACGTGAACAAAAAGTACTTTAAAATGTTACAACGCATTTCAGACTTTTATCTTTGGATGATTCCACTGTTTACACATTCATATGTTGTGCGATCTACGCTGATAGTGTCACGAATGAGCTAGCCTTTGATTTTCCTACAATTCTGATAGACGTGTTCATGTGTGACACTCACAGTATCTTTATATGCATTTCCGTTCCGTCATGTAAAAATCGCGTGGCAACAACTAACGCATTTGGACGGTTACGATTGTTGTTGTTTTAATGCGAGTAAACGTTCTATGAGCTTTTACTATGTTTGATTCTTCAACTGATGGGATGTTAAGGTCTTGATAACTTTGAATTGTGTTTTTCTGAGTAAAAACTAATGTTTCCTACAAGAATGTATCAGCTGTTGATCGAAAACCGCGTTTCTAATAACAACCCTATGCTACTGACCGACTCCTGGTCATCAACTTTTAATGGAACCGTGGTTGTCCTGCTTAGGAATAGTGTTTTTCTGTTTCTTCCTACACCGCTCCTGTGTCTAGTTAGGCAGAGTATATCCCACATTATGGGTTACTGTAAGGTAACGAAGACATATCGCCTCGTTTTCCTACGGTGTCGGCATTGTTATGCAGGTTGTGGGTGTGTTGGCCGGCAATGGTGGCCGGATGTGAGAACGTTTTCGAGATGTTTGCATGGCGTGTACCTGAGGCTAGGACGTCGCTACCAAGTCAGTAGTCACTTACAAGGGGACCCTCCATACTGTACTCGTAAATCACGGATTTTGATGCGCTTCAAATATGTTATAGACGCACTTACCCTGAGTACCTGGCTAGCCGATTTTTTAGCGACGGGCCTTGGTTTTTGAGAAAATCAAGTCTGAAATTCATTGCGCGCTTTGGGTACCCGTTGCATTAAAGATACTCTGACCAAGTCAGCGTAGCGCAACGGTGAATGTTCACGGCTACTGCGCTGGAGGTACAATGTTCGAATCCTGCTCCCATAAGATTTTTTATGTATGCAAGAACCGTCCCGAAGATTTCGTCCTAACGTTCAGCGACGATTAGACGAATTAACCGGGAAATACAGAAATGTAATCGTGTCCTTCACGAAATCCTGGAAGTTCACGAAACTGGTGTACGAAGAATTTTTGTATTCTGTAATTCTTCCGTACGTGGGACAGGAAATTTTTTTGTACATCAGCGGTTCGTGGGGAGGGCAAACCGTTTAAACTTTGTACGATCATCTGTTCACTGATGAAAGGAACGTGAGCACCTGCGCCCTAAAAGAGAACCCACCAAAGTGCACTCCTTATTGCCAGCCCTGCGATGTTTATTTTTACCGACAGGTGAAAATCTTCACGAAAATTATTCAGAATGCTTCCGACTTGATGAAAGACAATAGAAAGATCGCTTCTAGATAAGATTCGATAAAATTACATTCGCTAATCCTACATCGATTCAGCGCACCTAATTTTGAAAGCATGATTAGATACACATGGTTCGCATAGAAATTAGCGGATGAAAGAGAAATCTATTTGAATACAAAAGAATTGTTTTTCTCGGTATCGCCCATGAAGAAACCGTGCGCCTGCAAGACAGTTTCTTTCATAAAATGCGCGTGGTGCTGCGATCATTTGTGCTTCGGTTTTTTGTATGATAAGTATAATCCACAATATTGTTCTGGCACATCAAGCAATGTGGACGATGAAAAATAAGGTTTTGTAATATTGTATGACAGAAAAAATTTATAACTGAATATATCTTTATAATTTCGCTTACCTTATACTGTTTGTTGATATTCTTTGAAATAAAATTGAAAAATTCAGTTGATTTGGGGAAAAAAGTTCATGATCAAGATTCGAACACAGTACCTCCAGCGCGATAGCCGTGAACCTTTACCGTTGCGCTATGCTGACTTGCTCGCAAAATATGTAGCGTTACAGGTATGCAAAGCACGCAATGAGCTTCAAAATCGATTTTCTCAAAAACCAAGGCCCGTCGCTAAAAAACCGTATAGCTAGGTACTCAGGGTAAGTGCCTCTACAACATATTTGAAGCTCAGCAAATTCCGTGATTTACAGTATGGAGGGTCCCCTTGTTAGCTGGATGTGAGAAAACGCCTAAAAACCACATCCAGGCTAGCCGGGTCGTTTGGGCAGGCTCTCCTCCGTGAACCCCGAAAGCGGTTATCCGAGTGGGTTGGAGCCATCTATAATCATCTGAACAGAAACGATTAAACAACATGCACACTCCACAAATTTCGAAAAGCCATTAGTCAGAACATAGCGTCCAACAATCTGAAAAGTGTCTACATGCACTGCGATAGCGCGCTACCTAAGAACTCTCTCTACAGATCATAGATCAGAATGTTATGTGGTCTCCTGTTCTAATTGCAGCCGAGATGTGACGCTCCGCCCTCTGTTAGTTTCGTGCAATGAAGGCCAGTATAGGCGACAACACCATAATGGCACTGGTACAGACATACTGAGAACAGCTGTGAAGAACTGACTCCGAGAGAGCACACGCCTAACTTCAATAGTTCCTGAGAATTTTATTTAACGATTGCGCAGATGCGTTGGTACTATTTCTGACATATTAGTCACAGTAGATATCACAAATGCGTCGAAATTTAAAATTTATCCTTTATTTTACCGTCTCAGTTGCGTATTTCTTTTTAGGTTGACTATTTTTGATCACTATTAGAACGTCTACGGATCTATGTTGTTGTTGGGCCACCTGTCATGTCCATAAGTAACTACACGTAGTTGTATTCTGAAGGTATTTCTTTTTATGTTGACTACATTCGATAAATATTTGATCAGCTTCAGATCTTTGTAGTCCCGTGAGCAACCCGTCACATCCGTACGCATCTACACATCACAATATGCTGATGTGTAGTTTCATATGGGTAGACGGATTGCTCACCGTATTATACAGATCTCAATGAGATCAAATATGTATCGAATACAGTAATAAAAAAAAAAGTAATGTGCAAATGCATTGTATGTAATGGAGACAATTTTCATAGTCCCGGCGGGGTCAGGGATTTTCTCTGCCTTGTGATGGCTGGGTGTTGTGTGCTGTCCTTAGGTTAGTTAGGTTTAAGTAGTTCTAAGTTCTAGGGGACTTATGACCACAGCAGTTGAGTCCCATAGTGCTCAGAGCCATTTGAACCATTTGATTTCAACCAATTTTCATAGCGATTTTATGCGGAAGGAAATTAACTTGAATTACATATGATATTTGAACGATCTGTATCATTTACGGCACTACCCATGTAAAATAACTGTAAATGGAATGTGAAAAGCACATAAATATGGTCTGAGATGAGACAGCATAGACACATCATTTGGTAACTTTTACTGTACAGTGTAGAAGAAGACATAGCGGATAATATTAATTATTTATGATGAAATTTCAAATTCAAACGGCACCAATTCCCCCATAAAATCGGCTATAGTATGGCGATTAACAAGGCACAGGACCAGGCATTCAAAGTTGCTGGAACTGACCTAAAAGTGCTGCTTTTTTTAATATGGCTAATTACACGTGGCCGTGTCGCGTGTGACATCAGAACTTAATATGTTCATTTTTGCACCTAATCCTCAAGACGTTATCAAAGCAGAATACAAAGAAACATTTTAAATACATAGAAAATACCTTCTGGACCAGAATTTATTCAACATGGGATTAGCTTATGGATGGTGATTTAAAGGATTTATTTAAACGCCTTTAGAGGCTTTTGTGGATGCTAGATGCAACACATTTTGTACGATTCTCTGTACAAAGTATATTACTGCTTTAATTTGGAGTTAGTATTCAGTTACCTAGCGTTGTCTGAATTTTAGTCTTAACTCTACGCAGTGTCCTCTAATCAAAATTACTGCTACTTCTTACAAGTCTTCCACCCGTAATACAAGTAAACCTACACAACGGATACACTTCGATTGCGATCAGCTTTTTTTACACGCGTCCATGCGGTCGCTGAGGGGATGGAACACTCCCTTGAAAAAAAAAAAAAAGAAGAATTTAATATTTATGAATGAATACCGTTGAAACGGTAACAGATATGAAGAAAGAACACTTAAAATAACAGTTCTATCGCTTTCAATGAGCGTTATGACGGTGCACCTACATTTGTCGAGAAAGGCTTTTTCTTTTCGAAATATCCTGTGCTTGGTGCACAAAATCAAAGTGCATTCAGCATTTTTTTGAGCCGAACAATTCTGTACTACCTCATTATTGTATAGATTTACAAAAATGTTACAACAGTAATGTAACGACAATTTCAAATATAAAATAATTAAATGTGGAAGTTTTACAACTTGAAGGACAAAAAAGGCAAATGTAAAAAGAAAACAAAAACGCAATACAAGATTAAAACATAAGTAAATTAAAAGAATATGAGGAAGATACGTTTAGACTACATTTATCTGGAAAATACTTATTAAACAACCCAGCATGGCAACTGTCACTGAAGCGGACATACGTGACATATATCCGGCGCACGTACAGCGATATGGAGCTATTTCTAGGTTATTTCTGACAAATGCGTCTTTGGAATAACACTTCAATATCATCATCATCAGATCGGTGATAGAGGACCCTGTATCATGCACCTACCCGCAATGCTCCTCCACAGGTGGCCATCTTGTGCACTTTTGATCCAGTTGTCGCGGACTCCTAGCTGGCAAAGGTCTTTCTGTAGCTCGTCCTCCCATCGCTTTCTGCGTCTTCCGATTGGACGGGTACCATCAGGTCTTCCCATAAGTACGGCTTTTGCCCGAGAGGTGCTAGGAGTAGCAACGTTGCCAGCCAAGCTTATTCTCCGCGCTTTCAGTTTTTGAACGATGTTCGGTTGCCTCATCAGCTCATACAATTCTTGGTTTTTTCTACGTCTCCACGAGCTCCCCTCCTGGAGAGGCCCAAGATCCTCCTCATAATTTTTCTTTCAAAGACCAACAAGTTTTCTTCATCCTTCTTTGCTGTGCTTAGGGTTTATGTCCCATACAACAATAATGGCACTATCACGGCATTGTGTGCTTTAATTTTGGTCTTAATTGACAGATTCTTGGATGACATTATCTGCTTTAGACTGAAATAAGTTTTAGACCCATTTACAATACGCTGGTCTATTTCCTGTTTTAAATTATTTTGCGTGTTCAACCATGTACGAAGGTATTTAAAATTTTCCACTTTAGCAAAAAATGGTTCAAATGACTCTGAGCACTATGGGACTTAACATAGGTCATCAGTCCCCTAGAACTTAGAACTACTTAAACCTAACTAACCTAAGGACATCACACACATTCATGCCCGAGGCAGGATTCGAACCTGCGACCTCAGCAACAGCGCGGTTCCGGACTGAAGCGCCTAGAACCGCTCGGCCACAGCGGCCGGCCCACTGTAGCAAATTTCCATATCCCTGCCTGTAATGGGATGTCATTAGGAGCTTTTCTTGATACCTTCATTATCTCAGCCTTTTCCGATTTTACTTGCATTTTGCGCTATGTCCTCTACAGTTTCTGCCATCTCTTCCTCTGATTCTGCTAGAACTGCGATGTCGCCTGCATAACACAATAAATCTGTCCTACCATTTAGCGTCACCCCTTTGTTTTCTCTTTTCATTTCTCACTTCAACATAAATGATTGAATTTGGTATTTACATTGCTCTACGTTTCGCTATTCATCAAACGTGGAAATGAAAAACAATTGGCTTTTGCGGCACATCTGGGTGAACCGTTGCAAAGTAAATTAACAACTATAGCACTTTTATTTGAAGCCTTTTTTTGTATCTGTTATCGTTTCAATACTATTCACTCAGAAATATTAAACGCAATTGTTTTCAAGAGGATGGTTCGGCCCCTTAATGGCCGTATAAAACAACATGTCTCTTATTTTGCTCTACATTACAACATATTGAAATCTGATCAGAATCGAAGTGTATCGGTTGGGAAAGTTCATTTGTTAATATTAACTTTCTCTGCCTCGTGATGACTGGGTGTTGTGTGCTGTCCTTAGGTTAGTTAGGTTTAAGTAGTTCTAAGTTCTAGGGGACTGATGACCATAGATGTTAAGCCCCATAGTGCTCAGAGCCATTTGAACCATTTTTTTGTTATTATTACCTATGCGAAGCCGAGGCGTGTCGCTAGTGTTCGCGATAACTAACGCCTGTCTTAAGATACGTAGCATCGAGCGATAGCGGCAACACTGTATTGTATTTTGGGCCTAAACGGAAGTCAGGTGTATCCATTTCATTCCGAGATACATGAGTAGCCAGAGGAAGAGAAGGCGTCAGGTATAAGCAACGCTTGGTTAACCATTAGAGCCAAGTAGGTAGCCTTGCAAAGTAGGTGCGTGCGCAGACACGTAGCTAGGCCAGTGACCCCTCACCGCTGCGAGCTTTTATTGCTCACAGTAAGACGCCGGCGCCCTTAATAAGGTGCGTTGCACATTTGTCGTCATGTGGGTCAGGCTCGCCGTTTTCCTTCTCTTGGGTGGGGCCACGGAGGGCAACCATGCGTTGTCTGCAGTACCTTTACTGGAGATCGGCATCGGCCGATCCTGCACGCTTCATTTAGGTGAGAGCCACCGGACAATCGGCGTGTTTTCATACTGTGACCAGCTACAGTAGCTTAGAAGGTCGCGGTGCGGCGATTGCACGCCTTCTAGGCAGACGCGTTGCTCGCTGCACGGGCAGGCTTTCCTGGACTTCTTAAGCGCCGCCGGGAAGCCTTTTGTGTGTGCCGCTGCCCCTCCATTGTTACCTGCAACGCTTAAAGCGAGAGAAGAAACACGAAAAGACTCTCATTCAGTACCTTTTAGTTACGCTGATTATCATGAAATGCAGTCTTCCTTTCTTTTATGTCTACGAGGCCTGGTCATAAAATAACCAAACATTTCGAATTATGCGCCAACATAGATATTTAATGATATGCGGTTGGCAGCACTGCCTTCCATATTATCTCCTCCGTAAAAACGTCTTTTTGGGGTGTTACATACCCTGTTGAGTTTTAGTGATATTATTGTTTAACTGCAAAGTGTTAGTTTTAATGGCGATTTTACTGGAGCAGAGATGCAACGTAAAATTTTACATGAAACTGGGAAAACTCTTAAAGAAACTTTTCAACTTTCTAATCAAGCTTCGGAGTTGATGCTCTGGATCGTACGCATTGTTGAAGATGTTTCTCGTCCAGGAAGGCCTTCCACTCGCACGTTCAGAAAAGCACCAATCTTGTGCTTCCAAATCGTCGACTGATTCTGACGGAAACTTTAGACATGTGTTATGCAGTACAATTCGTTCCACGCTTTATGGCAAAAAACTGAAAGAAAATAGATTAGACGTCTGTTGGGAGCTCCTTGAACAAGCCAATGACGATGAACTATTCACGCAAAGGATCATAACGAGAGACTTAAGGTGGGTTTATGACTTCGTCACTGACACAAAACATCAACCATCTCGATAGATTGGCAAAAGATTTCCACACCCTAAGAAAGCTCGCCAGTCTCGATCTAATGTGAAATCGATGCTCACACTTTTTTCGTCTTGAATGAAATTCTGCGTTTTGAATCAGTAACAAGGTTCCCGAATTTACAGCGCATCAGCAAAGTTCTCACTCCCAAATTACTCTTGGGGCCGAGAGCTGGCTGAAACCCAAAATAGAAAACTTCTGAAATATTTACGTATAACAGGTTTAGGAGAAATCAAGTTAATTTTCGGATCTTTTTACCGCCTGTCGAATCCACTACGACGGTTTGAGAGTAATTCAAAGACAGTGCGCTGGCGTTTCAAGTCCAGTGGAAATACGTTCCGAAAATTTTTGAGAGCATAGAGACAAGCGGACGTCTTCTGGCACACTGCGACTGTATTCTCCGCCCAGTTGAGGTGCTCATCCAAAGTTACACCCAAGCTCTTAACGGTTTTCTGATATGGTATTGGAATACCGTCGAGCTGAATAAGAGGCAGCCGTTAGCGGAAATGTTATCTTATTAATTTCTGATGCGCTATTAAGATTACTTGTGTCTTTTTTGCATTTAGATTAAGCCCCAGGTTTTTCGCCCATGTCAGTACTGAAGACAGATCATCATTCAGCTGAGCGATTGCAGTGTTAATATCTTTGGGTCTGACACTTAGGTAGAGCTGGAGGTCGTCGACATAGGAATGATATTTACAGGACAGAACCGACGAAATATCGTTGACATATAAAGAAAACAAAAGTGGTCCTAACACTGAGCCTTGTGACACTTCCGAGGAGACAGGTTTCCAGGAAGATTTTTCATTTACGCAGACAACACATTGCTGTCTGTCTTTTAAGTAGCTTTCAAACCATCTCATTGCACTATCTGAGAAATTACGCTGTTGCATTTTTCTGAGAAATATGTCAAAGTTAACAGTATCAAAAGCTTTGGTGAAATCTAGTACCGTCAATATTGTTGCCTTTCGGCTGCCGATGGCATATTTCAGGTCATCAGTTACTTTAATTAGAGCAGTGTTTGTGCTGTTTACGGAAACCTGATTGAAATTTGTCGTCCGCAGCTCGTGGTCGTGCGGTAGCGTTCTCGCTTCCCACGCCCGGGTTCCCGGGTTCGATTCCCGGCGGTGTGAGGGATTTTCTCTGCCTCGTGATGACTGGGTGTTGTGTGATGTCCTTAGGTTAGTTAGGTTTAAGTAGTTCTAAGTTCTAAGGGACTGATGACCATAGATGTTAAGTCCCATAGTGCTCAGAGCCATTTGAACCATTTTTTTCTGGGCTTTTAGGTCATTTATTGTTAACTAACATTACACTAATGTCCGCATGGTTTCATTTGGGATTCTCGTTTCCCTTGTGACCCACAGGAGATACTGTAGCTCGTATTAGTGCTACTACGTATGGTTAACTGGTACCAGAACAGTATGTTTGAAGTTATTTTTGCAGAACCATTTCTGTTATCTGTCAGAAGATATAGGGGCGTTGGCTATATGGTCTTCAGGAAAGATAAAATAAAAAATGGTACTGGCGACTTCTGTATCTCAGTAGTTGGCACTTCAGTACGTAGTTTCGATTTTGTACCGCACACTTTAATGCAATGTGCAGTTACTTGTGATTCTATTCTAGTACCAATACAGTGTGACAAAATTAATGTAATAAAGAACGGCGTACAATCCGCGTGTAATGGAAGTTATGAAATGTACTTTATCCCTTGTCATGTTAACTTTCATTCTGTCTCGTATGTCCAGTCATACAAAAATATCTGAACTTACTGTTGTATGAACCTGAAGTATATTTTACTATTGAACTATCGGCTCTGCAGATCCGGATGTTGCATTGTTATCGTACACTCCTGCAGTGCATTAAAATCAAACATTGTCATTCAGTTTCGATACTTGTGGCACTGCTTTTATGGTTAACATTATGTTGTTTCAGCTGTGTTGTCATTGCGTTTTACATTAGAAAGCTGAGTACTGTTAGTGAGTATGTGGGTCTGTTTCACATATTTTGTTATTCGTCTTCTATGGATGTAACAGTCATTCCGTAAATTATCTGGACAATTATTTGTTACGGAGTTTTATGCACTGTACAATAGTGTCTTCACTTGTTTAATTAAGGCTAAAGCTGTCTAATACCTCTGAAGATGTAGCGTGATTTAAATAACTGCTTCGATGTTAATGTAGAATGGACTTTATCGGGGTTACATGATGCTAAGTTCTTTATTTAAGCTGATTTTCTTTCATGAGGTATTGCACTAGCTGCGGTTACGGCTTATATGCATAATACTCCGTACGAAGCATTTGCGCTTTATCGATTTTACTGTAACAGTAGCGTGTGCTTTGTCTCTGAACATAACGCGATATCTTACGCCGTTGCCTCCTGAGACGTCAGCTATAAGACGTTTGTTATTCTGGAAGAGGATCTGTGGGCAGACACACAAATAACTTCTTGATGGGGAATTGCCTGTAGATCCGGCATACTTTCGCTGGACGTCATGGCTGAAGCTAAGAAGCACAACCCCTTTTGCTATCTTAGCAATAAACACGTAATGGTATTTGATGTTAATGCTGTTGAGGTTGTCATGCTCACAAACGTATCATACTTGATGTCTATATTAAATGGCCACATTACCTGGCACTGGGACTATTGTACACGCGCTTGTGTTAATTTTGTTATTTACCCCATTTGACTTACATTTACGAACTTCTGTATGTATGTGGTTTAGCCGATGTATTTTAGTATTGTTGCATATTCTTTAGATCGGTACACACTTTACATGTCATGATGTTGTACACCGCTTGCTATAAATTTGAGAAGATTAAGAAACTATGTTGCAACCTTACGAAAGTTGATAAAGGGCAAAGAGGCGTGAAACTGCTCGTAATCAAATAATAAGATCACAGAATGTTGGTAAAGTCTCTTTAAAAGTTTAAAACGTTATTACACAGCCGAGTAAAAAGACAATTACAGCAGACCTTCATCAATGATAGCAATGGCATTAGTAATCCTCTGCTTTCGATAAGTGATGTCACATACATTTATTTGACCCACGATATCTTTCAAACATAATCCCGCAGAGGGAAATCGGGGGAAGTGTTATCTAATGAAGGAGATGGTCAGGGAATTGGGCTACCCATTCAAATCCACAGGTCTGGAAATGTTTGCTTTAGAAATTCACGAACCGGCGGTTGCTAATATAGTAGTGCACCATCTTGTGAAAAATAATGCTTGGTAGCAGGTAATGCTAGTGCCACGTGTTCTGTCAGATCATCGAAGAAAACGTAGCAGTTGTGTGATTACATTTCATCCCACACCACGTATTCTAATTTGGCCTATTTCGAAGAAGTGCCCTAGTGAAATGGGGCTTTTTTCATTTCCATGTTCTCATATTCTGCGTGTTCGGTTTTCCCGAGAGATGGAAGGTTGTATGGTCACTGCAACAAACTGCTACGTAAGCAGAGCTTTATCACAGATTCAAAAGAAGTAAAAACCTAGGTGACAAACGAATGCTGAACGAAGCGAGAATGCACGTAAGGAGAGCAGTGACAGAAGCGTTCAACGACTTTGAAAGTAAGACTTTGTCAAGCGATCTGAGTAAAAATCCTTGATCAAGCTTTGATCTTACGTAAATCCGTAAACGGTTCGAAATACTCTGTTGATTCACTCATTGACCATACTGACTCCGAAGCGGAAGATCACAGACAGAAGGCCGAAATTCTTAATTCGGTCTCCTGAAACTGTTTCATCGCGGAAGGTCGTAACACGGTCGCTCCTTTCATTCATCGTATGGGCGTCAGAACGACAGGTACTGAGATAATCGATCGCAAAGTAGAAAAACGACTATAATCGTTTAGTAATGGGAAGTGTGACGTCCCTTCACTCCTTCTATTTTTCTGTCGTTGATCCATTGCTCTCAAGGTTTGTAACTGTTCATCAGTACGAAGGTTAAGTCCGATAAACCAATACCACTCAGTTGAAGTCTAACACTCGTCTTACTATACCGTCGCGTTGAGAACGGTAAAGATTAACTTTCGTCACTCGAATGACTGAGCAATACTTCAGTCTCTACCTCACGAATTATCAAACTTCCAAAACTGAAACAATCTAATAACTGTGAGTGTGATCCTGAGTCGTAAGCTGATGTCAACCACATCTTATTTATGTGCCCCAAAATTTGACCGTGAACGGTTGGTCTTTCTGAAGGCATTGCTGAGTATGGGCTACCATCTTCCTCAATCAGCTTCTTCTCTTTTGTGTACTAAAGACGTTCGTCTATATAAAGTGATAGTTAACTTCATCAAGAGTACTGGTTGCAATCTGTAGGTTTTAATGATGTACGTAAATTATAAATCTGTCTTGCTGATGAAGATCTTTCAGAATTGGTGTGAATTGTAAGCCAAGACACTTTTAATTATTTTCCAATTCAGTTCAATTCAATTTTCAAAACATTATGTACAAAACTGTAACAGTTAAGCTTTTTATTCTTGTAAATATGCATTTCTGTATTTGTTTATTCAATTATGTGTACATTGTCACTATGTGTTGCCGGTGGCTAAATTGAGTACACACTCAAAGGCTAAATAAAAAAAAAAAAGTCTGCGTGTAGACAACTATCGCAAAAGTACTCTAGAGCGACTCAAGAGCAACTAACTAACTGAACATTTCCATATCCGATTTGCAATTTCCGCATTGAATTTCCTTTTCGATGTTGCGACGCTCTCTTCCATGTTACGATAAATGTTATCTTTGACTGAATTACTTTCTTGGATTTAACCTTCGTTTATATGATTTTGAAATTATTCTATAGATGTTTGATAAAGAATCTATGATAATCCTTTCCTTTTATCTCCCCTTTTTGTATGCTGTTCTCAGTATTTGAATGATATAGGTGTTAATCAAAATATTACCAGTGTAGATTTCATTGTCAGTAGTTGCCGTCACTGTCAAGATGACTCACTTCCCTACTTTAAGTTACCACAAAGTTTATTAATTGGGATCTTCTGACCTTGGGGCGTTACACACGCCCCCCGGACGATGAAGTGGGTACGTGACTTCCTGCTTCAACGTCCCTAGCCACAGACACACATTCACACAAACACATCCACAAGATTGAATTTTTACATCATTCGGTACAATCATATGAACTTAAGGTCCATAATTATAAACTTACATAATTATTTTTCATTTTCTTTTCTACTCATAGCCACACTGACGCTGCGTCTGCACCAGACCATGCGAGCTGCAAACATGGCCCGGTTAGAAGCCAGTTTTTTCTCCTCCTGCACCATGGCGAGGCTGCCACGGCATCGGATCGTATAAGGCAGCGAGTACGATCCGATTACCCGTGCTCGTCTGGTGACCTTCGTTGTCGAGTGGCTGCTCTCCTGGTAGACTGCACTAATAACTCGTACAATCTTCCGTAAGACGGTCCGCATCACCACTGTCGTTTAGCTCACTTCTCTCTTATGCACATACATGATACTACATGTTAATTGTTTTCATCATGGCGCATTGTTTCTGCACTTAATTGATCATGTTTGCATCTAGTCTGACTACTCTCTTATCACTACACGTGTCCTATCGGTCTATTAACCAGTACAGCTTTTTAAAAACTGCCACTATTTTATTAGTAATGTTCTATCATTGAAATGTTTTTCGCCATTTTAAAGTTTATTGGTTTATCTGTTTATATTTATTTCCCTTTACTCGTCTCTTATCTCGTTTCTCTCACAATAAGTGATCTTCTCCTTTTAGATCAATTTCTTTATTCCAGAATGGCCATGACAAGATGCCTCAGTGTGCTTGCGAACTTTATATTAAGCTTATGCCTCGTTTATTGCATAACATGATGCACGTTAGTAAAAGAATAACAAACATTAATAAGTAACTTAAAATGGACATATACTTAATTACTCAATAAACTTTTAACAAAAGCCGTCATCTTTCTCGATGACTTACAAAACAAAACTTAATGAAACATGCTGCTGTTCCTTAGTAAACTTTAAATGAAACTCGTCATCTTCTTTGATGACTTAAAATTTAACTTAAGTATTACAAGAACTATTGATTAATTGTCCACTAATTCTATATAGAAAAGTTCATAAACATTGTTCACGTCTTCTTGCTTCCCATCTTACCCTACTTCACATATGCAAAAATTTAAATTCTTATTCAATTGAAATATTTCTTTAATTCTATATGAGGATATACTCATCTTCCAGTTATCTTCATCTTCCAGAAGATAACATCCAGCGTGTGGTATTTTAATAATCCTGTATGGTCCTTTATGTAAGCTACACCCTTTTCTATTTAATTTCTTTATCTTCGAAGATTTGGGATGATTCTTTAGTAACAAACAATCACCTACTTTGTAGCTAACTTCTAAACCTAGCTTCTTATCGAATTGACTTTTTCGAAGATTAGCTTCATGTTGTAAACTTAAATATACTTTATGTATAACCTCATCACGATCCTTTGTCTTATTACGTAAGCATGGTAACTTACCAAGCCACTCATTTCTATGTTACTTATTAAATAAAATCTCATTAGGTGAATAACCGGTTGACATGTGGTAATTAATCATTTCTTCAAATTTTCCGATTAATTCTATCCATCTATGATGTTGGTTATGCACATACGTTCTTATGAATCTGTTCAATTCTCGGAAGACTCTTTCTATGGGGTTCCCTGGCGGATTAAAGCGGGTAATGAATACATGAGGAATTCCCCATGTCCTCATTGTTTCGCGCCACGCTTTAATTCGAAAATACGATGCATTATCATAAATTAGCATTGCAGGTTTCCCCACTTTAAATAATAATTTATGATCCTTAACATAGGTTTCACATTAGTTGATCATAACGCAGACAATTTTACATGTTTTGTGAAAAGATCATACATCACAAATACATATTTAAAATTTCCTTCCGCTACTGGAAATGGCCCACTCGTATCATATGATACGATGCTTAGAGGTTTCCTAGGTAATATCGGATGCAACACATCTTTAACACAATAATTGACCGGCTTCGTCTTTTGACATATCCTACACCTCTTGAGTATTTCTTGAGCTCTTTTCAGTAAGTCTGGATAGAAACATAGTTGTTGTAATTCCATTACACACTTATGAGCTCCGAAATGTCCCCATCTCACATGTGTGAACCACAACACGGAACCAATATACCTTGAGGGAATGCATATCTTCCACTCACCCTTCTCAGTTTTACGGTAAAACAATACGCCTTCTTGCAATGGGTAATGACTATTAACTTTATGAATCGTTCCTGTTCTTAAATCACTTATTATTTTTCTCCATTTACCATCTACTTTCTGCACTTGCCCCATTCGCGAACACATTTAATTAACCTCTTTCCTATATGGGAGTGTTCCTAACATCATCATCTTAAAATCCATTACTCGCTCTTCTTCAACCTCATCGATCTTGGTAGTTGGTAACCTCCACAATGCGTCAGCTACAACATTATCTCTCCCTTTGACATGCTTAACCGTCACGTCATGTTCCTGTAATAATAAGGCCCAACGCGTAAGTCGGCCATGTAACATTCTACTCGTCATTAAAAACGTCACTGCTTTATGGTCACAATATATCACTATCCGTTTACCATATACAAAATATCGGAACTTTTTTAGTGCCCATATAATTGCTGATACTCCCAGCTCAGTAGTATTGTATGAGCGTTCACAACCTGATAAGGTTCGACTAGCGAAGGCAATAATTTTTATAGTTTCTACTTTATTGTGATCGTCCATTTGGAACAATGTAGCACATATTCCTGTTTCCGCCGCATCTGTTGCTATGAAAAAATCTTTATCCATCTGTGGATGATGCAACAACGGAGCATTTATTAAAGCATTGTGAATCTCGTCAAAGGCTTTACTACAAGATTCTGTCCATTACCATGATACATTTTTCCTCAACAATTGCAGCAGACAGTCTTTATTTAATAATTGCTGAGATACAAACTTTCTAAAGAAAGATGCCAGACCTAAAAATGACTTTAGCTGTTTCTTATTTTGCGGATACGGACAATTTCTTATTGCATCCAACTTATTAGGATTTGGAATAATTGCTTCAGGAATATTCCTCAAGAATTTAATCTGATTTCTTCCAAATTTGGATTTTCCCAAATTAATCGTGACTCCATATTCTAGGAATTTCTCAAATACACGATTCATTAGCTCAATATGTTCTTCACAGGTCTCAGTGGCGAGCAGTAAGTGGTTAACATATACACTGACTCGCTCTAGTAATTCCGGACGAGTACTGTATCTAAAGGAGTTATAAAAACACCACCACTAACGTTCAGTTCAAACGGCATTACTTTAAATTGGTAACTACATCCTAGGTAAATGAACGCCGTATACTTTCTTGATTCCTTAGATATTTTAGTTTGACAGTATGAGCTTCGGAGGTCAAGGGAGGTCAAGAACTTCACTTCGTGAAATTTCTGTAATAGTTCTTCTAAATTCTCCGGGCAAGTCCTCACAGGCTTAATAATCTTATTAATATCACGAGCGTCTAAGGCGAACCGAATGTCACCGTTCGGCTTAGTCACTGCCAATAATGGGCTTGAGTATTCGGACGTGGAAGTCTCAATAATTCCCCAGTCTATCATCTTTTTGATCTCTCTAGTTACAGCTTCTCTTTTCGACCAAGGGGCTGAATACGTAGTTTTACAAAAAGTCGAATGAGGGTATATTTCGATACAATATTCTAAGTCCTTATTTACAACTTGTTTTGTATTTAATACAAGCAAAAATAATTGTACGACTTCTCTTAATTCAGTTTGTTGTTGTGGCGATAAATATTCCGATTCTTGTGCTTTTTCAGCGATGCTCGATACATAGGTCTCAACACCAGTTTGCCTAACACAATCATTATTCTTGAAATGCAAAGCATTTACAGGAAGACAAATAACGTTTAGATTCTGGCAATACTTTCCTAAAATAACCTTCTTCTTCAACAAAGTTACCTTTAATGGTTTGGCTGTAACTATAAAAGTACACACACCTTCCTTAATATCAATCGTTGCACCATAATCATATAAAAAATCCATACCCCAAATACATGACGTTGACATTCTAGACATTACCAATAAAAGTGCATTCTATGGCTACTCCTTGTAATTCCACTGTCACCCGTATCTGCTTAAGTATGCGTTGCGCTTTTGCGCTAAACGTCCCTGACACTGTGCAGCCTGTTATTGGAAAGGTGAGTATTTTTTTTGCTGACTAACCATATTGAAGCAACCCATTGTCATCGTCGCCCCTGTATCAATCAGTACATTAACCGGTAAATTATTAATCTTTACTACTACAATCGCTTGCAAAGTATACCCTTTTTATTCGTTTCATTACTTGGTTCTTTCATGAGATCTTCCCGAATATCCAGTTCCGTTTTATATTCAAGAATATTAGCTGACTCGCGATGTTTGCCTCCCTCCTCAATACCAGTCACCCGAGGAAGGCCTAAAACGACTGGTATTAGTTTGACCGTCCGTCATTTAGGTTCCTCGGCGGTTCATGTACCTCTACTAAATGAATTTCATTTCCTGTTGGTGGATATGTATTATCCGCAATTACATTTCTCCCATCTGTCAACGGTATGGGTCTGGTAGATCCAGAAGACGTACCTGTAGTATTAGTGTTTGTACAACCTACATTATTCATCTGATACGTTCCCCAATTTGATTTATTCGGTGGCTCAGATAGGTGCGCAATTATTCATACGGCCATCGTCGCAACATGGATTGTTTGACGACTGCCGCCCCCAAACTTTCTTTTCCTATTTGTATTTACAACGTCCACCCGTTGAAAACCTCCTGTTCCTGGTATTTGGTTATTATTTCCTACGAAATTGCCTTTAGAGTATTTGTAATTCATATTCCAATTTCGATTATTCTTTTGTGCGCGATCCACATGTCCACTACTGTTCTTAGAATTATTGTTACTTCGGTTAAAGTCTGGAGAATGACTTTTACTTTGATTACCATTATTCCGTTGATTGGTACATTATTCCTAGAATAATAATTACTATTATTATTTGGCCGTTGTCTCGCATCTTCCACCAGCATGTCGATCGAATTGATTACCGACTGAAATCGTTCTACATCACTGTCGGTTACATGAATAAGTTTCTCTCTTATGTTTATTAATATTCTAATAACCTCCCTACTCGAAATCGGTTCAGTCCAATAACGTGTCTTGTTGAAATAACTTTCAAAATACTGTCTCAATGTTTCTTTGAATTGTAAAATTCAGGCTCATAAACTTCTTTACGTAATCTCTCTTGTCTACTTATTGACCAATATTTTGCTAGAAATAGTTTTTCAAAGTTCGGAACACGTGTTGCAGGTTTCGCTTATCTCAGCGGCCAACAATGCTGCTTCTCCTACAATTTTTGATACTATGAATTGTAGTTTGTCATAATCTGTCCAACTACGTGGAAATCTCCTTTTAAAAGAATTAATAAATACTTTGGGATTAATGTTATTCTTTTCGGTCGAAAAAATAGGAAATTGTCTACTTTTGAAAATACTATGTTCTACCTTTAATGATGAAACAACTTCTTTGAACATAGGGATCATCCTCTTCATGCGATTGGCTGTTTACTTCCCATGGTTCACCTGTATACACGCTACGTTGTACTCGCCGACGTTTCCTCTCGCAGTTAGATTTTGTATGGCTACCTATATGTTCATTTTTCGACCTAGTATTACTACATGTGTTTTGTCCCGATGTGCGACGGCAACAGACTGCCGAGTGACACCCTTCGATGCTTTCATTGACAAGTTTGATGAGCAACGGCAACAGACTGCCGAGTGACACCCTTCGGTGCTTTCATTGACAAGTTTGACTGTAAATCTGTTTAAATTATTTAGCGGAAGTTTCTTTCAAAGAATAATCCCTCGGTGTCGGTCCCAGTACCTGCGTCTGTGCGCGCTCGATGTTAGATCGCACATTGCCGTCAACTTCTATAGTTCTATCCAGTCAGATAAATCTTCTTCTAGCTTCTTACTTTGGTCTAACAGTTAAGTATCTTGACTCCCTTCGGTGCATTCATTGACAAGTTTGACTGTAAATCTGTTTAAATTATTTAGCGGAAGTTTCTTTCAAAGAATAATCCCTCGGTGTCGGTCCCAGTACCTGCGTCTGTGCGCGCTCGATGTTAGATCGCACATTGCCGTCAACTTCTATAGTCTTATGTTCTATCCAGTCAGATAAATCCTCTTCTAGCTTCTTACTTTGGTGTAACAGTTAAGTATCTATTTTACTTAATGAGGCGCTGCCTAAATCATTTAGACGACCAGTTAATCCCTCTGTTTTTTCGGTAATACTGCAATTATTCTCAGTCAAGTGTTAACCCTTTCCGATACGACCCCAAACTGTTCTGAAAAATTACCAACACTTTCATGGATCTTGTCTACACGGTCAATAATTTTAACTTCTTCTTTTTCTCGATTAACTAATCTGGATTCTATATTATCAATTTTATTATCAACGTTAACCTGCTGTTGAATAAACTTGTCCTCCCAAGCAGCGATCATTTTAGCCTGTTGTTCTGCAAGTTTATTTTCTAAGGCCTGTTGTTGATCCCTAAATTTGGCATCGATAGATGCTTGCTGCTCCATTATCCTAGCACTGATGTCAGATAATTTTCTAACATCTCCCGCTGTTCAGAGAATTTATTATTTAAACTTGCTTGTTGTTCAGCTACATCAGAAAATTTAATATCACTGGTTGTTCAGCTAGCTTAGTATTTAAATCTCCCAACACATTTAGCTTTGATAGTATAGCACTAAGTACATCTATATTTCCTGAACCGGTTTGTGCAACATTCATCATGCATTTATTGCCTGATTGCCTGCTTTCTCCTTGGGATCAAAATTGTTATCATCTAATTCCGTAATCTTACTTTCCATTCCAGAACTAGATACACTAGGGGTAATAATTTTGTCCGACTCCGTAAACGATTCTCCTCCTACGTTAACGATTGTTCTGTTAATCTCCTCATGTTCAGATAATGCACTTAGTTCATCACCAGATTCTGGAATAGTTGTATCAAAATCGCTACGTAATCGACTTCGCTTTGACAGGATGGAAAATCTTGTTAACAACGGTTTACTACAATTATGATATTCAAACGACACTACATTTACTTCTACTTGACACAAGCACAATGAAAATCTCACTATTACCAGTATGGTACAATAATTAAATCTACGGTACCTGATCAATCACTTATTTTGATTAGTGCTTACTGTTTATCGTCTGTTTGGGGTTGCAGCTTCGCCAACGTCCCTGCCGGCAGCTTATGTTGCTATCTCGACCGACGTTCTGCTCTGAAACAGTTCTCCGACGCGTTGCGTCGTTCCGTCTGCAGATATCTCATAGTCGCGAAGCGTTGACCCTCACGTGGCAGTCGTAGAGGCGTCGTCGATGTGAAGCGCCAAACGATGTGTAGTCCGTCGTCGTCAGGCGTCGCGCTGTAGGCGAACGATGTGTCGCTTGCCGTCGTCGAGCCCCGCGCTGTAGGCGCCAACTGATGTGACGTCCCTTTCCTCCTTCTTCACTCGCCGGGAGGAGACGCGACTCATAACGATGTTCGTCCCCGTCGGTATGACGTGGAACAGCATCAGTAACTCTCGTAAGAACACAATTCCTCGCGTGGTTTAGAAATATTCTGTTATCTGTCCGCAACAGTCTTCTCAGCTTGTGCGAACTCGTAAACTGCAATCGTTTATTTTTATGTCCGGAAATAAAACCTTGATTCTTGATTTCATCATTACGGTCGTTTTTCATATCATCTACATCTACATACATACTCCGCAATCCACCATACGGTGCGTGGCGGAGGGTACCTCGTACCACAACTAGCATCTTCTCTCCCTGTTCCACTCCCAAACAGAACGAGGGAAAAATGACTGCCTATATGCCTCTGTACGAGCCCTAATCTCTATTATCTTTGGAGTCTTTCTGCGAAATGTAAGTTGGCGGCAGTAAATTGTACTGCAGTCAGCCTCAAATGCTGGTTCTCTAAATTTACTCAGTAGCGATTCACGAAAAGAACGCCTCCTTTCCTCTAGAGACTCCCACCCGAGCTCCTGAAGCATTTCCGTAACACTCGCGTGATTATCAAACCTACCAGTAACGAATCTAGCAGACCGCCTCTGAATTGCTTCTATGTCCTTCCTCAATCCGACCTGATAGGGATCCCAAACGCTCGAGCAGTACTCAAGAATAGGTCGTATTAGTGTTTTATAAGCGGTCTCCTTTACAGATGAACCACATCTTCCCAAAATTCTACCAATGAACCGAAGACGACTACCCGCCTTCTCCACAACTGCCATTACATGCTTGTCCCACATCATATCGTTCTGCAATGTTACGCCCAATCGACGTGACTGTGTCAAGCGCTACACTACTAATGGAGTATTCAAACATTACGGGATTCTTTTTCCTATTCATCTGCATTAATTTACATTTATCTATATTTAGAGTTAGCTGCCACTCCTTACACCAATCACACATCCTGTCCATGTCATCTTGTATCCTCCTACAGTCACTCAACGACGACACCTTCCCGTACACCACAGCATCATCAGCAAACAGCCGCACATTGCTATCCACCCTATCCAAAAGATCATTTATGTAGATAGAAAACAACAGCGGACCTACCACACTTCCCTGGGGCACTACAGATGATACCCTCACCTCCGATGAACACTCACCATCGAGGACAACGGTCTGAGTTCTACATAGTGAGGATGAAATTTTGCTGTCTACTATTCCGTTGCAATGCCGTTGCTGCGTCAAGTTATTAATAACGGTCCGACGTAACTCCAGAGATAACTTATGTTGGAGTAAATGTTTTTTTGATACGCTGTAATACTGGTTTAAACTAATCACTTTTCACTGTCCATTATTCATGTACTCAATCACTTCAAATGTTTAAAGAGTCAATCAACTTGCATTAATATACATTGTATTGTCCGTTTAATGAGTTAGGCGACACGCAAGATTTATCTTTTGACTGAGATTTTATTGTTCTTTCTGTAATTAATTGTTTGTCCCTGTAACACACGCACACCGATATATCATTCAAGATTAACTTTTGTTCAGTTCAGTAATCGTGACGCTGAGGACAACGTTTGACGAATCGGCGCACTTGTCTTTCTTCGTGTGTTCGTTTTATTGTGTCCAACTCAAGACTACGAATTGTTTTTCTGTCGTTGATTCATTGCTCTCAAGGTTTGTAACTGTTCATCACTACGAAGGTCAATTGAAGTCTAACACTCGTCTTACTATACCGTCGCGTTGAGAACGGTCAAGATTACTTTTCGTCACTCGAATGACTGAGCAATACTTCAGTCTCTACCTCACGAATTATCAAACTTCCAAAACTAAAACAATCTAACAGCGTTTGCGTCCAGACAACAATCGCAAAAGTACTCTAGAGCGACTCAAAAGCAACTAACTAACTGAACATTTCCACAGCCGAGTTGAAATAATCGCATTGAATTTCCTTTTCGATGCGGCGACAACTCTCTTCCATGGTAAATGTTGTCTTTGACTGAATTACTTTCTTGGATTTAACCTTCGGTCATATGATTTTGATATTATTATATAGATGTTTGATAAAGAATCTATGATAATCCTCTCCTTTTATCTCCCCTTTTTGTATGCCATTCTCAGTATTTGAATGATATAGGTGTTAATCAAAATATTACCAGTGTAGATTTTATCGTCAATAGTTGCCGTCACTGTCAAGATGACTCACTTGCCTACTGTAAGTTACCACAAAGTTTGTTAATTGGGGTTTTCTGTCCTTGGGGCGTTACAGAAGGCACTAGGATCAGATGAGATACATATAAGATTATGCGAAAAACTTGCTACCCATATAGAAACAGTTTATGGTAGATCGCTGGAGCAGCAAAGGGTAGCTACCAACTGGAAAAAAGCGCACGCCATTTCCGTTTTTAAGAAGGGCCATCGGGCAGATGCACATAATTTTAGGCCCATGTCGTTGACGTTACTCAGTTTTGGAATTATAGAACATTTATTATGCTCGAGAATTATGACGTTTTTGGGAACTAAAATCTCCTCTATAAAATTCAAAATGGATTCCGCAAACAGAGATCAGTCGAAATTTAGCTCGATCTGTTTGTCCGTTCGATCCACAGTGCCGCAAACTATGGCGCACAAATTGATGCCGTGTTCCTTGACTTCAGGAAGGCACCTAACACAGTCCCGCAATGCCGTTAAAAAAAAATACGAGCTTACTGAGTATTGGATCAGATTTACGACCGCATTCAAGATTTCCTTGCCGCTAGAACCCAACACTTATGAAAGTAATTTCCGGGTAGCTCAAGGAAATGTAATAGGACCGTTACTGTTTACAATGTGTATAAACGATCTAATAGAAAGCGTCGGAAGCTCTTTAAGACTGTTCGCAGATAAGGCGGTTGTCTATAACAAAGTAGCAAAGCCAGAAGACAGCATCGATTTGCAGCATGATCTGCAGAGGGTTGATGAGTGCACGCACTAGCACTTGACTCTGAACGTAAATAAATGTAATATATTACCGATATATCGTAACTACACTATCGATGAGAAATTTCTGGAAACAGTATCTACCGTAAAATATCACCTGAGCTAAATAGACATCTAGCTCAAAATCCCAAGCTGTTTCTAAGTGATCAATCACAGCTGCGCACATCCGCACTTTCAAGCTTCTCATGATGCTATTTACCAGCCACATACCCACAGACCGCCGCAATGACACATACTGCTGCACAAAACTAAAACAGAACAGCATGTCCTATTCCTTACCCCACAAACTTCAACAGTATAATTTATAATACTTTAATATCGTATGTTTTTCCTAGTGCTATGTTTAATATTGCCCATTGCATAAGAACGCCATATAGAAGGTAAAACATGTTTGATGCTCAACATAAGTTACTTCTGCTCAGTTAGATAACGTACAAGATTATGTATTCTAATTATTGTGTATAATACTGGTCATTGCCTAATGTGTTTAGTTTACAATGTTAAAAAACATGTTTGTTGCATCAGCTAACGTCAAGGCCACAAAAAAGTGTTATAACCGTTTAACCTGTAATACTATGTAGTTTAATTATTTATTATGCTTAACATTGTCCATTGAGTGAAGTTTAATTTCAATATTAAGAAACAAGTGTGATGCACAACATTCTGTGCAAGTGATTGTACGAGGGTTGTCCAGAGAGTAAGTTCCGACCGGTCGCTAAATGGAAAATCAGAAACATTTTATATGCAAGAGTTAGCTACACTTTCCAGATACTTCTCGATATAGTCCCCGCTCTGGCTTAGACATTTATCGGAGCGTTGTACCAAATTTCCAACACCATCGTCATAGAAGGCAGCCGCCTGTGCTCTCCGATAATTCTCTACGCTGGTCTATTGCGCGTAGCCTGCGCTCAAGTGTTGTCTTCGTATCCAGCAGTTCATGTGAACAGAGATGATACTCAGGACGAGCCAATTAGGGCTCTGTTGTGGATGATCGAACACTTCCCACCGAAAAGGCTGCAGGAGCGTCTTCACTGCGCTTGCAGAGTGCAGCTGAGAATTGCCATGAAGAAGGAAGTGCGTGGCCGTTGTGTTAGGTGGGCTGCATTCATTAAGGCGAAGCGTCTCAGCGGGCACTCCTACTTGGCGGAAGATATCGTTGTTCTAGTGTTCTAGACACCTTTACTCGCTCACAGTGCGCTCACAACTGAAAAGAGCGTCTTGATGTTACCGACGGTCATACTAGAGACACTACCCAACACATCTGTGCAAAGTTTCATCAGGTTTTCACTGTGGTGTCCATTTCACAGCCGATCGGAACTTACTTTCTGGACAACCCTCGTATCTTCGCCTATATGTTTGGTTACCTGCCGGTCGCGGTGGCCGAGCGGTTCTAGGCGCTTCATTCCGGAACCGCGCGACTGGTACGGTCGCAGGTTCGAATCCTGCCTCGGGCATGGGTGTGTGTGATGTCCTTAGGTTAGTTAGGTTTAAGTAGTTCTAAGTTCTAGGGGACTGATGACCTCAGATGTTAAGTCCCATAGTGCTAAGAGCCATTTGAACGATTTTTTTTTTTTTTGTTACCTAAGAACCAGTGTCCATTCCAGACGCTAGTAAGTTGTTTCCTCAAGATGGCCTAATAAGTCGAAAACTAGTTCGAAATAAACAAAAAATCAGTATTAAAAAAACAGTGGAACTGCTGTACCAAAGAGTTACGGAACAATACATAAACAATTCCTAGGAGTAACCAGATAGAACGACCTTGAGATTCATAGGAAGACTCTCAAGGGAATGTAACTCATCCACCACGGAAGCGGTTTACAATGTTTTTGTCCGATCGATTCTGGGTTCGTTACCAAGTGGACTGATAGAAGTGATAGAGAAGATCCAACGAAGAGCAGTGCGTTTAGTCACGGGTTCGTTTAGTCGGCGTGAGAGCGTTACAGAGATGCTCAACAAGCTCCTGTGGCAGACGTTACAAGAGAGGCGTTACGCATCACGGAAAGATTTACTATTGCATTTTCGATGAGGCGGACAACATATTACTTCCGCTCACATACATCTCCCGAAATAACCACCACGACAAAATTCGAGAAATTAGAGCTAATACAGGTCTTTTCAGCAATCATTGCACATGGAACAGGGAAGTTGAGGACCAGCCCATAGTAGCAAAAGTACACTTCGCCACACACCGTTTGGCGTTTTGTGGAGTATGATATAGACATAGATGTAGAAACTCGGGTGATGAATGTTTTTGATGGCCAGATATTCCTTCCAGAACGTTCACTGCAAAGTGTTTTCGTCTTGGTTTTATCATTTGGTTCTATTGTCTCTAACAATTGTACCTTGTAAGCGTGCAGTCGTAAATTTTGGTGTGCGACTTCGTGCCCTTTGTGCCATGTTCATCGTGGTTGCTGTAGCTATCTGGCAGCAGTACAGATAGAATTTTTGGGAGAACTATCGCAGGCTTGTCTTACGCGATCAACGTAGCCCCCAGATGGTTTTGGTCATCCGCTGATCCCTTCATCCAACCGAGTTACTGTGCCGTAAGTTGTTTGTATCATGCATAAACTGATGGACGTGACAACCGATTTCTTTCATAGTTAATTCCGAAGTTTCTATGTGTCCGCAGGTGCAATTTTGTGTCCGTAAATAATAATACTCACTGTACCTTCTCTCGAAATGTAGCCATTTTGTATGGGGCTCACTTACAGTATCTCATCTATCAAGAAAGCAGTTCACGAAGCGTGAAATATAGTGAAAGTGAGGAATCTTTTGGTGTTGATGAACGCAGAGTGTGTGAATATAACTGAGAGTGTTAGAGAACATTCAATTCTTATTTGGAAATTGACAAGATGCACTAGAAATGGCCTCTTTGTCTGATCAACAAACTGCTGTTACTGTTTGTGGTTAGGTTGAGATGCTGAACACGTCTAAAATGGAAGTGTAGCACACATAAAGCTTTGATTCCTAGATCCGCAACCATGAATTCAGGTTCTATGAATATGCAATTGCATGAAAATGAATCAAAAATACGTTTAGTCATGGCTCGAGAATCACCAATGGCATATCTGACAGTATTTCATGAGCATAATGATGAAGCAAAACAAAAATGTAATCAGAGAAATAAGAAAACGAAGCGAGCAATTAAGTGATAGTTTAGAGAAGCAAAATGGAAGTTCTACCAATCTGCGCATGAGTATAGGTGAGAGAATAACGAAACAACAGGATTAGGCGAGGAAACAGACTGAGGACCTGAGGAAGAAAATGAGGAGATGTGAGATAGTGTAGAAGAGCAGTTCTGAGAACTCAGCATCGAAATAAGGGACAGATTATGATCAAATCAAGAAGCGAGGTTCTCCAAAACCGAGAAGAGGGTTGAAACAGTAGAAACAGACTTGGTAAATATACGCAAAGAGAAAGAGCATGTGACAAGAAGATACGAAGTTAACCTCAAACAGTACAGATGGAACAAGGGAATGCACAGGAACGGATTCGGAACAAGAAACAGCAGTCTACAGCCTAAAATAAAAATTTGAAGCGTTAAAACAAACCGTATAAAATATGAGCTAGCTAAATTACCGGTAAACATGAAAGATATTGTGGGGAGACAACAAAGTAGCGACTGTACGAAACCGTTTGCAGCGGCGGTTAGTGATGAAGTTCTATCTTTATTGAGGTTTAGAGAAGGGCGATGCGAAATTAATCGGCTGCATCGTGCGCTGACGCGTGAGCTTCACGAGTACATGACGGAGGTAAAAGGGAAACAGAGGGATGCGTGGCTTGATACCCGTCCCCCAGCAGTGACAGATATCAGCGGTAGAAGGATTTCAGACTGAGGAAGTGGAAGCAGAGTCGGAGTACGACATTAATTTTGTCTGTGAGGAAGACCAAAGGGAGACGTTTTTAGACGAGGTAATGGAAACAAAAATTCCGGCAGTAAACCCAGCTGTGTCGATATCTGTGGGTCCAGAAGGTCTAAGTCTTGATTTCTATAATCAGTGAGAACATGTTTCAATGTGTGGTGGAGACATCCACCGTTAAATACTGGAACTCCAGAGGAAGTACAACTTGGCAGAAAGTCCATCTACTGACATTATGCATGAATTAGCACTTGCATCAGATGTAGGGATCAACAACAGATTTACACAGAACACAGAAGCATATTTGTGAAAGTAACGCACTTAGTATTATTGAATAGTATTCAATGAACTGTGGATGAAGCTCGACCAACAGGCATTACATGCACTGATCAAAAACGATAGTGCATTGAGAATCGCTAGTTTCTAGCTGAAATCTAGATCTGCCAAAAAAATTTAAAAAGGACGACTGATAGCTGAAATCTCTTATTTATAAGACAATCCATTTAATTATGATTACTACCTTTGTAAGTCAAGAGCCTATAGATGGTGGTAAAATAAGCTATTATATGAGGAAATGTGGTAGGAAAGTGTTTTCAGTAGATGACACGCTAAGGAGGCTCTTTTCCAGTAGATCTTTGGACGGGAAAGTGAGTTTTAAAGAGTTCCATAGATGTAATCCAAATACAAATCTAACAACAGAGAAGTGCGGAACGGTGCTCACCGATTTGACTCAAGCTATGTGAGCAGAAACAGGTAGATGCCCCTTTCAATTTCCTAGAATATTTCGCTTTAGTGATCCGCGGGTAAAGGTAGAACGCTCTCTAAAGATTAACGCGTAAAATATGACAGATTTCTGAGCAGCATTTCACACATTGACGTCGTAGCCCAGTGATGAGTTCTGCGTTGTGCACTGAGCGAGCACGTAATTGTTTACTCATCCGCTCCGTCGCAGTGCCGCAAGTGTTGGCGAGTTTATAACTTCAGTAGTGTTTATGGCGTTATTTGTGTGGCAGCGTCATTCTCTCGTTTCGCCCTTCATCTGGTGTGTGTCTGACGTCGCCCAGTCCGCACCTGTTGCTTTCCATGGCGTCAGAGAGCGCTCCACGTAGAGCTACAGTGCGTTTTTTATTTGATAAATCGACTCGCAACCTGCAGCTCAAATCATTAGTAATCCATGACTGATTAATTGATACTTTCGAAAATGGTTCAAATGGCTCTGATCACTATGGGACTTAACATCTGAGGTCATCAGTCTCCTAGATCTCAGAAATACTTAAACCTACCTAAGGACATCACACACATCCATGCCCGAGGCAGGATTCGAACCTGCGACCGTAGCGCTCGCGCGGTTCCAGACTGAAGTGCCTAGAACCGCTGGTCCACACCGGCCGGCAATTGATACTTTTCATGTTACCTCGATCTAAGAGCGTACCGCTTATTTTGACACTGAGATTTCTGTGTTTCCTGTGAAATTCGCAGAGCCCCTTCAAGTAGACAAGTTCCTTTTAAAGCATGGTAATCATGTTCACTTCTGGGAGGGAGATGGTTCGATCAGTATGGTGCTCCTTGGGAATGCGGATATTGATTACGAGCGTACCTATTTTCGAAGATTCAGTCTTCCACCCGAGGTAGACGATATTTATCTTAAGGATGTTTTGGCGCAGTATGGTGACGTGAGAGGCATTCGCCGTGACGCAGGTCATGTCGACACAGGGTCCAATGCTATAGCGGCACACGCTCGGTGAAAATGCAAATCAAAAAGAGTATTCCGTATCATTTGCAGGTTTGTGGATATCATATTCATATTACGTACAGAAAACATGTACGGGCGTGTTTTCTGTCAACGAAAGTGGCCATCTTAGAATCAACTGCCCACAGAGAGTTTTTGTTTTACAGTCTGCATTGGGACAGAAAAGTTGACCGTTGCTGACCTTTTCCCCACTGCTTGGCTCAGCGGTTAGCACACTGGACTCGCATTCGGGAGGATGACGGTTCAATCCCGCGTCCGGCCATCCTGATTTAGGTTTTCTGTGATTTCCCTAAATCGCTCCAGGCAAATGCCGGGATGGTTCCTTTGAAAGGGCACGGCCGACTTCCTTCCCCGTCCTTACATAGTCCGATGAGACCGATGACCTCGCAGTTAGGTCTCTTCCCCCAAACAACCCAACCCAACCCACTGCTTGGACGGCGGCGCACGCGATTCATAATAAGCGGCGCCACTCTCACGATGGTGATGATTTAGTTGTGCCATCTTCCCCTGACTCGTGTTTATCTGTTACTCCTACAAGTAGTGTGGTACCAGGCAGCCCTGGTGAGGTGGAGATTGGGAAGGCAATCTCCGGTACTTCTGCTGCTGCAGGTGTGACTCCTATGGCGGCGCTCCAGAGCGAGTGTGATTCGGAATCGTCTCTTTCGCAGCCTCCATCACAAGTACAACCGGTAATACAGCAAAGCCCTCCTTTGCCTCTCTCTGCTCTCAACGATGGGGATCATGATTTGGCGCCTATTGCGACTCTTGTTGCGGAAGTTGTTATCCCAGAGCTGTCTCCCGCTGCCTGTGAGATCCACTCTGATTGGCCTCCTTTAGAGAGTCGGCAGGTCTCTGACCCTGCGATGTCACAGATTGCTGTAGGAGTCGTACAAGGTCCGCCTACGCAGCCGACAGACAGCTTAAAAAGCATGTGTACAGGCAGACTATGCAGCGGCTAGCAAAATAACGGGTGTAAAGACTCATCTAGTGCCGGTACTGGACCCCGCTGTCGGATTCGTTATTGGACTCCGCTATGGACTGTGGCGGGCGACTGGTGGAACAGTCATGCTGTTCTGTTGTTATTTCTATTCTTTTTTTATGGTTCAATCTCAAGAATATATATTTGTCGCACTGAATGTTAACTGAGTCGAATCGGAGCTGCGCCTAACTTCGCTGGGTCAGTTTACATGTTACTCTTGTGCAGATGCCGTGTTCCTGCAAGAAGTTAAATTTACCAGTTTCCCTCTCCCTGAATTTCGAACTGTTTTAAATGTGGTGCCACAATTTTCGACGGGAGCTGCCTTATTGTTTCGGCAGGGCATTTCCATTGCTGAGATAGAGGTGCTTTATTGTGGCAGAGGAATAAACTGTAGACTGTTTGACCTCACCTTGGTTGTCTTGTATGCTCCATTTGGTTCTGCTCGCACAATGGAAATTTTGCGTTTTTATAATAAGGAGGTTATTTATCTCTCACGTAGGAGTCCTCGGTGGGTGTTGGGTGGTGATTTTAACTGAGTTCTACGTCCTGTTGATCAGTCTCCCCATTTAATTACTGTCGAGATTTAAATGAGTTGATACTCTAGATGCACATGAAAGATGTTTGGAAGTGTAAGCACCCTACGTTGATCAAATTTACATATTTTACTGCAACTTTTAGTAACAAAATTGACTGTTTCTACTTTTCTGATTGGTTGCGCGATCGCATTCTTGCAGTCGATGTCATCCATGTTAGTTTTTTTGATCACTGTACCTTGGCCGCTACTCTCTAACTAGATCGACAACTGCTGAAACTATTCCGTTCCCCGTGGATGTCGAAAGTCACTCACTTGGCAGAGCATTCTCTCGATGATGTGGTTTCAGGATGTGTGGGAGCGTAGTCCTCGATCCGCTGCAGAGTCCTCTACCACTCTAGAAGGATGGACTGCCCTCGTCAAACCGAAACTCCATTTGCCTATAATCAGTTATTGTGCTGCCAGGGCGAGTGAGGTACAGGGGGAATGAAAGACTGGGGTACAATGTGTTAATAATAATAATAAAAAAACCATAGCGGAAATAATAAACATATAAACAACATACTTGATGGTAGTACATTAACTAAAGGTAATATCGCAACAATCATGATGACATAATGAAGCACAATCCGTTACTTTTGGTAATATTGTAGCAAATTGATAAAATTTTGCCCGAGCCACCACTGCTGATACTCATTAAAACCACCACGCCAAAATACCGTGACACATTGGTAGAGCAAGCAAAACAAAATGGCACAACCCACTGACGAAGTGGAATGTCCTCTTCGTTTTCATCAGCAGTGGGAATGTTGCAGCAGTGTCAGGCTAGTCCACATGACAGCCCCTTGCATACGGCATACTGCAGCGAAAGAGACTATAACTTAGGGCTGGTGACACTCATCATATGTCGTAAGAACCAAACGTTGTAACCGAACAGTAAATTTCTGTGCAGAAACACCGATACTATCTATCGCTTGCGCCTGTGTCTCGTATTGTGCGCGGGGTTGGGGTGGTTAAATCGGATTTGACACGTTAAGTCCCCCCAGGATGGAATCAGAGTACCCCATCTGTCTGCGTCTAGTGTAAATCATGGAAAAGTGCGGATGTGTTTTCAAATGTCTGTGAGTCGTGTAACTGAGGCGGGACGTGGGGATCACCTACAGGGCTGTCGAAAACCGCCTAAAACCACAACCAGGCTGGCCGGCACACAAGCCCTCGTCGTTAATCCGGGGCCGGCTCGCCTAACCGAGTCCAGGAAGCAGCGCATTAGCGCTCTCGGCTAACCCGGCGCGTCAGAAACACCGACACTAC